>NC_133133.1:23438813-24088063 GCF_048418815.1 Hemitrygon akajei | reverse complement strand
GAATAACTGGGTATGTTAAATAATTTGGAACGGGGACCAGCTAGGAGGATACTGGTGAGGGGAAATTTACAAAGTTAAAGAATAAGACTAACGTGCAGTGTACTGAAATAGTTATTATTGATGTGTCGAGGAGAAACGGTCCACAAGTAATAGAATATAGAGTGGAACAGCAATTTCTAGCCCACTCATTATAACTGTCCCCACTACATACATTTTTAGTTAACTAGTAAGAGATTGGCCACCTTATTTCCAAAGAATCTAACTTCCATTCTCCACCAGTGGCTCTTCAAACATAGGACACTGAATGATACCTTTGAATTTACAGGAGATCTTCATCTGAGCCTAGTTTGTCCTCTTTATTGTATAACTTCCAAGAGCTGTTAAAATCACCAGACATAAATTATATTTATATCGGCCCCTGTGTGTACTGCTTCTGCTGTTTTTGGTTTCTCTAGATAGGGCTAATCCTGTCCTAGCAAACAACTTACCTTACATGTTTGATTTGGAATACTGGTGTCCACTGCCTCAATAAATGTGTTTTGTAAAGTATCACGCATGGCTTCCAATATATATTATGTAAAGATTCTCTCAATTCCAGGTTCATCGTTAGCATGGAAATGGGGCCCTTTGGATCAGTGTTCGTGTTGGCAGTCAGCTAAAAATCAATAAGGATGCTATTTTCCAAAACTGGGCCAATAGCCTTCAGAGCTTAAGTGTTCATCAGAATACTTCAAGTTCAAGCTTAATTGTCATTCAACCATATATACAAATACAGGTAAATGAAACAGCATTCCGCTGGGGCCAAGGTGCAAAACAGTACCAAAACGGTCACACAGCACAAGGCACATATAATTACGATAGCAATTAAATGTACAGTCTCAAAAAAATAAATAGCCCAAGTCCCTGAGTTTCATGGTCTGTAGATTGGTACATGGGATGATTGTCCTGGAGTCACATTTCTGCAAGAACAAGTGCACAGCAGTTTTTCACACGTTAGTGCAGCTGCAGATGAATGGATAGTATTGATGGGTGGGAAGAGAACCCAACCCAGCCCAGACGCCTGCCACACCACACTGAGGGCCTGGTCTGTGAAACAACAGGGGCAACAAATTCTAATACTTAAAGTACATTGTCATCACCACCAGATCAGATCGTGTTCCAGATTTTGACCATTGGCTTTACAGGGGAAAAATATCTTCAACTCCCCTTCCCGTTAATGTAAACATGCCACTCATCATAGACAACACTGCTAACAGGAAACAGTATCTCTCCTGTAGGTACCCTGCATAATTTGTGAGCACCTTTTAAGGAAAATAAACAACCTTAAAAATTTTCGGTCCGGTTAAGATGGTGCCTGTGTACAATACTCCCACAGTCGACATCTGTTAGCCCACAAAACTATTTAATTTCACTACTTTTATCTTTTTCATCTTGAATGTGTTTCTGGAACTGTTGAAGCCTGTGATTTGCAATTTGGAGATTGGGTGATCCAGTGCTTTGCCATCTCCGAGAGGATTCTGGGAGATATCGAGTGTGAACCTCGTGGTGAGGAGACTGTGGGATGGGGTGCAAGCCAACATCCAACTCCATTTCGCCTGTTAAAGCTTCCATTATTTGCTGATTAAAGCAATGAGGAAGATTGAAACTTCAAGGCAAATGCAAAAGGTGAGCGCCAGCTGCCTGCCTTTTGATCACTGGCGGAATCGTTCTGCTGCTGTGCTCGGAGAATGTTACCCAGGTTTTCTGCGTTTTGGATATGTTCTCAAATTATGGACAGTTTTCCAGTTTTATAGTTTTTTTATATTCTATGTTTTTCATCTGATCTTTCTCGGTTTTTTGGTGCAGGGGGGAGGCAGATGTAGGAGTCAATGGTCCTGTTCCGTTTTTGTTAAATTTTTTGTGTGGGGGAGGGCTATTTGAGTGTTGATCATGTTGTCATTCATTTCTCTTTCGGTTTTGTGGTTATCTGGATAAGGTAATAAATGAAGCTTTGAATCTGCTCTCTTGATCTTTTGTATAGTAAAGTGATCAGAACTGCATATCAATGGCCTAACTGTGAATTTATACAGTTGTATCATAACCTTTCTGCTCTTGCCCTCATAAACCAGGGCATAGAGTACAAGTAAAATGCTTTATGCCTTTTAATTGGCTTATCTACTTGATTCATCCTCCTTTGATCCATGAACTTGCATACCAAGATTATTCTGTGTTCTTCGTAAACATGAGATTTTGCAGATGCTGGAAATACAGTAGCACACACAGAATGCTGGAGGAACTCATCAGGTTAGGCAGCATCTATGGAAAAGATTAAACAGTTGATGTTTTGGGCCGCAGCTCTTCAAGAGTGGAAGGGAAGGCGGAAGGGGAAGGATTACAAGCTGACAGATGATGGGTGAAGCCAGGTGAGGGGGAAGGTTAGGTGGATGGGGGGAGAGGGGAGGGTTTGACTCCTGTCTGTAAGGAGCTTGTATGTACCCTCTGTGGATTTCCTCCAGGTCTTCTGATTTTTCTAACGCATGGGTTAGGTTTAGTAAGTTATGGGCATGCTATGTTAATGCCAGAAGCTTGACGACATTTACTACAGGCTGCCCCAGCTTATGCTCGATGATTTGATTTAGTATACTGTTTCAATTGGACATGTAACAAATAAAGATAAACCTAATCTAAGTCTGTGCTGGCCATTCAGCACCCATATACCCTAATTCTATTGCATTGTGTTCATAATCCTATCAATTTCCCCCAGATTCTACCACTTGCTCACATGCAAAGGCCAATAAAGCTATCAATTCCCAAATCTTGTGAGGTGGCATTACACCTTTAAAGTACTGTGCAAAGGTCTTGGGCACAATCTTTAAAAATTCTATAAAACAAAGATGCTTTAAAAATTAATGAAATAGTAATTTTCTAAATATTAATTCCTATAAAGAGTAGCAAACAGTTTAAAAAAAACACTAAAATCAATATTTGGTGTGACCACTCCTTTGCCTTTAAAACTGCAGCAATTCTCTTGGATATACTGTTGTGCAGTTTTGTAAGAAAATTGGCTGACAGGTTGTTTCAAGCATCTTGAAGAACTTGACATAGTTCTTCTCCAGACCTTGGCTGTCTCACTTGCTTCTTTCTGTCCAGGTAATCCCAGACAGCCTCAGTGTTGTTGCCTTTGGGATTCTGTGAGGCTATACCATTTATTGCAGAACTCCTTGTTCTTTTTGCCGAAGATAATACCTTGGCCGTGTGTTTGGGTTCTTTGTCCTGCTGGATAATGAAGTTAAGACTAATCCAACGCCTCCCTGTTGGTATTGTGTGATAGATGAAAATCTGCTATACTTAGTATTGAGGATTCCATTAATTCTGACCACATCATCAACTGTTTGCAGAAGTGCAGTCACAAACCTGCAGGGGACATCTTCTATGCTTCACTGTTGGCTGCAGACACCCATCCCTGTCACACTCTTCAACTATTCCACCAACTGTCTCCTGTTTGAGCCAGACATTTCAAATTTTGACTCATCAATCCAGAGTACTTGCTGCCATTGTACAACACTCTAGTCTTTGTGTTTTTGTGCTTAGGTGAGTCTCTTGGCTTTGTTTCCACTTCAGAGGAATGGCTTTTTGGCAGCAACTCTTCCATGAAGCCCACTTCTGACAAGACTGGACTGTAGAGGAGTATACTTGAGTTTCAGTAAGTTCAGAGCTGATAGTAGTGCTGGACTAATTCTGATTTAGAAGGGATGTTAGTTTGAAGTATCTCATCTACTCCATTCAGTTTCCATGACTGACCACCACATTTCTGTCCTCAATTTGGACTGTTACTGTGGGCCTCTTCAGAAGAGCTTGGACAACACATCTTGAAACTCCTGTCTCCTGTGAAATTTCTGCTTGAGAGATCCCAATTTGATTCCTCCTTCACTTGTTTCTGTTTCAGTTAATCAGTTGAGTTCATTCAACTCAGTATGCCATTGATCATTAGCACCTATTATCAGTGGCATCTTTGTTTCAAAGGTACATTTAATGTCAGAAATGTGTACAATATACATCCTGCAATTCTTTTTCTTCGCAACCATCCACAAAACTCCGAAGAATGAATGACAGTTAAATGTTAGAACCCCAAAGCCCCCCCCACCCCATCTCCCCCTCCCACATATAAACAGCAGCAATGCAATGATTCCCCCTCTCCCACCAGCAAAAAAACATTGCCCCCCCCCCCCCCACTGAGCACTCAAGCATGCAGCAAAGCATCAATAAAGACTCAGACTTGCAGTACCCCAAAGACTACCCGTTCACCTGGGAATTTGACTTGCCACAGGCCCTTGCACCCCCCCCCCCCCCCCCCCCGTTTCACAGCAAGAAGGGAGACATAGCGAACAGCTCACTGACTTACTAAGTCTGTTGGGTGGCTTTTTCTGAGCTCTGTGCCCAAAGAACTCAGGTCTCCGGGCACACAGCCAGCTTGCTGCTTTTGACCTTCTGCCTCCCACGACACCAATTCCCTGCAGAGGCACCAACCTTGAGTCAACCTGCCTCTAGAGCCATGAATTCCTGAAACTCCGAAGGCACGCTAAAATTCTTGGCTGCGTCCTTGCTGTATTGAATAACAACCAGTCATGAGACCCCGACTGGTCTCACTCCCGCAAAGAACCAAAGTCAGTGTGTAACTCAAAGTCAGGGTTTTCAAAAGAACCCTGAAAGGGAAAAATAGAGATATTAAAGATAGAAATAGAGCTGTTTCTGAAGATGCAAGCTAAGGTGTCGTCGTTAAGTGCCATTGTCTCTAAGCTCCACCCCCGTCGTGTTTAATTATGCACTGGGCTATATACCTACAAAGTAATCAAGTTTTTATTTGAAATGTGGTCTGTTATTTAATGTTACTTTAACAAATTACTAATTTCTCAAACATTTAATTTTTTAGAAAGTGAATCTTTGGAAATCTATTATTCACTATTCTCTACTGCTACACTAATGCAGAAGACTAAAAATAAACATCTAAAACAAAATTTATATAAAAAATCTAGGGTACCTAAGATTTTTGTACAGTACTGTACTTGCACTGCCATTTTGTGGGTGGGCAACTGTTGCACATGGAAAATTTACCTGGTGTGTTGAATGAAGATCATGTTTGAATATAGTGTACATCCTAGGACAGTACAGTACAGGCCCTTCGGCAACCTTTGGAACAAGTGTCCACTGAACTCTTAGTTTTGGAACAAAAGTAGTTTGAGACTAGGCTTTGGTGTGCTGGCAATTTGAACTTATGGAGAAATGTGTAATTTCAGTATTTTCAACCTTGAGCAGAATTAAAATTGTCATGGGATAAAGTTGTTTACTGTCTACCCAACCTATGTCACGCTAATGTACGTCTCAGTCAGTTTCCTCTGTCAGCCACCTCTACTTCAAGAAAAGCAAACATCAATGCTGTCCTTGTAATTGAAACATTCTATCCAGAAGACATCCTGGTGAATCTTCTGTGCACTCTCTCTACTGTAATCATGTCCTTCCTATAATGTGGTATCTGGAACTACACATAATGTTCCAACTATGTTCTAATCAATGATTTAAAAAGTTCTACCAAAATCTCCTACACTTCTACTTTCATTCTAAGTGAATGAAGGCAAATATTTAGTATGTCTTTACCACCCCACCTAACTATACTACCAACTTTATAATCTTTGTTCCTCTATTCTTGGGCCCTTCCATTTATTGTGTATGTCCTCATACAATACATCACCTTGCACTTGTCAGGATTTAATAGCATCTACTATTGTCCTGCCCAACTTACTAGCTGATAGGTAACATTATGTAGCCAAGCACTACCCTCTTATCAAAAACAAAATGCTGAAGGAAATCAGCAAGTCAGTCAGTCATGTATGGAGTGAAATAAAACGGTTGACATTTCAGGTGTGATCAGATCATCTTACTCTTAACACCACCAACTTAGTGTCATCTGCAAAGTTATAGCTCATGCATTCATATTTAAATATGTGTGTATATGCATACACTCACACACAGATGTGATATATTATATCTCAGTACAAATCCCTATAGTATGCCTCTAGTCATGGGCTTCCAATCCCAAAGACAACCCTTTGCCAACACCCTGTTTCCAATTACCAAGCACATTGTGTATCCGGCTAAACTTGAATTCTATGGGCTTTAAACCTTGGAACAGCCTTCCATGTGGAACCTAGCAAAAGGTCTTGCTGAAGTCCATGGAAAACAACATTAACTGCATTGCCCTCATCCATACTGTATATTTAGTTACTCTAATTGGTCAGACATAATCTCTCCCCAACAAATCTGTGCTGAGTATAGATTAATTCTGTCCTTCAGGACTTTTTCCAATAATTATCCTACCACTGAACTTGGGCTCCCTACTGCCTTTCTTGAGAGTCATAGTCATATGTCAAAGAGACATGCCATTTTGTCGAGGCATCTACCATGACGATTGGCTTCATATCCATGTTAAATCTTTCAGCAATTCAGCTACTCATTTAGACACTTAAAATTTGTCAACAACTCTTATTCCACAACACTCTCGGGCAGTGTATACTGGATACTCACCCAATGATGAAAGGAGTCTCTCTCAGATCCTTGAACTTCCTAATTTAAATCTACATCCCCTGGCTTTAAGTACCTCTATGGGGTCAAGTTTCCTGCAGTCCACCTTAACTCTATCCTTCATATTTTTACATTCCTCTGTTAATTTCTCTTAACCACTTCCGGTCTAGTGAAACCAGGTGTAGCCTATAATTTCTTCACAACTGGAACACTCTATCCTAAGTATATTGTGGTGAATTTCCTCTATACCCTCTCTAGCACTATCACCCTTTCCATGTTGTGGTGACCAGATGTATATGCGATATGTCAACTTAACTCTTGCCAATGTTTTATAAGGTTGGTGCATTATCTCCCTGCTTTTGTATTCCCATCTAATGCAGGCCAGTATTCTTGCATTATCTGTGTCATCTAGTAATGCTAAGAACTTCAAGGATACTTGTACACCATGTTTCTACTGTTCCTCGGTACTCCCTAGGACCCTACCATTCATAGTGTACATCCTAGAACCTAGAACAGTATAGGCACAGGCCCTTTGGCCCATGATTTTGTGTCAATAATTGCCAAATTAAACCAATCCCGTTTGTCTACATGTTGACTGTATGCCTCCATTCCCTGCTTACTCAGGTCTCCAATCAAATGTTTCTTAAAAGTTTATGTCATACCTACTTCCATCACCTCCCTTAGTAATGTGTTCCTGGCATCCACCACACTACATTTTCTAAAAAAAAGCACATACCTTGTAAATCTTTTAAACTTCCACATCAGCTTAAAGTTAAGCCATCTAGTGTTAGCCCATGGAAGCAAGGCTATCTGCCCTATCTATGTCTGTCCTTCCTATGTCAGATAACACTCCAGAGTTTTAAATCAAAAATATTATATAGCTGCAATATGGTTTGCAGACTTTAATACTTGTTGCCCTGACCAATGAAAGCAAACATGCCATATGCCTTTTTAACTACCCTTTTCATTGTGTTGCCTCTTTCAGAGAGCTGTGAATTTGCACCTTTGCTTTATTAGTGCTCCTAAAATGCCTTCCCTCACATTTATCAGGATTTAGCTTTATCTGACATTCTTGAGCCCATTTCACCAATACAGTAATATCGTACTGTAGACCCAAGACTACTCTCAATATGGCCAGACCACCAATCTAGTCTCATCTGCAATCTTATACCTCCACATCTAAATCATTTATGTATATTACAAACAGCAATGGTACCACAGCTCATCTCTCTGAAACACTGCTAGTCACAGGCATCCTATCATTAAAAACAACCCTCTATATTGCTCTCCTATTGCCAATAGTGTCTTGAAGAAAGGTGACACATTTGCTGTCTTCCAATCAAATGCTTGGCACATTTACTGCAAAGATTTAAATATCTCCATCAGCAGCAGACAATTATTCTAAACATTGGTGCTCCATGAGGTTGTATCCTCAGTCCCTGCTCTACTCCTTGTATACTGCACGGCCAGATTCTGTTCCAACTCTATCTACAAGTTTGGAGCTGATTCTATCATAGTGGGCTGTAACTCAAATAATGATGAGTCAGAGTACAGGACGAAGACAGAGAGCTGAGTAACATGGTGGCAAGACAACAGGCTTTTTCTCAATGTCAGTAAAACAAGAGGCCTTGGAAATATAAGGGAAGTGGCATTAGGGGAAGGCTGGAAAAAGAACATGGATAGAGAGGAACATGAGGAAACTGCACTTGATAATTTCTAAAATCAGATATTTAGCCATTACTTAAACCAGGAATCTCACGGGAATTGTGGGCAACAACTCAGGAATTTCATAGATTTGAACAAAAATTCAAGAAACAGAATACTGATAAATTTAATCTTGACAAGTATATGGTGTAGAAATATTGGCATCATTCTTATTTACAGATTTATGTTGAAGTACGTAAAGATGAAGTTAAAAAGAACCATGGAACATTACAGCATAGAAACAGGCCTTTGGCCCTTCTTGGCTGTGCCAAACCATTTTTCAGCCTAGTCCCATTGACCTGCACCTAGACCATATCTCTCTATACCCCTCTCATCCATGTCCCTGTCCAAGTTTTTCTTAAATGTTAAAAGTGAGCCTGAATTCACCACTTCAACTGGCAGCTCATTCCACACTCCCACTACTCTGTGTGAAGAAGCTCCTCCTAAATGTTTAAGTTCCCTTTAAACTTTTCCCTTTTCACCTTAACCCATGTCCTCTGGTTTTTTTTCTCCCCTAGCTTCAGTGGAAAAAGCCTGCTTGCATTCACTCTATCTATACCCATTATAATTTTATACACCTCTATCTGTTCTGGGACCTCTACTTTTTGTGATTTTTTTATTAACGACCTGGATGTGGGGGTAGAAGGGTGGGTTGGCAAGATTGCAGATGACACACAGGTTGGTGGTTTTGTAGATAGTGTAGAGGATTGTCGAAGATTGCCGAGAGACATTGATAGGATGCAGAAGTGGGCTGAGAAGTGGCAGATGAAGTTCAACCCGGAGAAGTGTGAGGTGGTACACTTTGGAAGGACAAACTCCAAGGCAGAGTACAAAGTAAATGGCAGGATACTTGGTAGTGTGGAGGAGCAGAGAGATCTGGGGGTACATGTCCACAGATCCCTGGAAGTTGCCTCACAGGTAGATAGGGTAGTTAAGAAAGCTTATGGGGTGTTAGCTTTCATAAGTCGAGGGATAGAGTTTAAGAGACGTGATGTAATGATGCAGCTCTATAAAACTCTAGTTAGGCCACACTTGGAGTACTGTGTCCAGTTCTAGTCACCTCACTATAGGAAGGATGTGGAAGCATTGGAAAGGGTACAGAGGAGATTTACCAGGATGCTGCCTGGTTTAGAGAGTATGGATTATGATCAGAGATTAAGGGAGCTAGGGCTTTACTCTTTGGAGAGAAGGAGGATGAGAGGAGACATGATAGAGGTGTACAAGATATTAAGAGGAATAGACAGAGTGGAAAGCCAGTGCCTCATCCCCAGGGCACCACTGCTCAGTACAAGAGGACATGGCTTTAAGGTAAGGGGAGGGAAGTTCAAGGGGGATATTAGAGGAAGATTTTTCACTCAGAGAGTGGTTGGTGAGTGGAATGCACTGCCTGAGTCAGTGGTGGAGGCAGATACACTAGTGAAATTTAAGAGACTACTAGACAGGTATATGGAGGAATTTAAGGTGGGGGGTTATATGGGAAGCAGGGTTTGAGGGTCGGCACAACATTGTGGGCCAAAGGGCCTGTAATGTGCTGGACTATTCTATGTTCTATCAAATCTCCCCTCATTCTTCTACACTGCAGGGAATGAAGTCCTAACCTATTCAACCTTTCTCTGTAACTCAGTTTCTCAAGTCCTGGCACATCCTTGTAAACCTTCTCTGCACTTAGTAATATCCTTCCTATAATTAGGTGACAAAAACTGCACACAATACTTCAAATTCGGCCTCACCAACGTCTTATACAACTTCAACATAACATTCCAACTCTTATACTGAATACTTTGATTTATAAAGGCCAATGTGCCAAAAGCTCTCTTTACGACTCTATCTACCTGTGACGCCACTTTTAGGGAATTATGTATCTGTATTCCCAGATTCCTCTGTTCTACTGCACTCCTCAGTGTCCTACCATTTACCTTGTATGTTCTACCTTGGTTTGTCCTTCCAAAGTGCAATACCTCACACTTGTCTGCATTAAACTCCATCGGCAATTTGTTAGCCCATTTTTCCAGCTGGGCCAAATCCCTCTGCAAGCTTTGAAAACCTTCCTCACTGTCCACTACACCTCCAATCTTTGTATCATCAGCAAATTTGCTGATCCAATTTACCACATTATCATCCAGATCATTGATATAGATGACAAATAACAATGGACCCAGCACTGATCCCTGTGGCGCACCACTAGTCACAGGCCTCCGCTCAGAGAAGCAATCCTCCACTACCACACTCTGGCTTCTCCCATTGAGCCAATGTCTAATCCAATTAGAAGGAAATTCTAATTAGAAAGAAAGAAAGAAATTTGGTAGATTCAGTACTCAACAGACCACACAGTAAAGATCACAATCAAAAGTTCAATAGAATGTTGAGATACAGCCATCAAAACAATGGTATATAGATTGTATCTGTTGGGAGGGTGCAGGAAAAAGTGATCAAGTTATACAAGGCTTTAGTCGGTGTATGCTTTGAATTAATGCTTCCATTTGTGGCCTTTCAGAAACAAAGGTAGCATTCAAGCTGGAGAAATGTAGAATTTCCACAAAAATTAGTCTTCTGAGAGAGAGATCATTTCTTGAATTAGCCATAAATAACTATCAGTATCAGAAGAAAATTTTGGATTGTGTGATTTATGCTTGGAATAAAATTCCTGGGGTGGATCTCTGAAGGCAGTAATGCCTGAATGATTAAAAAAAAATGAACAACAGTAGCATTAGAATCAGATTTATTATCACTAACATATATTGTGAAATTTGTTGTTTTGAAGCAACAATACAGGTCAAGACATATAAAAAAAAATTACGTCTCAAAATAACAAGAGGGCATGTCCTGAATGTTGAGGGTCTTTAATGATGGATGCTGCCTTTTGAGGCACCTCCTCTTGAAGGTGTCTTTGATGATGGGGAGGATCATCAAGGACACAAGTAAGTATACAACCCTCTACAGCTTCCTGAGATCCTTTGAATTGACGCCTCTATCCTGAACATAGAACAAAGTCTCTGCATTAAGATGAGGTGCAGGCCTTTTCTGATTGATTTATTGCCAAACAGCAAATTATAAGCTACTTTTATTTTGTCTGTGCCTACTTCCCTGCTTTATCCCTAAAAGACATTTATACTCTTCATGCTTGTTGTATTATTTGCTTCTCTCTGCCATTTTTCACTATCTGCCCGCCCACTGAGTTTCCTCCAACCTGTTGAATTGCTGCTAAGTGCAGCCCAAAAGCTTGATTTACTAGAATGCTCCTAGACACAAGGAATTTGATCTATCAAATTAGATTTGATAAGCTTGAACCATCCTTGTGGCAAAAAAATACAGACATGAAAGAGGTATACAAGATCATGATAGGTATAGATTGTATAAATGGAAAGAAAGCATTAGCAGATGGTTCAGTAACAAATTTAAAGTATTGCTTGAAGGGATTTAGGGAATTTTTTTATGCCGAACGTAGCTTTGACCTGGATCTCTGCATGTAAAAATTGTAGAAGCAGGCTCAATTGGAGCTTTGAAAACAATTGCATAGTTATTGGAAAAAAAATTTCAGGGCCTGCGGAAATTAACAGGGAATGAGATTGAGATAGTTGGTCTGCTGGGAACTGGTATAAATTTGGTGGGTTGAATGGCATCCCTTTGTGATGCAAATACCCTGGGATGCTAATACTGCTCAAGGATGTTAGGGTTTCAGTGAAAATGTGTAAATGAGCATCACTAGAACAAAACCAATTTTACCTAACCTTCTTGGAAGTGGCCTATACTGGTCAATCAAATAATCACCTACCAGCAGCCAATAGTGTTAGGAAGCAATGCACACAGTATGTGATTAATGGCAAATAGTTCAATTGATTAAGTGGGTACTTGTAATCTTTATTAAATTTTTGTTGATTACAGAGGTGGGAGAATTTTACTATGATGTCAAAACTTGTAAATAATTTTCTGATTTAGTTAAAATGTTTAGGGTTTAGATGTCCAAAAGATGTGTTCTGTGTTTGGTTTTGTTTAAACTTCCCTGATATGCGCCAAACCTTCAAACAAAATTAATAATCTTATAAAGTACTTTTCACTGAGGAAACTTAAAATGTTAAATTATGTAATTAAAAATAGTTTTCATTTTAGTTAGCGTATAGCTCATGGGCCTTAGTGTAGCCATAATATATGTGGATGAGAAAACTTTTAATACACTCAGACCCTACATAGCGCTGATTCACTACAACGCGGTTATTCAATTCTTTATTGAAATTTTTTTAAATGACCAAAAAATCATTTTAAACAACATTTCAAACTTCTCAAGAGTGGCCCCCATTACAGTAAGCATTCAACCAGCTAATGAGCCATTCACAGCCAATCACATATTAGTTGATGCACTGCCTCCCCTGCGTGTGTAAATGTTCTTGCTCCCGTGCCAATTTCTTCCTTTTTTTCCACCTATGTCTGGAAAATGGCCTGGAACTTCCAGTGAGAGTAGTACATCTAAGATGTCTAGGAAAAGCATTAGCATGAATATGAATCTACAAGTGATGCGGCATATGGAAGCCATTGAGCATCAGGTTGATGTTGGCACCTCTTTGAAGTTGCCTGCATTGACGATCAAAACAATTTAAAAAAATGCAGAGAAGATAAAAGCTTCTGCAAAGACAACCTCAAAGTTATCATCAACAAAGGTAACTTGATCAAGAAGCCATTTGCTTGAAAAAATGGAAAGTAGACTAAATATACATGTGGATGACCGAACACAACAAAACGTGCCCCTAAGCCAGCTGATAACAATGAAAAAAGGAAGAAGCATCTTCAATCATACACAAGAAGAAGGTACGTTGGTAACGTTCACAGCCAGCGGAGGTTGGTTTGATAGAATTAAGCAACGCGGTAACCTCCATAGCATGAGCAGAGTATGGAAGAAGCTATGAACAGAAGTATGCAACAACATCCAGGATTTCAGACTGAGCCAGTCATTCAGAGCAGTGTTGATTTGACCAATGAAGTGGGATTTGAGGATGATAATGGCGATGTTGAAGAGTTACTGCATTCTCATGGTAAGAGATTTAATAACAAGAGCTTCAAGAATTGGCAGAGCAGACATGATGGGTGAATCTGAGGACATGGAGAAGAGACAACATGAGAAACCTCACCACAAAATTCCTCAGCACTAGTATGGCCTGTTTCTGTGCTGTAATGTTCTATGGTTAGTATCACTACAATCACACAAATCGCGGACCAGTTCATTGATAATAACCCTAACTGGGAGCAAAGCAATAAGGCAAAGAGAGGTGTTCTCAACATGATTTCCTGCTACCAAGAACAGCTTCATGATAGGAGACTTAAGAAAGGGTAGTCAACTCTTGACCACCTACTTGAAGAAGAAGCCAAAGTTGAAGGAGGAACCACAGCCTTGTCCCCCCTCTAAGATGTAACCACCACCTGCTTCCCTCTGCTGCCATTGCGATGAGTTGCTGCTCCACTGATGTCCAGGTTAGGCCTATTTGCATCTTTGTTACTTGACGAATTACTGTGTATACATAAAATTATATATCAAATATCTTGGGTTTGATTTTTTTTTAAACAGGCACACGTGTCCATTTACATAATGTTAGAATAATCCCGCATAGCATTGACTTACATAGCGCTCGACCTCTGAGGAACGCATCCTCAGCGTTAAGTGGGGTCTGAGTGTATCTCAAGTATTCAGCAAAGGAAATTTTTAACTGTGGTTTATATTTGTTTTATTCAAGAATAGTTTATGTAAACATAAACTGCATTATTTATACTACAAATTATGGAACTTCATTGTGACATAACTTTAAATTAATAATTTTAACATTTCAGAACTAGAAAAAGTATTAATTTTGAAATGCAACAATCTTGGCACCCTTAATGGAAGAGAAGCTGCATGAAGGGTGGGTTTTCAAATGTCTGTAGTGAGCTACTGCTCCAAGAAGTTTTGCGTTGAAATGGCACAGTTGTACATACTACATCCAGCCATTTTAAATACCCATTTCGACTTGTAGGGCAGGGTTAAATGTTAGGAATTCTCACAACACAGATGGAAAGCAAGTTCTGACCACATTCCGATATCTAGAGAGCAGAGAATATGTAAGTTGAGTAGCCCCAGAAGGTATTTGTACCTGATATCTATTCATTGTCTGTAGTAATAGCCTATATAATTGTCTCAACAACTCTGATAGTTAAGTTTTCTTATTTAATGTTTTTCGTTTCTTGGTTTGATTTGCATTTTGTTTTTTTTTAATTCATCCTATTATAGAACACATTCATTTGAAAAGGACAAATATAAGAGGGAAAAAAACTTTTAGAAATTTTAAATTGTATCCTACAGATCAAGTTCTCATGGGTGACTGAGGAATGAAATCAATTTGATATACTAAGCCCAATCAAGCCACATTTGTTCCACATCAATCACCTGCCAACACATGTCTGGGCCTGATGTGGAAGGCACAGTGACTCTGCATCCCTAGAAGTGAACAGCAAAGTATACCAAGGCTCCAGATAGTGAATGGACCTCAAAATACAGTGGCAATCTTTAAACAAGAGGGGACAGAGCCTCAGTATTGTGCATTAACAGAGAGTTGGGGGGCTGTACAAAACAGTGATCTAATTATGATAGCTTGATGTGAAAAATTAGAAAATGATTTAATTCAATCTGTAACTAGGGTTTAATATCTGAATAAAGCAAACCATAAATGCATGAGGTATGAGTTGCTTATGGTAGATTGAGATATGATAGGTAATAGGTGGTGGCAAACAAAGATTTAATATATTTATTATTTGTGAACTATTAACGCAAAAAAACAACTCAACAGGTACAGTGGTACAGCCACTGCAATCTAAAAAAGTTAAAGGTAATATCACCTTTCAGTTCCATTATTTTCTTTAGTACTAATTTTATAATAATTTCTTTGAGATCCTCATTTAGAACTGCAGTTCATTATTTCCAGAAGGCTATCACAGCCATCCTGATGCAAGGTCTCCACCCAAAATGATCAGCATCCTCCTGCATCCAACAAATACTGCTTGATCCACTGATTTTCTACAGCATTTTGCGTTTTCCTCCAGGTTATGGCTTATGTCTCCAGCTGACACACATATTTGTTTAATTCCTGCACCATTTCCCAATATAAGTTGTCCAGTACTGGTCTGTAAGGGGCCCAAACTTTGACTGAAAGGAAAAAATACCTAATCTTTTCCTTTTAACATCTGCATGGAAGCTCTACAATTTGTTTATTTCTTGTTAGCCTACACTCATTTTACTATTCTTTCTTTAACAATACTTTGGTTCTCTTGTGAATTCTAAAATGTTCTCATTCCTTAGGCTGTTGTTCCCTTTGGTAATATTATAATGTTTCTGACATGATGATGTGCAATCTGGAGGGAGCCTACAAGTGGTGGTGTTCCCACTTGCCTACTAGCTTATTCTTAGCGATTAGAAGCTTTGGTTTAGGCATATGTGAGTAACTGCACTGCATTCGACATGATACAGTCTGCAGCCACTAATGGCGGTGGACAGATTGAATGTTTAGGGTGGTGGCATGATTGTTATTCAAGCAGGCTGCTTTGTCACAGTTAAGACCATAAGATACAGGAGCAGAATTAGGCCATTTGTCTGCTCTGTTATTTCATCATGGCTGATCCAATATTCCTCTCAGCCTCAGTCTCCTGCCTTCTCCCCGTTTCCCTTCATGTCCTGACCAAACAGGAATCTATCAACCTCTGCCTTAAATACATAAAGAACTGGCCTCCACAGCTGCCTGTGGCAAATAATTCCACTGATTCACCACTCTCTGGCTAAAGAAATTCCTCCTCATCTCAGTTCTAAAAGGATGCCCTTCTATTCTGAGGATGTGTCCTCTGGTCTTAAGACTCTCCCACTATAGGAAACATTCTCTCCACATCCAGTTCATCAAGGCCTTTTCACCATTTGATAGGTTTCAATGAGGTCACCCCCCCCTCCCCCCATTCTTCCGAATTCTAGTGAATACAGACCCAGAGCCCTTAGACAGTCTTCATAGGATAAGCCATTTGATCCTGGAATCTTTTTCATGAACATCCTTTGAACCCTCTCCAGTTTCAGCACATCCTTTCTAAGAGACCCAAATTTGCTCACAACACTCCTAGTGAAGCCTCACCAGTGATCAATAAAGTTTTAACTTTACATCCTTGCTTTTATATTCTAGTCCTCTTGGAATGAATGCTAACATTGCATTCGCCTTCCTCACCACAGACTCAACTTGTAAATTAATCTTTAGGGAATCCTGCACAAGGACTCCCAAGTCCCTTTGCACCTCAGTTTTTTGCATTTTCTCTCTATTTAGAAAATGGTCAACTCTCATTTCTTCTACCAAAACACATGACCATACACTTCCTGACACTATTTTCCATCTGCTATTTCTTTGCCCATTCTCCTAATCTCTCAAGTCCTTCTGTAGCCTTTCCACTTCTTGAAACTTACCGGCCTCTCCACCTATTTTCATATCGTCAACAAAGCCATCAATTCTATCATCCAACTTTTGCACTTCAGGTATCTGAGAAAACTTTTGGTATCCTCTTTAATATTATTGACTAGCTTACTTTCGTATTCCATCTTTACCTTAATGATTTTTTTTAGTTTGCTTCTGTTGGTTTTTTAAAAGTTTCTCAATCCTCTAACTGTCCACTAATCTTTGCTCTATTATATACCCTTTCTTTGATTTCTCTTGTTAGCCATGGTTGTGTCATCTCTCCTTTAGAATACTTCTTCCTCTTTGGGATGTAATAATCCTGTGGTTTTTGAATTGTTTCCAGAAATTCTAGGCATTACTGCTCTACCATCATCCCTAGCAGTGTTCTTTTCCAATCAATTCTGGCCTACTCCCCTCTCATGTTTCTATAATTCCCTTTACTCCATTGTAGTGCTGATACATCTGACTTTAGCTTCTCCTTCTGAAATTTCAGGGTGAATTTGATCAATTACGTCCACTTATCCCTAAGGGTTCTTTTACCTTAAACTCTCATCAATTCTAGTTCATTGCACAACACCCAATGCAGAATAGCTGATCCTCTAGTGGACTCAACCATGAGGTGCTCTAAAAAGCCATCTCATAGGGGCTGTAGAAATCACCCCTCCTGTAATCCAGCAGCATACCGATTTTCCAAGTTAACATGCATAATGTCGTCCCCCATGACTACTGTGACATTGCCCTTTTGGTATGCATTTTCTGTCTCCTGTTATAATTTGTAGTCCACATCCTTACAACTGTTTGGGGGTCTGTATACAACTCCCATCAGGGTTTTTTACCTTTGCAATTCCTCAGCTCTATACCAATAATTCAACACCTTCCAACCCTATGTCACCTCTTTCTAATGATTTGATTTATTTTTCTTTACCAACCAAGCAATGCCACCCCCTCTGCCGTCTTGCCTATCCTTTCAATATAGTGTGTATCCTTGGACATTAAGCTCCCTGCTATAATCTTTCAGCCATGATTCCATGATGCCTACAACATCATACCTGCCAGTCTGCAACTGTGCTGCGTTCATCTACCTTATTCCGTATACAGCATGCAATCAGATACATCATCTTCCATCCCGTATACACCCTTTTCGATTTTGTCACACCTTGCTCAACCTTTTTGTTTCTTTTAAGGTCTTGCCAACATCTGCCTCTGCAACCTCTCCACTAACTGTTCTAACACTGGTTCCCATCCCCCTGCAACTTTAGTTTAAACCCCAGCATGCAGCATTAACAAGCCTTCCCTCTAGGATATTAGTCCCCCTTCAGTTCAGTTGCAAACTGTCCCTTCTGTACAGGTGCCCTCTTCCCTGCAAGAGAGCTCGATGATCCAAAAATCTTATGCCCTCCCTCCTGCACCAACTGCTTAGCCACTTATTAAACTGTATAATCTACCCAGTTCTAGCCTCACTAGCACATGGCAATGGCTTGCAATCCTAAGATCACAACCCTGGAGGTTCTGCCTTTTAACTTAGCACCTAACTCGCTGAACTCCCTATGCAGATCCTCGTCACTCGTCTTACTTATGTCATTGATACCTGCATGGACCACGACTTCTGGCTGTTCACCCTCCCACAAATGCTGATGACTCGATCTGAGATATCCTGGACATTGACACTCGGGAGGCAACATACCATCAGGAATCTCATTCTCACCCACAGAACCTCCTGTCAATTCCCCTAACTAACGAATCCCTATCACCACAGCGCGTCTTGTCTCTTCTTCCCCCTTCCCTTCAGAGTTACAGAGGCAGACTCTGTCAGAGACCTGACCGCTGTGACTTTCCTTTGTTAGGTCAATTGGCCAACAGTATCCAGAGTAATATACAGTGGCATGCAAAGGTTTGGGCACCCCTGGTCAAAATTTCTGCTACTGTGAATAGTTAAGTGAATAGAAGATGAACTGATTTCCAAAAGGCATAAAGTTAAAGATGACACATTTCTTTAATATTTTAAGCAAGATTACTTTTTTATTTCCATCTTTTACAATTTCAAAATAACAAAAAAGGAAAAGGGCCCAAATCAAAAGTTTGGGCACCCTGCATGGTCAGTACTTAGTAACACCCCCTTTGGCAAGTATCACTGCTTGGAAATGCTTTCTGTAGCCAGCTAAGAGACTTTCAATTCTTGTTTGGGGGATTTTTGCCCATTCTTCCTTGCAAATGGCTTCTAGTTCTGTGAGATTGTTGGGCCGTCTTGCATGCACTGCTCTTTTGAGCTCTATCCACAGATTTTCGATGATGTTTAGGTCGGGGGACTGTGAGGGCCATGGCAAAACCTTCAGCCTTCAGCGTGCGCCTCTTGAGGTAGTCCATTGTAGATTTTGAGGTGTGTTTAGGATCCTGTTGTAGAAGCCATCCTGATTTCATCTTCAGCTTTTTTATAGACGGTGTGATGTTTGCTTCTAGAATTTGCTGGTATTTAATTGAGTTCATTATTCCCTCTACCAGTGAAATGTTCCCCGTGCCACTGGCTGCAACACAAGCCCAAAGCATGATTGATCCACCCCTGTGCTTAACAGTTGGAGAGGTATTCTTTTCATGAAGTTCTGTACCCCTTTTTCTCCAAACATACCTTTGCTCATTGTGGCCAAGAAGTTCTATTTTAACTTCATCAGTCCACAGGACTTGTTTCCAAAATGCATCAGGCTTGTTTAGATGTTCCTTTGCAAACTTATGATGCTGAATTTTGTGGTGAGGACACAGGGAAGTTTTCTTCTGATGACTCTTCCATGAAGGTCATATTTGTGCAGGTGTCACTGCACTGTAGAACAGTGCACCACCACTCCAGAGTCCACTAAATCTTCCTGAAGGTCTTTTGCAGTCAAACGGGGGTTTTGATTTGCCTTTCTAGCAATCCTACAAGCAATTCTCTTGGGAAGTTTTCTTGGTCTTCCAGACCTCAACTTGGCCTCCACTGTTCTTGTTAACTGCCATTTCTTAATTACATTACGAACTGAGGAAACGGCTACCTGAAAACGCTTTGCTGTCTTCTTATAGCCTTCTGCTTTGTGGGCATCATTTATTTTAGTTTTCAGAGGGCTAGGCAGCTGCTTAGAGGAGCCCATGGCTGATGATTACTGGGACAAGGTTTGAGGAGACAGGGTATTTATAAAGCTTTGAAATTTGCATCACCTGGCCTTTCCTAATGATGACTGTGAACAAGCCATAGCCCTAACAAGCAAATTAAGGCCTGAGACCTTGATAAAAGTTACCTGAGAGCTCAAATCTCTTGGGGTGCCCATGCTTTTGCATGGTGCTCCTTTCCTTTTTTTTCCACTCTAAAATTATACAAAACAAAAATAATACACTAATCTTGCTTAAAATGTTGAAAAGTATGTTTCATCTTTAACTTTATGACTTTTGGAGATCATTTCATCTTCCACTCACTTAACTATTCACAGTAACAGAAAGTTTGGCCAGGGGTGCCCAAACTTTTGCATGCCACTGTTTCTGTTGTTGAGGGGGATGGCTACGGGGTACTTGGTGCTAGCTCCTTAACCCCTTTCCCCTTCCTGACTGTCACCCAGTTTTCTGTGTCCTATCTATCACCTCTTCATCCTCTTGAATGATCTGGTGTTCATTCAGTTCCAGCTCCAGTTCCTTAACATGATTTGGTAGAAGCTGCAGCTGGTCGCACTTCTCACCGTTGTAGTGGCCAGGGTTACTGCATGTCTCCCTGCCTTCCCATATTGTACAAGAGGAGCATTTTACTATCCTGCCTGTCATCTCTACCTAGCTGAGCAGCTATAAAGAAAAGGGAAAATCTTGTACCTTTTTTTTCCTTTGCTTTCTCTGAATCAAGCCTCTCTTTGCTGAGCCTCGAAGTGATAAAGCCTTCGTCTGACCACCACTCAGACGATGGCCACTGCGCTTGCCCTTGCCTTCCTTTAATTTGCTCTTACTAATTACACCAATTGGCCGCAGTTCAAAGCTCTACTACGCTACCACAAACCACTCCTGCCTTTTATCCTCAGGCGGTGAACCTGATTGAAGTCCTATCTTCTCAAAACTTCTGAGGTCTGGATTGGCCACTGGTCAAAGCTCTATTAAGAAGCCTCTTTAGAATTGTTGGATAGTAAGAAATCTCTTTAGAATTGTTGGAACTCTACTCATTCAGATGAATGGAAGTTATTTTATCATGTACCTGCTTGTGCATTGCAGGCATTTTGGAATTCAGGCAGTAAAGTCACTTGTCACATGTTACCCAGCTCTGTCACACTCTTGTA
Organism: Hemitrygon akajei; assembly: GCF_048418815.1. Classification (NCBI taxonomy): domain Eukaryota; kingdom Metazoa; phylum Chordata; class Chondrichthyes; order Myliobatiformes; family Dasyatidae; genus Hemitrygon; species Hemitrygon akajei. The sequence goes on along the minus strand of NC_133133.1, from coordinate 24,067,086 downwards.
ACCACTTTATGTGTGGCTGGACCAGTCGTGTTTCAGAATCTGATTTGTTGTTATTATGTGATGAGAATTTTGATTTGCAGCAGTACAATATAAGGACTAAGTTACAATGAATTTCAGAATAAATGGTGCAAATAATGAGTTGGTGTTGATGGGTTCATGGATTGTTCAGAAATTTTATTGTGGATGTGCAGAAGCTGTTTCTGAATTGTTGAGTATCACTCTTCAGGATTCTGTATCTCCTCCTTGATGGTAGTAATAAATGAAGGAAATGCTCTAGATGTTCAGGGTTCTTAATGATGGATGCTGCCTTCATGAGGCATCACCTCTTGAAAATGTCCTCAGTGGTTGAGAGGGTTGTGCCTGTGATTGAGCTGGTTGAGCCTACAGCCCTCGATATCCTCCATATCAAGCTGTTTTGCAGCTAGTAAGAATGCTATCTACAATATACCTATAGAAATTTGCACATGGTGATAAGCCAAATCTCGTTATTCTCCTCATAAAGTATAGCTGGTGGCGTTCCTTCATGGTTAGCGGTATAAATCTATTTTAATATATTGGTTGGTATTCCAATGAGAGCCATGGATGCTTTGACAAAGGGAATTGTACAAATCTAGTTGTTTTTGTGAAGGTTTCTTTTCATGTTTTTCAAAAGGTCTGATGCCCATCAGTATCCTGACCCAAAGTTTATGGCTCTGTCTCTGTAAATAAAGTACTGTCTGGTCAGTTAGTTCTTTATTCTTGCCTCCTTCATGCTAGGAAGCTGTGTTTCCTACATTGCAACAGTTTCAACATTGCTGCATTGAACTATTGATTTCTTGATCTTGCATTTCAAGAGTACTGGTACTGTGCGTGGGTAATTGTGGCTGTACAAACGGAGTGCTATTTCCTTGTACTCAACCTGGGTGCAATTTTAGATATCACCAGTATCTGTTGGTAAACATTGTTTATGGTTTAACAATAATTTTTGTAAATTTGGTGGCGAAATAACTAACACAATGTTAAATATATAAAAAAAAAATACAATGTACAGGCAGTCCCCGGGTTACGTACGAGTTCCGTTCATCAGTCCGTTTTTAAGTCGGATCAAGTACATCTGGTGTTATTTAGTGTCAGTTAGTCAAACGTTTGTCTTAGTATATAGTATATATTTTACCTTTCAATGCATATAAAACACTTAAGAAACGTATGTATTCCAATAATTAAACCACTGTGTTGCTTAGTAATAATTGTAGCTTTCATCGGGGCAGGGCCTTTCACATGCTCCATTATTCTCACTTTATCTTTTAAAATTGTTCCGATCATTGACCGACTGTAGCCTAATGCTTTTCCAATGACCGAGAGCGTTTCATATCTTTCCAAATGCTTTATTATTTCCACTTTATTTTCAATCGCGATTGCTTCTCGTCAGTGGAACAGAAACACTGTGGGTGGTGGGTCCCGAGGTGCACCAGCTCCTGAGGTCCGCTGGGTCCTAAGGACCACCGCAGTGAATTCCCCGGATCTGAAAATCCACTGCAGTGAGACAGGTTAAATGGGACAAGTGGGGGCTGTGCTGGGTTTGGGTATTTGATCCTCCACAATATTCCGCGTGGGAATTTAAACTGGAGGTGGCAGTGTTACTTTTATGAGGTCAAGTTGCGCGCTCGACATCAACCTGGCACGGATGGTACGGGAGTCACTGGATCAACATCAACCCAGCACAGGAGCGGTCTGTCACTAAATCGAACTCGGGAACCTCCGTTCTCTAGCCTGGCGCTGATCTCACTGCGCAACCAGCCGACAGGAACACGGGGTGGGGGTGCAGGGTCTGGTTGAATCTTACTAAGAATATTTTAAGCCAAATACAAAGTTAAACACTCAACACAATGTCAACGGCAATGACTTAAAATGGCGGATGGCGTTGTCCTTCCTGGGTTCGTAAGTACGAGTTGTCCGTAAGTTGGACGTTCGTAACTCTGGGACTACCTGTATTACAAAAACAGCTTGGGCAATAAAGAAGTATTTCCCAAATTTGAGTTAGTGCAGTAACTGAAATTTGTTCAGCAAATGTGAATCTCTGCATAGTGAAATTTAAAAATCGCAGAACGATTTTTTTTAAAGAGACATTTATTATTTGAATTTTCTGAGTAGCTTCCTGGACGTGAGCATTACCATGTGCTATTATTTAGTCAATTTTCCTGTCTAGCTGTAAATTGCTCTGTTTTACTGTTCATAAAATGTAAATCAGTCATTTCAGTAACAACATGCCAGAATGTGAATTTACTATGTTTAAACAATTTTGTTTGCTCTCTAATCATAAACCAAATTATATTTAATGTAAAGTATAGGTGATGTTATTTGTATAAACCTAAGATTCAGAGAACTTCTATAGCATATTTTTAAAGTGATGCATAAAACCCACTCCAAATGTTAAACGAACAGAGTTGATGGTTGTGGTTAACCTACTGATGCAGTGGAATTTGAGATTACAATAAATTCTTAATACTGCATTTAAGTATCTAAACTGGTATTTTTCTCTTTTACTAATGCACTGATTGTGACATATGTTAGTCCTAACCAAATAAATGTTAGTTGTTTGTGTTTTGAAAAAACAATCTGATTATGTCTGGTACTAAGAAACCATAACTTAGATGGTTAGATAACATAGATCAGGGTTCTATATTAAATGCAAACACACAGTCACTGATAATTCTGCTTAGAATTTTTTGCTAAACCTGTGCCACTGAAGTCAGATTTTGTGGCTGTCTGCTCTTGCCCCCATTTTGTAATGCTCACATTTTATGTGAAACTTTGATAGCTAGATAAGTTGCACTTCATGGGTTGGATGGCAGTCTGAGGTACTAAAAAAATGAATGCTTCAGAATGTCTCTGGGGCATATATAAACGAATGTCTCTTCAGCATATAAACTGTTAAGTATATTTTTTAAAAATATATAAAAAATACCCAAATGTAAAAACAATATAAAGCATTTCTAAATAAACTGAAATCATAAAAAAATTACTTAGATTTGGGTTCTTGCAGTTCAAGTGAGTGGAAATAGTACTTCCCTGATGGGGATTTGTAAACTGGAATTCCCAAGGAGTTTATCAGCAAAGAAAAGCTGGGAAAAAGCTGATAAACCTCTGATAATGTACTAAAATAATGAAATTGTGGTTAGGACCTGCCATCCGAATCACATTAAGAAAGTAGCATGCCTGTGTTAGAAGATGAAACCTAACTAACGTATGAGGTTGTGACAGAAAAATAATTAAATGCTAATGTAAAAATAATTAAACTGTGGAAAATTGCATAAAATGATGTGAATTTGATTTCTAACGCAGAAATTAAGAGCAATTCTCAAAACATAACTATGGGTGGACAGTAAATGTTGACTTTGCTAACAACCCACATCCTGTGAATGAACTATAATTAAAAAGACTCAGAGCTGCAAGATTTTAAATAAATCTTGGAAAAGAATACAAATCTAATTGGAGAATGGAATTGGAGTGCTTGAACATAATCCTGGAGGAAGAAATATTGAATGTCATTCAGATTATTATTTAATCTGACAATTTTTTAAAAACTGCAGAATGTTTTGGTTCCAAATTCTAGATTTGCCACATTTTGAGTGGGTGGTATAGATAATGTAATCAGGAGGCATTCCATTAATACTAAATAAAGCGTGTTGGATGATGTATATAACAAGGCAAGATAATACCAAGTATAAATTGCTAATGTAGTAAGAATGGATGATAGATGTTGTCAAAGTAGCTTGTGACTAGGGGTTTTGTTTTAACTACTTCCACAGTACATACTATTCCCTTAATAGTAAAATAAAAATAACATTCAAAATGGTTGTGACATGATAAATCTCTTTAAGCTATAATTTTTAAGAAAATCACCAAAATATTTCCTGAATTGGCTATTTGGAGGCTTTGCAGCTTCAGCCCCCTTTCTTGTCTGTCTTTGGCTTCTCAAAATCTATTCATGTTGTCTCCAGCAACATCATTCAAAGATAAAGGATTGACTTCTGGTGACATACAGCCTCTTAACCACTTCTCTCAATAGTTTCACTAAAATGGTTTTCTTAACAGGATTTATCATTCATTCTTTTAGTCATTGTTCTTCCTGGGGAATACTAAGAAGGTTGTTAGGAATGAAGATCAAAGCTTAGTCAAAGAATCATGAAAAAGAAGGATTTGAAATGGAAGAGATGGTATTAGGGAACCAATTTTCAGAGCTCAATATCCAAAGACAAAACTGAATGAGAACTAGTTAAGAGATCAAATAAATGAAGTTCTAAGAGAATTTTGACACTTGAGGCTGTGGCAATGGATGGATTGTCTATCAGAAACTTGAGTGAATATGGAGGCAACCAGAGGTTAGCATGAGTAAGGGTGACCAGCTTTGTTGTTGAATAGGATGCGTGTTGGCTGGCAGGGACAAGGGAGAGCAGTATTTGGTAAGGATAGGATGTGCTGTGTCCTGCTTGTACTGAGGTGTATTAAATGAAAAAGGAACAGAAACAGGAACAGCACTACATTTTCCAAGTGGCTATGCTATTTCCAGGAAAGACAGATTACTCGCTTTCTGTCTATGATCACTGACCATTCCTGCCCAGTGTCCTCCATCTGTGACATTGGCTCAGTTCTATTCTCTACATTAGTACATCCCATTGAGTGGCAGGGTGGAGATGCTTCTCTACCAAAAGAGGTGTAAAGTGCTTCTTCCATCCACTAGCCTGCAGGTCACCCTTGGGGAAGCTGTAGCACCTGCTTAGCCAGCCGACTAGGGTCACGTGTAGCCATGGGAGCAAGTGGTGGATGGTCGTATGAGCAGCTGGAGCATATCACAAGTCCTGGCTATGCAACTGCTGATGCCAGGCAGACAATCTCTGAAGTGTACAGTTGGCCCTCCTTATCCGCGGGGGATTGGTTCCGGGACCCCCGCCCCCCGCGAATACCAAACAACGCGGATGATCAAGTCCCTTATTTAACCTGTCTCAGTGCGGTGGACTTCAGGACCTGGCGGAGCTTGGGACCTGCCGCCCACAGCTGCTGCTGAATCCACAGTGTTTCTGTTCCATTGATGGAAAACAATCACGATTGAAAATAAAGTGGAAATAATAAAGCAACCGGAAAGAAGTGAAATGCCATCGGTCATCGGAAAAGCGTTAGGCTACAGTCGGTCAATGATCGGAACAATTTTAAAAGATAATAATGGAGCATGTGAAAGGCCCTGCCCCAATGAAAGCTACAATTATTACTAAGCAACACAGCGGTATAATTATTGGAATACATATGTTTTCTTAAGTGTTTTATATGCATTGAAAGGTAAAATATATACTATATACTAAGACAAACGTTTGACTAACTGACGCTAAATAATACTGGATGTACCTGTTCCAACTTCGAATCCGACTTAAAGGCGGACTCAGGAACAGAACTCATTCATAACCCCAGGACTGCCTGTACTTTCAAATCATCTCCAGATTACTTATAATGCCTGATACAAAGTAAATACTATGTAAATAGTTGTTATACTGTATTGTTTAGGGAATAATGACAAGAAAAAAAGTCTGTACATGCTAAAACAACGAGTGCTGGAGAGAGAACTTCCGGGTTTTCCCGATCCGCGGTTGGTTGAATCCACGCATGCTGAACCCGCGGATAAGGTGGACCGACTGTATTGATAATGGCTGGGGTCACCCGTCTTGTAAAGACACTGCCCAGAATAAGGCAATGGCAAACCACTTCTGCAGAAAAAAAATTGTCAAGAACAATCAAGGTCAAGACCATGTTCACCCACGTCATATGACATGGCACATGATGATGATAAATACATCCCAAAACACAGAACAAAGTACAGTCGGCCCTCCTTATCCGCGAGTTCTGCATACATGAATTCAACCAACTGCGAATCGAGAAAACCTGGAAGTGCTCTTCCAGCACTTGTTATTCGAGCATGTACAGACTTTTTTTTCTTGTCATTGTTTCCTAAACAATGCAGTATAACAACTATATTACATAGCATTTACATCGTATTAGGTATTATAAGTAATCTAGAGATGATTTAAAGTATACGGGAGGATGTGCGTAGGTTACCGTGGATTGGGATCGAAAAAAATCAGAAGTTCTCTTATTATGTAAGTCGGAACAGGTACATCCGATATTATTTAGCGACCATTAGTCAAATGTTTGTCTTAGTATATAGTATATATTTTACCTTTCTATGCATATAAAACACTTACGAACGTATGTTTCAGCGCTGGGCTCGGGAAGTTCCTGCGTTCGATCCAGTGATAGACCACTTCCGAGTGCGCTTTCCTTCTCCTTCTATGCCTGGTTGATGTGGAGGATCAAAAACCAAAACCCAATTATTAAACCACTGCGTTGCTTAGTAATAATTGTAGCTTTCATCGGGGCAGGGCCTTTCTCACTTTATCCTTTAAAATTGTTCCGATAGTTGACCGACTGTAGCCTAACGCTTTTCCGATGACCGATGGCATTTCACCTTTTTCCAATTGCTTTATTATTTCCACTTTATTTTCAATTGTGATCGTGATTATTTTCATGAACAGAAACACTACAGATTCAGTGCTCCGCTGCCGGGTCCTAATGTCCACAGCACTGAGACATGTTAAATAAGGTCTGGGGTTCCGCTGAATCCTAAGGTCCACCGCATTGAGACGGGTTGGATAAGGGACTTGAGCATCTGTGTTTTTTGGTATCCGCGAGGGGTCCCGGAACCAATCCCTCGCGGATAAGGAGGGCCGACTGTATAATCATAGTCTTGCTGCATCATTAATTCATTTGACCCAGTCTTGCTCCATTCCAAATATTCCCCTTTTTCCTTTCCTTTTCCTCATCACCTTCTCTGTAATTTAAAGTCATCTCTTCTAATCTCTTTCCCAGTTCTGAAGAAATGTTATTTTTGTACAGAAGCTACCGGAGTATTTCCAACATTTTCTGTTTTTATTTTGGATTTCAAGCATCTGCAGTTTTATTTGATTTTTATTTGAAAATATGCTGTCTTCATTGGAGAAAAGGGGATCTGGATTAACCATAGAACATTACAGCACAGAAACAGGCCTTTTGGCCCTTCTTGGCTGTGCCGAACTATTTTTTTGCCTAGTCCCACTGACCTGCACTTGGCCTATATCCCTCCACATACCTCTCATCCATGTACCTGTTCAAGTTTTTCTTAAATGTTAAAAGTGAGCCCGCATTTACAACTTCATCTGGCAGCTCATTCCACACTCCCACCACTCTCTGTGTGAAGAAGCCCCCCCCCCCAATGTTCCCTTTAAACTTTTCCCCCTTCACCATTAACCCATGTCCTCTTTTTTTTTCCTCCCCTAGACTCAGTGGAAAAAGCCTACTTACATTCACTCTATCTATACCCATCATAATTTTATATAACTCGATCAAGTCTCCCCTCATTCTTCTACGCCCTGGGGAATAAAATCTTAACCTATTCAACCTTTCTCTGTATCTCAGTTTCTCAAGTCCCGGCAACATCCTTGTAAACCTTCTCTTCACTCTTATTAATATCCTTCCTGTAATTTGGTGACCAAAACGGCACACAATACTCCAAATTCAGCCTCACCAATGCCTTATACAACCTCACCATAACATTCCAACTCTTATACTCAGTACTTTGATTTATAAAGGCCAATGTACCAAAAGCTCTCTTTACTACCCTACCTACCTGTGACGCCACTTTTAGGGAATTTTGTATCTGTATTCCTAGATCCCTCTGTTCTACTGCACTTCTCAGTGCCCTACCATTTTACCACATTATCATCCAGATCATTGATATAGATGACAAATAACAATGGACCCAGCACTGATCCCAATGGCACACCACTAGTCACAGGCCTCCACTCAGAGAAGCAATCCTCGACTACCACACTCTGGCTTCTCCCATTGAGCCAATGTCTAATCCAGTTTACTACCTCACCATGTATACCTAGCAACTGAATCTTCCTAATTAACCTCCCATGCGGGACCTTGTCAAAGGCCTTACTGAAATCCATGTAGACAACATCCACTGCCTTCCCTTCATCCACTTTTCTTGTAACCTCCTCAAAAAACTCTAATAGATTTGTTAAACATGACCTACCATGTACAAATCAGTGTTGACTCACCTTAATAAGTCCCTGTCTATCTAAATACTTGTAGATCCTATCTCTTAGTACTCCTTCCAATAATTTACCTACTACCAGCGTCAAACTTACCGGCCTATAATTTCCTGAATTGACAGTGTAGCTCAGGATTGAATAGGAAGCTAGTGTTGTGGAAGGTAGATGAGTAGATTTAATGAGAAAGATAGTGTTTGCAGAAAGATCTGAAGACTGCTACGTGGATGATGGAAGAGTTCAGGGACGTCAGGGAAGGGTTAAGGAATATTGTACATTCATGTCGAAATTGACCTAATATTTGTCCAGCTTCACCAAGAACTACATTTAAAACTTGGGGGCTGTAAAGTGAATGATGCAAGAGTGGGAAATTGGGCAGTTGTAGATGCTGTGGTTACAAATGAATTGGTAAAATGAATGTTTTCAGTAATTCTTTCTGTAAGCTATTCACAAAATACAGAGTGCTTGTCGCCCCAGTTTTCAAAAATAACTATTGTCATATTCCCATGTGGGATTAAGAAAACAGATTTTGGGTTCTAACCCTTTGCAGTATTTATACTCTGTAATACTGTGAATGGCTTTTATAATCCATGGTACATGGAGGAGAAAATTACTATTCACCTTTTTACTACCCTGATTCTGATAGTATCATCCAGACTTGTATGAATGTTTAAAGTAGTAGGATATTTCTGATACTTACAAACTTAGAACACATGTCACTGTCAACTGAAAAGAATTGGAGCATCAAATTTCTGGAAGAGAGTTCCTAAAACTCCATTTATTACAGACTGTTATAGAATACCAGATTATATTGAAGTCACTAAATAAAACCCATTGAAGCATGTGCAAATGAGGTTAGAGTCACTATTGCACTCTCCATGATGACATTATTATCGCACAGGAAATTTACTGATAGGAATTGTTCCTAGAAAAAGAAATAGTACTTTTGCAGCAAAATGTACAGAAGTTTGTTGATCAGCAGAATGGAGTTTCATATAGTCTTATTGAATGTTGTACTAGTTCCGAACTTGATGTTTACAATGAGTGAAATCTTGAACGGCACACTTTAATGGTTCGCTGCATTTTGTATTTGTAGCATTCAGATTTTAACCAATTTATTTTTTTGTCTCCTACAGATTAAGTACACCAACATGATTAAAATCCATGTCAACAGAGGAAAGGATTGAATGTACCTTTTCCCATGGTACTTACCATGCAATTGTACAACCTGCTAGATGGAACTGGTACTGTCTGAAGCAGTCAAACTTTGCAAGAATACACACATACCTGCTATTTTCCCATGAACCAGGTTGGGAAATGTCAACACATGAATCTCAACAGGACAAGGACAACAAATTGCTGCCTTTTTGGTACTTACTTCAACAAAAAGACACTCTTCCTACAAGTTTCAGCTCAGCAAAAAAGAAAAAAAAGAGCCATAGCTAATGTGAACCTATTTACTGAAACTTTTTAAATCCATTTGAATGTTAACAAAGTAGTTAAATGTTCACCATTTTTGCAAAACATTTCACAAATATGTTAAAAAATCTTTTTATTGGTGTTCCCCAGTTCAGGCACTAATGGGCTTTCTTCGATAGTGCTGCGTGGAGTTAAGAAAACAAAAATGATTTGTAAGAAACATTACAATCATTTGTGGAACATAATGCATGTTCTGTGGGGATATTTAAGATTGTTCTGTTTTACTATGCACCCAGATATGTTATTTTGAAAGGGTAGCAATTTTGGGAAAAATACTTCTTACAAAGGACTAACAAGTTTTATAGATCACTTGTTTAAGTTTCACACCTTTGGAAAATCAAGAAAGTGTAGTTCAGCAGATCCCTCAGCTTCTCAGACCAACTGTATATAGTTCATTGCTTTCTTCTTTTTTAACTTGTGCTGTTTAAAGGCAGTCATGTTGGAAATCTTCTGTGGCCTTGAGCCAAGTAGGCCAAATTATTAAACCTCGTGAATGTAGCATAGGTTGACACAAAGTTCAGACTTCTGTGGGCAAGCTATCTACTCTGTCAGGTCAAACAAGGAAAATATTTGTAAACCCATTGAAAAGTTTATTTTATCAGGTATTTGATATGTTCACAATGTCAGTTATGCCTAGACTTTGCTAAGACACTTTTCCTGTTTAAAAGCTGCTTTATTTCACTTTTTAAATCTATAGTGTTGTTGATGGCTTTTGATCTGCATATGCATTATGTCAATGCAAATGAAAATCCACTGTCAGTATCTCTGACAGAATTAACCATTCAGGAATGTGCAGATTGCATTCTCCCTAAAGGCTTATCATGGTGCATGATTTTAAAAAGTAGACATTGACATTTACACTTTTCCTCCTTGCTGTTCTCTGGGTTTGTTAAAATTTTTGTGACACTGCCTTTGTAATAACACATATCTCCACATCCTCTTCTACACAGCTGCAGAGGGAATGATGCCAAATATAGTCATCAATAGTGATTTTTCTTTTCTGTCCCTTGATTTAATCTACTTGCTGTACAGTTTGTGTTTAATTTGGCTAGTGAGTGTGATTTTTGTCTCTGCCTCCCAACAATTTTTTTTGTCCAAACCATAGCAAGGAGCATTTGTTTTCCTGTGGGTACAGTTTTGGACAGCTTAAGTTGAGGTTTTCCCCCCTATTATATTGAACAGAAAAACGTGAAAAGGTTTTAAAAATGTTTGTATTTTGTGTTAAAGAATGTAGCTTTAATTACTGGTATGTGATGGACTATATTTATTCTGGGTTAGAGGGGTTAATTTTGGTTCCAAATAAGACTACCCAAACTTCATTGCAGTCAGAAGTACTGTTTATGAAATCACATAAGCAGTACTTTCAATAAAGGGTATAATTGAAAAGGAACTTCAGTCTACCCTGTAACATTAGTCATAAGAGTTATGGACAATACAAATGTGCCACACCTTAAAATGGGGATTCAAAGGTACTGGATGCAACCCTGATTGTTGTAACATTTATTATCAGATTCATGGAATTTATTGAGTGGTTCACTAAAGTTTACTGCAGATTTTCCCCTATTTTATATTTTCCTGAACAATTGAGATGGTGTTTATTATTTATGGTACCAACAGTTTATGGACCGTAGTACTACCCTTCAACAGTGTTAATCTAGTAGAAGATGTGACGAATGCTGGCTGCTTTTAACAGTGGTCTAAGTAATCAGTGATATTCTCACTGCACAAATTGCTCCAAACTACAGGATTTAGTATTCAGTTCAATTGGTCTATCTGTCTTTCATAAATTCTTAGATTGTACTTTAAAAATCATCAATTTTCTAATGTTGTTTCTGAAAAACAAAACAGAAGGTCTTTATTAAATCCAACTAATCTAAGCTGTCAGAATATGAAGGTGTATAACTTTGTCTTTGGTTGCTAGTGCTAAAAAGACACTAAATATTTTTTGCCCATTGTAAATGTTATTTAGTTCACATTAAATCAGTAGCTCCTATTTGATACGTTTCATCAAAGAACAATTTCATACCCATGGTTTTTCACTGATGGGATAAGTCTGAATAAACACTAAAGCATTGTGTTTGTCCAGTTGAAGGTGATTGCATTGAATTTTTTTATTATTAGGTATATTTTTAATTTACCACACAACATATGGACAGGAGAATGGGTGGTTGGCTATCTTGCACAGGGCAACAGAGTCAATCATGCTCTTCATTTTTTTTGTTTTATTCTTCTATTGTATACTTACCCATCTAGCTGAACTGGGAAGTTTTGAGTGTCTGGAAACCACTGGTGCCTGGTTTCCACTAGAACTATGAAATGGAATCTCTGGAATTGTTTGGTCTCCTTTGTGTACTCGCTGTTGTGCACAGAACATGTTTATACCAGTTTACTTGACCCTTTGACCTGAGAAAAGTATATGAAGATGAGAGAGTTTTAATTTAAAAATTTTTTGGGTAAGGTTTTGAATGATAGGCATAATATAAATTAGTTAATCCTTTGCCAATCTGTAGGAAATCATCCAATTAATTTCTTCCCTTATTACAGTTTTGTGCTGAATTGGAAAGCAAGGGATATAGCTTCCTATATATTAATTCAAGTGATTAATCATCTGAGATTCACTGTATTGGACAATGTTTCAGAATGCATTAAATAATTCATAATGAGATCCATCCTGCTTAAGAATTGCATCTAAATAACAATTAAAATAAATTGGGTGCATCAGTAATGCAATATAAATCATGTGTCCCCTCTCCCCACCCCACCCCATTCATGAGCTCTCCTTTTGCATTAGATGTAGAATGTTCTCCTGTTTGGAAGAGTGGTTAAAAATGTAGATCAAGTATCATCTGCACTTTCTTTTGCAGTAGCTGTTGTAACCTTTAGTTAAAAGTAAGCAAGTTTTAAAGTTGGAGAGAGGCAGCTTCTGGAATGAATGATGTCTTTATTATATGCATTGGTGTATTCTCAGCTCTCTATACTCTCCGTCCCTTACTCTCTCCCCCTCCAGTTTTTCTAAAATTTAACTTAATTTAATTGAAACTGGCAAGACAAAGTGATCTAAACCAAAATTTAAAAAAAAAATGCTGGAATGACTGGGCCAGGTCAGGCAGCAGTGACTTAAACCAAGGTGGGGTGTATTTTCAGCATTAATTTCCTAATATTGATCTTTTTCTCAACTGATCATTACCAATTACACCGTTTACGAGCAGCAATAGTGAAATGGTCTGAAAGCATATTGATTGTAATGATTTCTCCATTAGAAACCTTGACACATTAATTTCCATGGTTGTGTCATTCAGCTTGTTCACACCATTATTTTAATTTCACAATAGAGGAAATGGAAAAGAGCAAAAATAAGTAAAAATCTCAGATTAAAACAAAGCTAGCGAAGAAATAAAAGGGCTGGAAATTTGACTCTGATGTTGACAGTATGATTTTTGTTTCCAACTGCAGCTGATGAAGTTAAATATTGGGTGTTGTGCATAACAGGAATAATGGGATGTTGCCCATTTTGTGCTACCACCAGCATCTAATTTCTTTCCTCAATGGATTCATCTTGAGGTCAACCAGATAAAACAATTTGCACATTCGAGCACCTGCCTTTTCCTGTAAACCTCAACGAGCTGCAAAGAATGTTCTAATAAAGGTGATGTGCATTGGTAAATATATACAAATGTGAACCACATTTACTTGAGCATTCTGATGGCATCCTAAATGAAAGGGGAATTTCAATGATTAACAGTAATACCCTAACATTTGTTTACTTAAACTCCTGGCTGCTTATGATGTTTGTATTGAGCTGTGTGATGAACTGCATGGCATAAGTAAAAGGTAATATAGGTGGTTACAATAATTATGAAGTGCGAAATGTTGCCTTTTGCAACAGTTGGTTGTGTTATCTGGTTTTCGATTGCTGCTAAATTTAGATTTTTATGCTATTGGTACAATAACTGCTACTTGACCTGTACTAAGGTAATGCTATTCTACAGCTTGTTCTAATGACTGCAGATTGCACCACTGGTAGTAAAGGTATGTGCTGACGTTGGACCACAGGTGGTACTATGTGGAATATATAATAGTAAGGTACAAATTTTAGTTACTGACCCAACCCAATGAGAATTACGTGGTTCAGTGATAATTATAAACACCAGATACTGCATGAATATGTAATTATAGAGCTAGGAATACCATTCTGTTAAGAGATCTATACCAACAAAAATTGGGGGGGGGGGGGGGGGGGAGGGATGGGGTTGGGGTTTTTTGGGATTCACAAATGCACATCTATTGTAAGACCACTATAGTTCTTAGGGGATTAACTATCCTATGTAGTTTCCTGAATTTAGTATAGTTAGAGATAATATTCTAGTACCAAAAGGTACTGAATGAAAAAATGTAGTAGATCTAATTGGGCTGGTACATTTTGGTACTAATAGGGTTTTTAGATTTTTTTGAATAGTTAAGACATAGTCAACATGTGCTGAGAAAGGAATACCAGGATCATCATGCAGTTTAGTTAAGAAATCAAATATCTAGGTCCTGAAGGTTATCAGTGCAAGAAACTGAGCACTGGCAACTTGTGTGCTGATTTTATACAGTAACCTCAAAAGCCAACTTATGGCCAAATAGGTATGGCATATACAGTATGCAATGTTTTTCCTCAGTCTATATAGCTTAGAGTTAAATAAATTATTCAGTATTGTGCTGGAAAGCTAATTCCGGATAAAGATTTACATATCACTTGGTAGGTACTGAAAAAAATTGTTAGTGGTAGAAAGCAACATAAGAGCAAATGAGAGAAGGTACCTGCTTCCATTTCAGGGGTAAAAAGCAGAATGATGAAGTTACAAATTCAGGGTCATCAAGATATGTTAACTATTTTTCTCAGTATATTGGTTAGTACCTATAATTTCTGTCCATCAAAAGACCTTTGCCGTGTTTTTTGTATGTAATTGGACTTTGCACAAATTGTAAAAAAAAAGAGTTGAGAATGGTATGCATTAAGTACAGTTAAATCAATGTTTAAAAATAATGGCTAGTTCTATAACTTGGTAAAGGAATGCCTTAATTTGAATATTGATTATGAGCTAATGGGAGGAAGGGGGTAGAATAGAGAATTGGTTTGGATGGTTTACACTACACTTACACAGGTACCTTCCCTCATCTCATACATGCAAAATAAAAGTTGCATCTTCCAGACAATAGTATGCTGCTGTATAATAGTAAAAAAACAAAGATGGAGCAATTGTATTCCTTTTGTAAATTAATTTGACAAATGGACATAGTTTTTCTTTTGGCTGTACAGAAAAGCAGAGGGTTGATACTCTATATATTGCTATTCCTGCACCACACACAACAGAAGGTTAAAAATATCTAACTTTATCTTGCTGTGTCTTCCACTGTAAATATTGTTTAGCATTTTAATGTTAATCCACCATGTCTGTGAATGGGAGACTGGCTTAGAGTTCTGTATAGTGTTTATATTTATCGCAAATGCTTTCCATAGAGCTACATGCAATAAAATTGTGTTCATGTTATTGCTTACATCTTGTATTTTTTTTCATTTAATTCCTATGTTTAGGAAGTGAACTGTTCTTGCTCAAGTTTTGTTTCCTGGTGCTCCTATTCTGCATTTATAATATTCACCCATATAACCAGACCTGGTTATTAATATCCTTTTGAACACCTTTAATGGGGATTATTTGGCTCTGCAAAAAACTAATGCATTTCAGGTGTCCAATAGCCTATATTGATATCTGCTTTGTTCCTTGTTCAGTAAGGTAATTTTGCTTTTTTTTTAAAGAGAATATACTGCACATTTTGTATTTTCACACAGCACTGAAGGAGGGTCTCCTCCTCTCATACCAGCTCTCAGAACAATTCCATTCTGGTCATATTTTCCCTCCAATGTACTTTTTATCCCAGCATACCTTTCCTATGCTCCCCAGTCTGCACGTTAAAGTTGTTAAAACCGAAAGCCTACAGAGGGAAGTAAGAAATTCCACAATCCTGTGTAGTTATATCACAGCCGTCCAAAACAGCTGCACACTCTGCTTTACACAATAGGGATTTCCTTTCAAAATGTTTAACAGGCCCAGATCACAGGAAATTTAGCTTGATATGATGAATGTAATGGAGCATTATATTACCATATTTCCTTATAGGACATTTCAACTTATTTGGTCCATGCCCATTTACAGAGCAATCCCATTCTTGTCAAATATTCATTGCAATCTTATTCCCATAAACTACTCCCAGATTCTATAAGCAATAGGAGTAATTTACAGTGGCCAATGAACAATCCATGCACCTTTGGGATATAAGAGGAAAACCACATGGACTCAGGAAGAATGGAAACTCCACACAGACAAAAACAGAGTAGAATCAAACGTGAATCAATGCAGATGTGAATGAGCAGCTCTGGTAACTGCACCTCTGTACAACCATTTTATAGACCTTGAGTTATCTTCAGGATATCTTTGTAGTTCAACCATTATGCTTGCTGCATCACTTTTAATTATAGCAGTGTTTCATTTCCTCTTTGATCTTACAATACTAACCATACCCCCCTTTCATTTCTCGTGATGTGTTCCAAGTTTGCATTCTCCTAGAGCAAGAAAGGCAAATTTGAGTGCAATCTGCCTTGACTTCATTGCAACTAAATCTTACCTGTACTAGTTCACTGAAGATGTAATATTCAGTCACTTCTGCTAACATGATATTTTGGTCACAACGGAAAAATTTGTAATAGCAGAAAATATTCATATGTATTTGTTTTTAGGTCACAGGTAATAGCAACAACACAAATAACCTATAGAAGTGACTAAGTACAGATGATACATACACAATTTTAATCAAGTACTACTAAAGGTTTAAAACAATTCTTTAAACACATATTTTGCATGCTATTTTGTTAAACGATCGTTTTTCATGGAACCATAGATGTATGACTTCTTGGTTCAGAGGAGCGATCATAGAAAGAGTGTTATTTAATAAATTTAGTAATCATCTAGGAAGTGATACCATTTCCAACAGAGACAAATACATCTTTTTTGTTTCAGCACAAGGAACAAAGGATTGACTTTGAATTCTGTCAATATTTTAGTTGCATCTCCTTTGTTGGATTTGGCAGATAGTGATTAAAAAAAAACATTAAATCAACAATTTGCTGTTAACTTACAAGCAAATTAGCCTCTACAACTTTTAACAATGTTTTTCCCTGTAGAAATATTTCTATTATTCTCACTGATTTTAAATTTTCGATTTCTTTAGAATTTTGTTTCTTTACTTTCCTTGTGTGACATCCAGTTTGATTGTAGTAAACTCTCTCTCTTTATGCTCACACGTGACAGCACCCATAGTGTTTTTTTCTTATCTGGACAGCTGTAAATCAGTTTTAGTGTGATAAGTTTCTTCTTGTAGCCAGGGAATCTCCTGAACTGATTTCAGTTCCTGCTGTTTTGACATTATTTCAAGTTCTCCAAGGACCCATCCCTGGCTGCATCAATATCTCATCTGTATGCTGTAGTTCTCGAGCAAAACCTAAAAACATGATAGTGTCCACATACAAGATTATACTCTCATCTCATTACTACATGTCTCAGCAATTTTTACAGACATTGATTTGCAATGCTGCTCCTCAGCTATAGTATTACATCAATGCAAGTTTCTTCCAAATGCAGGAAGCCAGGCCTTCAAATTTCAAATAAATTTATTATTCAAGTACATATATGTCACCATATACCACCCTGAGATTTATTTTCTTACCGACATTCAAAGATTCAAAACACATTTATTATCAAAGTATATATGCAGTATACAATCCTGAGATTAGTTTTCCCACAGACAGCCACGAAACAAACACCATGGAATCTATTCAAAGAAAATATCAAACACCCAATGCACAAAAAAATAACAAATTGGGCAAATGGCAAAAAAATGAGCGATAAACACAATATAAAATATCAAACCACAGTCACTGAAACAGCCTAAGAAGGTTCAGTTACAGTAGTATGTATATAATAGTTTGTATATATTTGAGATGATTTCTCTATTGAGTAGGAGTTCATGGCTAAGTAGGGAGGAGTGTTGTGTATTTAATATTTGAGTAAACTTGCATATAGGTTGATTAAGTATTCTTGTTCACTTAAATAATTCATTATGAATTATGTATAAATGTGAATTGCATACGTCATCACAATATGCACGCTTCACTTAAAGTAAACACAAAGTTAGACTCTCATTCCCAGACTCCTGTGTTTTCCTTTGAACTGGTTTAATGTTTTGAAGTTACAAAGCATAACATTCACAGTAGATACAAAGAAACAAGAGAATCAATGAAAAACCACACAACGATAGACAAACAACCAATGTGCAAAAGATGACATTGTACAAATACAAAAATAAATGCAAAATAATAATGGAAGAGTAGGATGGAGAGAGCTTTAATGCTTTCTTGGTGGGGGATAGGAACTGGACATTCATGGTGAAAATGAAACCATCAGGGCCAGGGAATTGAAAGTTACTGAGGAGATCGTGAACATGAGAAAAGTGGCAGTTGTAGCTTTGAAGGGACTGAACCAAGTGCGATAGTTTGAAGTTGAAGTATGAGGACATGGGTTCAAGTGGGGCAGCAGCAAGCAGAGGCAATAGGCCTACCTGGAGAGTCAAGTTTGTAGATCTTGTGCAGGAAGTAGAAGCAAGCAGAGTGGGGTAAAGTGGGAGTTCTCCAGAGTTGATGAGGTCAGTGATGGTGTTAGAGACAGTTTTCTGATAGTCAGGAATGGGGTTTTCTTCAAATCAACTTATATTGCTACAGATGATTTTATCCTATGCCTTTAGTCTTGCTTCTCTGTGCTTGTGATGTTGTTGCAAGTCAGTTCTTCATTGCACCTCGGCATACATGTACTTGTGTAAATGACAATAAACTCAACTTTGAAAAATCTATCCATTCCATTAACTAGAGAAACCCTTCTAACTTGTTCTCTTTAACTTTCCTTTCTTTCCCTGTACAACTGACCATCCTATGGTCTTGGCTCTGGCTGAAAACTTCCTCTCATCAGTATCAAGAATTGAATATTTCATAGAGAATAACATGAACTGAGGGGTTTGGAATACTCTGCTCCTCAGATTCAGATTTATTTATCACTTGGACTTTGAAGCATAGGGTGAAACAACAGACCTGAAGAAAGGTCTCTGCTCAAAGCATTTCAATAGATGCTGCCTGACCTGTTGAGTTCCTTCAGCAGTTTGTGTGTGTCGCTTCGTATTTCTGGCATCTGCAGAATTTCTTGTGTTTATATCATGAAATACATTGTGTTAAAAGCCAACACAACCTAGCAATATGCTGGTGGCAGCCCACAAGTGTCACCACACATTTTGGTGCTCTCATCCAGAAATAGTCTGAAGATTGAATTGGGTTTTACTGATACTTCTCCACAGTATTGTACTTATTGTGTTGGCACGTGTCCAAGTTAAGGTTAAGGTGCTTGTCTAGTGATCTGAAGGTCACTAGTTCGAGCCTTGGCTGAGGCTGCGTGTGTATCCTTGAGCAAGGCACTTAACCACACATTGCTCTGCAATGACATCAGTCCTAATGCTCTTCCCTTGGACAACATCAGTGGCGTGGAGAGGGGAGGCTTGCAGCATGGACAACTGCTGGTCTTCCATTAAAAAAAAACCTTGCCCAGGCTTGTGCCCTGGAAACTTCCCAAGGTGCAAATCCATGGTCTATCGAGACCAATGGAGGCCTACATACTACACATTGTACTTATCCAACCATCATCTGCCAATGAATGGTCTGATTCATCGACTGTTTACTGCCCTCCAAGGATGCTGCCTTACCTACTGAGTTCTTGCATCATTTTGTGTGTTACTCAAGATTTCCAGCCTCTGCAGAATCTCCTGTGTCAGTCATCTCCTTGGCTTTCTCATGAAGTGTGGCCCCATGGGTGCAGTATATCTACTCAAGGTATCTTTATATCCAACTCACAAGCTTCATTCCCATATTCTCTGTTTCTTGTGGGGTTTTTTTTATATTCAATGGGGCTGTTCCTTGCTCTCCTTCCATTCTGTATGTTGGGATCGTTGAAGTGATTAGTATTTGTTCTCATTCCCTAACCTTTGTTTGAGGCTCAACCCAGAAATACACAAGTGTGAGATCTTATTTAATCCTCATCTGAATTTTATCATCCCATAACAAATAAGAGCAGGGAATCAGGTACTTTGAGTCTGCTTCACAATTTAAGGCCAATTTTTCTACCTCGGCATAATTTTCCAATATAACTCCTATTAGTTTAGGAAAACAGGGCCTTCCTCAATGTCTAGAAATGTATGAATATATCATTTGAATGAACACAATGACAGGACCTTCACAGCCCTCTAGAATTGAGAATACCAAAAGGTCCCCCTCCCTTTGAATTAAGGAAGTTTTCCTCATCTCAATCCCAAATGGCCTACACTAGTTTATTCTGATAGTATGTCACATGATCTTTGACCTCTCCACATCTGGCATTCAAGCCCTTTAAGAATGTATAGCTACACATGAAGGAGCTGGAGGAACTCAGCAGGTCAGGCAGCTTTTATGGCGGGGAATGGGCATTCAATGTTTTGGATTAAGACCCTTAATCAGAATGTGTTGTGTGGACATTCTCTTTCATTGTCCCAAATTGTCCCATTCTCATTCTCTCACAGCATATCTGCCATCTCTGGAACTAATTTTGTGAACCTTTGCTGAACTTGTTCTAAGACAAGAAAATTATTTATTTGGTAAGGAGAACAAAAATGCCCTATACAACTGCAATGAGGCCACCATACTCCTGTATTCTGATTCTTTCGTCACAAAGTTTAACATGGCATTTGGCCATGTAATTGCTTGCTTCTCCTACATGTTGCCCTGCAGAGATTACAAGCACGCCTGGATCCCTTTGAACATTAACTCTGTTTGATCTCTACCTACTTAACAAACATTCTACTTTTCTATTACACACGTCTGTTTCTGTTACAGATGCTTTCCACGTTTTACTCCATCTGCAACGTTTTTTTGTCCACTCACCTTGTCCATGTCTACTTGAACCCCTCGTAGTTACAATTCCAACTACTTTAATCGCCTCAGTGATATTGGAATTAGGGTATTTGGTTCCCTCAGCCAAATCACTGATATCGACTTGGTAAAGCAGGCAGACAAGCATGGATCTCTGCTGTTCCCCACCAGTCAGAGCCCGCCAGTCTCAGGAGGGCCCATAAATTCCAACTCAACTCCTTCTGCACAATAACCAATTCGCATTCCACGCCATTATATTACCACCAATTCCTTCTGTGTGGGCCTTCCAAAGATCCAAATACACCACATTTACTGGTTTCTCCCTTTTCTATTCTATTAGTTATGAAATGACTAGAGTAATACAGCACAGAAACAGGCCCTTCGGCCTAACTTGTCCATAGTGATCACAGTGCCCGTCTAAGGTGGTCCCACTAAGTCCATATCCCTTTAAGCATCCTCAAAGAACTCTAGATCAGTCAAACAGAATTTTCCTTTCATGAATCCAAGTTGGTTCTGCCCAGTCCTATTATCATTATCAACAACATTATCTGTCCCCAGCTTTAGGATATATTAATATCATAGATGTTGTGCTCGTCTTCTCTGAGTATTAGTCAAGTCAAATTTATTTATAAAGCACATTTAAAAACAACCCATGTTGACCAAAGTGCTGTACAAACAATAACAGGTAGCTAAAATCACAAAAACAAGAAACACAGATATAAACAACAAGGCACTCAGCTTGTAGGCACAAAATAAACAACACATGAGCCTAGGCACAAGCCAAATATCAGCCACATCAGGAAGATTCAAATGCTAGTGAATAAAGGTAAGTTTTGAGCCTAGTCAATGGAGGTGGCAGATCTGATAGGGAGGGGAATGCTGTTCCACAGTCTAGGGGCTGCAACAGCAAAGGCATGGTCACCCCTGAACTTAAATTTAGATTGTGGGACAGCCAGGAGCCCCAAGTCAACCAACCTGAGGGGCCTGGAAGTAGAATAAGGGGTTAGAAGGTCTGCGATATAGGAGGGGGCCAGCCCATTTAGGGCTTTATAAACAAACAGGAGAATTAATGCATATCCCATTGCTGCTCAGATTAGTATGTGGTTTGCGATGCAGCTAGTTCAATTGAAATTTCCATTTTCATCACATTTTAACTAGTAAAGATTAGCTTTGTTTGCCACGTTTACATTGAAGCATACAGTGAAAAGCATAGTGTGCTGCTTGTTGGCGCAGACACCGAGAATTACGCTGGGGGCAGCCCCTAAGTATCACCACGATTCCAGCGGCAACACAACATGCCCACAACTCAGTAACCCTGACCCGAACCATATGGGAGAAAACCGGTGCACCCAAAGGAAACCCACATGGTCATGGGGAGAATGTACAAACTCCTTACAAACAGTGGCAGGAATTGAATCCCGATCCAGGAATCACTGGAGCTGTGCTAACTGCCACATTACCATGCTATTCCTAGTTTACTAGTAAAGGCATCTAAAGATAAAGGTCAAGAATATAATCACAGCACATAGCACATTCTAGTTTTACTATTCATGGTGATTTGAAGCATTTACTCCTGATTTCCATCCAGATTTAAAGATTCTTTATATTGAAAAAGAAAACCAGCTGAAATAATTTTCTTCAATATTAAGAACTTTCCATAGAGTTATTTTATTTCTTTAATTTTTAACCTTACAAGGTCAAAAATGCTGACTCTTGTAGGTTTCAGTCTATTGTTGCTGGAAGCTCTCCCCATCTAGTTGACATTTGCAATACTTATGCATGAAGCTTAATAGTGAATAAGTAGTAAAATATTTGATCATGGAACTCTTGCTAACTTTTTCCATTCCATAACAATAAGTCACTGAGTTCATATGAAGCATGTCTATTGCCATCTGTTTGAGTCAGTTAGATCTGCACAATAAGGGCACAAACGGGGACCTTCCTCGTTTGTATTGATCTATTTAATTCTATTTTCAAGTCAGTGATCAGGATGAAAATATCTTGGAGGTAAAAAAAATTGTTAATATTCTTTTCCGCCAAAGGTGAGATACTCTTTACTTCCTAATTAACAGCTGTATTGTGGTCATAGTCACGTCATGCCTGTTGCATCTGTGCCCTGGAACATTGAGCTACCAGTGCTGCCCATCCCTCAGCCATCTATGAGAAGAAGCCATTATACTGTATCTCAATCCCACGTGCCTCTCTATGCCCTGAGCTCATCTGCCTTACCGATCAAATATCTTGCATTAAAATAAATGCAAGTTTAGTCTATTTGACTTTCCCAGATCCTTGTACTTGCTTTAATTTCTATACCTATCTCATACACGGGACCCTAGCAGGGAGGTTAATTTTACAGTGCTAGCTTTTACCGATTTCAATTCCCACCGATGCCTGTAAGGAGTTTGTACGTCCTTTTCATGACCACGTGGCTGCTCTGGCTCCCTATCACACTCTGAAAGCGCATGGGTTAAGGTTAGTGAGTTGTGGGAATGCTGTGTTGGCACCGGAAATGTGGTGACACTATGGGTTGCCTGGCACGTCCTCAGGCTGTATAGGTCTTTGATGCAAATAATGTATTTCATTCACTCCATGTTTCAATGCACATGTGACAAATAAAGCTATTATTTTTTTTCCTAATCTTTGTTCTGCCATAATTCTGGCTATTGTTGCTGCTGTCCTCTGAAAGGCCATCTCCTCCCAACTGTGCCCAAAATGATGAACATGTTACTAATAGGAAAGGCCAGAGGGAAATACTGCACTCCTAGTCTACACCACCTGTCTTTCCTTGTGGTAACCCGGCTAACTGCTGCCTGTGAGCACCCCTCGAAAGTCGCTGTTTAGGGACGTGTATTTGGCTGCATTTGGTATCGCAACACGAAAATGAAAATCCAAAAACAAGTATACTTGCTGGAAATCTCAAAATAAAAACAGAAAATACTGGAAATTCAAGCAACACACACAAAATGCTGGTCGAATACAGCAGGCCAGGCAGCATCTATAGGAAGAAGCACTGTCGACGTTTCGGGCCGAGACCCTTTGTCAGGTCAGGAAATCTGCTGATTTCCTCATAAATACTGGAAATACGCGCAGGTCAAGACGGATTTGTGCGATGAGAAACAGGTAATGCTTGGGGACCCTTTGTCAGTACTGGCAGTGAATTGTTTGGGTTTAACTAATGTCACTGGGGAAAAGAATTTTATTAGTCAATTATCCACTTGAAGTGACCTATAAAGATTAGCTTTATTTGTCAGATGTACAAAAAACATGCAGTGAAATGTGTCAGCTGCATCACATCAAATCAGCGAGGATTGTTGCTACACTTCTGGTGCCAACGTAGCATGCCCACAGCTCACTAACCCTAACCGCATGTCTTTAGAATGTGGGAGGAAACTGGAGCACCTGGAGGAAATCCACACAGTCATGGGGAGAGTGTACAAACTCCTTACAGACAGCTGCAGAATTGAACCCCAATCTTTACAACTGGCGCTGTAAACAGATTTCACTAACCGCTATGCTACTGTTCACTCTACTGTATTCTCAACAAGAAAATCCGTGCTATATTACTTTACGTCCCACTTATTTAACACCATTCCCTGTTAGTTGCAGGCATGCAAACCAGAAATGAGCTACCTCTTAACAGCTCCGTGGGATCATCTTCGTTTATTGTCATCCAATCATAAACATGTATACCGCCAAATGAAACAATGTTCCTCCAGACCAAGGTGCACCACACAGTACATATAACTCACACGCAACACATAAAGTAATATACTGTACCACAAGTAAGTCACATTTATGACACAAGTTAAAAAGTGAACGGTATAATGCTACCACGAGGAAATCTGCAGATGCTGGAAATTCAAGCAACACACACACACAAAATGCTGGTGGAACGCAGCAGGTCCTGACGAAGGGTCTTGGCCCGAAACGTTGACAGCGCTTCTCCCTATAGATGCTGCCTGACCTGCTGCGTTCCACCAGCATTTTGCGTGTGTTGCTAGTATAATGCTGCTGATGTTTCAAACCTTCACTCTATGGATTACAACAGGTCATGATGATAATGTACCATTACCTTCCCTAAGGCAATAAATTTTACCCTTACAAGTAACCATTGCATGTCAGGAAGTAATTTCTTGAAGCATATAATAACTTTGTCCTTGGTACTTGATCTTTTTGATACTCTGCAAGGATCTGTGAACTTACTTCAGAGAGAATAACACATGATAATGGGGGAAAGATATTTAATATTTTTACATTCTAGAAGACTTCGCTCACTCGGGCTCGTTGATTAAGTACATAAGGCATCTGTTGGCAGATATGGTAATAAATTGGATTGCACTTTAGCTTTGTGGGAGAAGCCTGAGAGTGGTAGTGGAGGATTGCCTTTCTGAGTGGAGGCCTGTGACTAGTGGTGCGCCACAGTGAGTGCTGGGTCCATTGTTGTTTGTCATCAATATCAATGATCTGGATGATATAATGTGGTTAACTGGATCTGCAAATTTGCTGATGACTCCAAGACTGAGGGTGTAGTGGACAGCGAGGAAGACCATCAGAGCTTGCAGCAGGCTCTGGTCCATCTGGGGAAATGGGCTGAAAAATGTCAGATGGAATTTAATGCATACAAGTACGAGGTGTGGCACTTCGATAGGATTACCCAGGGTAGGTCTTACACTGTGAGCGGTAGGGCACTGAGGAGTCTGGGAATGTGGGTCCAGAATTCATTGGAAGTGGTGACACAAGTAGATAAGGTCATAAGGAAAACTTTAGGCACATTTAGGCACATAAATCAAACTATTGAATGCAGAAGATGAAATGTTATGTTGAAGTATAAGATTTTGGTGAGAGTTGATCTCAGTGTTGTGTGCAGTTTTGATCACCTACCTACAGGAAAGATGTAAATAATATTGAAAGACTACAGAGAAAATTTACAAGGTTGTTGCCTGGTCTGGAGAAGCTGAGTTATAAGGAAACATTGAATAGGTTAGGACTCCTTGGAAAATAGAAGGTTGAGGAAAGGTTTGTAAGAGATATCCATAATTATGAGAGGTATAGATAGGGTAAAGGCAAGCAGACTTTTTCCACTCAGGTTGGGTGGGACTACAACTAGAGGTCATGGGTTAGGAGTGAAAGATGAAATGTTTAAGGGGAACACAAGGGGAAAGTTCTTCAATCAGAGGGCCGTGAGAGTGTGGAATGAGCTGCCAGTACTAGTGGTACATGTGAGCTTGATTTCAACTTTTAACAGAGGTTTGGATACTGAAGGTACATGGATGGGAAGGGAATAGAGGGCTATGGTCCCGGTGCAGATTGATGGGACTAAACGAGTTAAATAGTTTGCCATGGACTAGATGGGAAGAATAGTCTCTTTCTATGCTATCCTCTATTTCCAGGAATGCTTTAAAGGGCAGAAAAATATTAATGCTCAATATTCTATTCACTACCACACTGTAATATTTGTCTATAAAGTAAAACGGAATTGCTTTAAACAGAATTATTTGATTAAAAGTAACGATTCAAAGGAAGCAGCAATGAACTCAATTATGCTCAGAGTACTGCCAATTTTCCAATTGCAGCCTAACCTTAAATATTGACATGGAGAAAGTTAGTTCTTTTATTTTACATCCAGAAAATAAATCCTTGAACATTTTCTTCCAAGAATCTGCAAGCTCACTGGCACTGCAATCTCCAGTTTGGCATGCTGTAATCACCAAGGCCATAAAGATGGGAGACCAGGTTCAGGAACAATTATCACCCCTTAGCCATCAGGCTCTTGAACCAGAGTGGATAACTTCCCTCGACTTCATTTGCTCCATCTCTGAACTGTTGTCACAACCCATGAACTCACCTTCAAGGACTTTTCATCTCAGGTTCTTGATATTTGTTGCTTATTTATTTATTATTACTATTATTATTCTTGCTATTATTAAAATTTTGTTTTTGCACACAAGTTGTCCATCCTATTGGGTGCTGTCTTTCATTGACTCTATTATGATTATTGGATCTATTGAGTATGCCCACAAGAAAACTTCTCAGGGTTTGACATATGAATATATACTTTGATAATAAATTTATTTTGATGTTTTAGCTTTTACAATGTCCTCTGTTAATGAGTTATCAATCTCGCCACCTACTGGTGTTACATACAATCGTGGCTGTGAATTGACACCCAATAAGCATTTGAGAAAATTGTAATTTTTTCCCCCATTATTAGCAGTTCAGTCACAAATTGAGTTGCTCCTGTCAACTAATATCACTGACTATTTTTGGTTAGTTAATTATCCGCTTGAAAAAAAAACCTATACACATTCTTCTGCTACTTTGCCAGGATTTATGCTTCTGCTCAGGTTAGAGTCCATTGCCTACCCTCCTGTTGGCTAGCTAAGCACACTGCCCAATGTCCTTTCCTCCTTGGAAAAGACAAGATTGATGGCTCCTGACAGGAAAATGAACAGAAGGTTTCGTCTACACCCTTTGCTCAAGGTTACTTCAAAATTTAATGTCTGTGTAAGACTTGCAGTTTAAATTCATGAAGTGTAAAAATTATTTTATCTTATTGTAAAATACTGGACAGACAATATTTGCATACAGCACCTCTGTTCTATTATCTTAATAATTTCTTACAAAAAGCAAATATGGAGAATGGAACAGGTGCATAAGACCATAAAACCATAAGGTATAATCATATAACCATATAACAATTACAGCACGGAAACAGGCCACCTCGGCCCTTCTAGTCCGTGCTGAACGCTTACTCTCACCTAGTCCCACTGACCTGCACTCAGCCCATAACCCTCCATTCCTTTCCTGTCCATATACCTATCCAATTTTTTTTAAATGACAATATCAAACCTGCCTCTACCACTTCTACTGGAAGCTCGTTCCACACAGCTACTACTCTCTGAGTAAAGAAGTTCCCCCTCGTGTTACCCCTAAACTTTTGCCCCCTAACTCTCAACTCATGTCCTCTTGTTTGAATCTCCCCTACTCTCAATGGAAAAAGCCTATCCACGTCAACTCTATCTATCGCCCTCATAATTTTAAATACCTCTATCAAGTCGCCCCTCAATATAGGAGCAGAATTAAGTCATTTGGCCAGTGAGTCTGCTCTGCCATTCCGTCACAACTGATATATTATTTCTCTCAACCCCATTCTCTTGCCTTCTTCCCATTACCTTTGATGCCCTTACTAATCAATAGCCTATCAATCTCCACTTTAAATATACCCAATAACTTGGCCTCCACATCTGTCCATGGCAATGAATTCCACAGATTCACCACCCTCTGGTAAAATACATCCTTCCTTATCTTTGTTCTGAAGGGACATCTTTCTATTCTGAGGCTATACCCTCTCTCCTAGACTCTCTCACTTTAAGAAACATCCTCATCATGTGCACCCCGTCTAGTCCTTTCAATATTTCATGCGTTTCATTGAGATCCTTCTTCACTCTTCTGAACTCCAGCAAGTACAGGTCAGAGCCATCATTAACCCTTTTATTCCCAGGATCATTCCATAAACCTCCTCTGTATACTTTCCAATGCCAGCACATCCTTTCTTAGATATGGGGCCCAAAACTGCTCACAATACTCCACGTATTGTGTCTGACCAAAACCTTATAAAGCTTTAACATTACATCCTTCCTTTTATAATTCTAGTTCTCTTGAAATTAATGCTAACATTGCATTTGCTTCATTACTACTGACTCAACCTGTAAATTAACCTTTAGGGAATCCCACACTAGGACTCCCAAGTCCCTTTGTGCCTTTAATTTCTGAATTTGCTCTCTATTTTGAAATAACTTACGCCCTTAATCCTTTTACCAAAGTACATAATCATAACCTTCCCTACACTGTATTTCAACTGCTGCTTCTTTGTCCATTCTCCTAGTTTGTCCAAGTTCTTCTACAGACTCCCTGCTTCTTCAACATTATCAGCTCCTCCACCTGTCTTCATATCATCCACAAACATTGTCCCTTGATATTTTGTTTAATATCCTTAATCAGCCAAATAAAAGGACTCTCAGCCTAAAAGCACCAACTCACAATGTAATTGTACCCCGATAATTCTCCCTTATGGGGCAAACAATATTGGTAGAGGCATGGGGAATTGTTCCCCCTCGTTTGCCACCTGCATTTCTGTGTAGGAAGCTGAAGAATAAAAATAAATCACTAACAAAAGAATATCTTCAGATGCTGGAAATCCAAGCAACACACACAAAATGCTGGAGTAACTCAGCAAGCCAGGCAGCATCTATGGAAAAAAGTACAGTCAGCGTTTCAGGCAGAGAGCTTTCAGCAGTACCGAAATGTCGACTGTACTTTTTTCTGTTGATGCTGCCTGGCCTGCTGAGTTCCTTCAGCATTTTGCATGTGTTGTTTGAATAAAAACTTATCTTTATATTATAAATGCAATTATTATTCATTTTATTAATAATTTTAATTTTTAAGCAGCAATAAACAGTTTAATGAGCATCTCCAGGAAACCAACTTAGTTTCCCAGTTAAGACTTTTTATCAGAACCTACAATGGCCAGAAGGTAAAATTACCTCATTCCTTTGTTATTTGCCAAGTCATATAATGTAGACGATCAGGGTCTTTCTATGATTGTGATCGGACTTGGCAAACTTTTCTACAGAAGTGGTTTGCTAATGCCTTCTTCTGGACAGTGTGTTTACAAGATGGGTGACTCCAGCCATTACCAATAGTCTTCAGAGAATGTACCAGTTGTTCATATGACCATCCACCACCTAATCCCATGGCTTCACGGGACCCTGATCGAGGGGGTGGGGTCTATGCAGGTGATACACCTTGGCCAAGGGTGATCTGCAGGCTAATGGAGAGAAGGAGCACCATTCACCTCCTTTGGTAGGGACATACCTCCATCCTGCCACCCTTAAAATTATATATGTGGGTATATTTTAAAATCACAAGAAGTGTAAACAAGGATTGATAGGATTTTCAATTATATTATCCCCTTTTGGTACAGTATACCAAAAGCAAACTGCTCCCACATGAAATACCTTTGCTTCCTGATGGTGCTGAGGGGAATATTACTGAGCGAGTCAGGAACATTGAGCATGCTGACAGAGTGAGGCAGAACAAGGTGGGAGGAGGTTTGAATGGAATACAAGGCCGAGCATTAAAACTTAGAGCAAATAGTTTTTGTAGTTTGAATTCTATGTAATCCTCTCAGGATAATGAAAATGCATGTTCAGTTAAAGTGAAGCTTCGACACTTTTACATTGAAAGCATTTACTTCTGTTATGCTATTAATCAGGCTGGAGGTACTGAAGCCTGGAGTCCAACGATACCAGGCTCAAGAACAACTAATTGCCTTCACTCCTTAGGTTCCTCACCACCAGCTCTTAACCTTTAACCATCAGGTTGCTGAACTAGGTGGATAACTTCAATCTCTGAACTGATTTTAAAACCTCCAGACGCCCCTTAAAAAGACTCTTTGCAACTCATGTTCTCAGTAATTTTTTAATTTGCTCAGTTCATCTTCTTTTGCACATAGGCCGCTTGTCCATCTTTGTGCATGTATAATTTTTCGTAAAATTCTATTGTATTTCTTTTTTAGAAACATAGAAAATCTACAGCAGAATACAGGCCCTTCGGCCCACAAAGCTGTGCTGAACATGTCCTTACCTTAGAATTACCCAGGCTTACCCATAGCCTTCTATTTTTCTAAGCTCCATGTACCTATCCAGGAGTCTCTTAAGAGACCCTATCGTTTCCGCCTCCACCACCGTCGCCGGCAGCCCATTCCATGTACTCACCACTCTCTGCGTAAAAAACCTACCCCTGACATCTCCTCTGTACCTCCTTCCAAGCACCTTAAAGCTATGCCCTCTAGTGCTAACCATTTCAGCCCTAGGAAAAAGCCTCTGACTATCCACATAATCAATGCCTCTCGTCATCTTATACACCTCTATCAGGTCACCTCTCACCCTCTGTCGCTCCAAAGAGAAAAGGCCGAGTTCACTCAACCTATTCTCATAAGGCATGCTCCCCAATCCAGGCAACGTTCTTGTAAATCTCCTCTGCACCCTTTCTATGGTTTCCATGTCCTTCCTGTAGTGAGGTGACCAGAACTGAACACAGTATTCCAAGTGGGGTCTGACTAGGGTCCTATATAGCTGCAACATTAACTCTCGGCTCTTAAACTCAATCACACCATTGATGAAGGCCAATGCACCATACGCCTTCTTAACCACCATAGCAGCTTTGAGAGTCCTATGGACTCGGACCCCAAGATCCCTCTGATCCTCCACACTGCCAAGAGTCTTGCAATTAATGTTATATTCTGCCATCATATTCGACCTACCAAAATGAACTACCTCACACTCATCTGGGTTGAACTCCATGTAACTGCCTGCAAGATAATAAATCTCAATGTAGTAGAGGGCTATGGGTAACCCTAGGTAATTGCTAAAGTAAGTATATGTTCGGCACAGCATTGTGGGCCAAAGGGCCTGTATTGTGCTGTTAGGTTTTCTATGTTTCTATTAGTATATGGTATCATATATGCACTGTTAATAAATCTACTTTGATCTTCGAACTTTTATTCATGCCATTATTAAATCGACCTGCACAATTGTAACTCCCCACCTCAGTGTCTCAGAATGTATGGATATGGCACAAGTGTAGAGAGCGACACACTGAAGCTGGTTAACAGTTCACTGACTTTAATGAGAACTGTTGCAGAATTTAAAGGAAAAGAAAAACAAATGCTAGGTCAACAGGGCCATTAACTAAAACTCTTAAACTGGAAGCTAAACACCAACTCTGTAGGTGGAAGCAATAACTGAATTTTAAATGACTACTGCTTCTTCACAGCATCAGTAGAAATGGTAGTCCTCTTTCCTGGTCAAGGATGATCATAAGCAGGGAGTGTAAACGCTGCTGTACTTTTGGTCAAGTCTCAATAAGACTAGGGGTTAACTGCCACCGTAGTGAGACAGTAATTAGCTAGGAAGTGTATACTCACCAGCACAATTCCCAAACCTATTCCACAGCTGGCCTGCGCAGAAGCGTAGATCCCACAGCAGAGTTCATAGTTGTGACCACTTTGATCACTTTGCACTACAATGGGCTTTTTGTTTGCTCCAGGCTTTAGACCACCTGGACAACACGTCAGGATGCTGTTCATCGACTATAGCTCAGCATTTAACACCATCATTCCCACAATCCTGATTGAGAAGTTGCAGAACCTGGGCCTCTGTACCTCCCTCTGCAATTGGATCCTCGACTTCCTAACTGGAAGACCACAATCTGTGCGGATAGATGATAATATTCACTCCTTGTTGACAATCAACACTGGTGCACCTCAGGAGTGTGTGCTTAGCCCACTGCTCTGTACACATGACTGTATGGTTAGGCATAGTTCAAATACCATCTATAAATTTGCTGACGATACAACCATTGTTGGTAGAATCTCAGGTGGTGACAAGAGGGCGTACAGGAGTGAGATATGCCAACTAGTGGAATGGTGCTGCAGCAACAACCTAGCACTCAATGTCAGTAAGATGAAAGAGCTGATTGTGGACTTCAGGAAGTGTAAGATGAAGGAGCACATACCAATCCTCATAGAAGAATCAGAAGAGGAAAGAGTGAGCAGTTTCAAATTCCTCAGTGTCAAGATCTCTGAGGATCTAACCTGGTCCCAACACATTGATGTAGTCATAAAGAAGGCAAGACAGCAGCTATACGTTATTAGGAGTTTGAAGAGATCTGGCATGTAGGCAATTACACTCAAAAATCTCTAGCTGTACTGTGGAGAGCATTCCGACAGGCTTCGTCACTGTTTGGTATGGAGGGGCTACGGCACAGGACCGAAAGAAGCTGCAGAAGGTTGTAAATCTAGTCAGCTCCATCTTGTGCACTAGCCTACAAACTACCCAGGATGTCTTTAGAGAGCGGTGTCTCAGAAAGCCAGCGTCCATTATTAAGGACCTCCAGCACCCAGGCCATGCCCTTTTCTCACTGTTACCATCAGGTAGGGGATACAGAAGCCTGAAGGCACACACTCAGCAATTCAGGAACAACTTCTTCCCCTCTGCAGTCCGATTCCTAAATGGACATTGAAGCTTTGGACACTACCTCACTTTTTTTAATATACAGTATTTCTGGTTTTGCACATTTTTAAAAAAAGTATTTAATATACATAATTGATTTTCATGTTTATTTGTTATAGTGTTTTATTTTATTCATTATTATTATTATTTTTTCTCTCTCTGCTAGATTATGTGTTGCATTGAACCGCTGCTGCTAAGTTAACAAATTTCACGTCACATGCCGGTGATAATAAACCTGATCCTGATTCTGAAACTGTGGATGGCTTATGTTGAATTGATGTTTTTCTTGAGAACGCTGCTTATCTGAGGCCATGTACCCATGATGCTGCTACAAGTAAGTTTTTCATTGCACCTGTGCACACATGCGATTGTAGCGTAGGTCAATAAACTCGAGTTTGCCTTCTGACCACAGGGCTCTGCTTAATTTGCCTTCATCTCCTATCTTGAAAATTGAAGAAGCATAACGTGCAAGTGAAGCACTCATGAATTTCTACCTAGATACATGCCCTGGCATCCAAAGAGTGGCAAATGCAAATACTTTCATTCCTTTCGAGTTCATATTGTTCAGCAGTCAGCAGCAAAAGCCATTCAGCAATCCTAATGTCCCATGATGACTTATAAAAAAACTTCCTAAAAAGACATTGCCAATGATCTGGCTCTGGAAATCTTCTCTCTGCTAATCTTGTAAAGTAATAATTGTATCCTGTGTTCTGCAATCCACTCCAGATTAGTGCACACAGGGAAGTCATTGAGTGCTGGAACTCCCTTCCTATTCCCATTTAGCAAATTGAGTCTATCCGATTCGGAAGTTGCAGCTCGGCCAAGACTAATTTGATTGTGGCTGGCATTATGCCTGGAGTCAAGTAAGTCAAACCAGATTAGTTTATGTTAGAGAGAAACTGCTTACAAAACTTCAGAATCAGAAGCTGCCACTTGTCTATAAAATAGTAATAAAAAGAAGTGTCTTATTATTAAACAACTACGTTAACTAGAGATAAAAGAACAAAGTTCAGCCAGCCCCTTGAGAAAAAGACAATTATCATGAAATTGCTGATAGTTTACAAACAACAGTCCGTGAAGGCAGAAGAGTCGAGCAGATTAAATCTGTCTTTGTATGGTAAGTGTGACATTTTCAGCTTTGCCAGTCCTGCTATTGGGAAGGAATTGGTCACTGCCAGTAACCTTTGCCCAGTATTTCCACAGTTTATTTACACAGACACAGATGGGAAAACACATTCAGTTAGTCTAATCTGGTTTAACACTTAAAGCACATTTTCACAATACCTTTGCTAATGTGGAGCAGTTTACCTCTACCATAGTTATAATGTAAATGTAATGATAACCCAAAACTTAAATTTGGTGTCAGGGCCCAATCCAATATCAATAAAAGCAGTTCAAAATTCTATAGTAATTGGCCAATTACAAAATATAATAGATGCTGAAAACCTATAAGGGTAATAGAAAATACTTAATTGATGTATAGAGAGGAAGAGCACAGAAATAGGCCCTTTGGCCCATCATGTCTATCCCGAACACAAAGCAGCCATTTTTTCCTCTTGTCTAGTCTTAATCTGACCGCATTTCATTTAATTCCCCTTGCCCGCAACTCCTCCCCCAGCCAAGTTTAACCACTTATCTGTACAGTAAGGACAATTTACATGTGGCCAATTAATTCACAGCTTGAGCATTTTGAAGGTTCTGGGAGAAGCCAAAGTGGACAGAGCAATCCTGCCTAGGCACTGAGTGAACATACAAACCCCACACTGACAGCACCGATTAAACTTGGGCCACCGGAATTGTGAGGCAGCGTCTGTTGAGAACTAATCAGGGTTAACATTCCAGCAGAATTGGGAGCAATTGGAAACACACCGTGTTAGTAATTTATGAAGAAAAGGTGGAGGAGGGATAAAGAGAGCAAGGAAGGAGGCCTGTGTTAGGATGGTGTCCATGAGGGATTAAATAAAACAGCTGATACTGTTGCCCGATGAAAGAATGAGTCTCTGAATGAGATACTAACAGGAGCAGATGAATATTGCACTTCAGCTTCAATAAAAAGCACATCTAGTCCATCTTCACTGCATCAGGAAGGCTAACTGTATTACATAGGATGCCCACCACCCTGGCTATTCCCTTTTCTCTTTTTTTTCCTTCTTGGAGAAGATACCGATTTGAATGCTGGGACGACCAAACACAAGAGCAGCTTCCTCCCCTTTGCTATCAGACTTCTGAACCCAATCACCTCTATCACATCTTCTTTCTAGAGGTGCTGTGATGTTCTTGAACTATTAGTTCTACCCCTTACCGTATTTTCATTTTAATATCGCTTTTTTTTATTACGCTCAGTCAGAGGGTGGTGAGAGCTGCCAGCGGAAGTGCTGGATGAGGGTTCGATTTCAACATTGAAGAGAAGTTTGCGTAAGTACATGGATGGGAGGGTTATGGAGGACGATGGTCCTGATGAGGCTAAACAAGTAATAGTCTGGCATGGGCTGGATGGGCCAAAGGGCCTGCTTCTGTGCTCTATGACTCTGCTTCGGTTTGCACTATTGTACTTTGCACCATTCGAGTGCTTTCTGCTCATCACTATACGTGTCATGATCAAGAGAAAGTCTGCAGATGCTGGAAGTGCAAACAACAGACACAAAATGCTGGCGGAACTCATCTACGGAAAAGGGTAGAGTCGACGTTTCCGGCTGAGACCCTTCATCAGATTTATAGGTATCATATTTATTATTGCCATGTATATTGTTTACCCTTTGGGCTTCTTACGAGTAAGGTACTATTTTGCAGCCTGGTGTATTTGACAGAAAGTGTAATCTGAATCAGGACTAAGGGAAAACTGTTCGGCATTCAGGACTGCACTCCACAACTAAGGCCCCCCGGTCTCGGTAACTGAGCTGCACCAGGCAAGAGACACTGGTGCTGGCACAGAAGCTGAGGCTAAGAAATCACTGAACATTGAACATATAATAGGTTTGAGGGAGGTGTAGGGCAAGTGGTGCAGGGGGGAGTGTCAGAAAACAGAAAATCATGGAGAGTATGGTCTCTGTGGAAAGCAGAAAGGGGTGGAGAGGGGAAAGCGTGTGAGTGGTGGTGTGTCCCTGTTGCAGATGTCCAGTCTGGTAGCATGAAAGGTCAGGATAAGGGGAACTCCTTTTCTCCTCCGTTCGTCGGAGAGCCGTGAGAGCAAAAGTCTGGGAAATAGAGGACGTGTGGGGGAAATGGAGGCGAGGAATGGATGCTTAATGTTTTAGAAAAGATAGAGAGGGAGGTAGGAGTGGGAGGGAGTGTTGAGTTGCACTACTAATCAGGGACAATATCACAGCTGCACTTAGAGGGGACATAATGGAAGGCTTGTCCACTGAGTTTAAATGGGTACAGCTCAAAAAGTAGGAAGGGTGCAATCACTCTGATGGGATTGTACTGCAGACCCCCCAATAACCTCTGGTATACTGAGGAACGGATGTGCAGGCCGATTAAGGAAAGGTGTAAAAACAATATACCCTGTCCAGATAACCAGATAGTGGTGGACAGTATCTTTCTTCCCCAGGGTTGAAGTGTCTCGTAACAGAGGGCATGCATTTAAGGTGAGGGGTGGCATTTTTAAAGGAGATGTAAGAAGCAAGTAGTTTATACAGAGAGTGGTGGGTGCCAGAGGTAGATACACTAGGGACTTCTAAGAGATGTTTAGATAAACACATGAATGTAAGGAAAGTGGAAGGATATGGACATTGGGTAAACATAAAGGATTAGTCTGGTTGGCCATTTATTTGGTTCAGCACAACAGTGTGGGCTGTACCATTCTATGTCCTATGTGAGTGAGGGGTTCATCATCCACGGTAGTGGGGAACCTGGATTTCCGGAAAAAGAAGAGCAGTACCAATGTCTTGGAACAAAATGTCTCATGTTGGGAGCAGATGCAGTGGTGATGGAGAAACTGAGGTAAAGATTCAAAGATATTCTCAAAGGCTTCTTGAAATATGTAACCTGTGTAACGATTTCTGCGAACCTCTGACGCATGACTATTAGATCATCAGCTCATGAGACATAGGAGCAGAATTAGGCCTTCCATCACGGCTGATCCTGGATCCCACTCAACCCCACACACCCACCTTCTCACTGTATCCTTTGTCCTCACTGTAACCCTGATTGATCAGGAAATGATCAACTCCCACCTTAAATATACCCATGGACCTGGCCTCCACTGCTGTCTGTGGCAGAGCATTCCACAGATTCACTACTCTGGCTAAAAAATTCCTCCTTACCTCTTTTCTAAAAGGTCGCCCCTCAGTTTTAAGGCTGTGCCCTTTAGTTCTGGATACCCACACCACAGGAAACGTCCTCTCCACATCTCCACCCTATCTAGTCCTTTCAACATTCTGTAGGTTTCAATGAGAACCCCACGCATTCTCTAAATTCCAGTGAGTACAGGCTCAAAGCCGTCAAACACTCCAAATATGTTAACCCCTTCATTTCCAGAATCATCCTTGTGAACTTCCTCTGGACCCTCTCCAATGACAACACATCCTTTCTGAGATAAGGGGCCCAAAACTGTAGACTGTAAAAGCTGTACTCCAAGTGTGACCCGACTAATGTCCTATAAAGGCTTAGCATTATCTCCTATTTTTATATTCTATTCCTCTTGAAATAAATGCCAACATTGCATTTGCCTTCTTTACCACAAACTCAACCTGTAAATTAACGTTCTGGGAGTCTTGCACGAGGACTCCCAAGTCCCTCTGCACCTCTGATGTTTGAACCTTCTCCCCATTCAGATAGTAATCTTCACTATTGTTCCTTTTACTAAAACTGCATTATCATACATTTCTCAATATTGTATTCCACCTGCCACTTTTTTGCCTATTCTTCCAGTTTTTCTAAGTCCTGAGATTAATCTTCTCTAAGATCAATCTAGCTCTTCCCTCCTTCATAGCCCTACATTTTTTGTATCTTCCCTTTGCCTATCTAAAATTTTTGTCTAAGTTCCTAATGTATCTGCCTCTACCACCACCCCTGGCGAGGCATTCCATGCCCCCACCACTCTATGGGAAAAGAAATACCTATAATATCTCCCCTGTACTTTCCTCCAATCAACTTGTAATTATACCCCCTCATATTAGCCATTTATACCCTGGGACAAAGTCTCAGGTTGTCCACTCATCTATGCCTCTTACCTACTCCAGATTGATTTCCACGTGACACCTTTCTTGTAACTTGGGGCTTTTTTTTCTTCACTGTCAATCATACAATCAATATTTTTCTGTCATCTGCAAAATTCCTAATCATGATCCCCTCCAATTATGTGCAAATGATATACACTGACCACAAAAAAAAGTGTGACCTTGCAAGAAACTTGCTGAGCCCCACTGTATGCAGCCTAGCAGTTGCTAAATATTTAACCACTGACCATTATCCTTTGTCTGTACTGAAGGGATAAACATTGACAGTTACAAATTGCATCAGTGGTTCATAGAAAATGAACTTGGTGCTATGATGTAGAAAGATTTGTGGGCACGCACTACATACGAGCTGCAACACTTTCAAGTTATTGACAGAGAATATTAGATCTGATTGATTAACTGCGGAACCTCGATGGTGGGGAAGTCAGTGCCCACAATGGAACTGGCTGAGTTTATAAACTCTGCAGCTTTTCCTGATCCTGTGCGGTGGCCCCTCCATACCAGACGGAGACGTAAACAGTCAGCATGCTCTCTGTGGTACATCTGTTTGCTTGAGTCTTTGGTGACGTACCAAATTCCCTCAGACTCCCAATTAAATATAGCCACTGGCATGCTTTCTTCATAATTGCATCAAAATGTTGAGGGCACAGGATAAATCTTCAGAGATGTTGACACACAGTAACTTGAAACTGTTCATCCCTCTCTCTCTATCTCTCTCTCTCTCCCTCCCTTCTGCTCTCTATTTCACTCTATCTATCTCTTTCTTTCTGAGCTAACTTTTGATCACTGCTCCTGATTGTCTTCTCTGGTATGGTGACCATTTTTGAATCTTTGCCTTTGCTCGTCCTGCTTTTATTGTTGAATTTGTGCTTTCTTTGATGGGTTCCATTTTCTATCAGCTGGGCATTTTTAGCAGAGTTCCTTCCCCTGCCCTAGCTCTCAATCAAATGCCACAGCCTCATTGTAAGAATGTGACAATCTTTGATGCAGTTCTAAGAAAAGAAGGATTTAGTGGAAGTTTAGAAGTTCCTTAAGATTGCAAAGAAAGGGTTTTTTTTTACTGATGGAGACACTAACTGTGTGAAGTTGACTCCGGTGATTTTTGCCGAGCTGAAAATTTGCCAGTCTTACCTTGCCAATATTCAAGTAAACCTGGATTCCATTAATCCACACCCAACAACCAGGTGTAAATATCCAAATGATAGTACAAAAAATGAATAAATTATGATGAACTAATTCAGGACATATATTCAATGGGCTCTTTATTATGTACCTCCTGTGTATAATAAAGTGGCCACTCACTGTATGTTCATGGCCTTCCGTTGCTGCAGCTTATCCATTTCAAGGTTGGACATGTTGTGCGTTCAGAGATGCTCTTCTGCACACTACTGCTTTTACGCATGGTTATTTGGGTTACCATAATCTTCCTGTCAGCTTGAACCAGTCTGGCCATTCTCCTCTGACCTCTCTCATTAACAAGGCATTTTCACCCACAGAATTGCTGCTCACTAAATTTCTTTTTTTGTTTTTCATGCCATTCTCTCTAAACTCTTCAAGGCTGTGGTGCGTTCAAATCCCAGGAGATCGGCACTTTGAGATACCCCAGCCACCCTGTCTGGCACCAACAAACATTCCATGGTCAAAGTCACTTAGATCCTTTTCCTTCCCCATTTTGACCAACAACTGAACCTTTTGTCCGTGTCCGCATGCTTTTATGCATTGAGTTGCTGACACATGGATCAGGAGTACAGGCGTATCTAATAAAGTGACCAGAGTCTAGAACATAAAAACTAGAACCCTGTAGCCCAGTACAGATCTTTCAACCCACCATGTTATGCCAACCCTTTAACCTACTCTAAGATTCCCTCCACATAGCCCTTTGTTTGTCTTTAATCCATGTGCCAATCTAAGACTGCCTTAAATGTCCCTAATATATTTGCCTCTACCGTCACCTCTGGGAGTATGTTTCATGTATCTGCTGCTCTACATCCCCCTTCAAACACCTCAGTGTTACGCTCCCTCATATTAGTCATTTCTGCCCTGTGAAAAAGCCTCTGACTGTCCTGTCCATCTATACCTCTTATTATCTTGTACATCTCTGTGAAGTCACTTCTCCTCCTCCTCCTCTCCAAAGAGAAAACCCGAGACCTGATTGAAAGTCAAGAATGAATATTAAAGGTGAGGTCTCTCTGTTTTGTTGAAGTAAAATTATTATCAAATTATTGTTCTGTCACCATATACACCCCTGAGATTCATTTTGTTGTGGACATACTCAATAAATCCAGGAAGATTAATAACCGTAATAGAACAAATGAAAGACCACACGAGGAAATCTGCAGATGCTGGAAATTCAAACAACACACACAAAATGCTGGTGGAACACAGCAGGCCAGGCAGCGTCTATAAGGAGAAGCACTGTCGACGTTTCGGGCCGAGACCCTTCGTCAGGACTAACCGAAAGGAAAGATAGTAAGAGATTTGAAAGTAGTGGGGGAGAGGGAAATGCGAAATGATAGGAGAAGACCAGAGGGGTTGGGATGAAGCTAAGAGCTGGAAAGGTGATTGGCGAAAGTGATACAGAGCTGGAGAAGGGAAAGGATCATGGGACAGGAGGCCTCGGGAGAAAGAAAGGGGGGTAAGCACCAGAGGGAGATGGAGAACAGGAAAACAACTAAATATGTCAGGGGTGGGGTAAGAAGGGGAGGAGGGGCTTTAACAGAAGTTAGAGAAGTCAATGTTCATGCCATCAGGTTGGAGGCTACCCAGCCGGTATATAAGGTGTTGTT
Organism: Hemitrygon akajei; assembly: GCF_048418815.1. Lineage (NCBI taxonomy): Eukaryota > Metazoa > Chordata > Chondrichthyes > Myliobatiformes > Dasyatidae > Hemitrygon > Hemitrygon akajei. The sequence continues at coordinate 24,026,409 of NC_133133.1, read as the reverse complement.
CCTCCAACCTGAGTGTGGCTTCATCTTGACAGTAGAGGAGGCCATGGATAGACAGATCAGAATGGGAATGGGACGTGGAATTAAAATGTGTGGCCACTGGGAGATCCTGCTTTCTCTGGCGGACCAAGTGTAGGTGTTCAGCGAAACAGTCTCCCAGTCTGCGTCAGGTCTCACCAATATATAAAAGGCCACACCGGGAGCACCGGACACAGTATACCACACCAGCCGACTCACAGGTGAAGTGTCGCCTCACCTGGAAGGACTGTCTGGGGCCTGAATGGTGGTGAGGGAGAAAGTGTAAGGGCAGGTGTAGCACTTGTTCCGCTTACAAGGATAAGTGCCAGGAGGGAGTTCGGTGGGAAGGGATGGGAGGATCCCCCTACCAAGCACATCTTTCCCTCTCCGCTCTTTCTGCTTTCCGCAGGGATCGCTCCCTACGCGACTCCCTTGTCCACTAGTCCCCCCATCCCTTCCACAGATCTCCCTCCTGGCACTTACCCTTGTAAGCGGAACAAGTGCTACACCTGCCCTTACACTTCCTCCCTCACCACCATTCAGGGCCCCAGACAGTCCTTCCAGGTGAGGCAACACTTCACCTGTGAGTCGGCTGGTGTGGTATTCCGGAAATAGTAAGGGACCGAGGGTCTACTGAGATGGAGGAACTGAGGGAAATACATGTTAGTAGGGAAGTGGTGTTAGGTAACTTGAAGAGATTAAAGGTAGATAAATCCCCAGGGCCAGATGGTCTGCATCCCAGAGTGCTTAAGGAAGTAGCCCAAGAAATAGTGGATGCGTTAGTGATAATTTTTCAAAACTCCTTAGATTCTGGATTAGTTCTTGAGGATTGGAAGGTGGCTAATGTAACCACACTTTTTAAAAAAGGAGGGAGAGAGAAACCTGGGAATTATAGACCGGTTAGTCCGACATCGGTGGTGGGGAAAATGCTAGAGTCGGTTATCAAAGATGTGATAACAGCACATTTGGAAAGAGGTGAAATCATCGGACAAAGTCAGCATGGATTTGTGAAAGGAAAATCATGTCTGACAAATCTTATAGAATTTTTTGAAGGTGTAACTAGTAGAGTGGATAGGGGAGAACTAGTGGATGTGGTATATTTAGATTTTCAAAAGGCTTTTGACAAGGTCCCACACAGGAGATTAGTGTGCAAACTTAAAGCACACGGTATTGGGGGTATGGTATTGATGTGGATAGAGAATTGGTTGGCAGACAGGAAGCAAAGAGTGGGAGTAAACAGGACCTTTTCAGAATGGCAGACAGTTACTAGCGGGGTACCGCAAGGCTCAGTGCTGGGAGCCTGATAGTTGGGAAGTAATAACTGTCCTGAATCTGAAGGAGTGAGTCCTGAGGCTCCTGTACTTTCTTCCTGATGGCAGGAGTGAGAAAAGAGCATGGCCTGGGGGGGGGTGCAGATTACCGATGACAGATGCTGCTTTCCTGCAACAGCGCTCCATGTAGATGTGCTCAAATGTGGGAAGGTCTCTACCCATGATGAGATTATTAAACACCTTTCTACACTTTGTGCATATACAGGCAGCTCCAAATTCATGAGGCTGGAGCAATCATTTCCATGTTTTTAAGAGTGCCTATGAGTGTGCAGTCCACAGGCATTAAACTCACACCGACTAGGGACAGGATTGATACTGTGGTTCAACTAAATTTCCTGTGTTTGGTTCAGTGAAATTACATTTCATGCAATATAACACGTCATCCATATACTGTACATTTCAATCAACAAAACCACTTCCAGTACACTGATTAATAATAGTGCACTTCACTTCCTGTTTGTGAATGATAAAACCTTGCACTTGTAGATTAGCTAAACCATTTTGCAGAGACAAGATTAAGCTGGCATGAACAGTGGTGCGTTAAGAATTTGGTATGGTGCGCAACAGTATAATCAGTCGAGGATTTAAGAAAACATTTTGTAAGTGAGCTGAAGGTGGCTGGCTTTGCGAAAGGAGTAAATCGCAGCTATGCGAATGAGAGCTGACGGATGGCATCAGAGGCATGGGGCTGAATGTCATTAACTAATCGCAGATGACCAGCAAGGGCACTGGGCTGAAGTGGAAGCCGTTATGCAGAATGTTTGGCACCTTTGGGTTTTAAGGATTGGAGCCCAAGCTAAAGCAATACCACAGACTGTGGAATTATCATTTGCTTAGAATACCAGAGATGTCATGGAGCACTAGGTTAGATCCTTGTGACTTTAATCACCATAGTTATCCTGGATTTCCTAGTTGTTATGGGTCAGTACACTACATAATTCAGTTAGTCACCAATGTATCAGCAGCAGGGTGATCCTGGAGAGCAGCAAGTGTCGGGAGCAGGCTTGCAACTGGCCAAGTCCTGATGAAGGGTCTCAGCCCAAAACGTCGACTGTTTATTCCTCTCCGTAAATGCTACCCGACCTGCTGAGTTCCTCCAGCATTTTGTGCGTGTTGCTCTAGATCTCCAGCACCTGCAGAATCTCTTGTGTTGTGATTTGGGCCGCGAAACTCAGTCCTTCCACAGAACCTGCATTACGGACACCACATTCAATCAGCTGTGGAATGGCTCTCCCATAAAATCCAGTTACTCCCGGGACTGGGATCTACTTCCAGTCCTGCCTACTGAATAACAATGGGAGGAAACGGCCAGAATTCAGTATAGGTACAAGTATTCTGAAAATCTCAAAACCTGGCAGAAGGCTTGATTTATTTGAAACGTAGATTTTTGAGGAAAATTAGGGTAGTTACATCTCCGGGGTCTGACAAGGTGTCCCCTTGGACCTTGTGGGAACCTACTGCAGAACTTGCAGAGCTCTGGCAGAGTTACCTGCCCTCACCTCTCTCTCCAGTGCTCCTCCCCCTTCCCTTCCTTCCATGGCCTTCTGTCCTCTCCCATCAGATTCCTCCTTCTCCAGCCCTTTATCTCTTTCACCAATCCACTTCCCAGCTCCTTACTTCACCCCCTGATGGCTGCAGACCACAGCTACAGAGTCAGTTAAGCACTGAGGTGAGTGCCAATGGTGTTAGGACACAACTGCTGAAGTGAATCTTTCTCAAGGAGTAGTGAGAGAGCTGAACGCCGATTCATTCCTTTGCCCTCAGCCTTGACACCTTAATCAAATCGTGCAAACAGCAAAGAAGTGGTAAACACAAACACGTGGAACATGAACTGCAGAATCCTCGGAAGTGAATCCACAGCTGCCGAGCTTATGGCACACTGGCCTTCATAAATCAGACTATTGAGTACAGGAGTTGGAACGTTATGTGGAAGTTGTACAAGATGTTGGTGAGGCCACATTTGGAGCATTGTGTGCAGTTCTAGTACTGTGCAGGAAGGATATCAATAAGATTGAAAGAATACAGAGAAAATTTACAGAGTGTAGTGACCTGAGGTCCTGAGTTGTAGGGAAACATTGAATAGTTTAGGACTTTATTCCCTAGAGTGTAGGAGAATGAGAGGAGATTTGATAGAGGTATGCAAAGTTCAAAGTAAGCTTATTATCAAAGTACACAGGCATCACCATAAACAACCCTGAGATTCATCTTCTTGCGGGCATACTCCATAAATCCATCATAGAATAAAAGCCATAATCGAATCAATAAAAGTCTGCACCAATTTGGGTGCTCAACCAGTGTGCAAAAGACAAGGAATTGCAAGTACAAAAAGAAGGACGTAATAATAATAATAAATAAATAAGCAATAAATATTGAGAACATGAGATGAAGAGTCCTTGAAAGTGCGTCATAGATTGTGGGAACATTTTAGTGATAGGGCAAGTGAAATTGAGTGAAGTTATCCCCTTTGGTTCAGAAGGGTGAGGAGGAGTATAGGTAGGGTAAATGGAAGCAGGTTTTTTCCAATGAGGCTGGGTGAAACTAGAACTACAGGTCTTAGGGTGGAAGATGAATTATTCAAGGAGAACCTGAGGGAGAACTTCACTCAGAGGGTGGTGAGAGTACGGTTCGGGCTGCCAGCAGAAATGGTGGATGCCGCTTCAACTGCAATACTTAAACGAAGTCTGGGTAAGTACATGGGTGGGAGGGTTGATAGGACTAGGCAGAATAACAGTTCTGCACAGACTAGACCGTTTCTGTACTTTGTGGATTTGTGGTCAGCCACAGTACCTTTTGGACTGTAATTCTGACACTGATGTTTTTGTGTCATCTGGTGATGGAGGGCACTCAGTAAACGCACTCCTTATATACGTACGTTCACACACATCGCCTTGTCATCCTGCTGTCATTGCGCTGAGGGTACGCATGTCAACGCCTTCCCCGGTATATTCTCATTATGGGTCCTAAACTGAGCTGATGCACTTGGCTTTATGGTGCCCTTCCCACCATACGTAGTGGAATATTCCATTTCTTTAGTAAAGCAGATGTGTAAGTGTGGTCTGGATACTGTATTTAATATAGATACCTCTGTTAATTTAGTAATATGATTTTAACTACATTGTGGGGTGCATCATATTCCAATTCGTGTATAGTCTCAAGTGGACTTTGTTGGTGATTGCCCTCAGGTGTTCACACTGGACAAGAAGTATGGAGCTCTTATTGTGTTTTCTTGTAGATATTATTTTGTAAAATAAGCATTTTTCACTCTTTTCGATCTCGTTTTTAAGTTTGATTTTTGACGCACCTAATAAGCACCCTGACACTAAAGTGCAAAGTGTGCCCAGCCGTTTTTTCCTTTGGTCATAACCCACGTATCTAACACATCTATACTTGAAAGGTTTGAATGTTTTTGCCATCTTCATAAGCGACTGCTGCAACCACAGCCTCCTGCCTTTGGCCGTGCAGTTCCAGCAATGCATCAAGGGCATAAACATAACAGTGATATAAAAGTAAACCATTTGACAGCACTGGCCTCGCGTAACCTCCAGATATTATTAGCTTCATCTCAGTTAACCACTGTGACGTGTGTTCTTCTCCATTCTAAACCTATGCTGTTAAGGCAGACTATGCACTGGGGGACTGACATTCAGAACATACATCAATTTCAGCTCAAGCTCCAGGGAACAGCAACAAGCTAGCAGCTGTGAAAATCTCTTTGAAAGGAATATCCTGCCTCTAATATAGAAATCATTATCAGAGAGGGTCATTTAAAAAAGCATTAGCCTTGCATTCTTTCCACGTGACGCATTCTTATCTTGTTTCATGAAGCACACCATTGTAAGGTGCTGAACACTAACATGCACTGACATGCCAGTGGGAACACATCTGATTCCCTATAGTGTTGAATTTGTAGTCAGTGCTCACTGAGCAAGTGAGGGTTGGACAGGACAGAAAATTCATAGCAGGAATTGCTCACAGTTTACCCCCCCTGGTGGTTGACGTTAACAGAAGCGATGCAATAGTTTACAACGGGATATGCATAGGTGGGAATTTTTGAAGACGGAGGATGGCAACGTGCATTCCAAAAGCACAGTTCTCTGGATCAAGGATAGCCATCCGTTTTTATGCCATGGACAAATACCATTAAGCAAGGGGTCTGTGGAACCCCAGGTTGGAAACTGCTGCTTTAGATCCTGAACAACTGAGAGCAAGTGGAAAATACTAGGAAAGAAAATCTACTTGCCAAATAAATTGCCATTAGCACTTCATTTTGTCTCTTACATTAAAGATTAACTTTATTTGTCACGTACATTGAAACATAGAGTGGAATATATGGAATGCTAGAGGAACTCAGGAGGTCAGGCAGCATCTCTGGAAAGAAATAAAGAGTCAACATTTCAGGCTGAGACCCTTCACCAGGGCCAGTCCTACTTAAAGGGTATTCATCCATGGCATAAAGCCGGTTGGAATCCCTGATCTAAAGAACTTTGCTATCCTCAGTCTTTAAAGATTCCCATCTATGCATATCCTGTTGCAGCCTATTGCATTACTCTGTTAACGTCAACCACCAGGGGGGTAAGCTGTGAACAATTCTTGCTATGAATTTTCTGTTCTGTCCAAACCTCACTTGCTCAGTGGAGGTCCGACTACAGGGAACCAGATGTATTCCCACTGGCAGGGCCAGAAACTTTTGGCAGTTTTATCCTTTCCATAGATGCAGCCCCATCAGCTGGGTTCCTACAGCATTTGGTATGTATTACTCTGAATTCCCAGCATTTGCAGAATCTCTTGTGTTTAACATATAGTGAAATGCATTGTTTGCATCAATAAAGGAAGATGGTTGTGGTGGTTGGAGGTCAAGCATCTCATCCTCAGGACGTCACTGCAGGAGTTCCTCAGGGACCAGTTCTAGGACAAAGCATCTTCAGCTGCTTCATCAACGACCTTCCTTTAGTCATAAGGTCAGAAGTCAGAATGTTCACAGATGACTGCACAAAATTCGGCACCATTCATGCTTCCTCAGATAGTGAAGCAGTTCATACCCAAATGCAGCAGGACCTGGAAAATATCCAGGCTTTGGCTGACAATTGGCAAGTAACATTTGAGCCACTCAAGTGCCAGGAAATTACCATCTTCAACAAGAAAGGCTCTAACCATCATCCCTTGACATTCAGTGGCATCGCCATCACTGAATCCCTTTCTATCAACATCCTGGGGGTTACTATTGACAGGAAATTGAACCAGTGTAGCCATACAAACACAGTGGCTACCAGAGCATGTCAAAGGTTAGGAATCCTGCGGCATGCAACTCACCTCCTGACTCCCCTAGCCAGTCCAACATCGACAAGGCTCAGGTCAGGAGTGTAATGGAATACTCGCCACTCGCATGGAAGAGTGCAGCTCCATTAACTCTCCTAAGAAGCTTGACACCATCTAGTACATGATAGCCCACTTGATTGGTACCCCTTCCACAAGCATCCAATCCCTCCACCATCAACGAACAGTTGCAGCAGTGTGTACTGTCTACAAGATGCTTTGCAATAACACACCAGAGTTCCTAAGGTAGCACCTTTCAGACCCACGGCCACTCGCAGACACCTGGGAACACCACCACTTGGAAATCCCACTCCAAGTCACTCAGCATCCTGACTTGGAAACATGTCACCATTCCTTCATTGTCACTGGGTCAAAAATCAAGGAATTCCCTCCCTAACAGCACTGTGGGTGTACCTACACCTCAGGGGATGGCTGCAGCAGTTCAAGAAGGCAGCTCATCACCACCTTTTCAAGGGCATCTAGGGATGGGCAATAAATGCTGGCTTAGCTGGCGATGCCTACATACGGTAAATGAATAAATTTTTTAAAAAAGCAACACAGTCCAAGGGTTGGGGACAGGACACAAGTGCTGCAATTGTTATGAATGTACCACAGCTCTGAGGGGCCGAAGGGTGCGGGACCAGCACCCTCCTTCCGGAGAATTGCAAGATCGCTATTAATTCGGGTCTTGGACCCAGGAAATGAGAGACAATGCAACGGATTTGACCATTGTTCTTAGAGACACCTGTGTGAATTGCAACTCTATAGTACGTGCCAGCTATCAGGGACATGGACACCCTTGGGCAATGTGGGGTGGGGATTGTATCACCCTACCTTGAGTGACATCTACAAATCTGCCAGTCACGATAAAAGGGGACAGCAGGAGGCAGTATGCCAGCGATGCACCAGACGGAGACACCATCGCTCATCGCTCCCGTAAGGACGGGAAGCTGTTCGGAAGCCACGTGTGATTCGGTTCCCCTAGCTAGGGAATCGAGTGGCTGATAACCCCGAAAAGGATTCCGAACTGACAACGGGGAACTCACGTTCCCGATTCAACGATTTGAGTCCAACAGGCTGGCAAGTTCATTTTCTCTCTCCAACCCGTGAGACCCCAGCGGTCCCCGAAAGGCTAAAAGCCTGCATGAACTTCAGAGACTTCGGACAATAGTTTTACCCCTAGACAAACGATAGAGCTACTTCGTATTGTTGATTATTACTATACCCGTGCTTTAGATTGAGTATTGACAACATATATTAGCTGAATGTTTGTATTAACCTTACTTTTGTGCCCCTTTATAAATAAAAATGTTTAAAAATAGTACCATCAGACTTCAGCGGACCTCTCTATCTTTGCTGGTAAGTGACCCAGTTATGGGGTTCATAACACAATGTTCCCAGCGCCAACAAAACATGCGCACAACTCACTAACCCTAAATCGAACTATACGCCTTTGGAATGTGGGAGGAAACCAGAATACCTGCAGGAAGCCCACGCGGTCACGGGGAGAACGTGCAAACTCCTTTCAGAACACAGTGGGAACTGAACCCTGACTGGTGATCGCTGGCACATCTTCAGATAGTTCACCTGAGAAGAAGAAAGCTTGTCATTAGAAAACCCTTCAAATAAGGATCTGAAAACACAAGTAGAGTCAATTAATTCAAAACTGCAAGAATTCTAAAGAAACAGATCTTGTGGTAAACAGATACTCAACAATACTTGACAAACAGAAGCAAAATAATCAGAAATGGATACATTCATGAATTGAATAAGGAACAATAATTGACCAGGACTATAATATACGTAATATTGCTTAATTCAACTGTATGCATTGGAAGGTGAATGACTTGCTGACATATTGTTTTAATGGAGAATTTTCCAAAAAATTTGTCTTACTAGAAAAAACCTGTTTAAATTTGCTTTACTCAATTTACCTTCTTCTATGACCATATATAGTACCTTTGTTTGTTGGTTTAAGTTACCAGCTGTCCCTCAGTATCATAAAATGTGATTGAAGGAAGATAATGTGAAAAGAACAAGTTCCAATGCCATGGAGTCTATATGTCATCTGAACTACTATTATGCTGCATTAGAATATCTATCCAGATTATACTTCGATGGAACTAGGCAGAATAACAGTCAGCCATGGATTAGATGGGCTGAAGGGCCTGCTTCTGGTTTGTGCTGATCTTTGTCACTACAACTATGCCTTAGAATCTCGGAATGGGATTGTATCTTGACTCTACATGCAACTGATCTATACAGGACAGCCTTCCCACCATCCCTCACTGACAAGACTCAAGAAAGATGTTTGAATGTCCATGTGACAAATAAAACTAATCTAATTTGTGTTAGAGTGAGATAACAGATCAAAAGTCATTCACTCATCCTACAGGGTTAGCCACCAGACCAAGTCATCCTTAATATTTAAGATATTTCTGTGAAATTGGGTTATTCCTCTTTTGGCTTCCTCCTCCAGAAAGATGGGACCACAAATCTTGTTCTTTATGCTAGCTTTCTTTTGTCCATCATATTTCACTCACTGCAGAGCTGTTGATGTCTTAAATATATATTTAAGACATGGTTGGATAGATTTTTGGATTGTAGGGGAATTAAGGGTTATGGGGAAAGAGAACAGGTAGGTGGAGATGAGTCCATGGCCAGATCAGCCATGATCTTATTGAATGGCGGAGCAGGCTTGACGGGCCAGATGGCCGACTCCTGCTCCTATTTGTTCTTATGAGTTCCAGAGATATGACAGCAGGTGGCAATGAGATCTGTGCTGTTGGCATCATCCATGACTAGTAGACATTGCCTGTACATGGTTTAATGGGGGTAACTACTGAGCAATAGTTACCTTGAAGGCTTCGCAGACCAAGGTCTTGATCCAGTGGTGAGGGGCCAAGACAACAAGAGATCACACTTCACTCTGTAAGTGTTAATCCTCAGACGTAAGCTCATACATTCATAGCTGACACTCGGACTGGTCTCCAAGTCCCTTGTTGGGACTCATACCTTATTCCCCATACTTGGCTCTGGCCATACTTCTTGCCATATTCCCAAACACTGGCTCACATTTGACCACATTTCTAAAATCCTTGTCTTTGTTACCTCTGTCCAGGACTACACCAGTATTTGCCATGCTGGTGTAGATGTTCTCTCATCCACACATCTGAATTTACTCAAATACCCTCTATCTATATCAATTAGCATCATTCCATTCATTCAATGCACCTGTCCCACATTAAGCCTCAATTAAGCAATGCTGTTTTTTTTTCAATTTCCTATCCTTGTTTTAAAACCCACCATGTTCACATTTCCTTCCCTCTCCATATTCTCCTCTGACCTTGCCTTACCACAGCAGTTTTTTAAAATTAATTTTTATGCATTTCTACAATCACTACGACAAAAACCCAACTACAAAATAAGAGATTAATACAGTGCAAGATAAACATACAATAAAATGGTTCAAAATAATGATGAAAAAGCACCCAAAATAAAGTCATGTAGAGTTAGTATCCACGCTCCCCCCCTCCCCCACAGAGAAAATAAAACTCCAGACCAACCACTGCAAGATGCAGGAAATATAAATCGGAGCATTCAAACCCCCAAAACTGTAAATGAAAATAAGAACAAAAGATAATAATGCCTACTACCAAGGAAAAACCACAGCATATTTGTATTATCCCTGAATATAATTGATCCACTTTTCGTGGCCATGTGTTCAGCAGCAAAGACCTAGACATTGGAACGTGCAACTTAAATACCTCTACCTTGTCACTTCTCTTTTGTCATTTAAGGTGTTTCTTAAAATTTACCTTTTTTGAACAACTGACTACAAACTCCTCAGGTGGTTTGGTGTCAAATTTTGTTTGCTAACTATATTGCCGTGATGTTTTCCTGTGTCAAAGGTACTGTGATTATTTATCGCTGCTGTTGTGATCTCTCCCTGATGGACTAGAGCTGCAAACAACATCAGCCTTTTCAACAGGAGCAGCTGTGAGCTTAGCCAAGCTCACCCATGATCGCAATGAAGTATTTGTTTCCTAAAGCTCAAGCACAAACACACAGGTTCATACAGGGAGAACAAGATAGGAAAAAGAGAAATGTACACTACTGGGATACAATCATATGGTGCTAGGGTGCCCCAGATACTTGCCCGGTACTGCAGTAACTTTACGTATTGCACTGTACTGCTGCCGCAAAAAAAAACAAATTTCATGACATATGTGAGTGATGATAGACCTGATTCTGACATAGGTCTCTATTGTGGTCTGAGAGTGGGAAGGGGGGTAGGGAGAGGGGAATCATGGATGGGGAAAGGGGAAGGGAGAGGGTGAGAGCCAGAAGTACCAGAGAGACATTCTGTAATAATCAAGAAACCAATTGCTTGGAATCAAATGACCTTGACTGGTGTCTCCTGGCTGGGTGTGCCTACACCAAAGCCACGACCCACCCCGGCACTCTTTCTCTGCCACCTGCCCCACACCCCTCCTGCAGAACTCTACCCTCCCCTTTCTCAACATCCTTTGCTCCTGCCAGATTTACAAACTCGCTCTCTACTCCACGTTGATAAATACAGTACTGTGCAAAATTCTTAGGCACCCTAACTAAATAATATGCTTAAGACTTTTGCCCAGTACTGTATGTCAAAAACATAATGTGAATTTGAACAGTTTGACAGGAAAACAGCTTAACGTTCTCTTCCATTTGTTTCACTGTGCTCTGATTTTATTATTCATTTGGGGGCAGAGTAGATTTACCCAGAATGCTGCCTAGATTGGTGAGCATATCTTATTTAATTTAATTCAGTTTATTCATTTTTAATTTAAATACATATATATATTTCTTATTGTAATTTATAGTTTTTTAATGTATTGCACTATACTCCTGCTGCAAAACAGCGAATTCACAGCATATGTCAGTGATATTAAACGCGATTCTGATTATGAGGATAGGTTGAGCCAGCTAGGGCTTGGAGTGAAGGATGGGGAAGAATTTGAAGGATTTGATAGAGGTGTACAAGAGTATGAGGAGAGCCAGATACTTTCCCCCGAGGCATTAATGGCTAATATTAGGGGTATAATTTTAAGGTGGTTGGAGGGAAGTCTAGAGGGATGTCAGAGATATCTTTTTGATATAGAGTGTGGTGGGTGCAGGGAATGCCCTGTCAAACATGGTGGGAGAGACAAATGTGTTAGGAACATTTAAGAAACTCTTGGATAGGCACATGGATGATAGGAAAATGGAGGCCTATACAGTGAGGAAGGATTAGATGGATCTTAGGGTAGGTTAAAAGGTCGGCACGGCATCGTGAAACACAGGACCTTCACAGTGCTGTTACATTCGATGTTTTACGCCATCTCATTTTAAAGGCGTCAAACTATAAGTTAATTTCAGATCACATAGAGCATTTTCTGAAGGCTTCATGGTATGTGCATCCAAATAACACGGAGAATAAGATCAGAGAGGTTATAGGTCTGATCTCCAATCTCTGTATTGCTAGTGACACGAACATTGGAATTGGATTCAGTACATTCTGGGCAGAATAATCAATAATCAGACAGGCAGGCTCTTGCCCAATGTCCAGAGATTTAATTTGCTTGGTTTCAGTTATTTAGGAAATAAGAGACAGAATTATTTTAACAAAAATGTATTAAGATAACTTCTAGCTAAAAAATTAAATTTTATATATTTAATTTAAAGATACAGCATGGTAACAGGCCCCTCTGGCCTAACAAGACCAAGTTGCCCAGTTACACCCATGTGACCAATTAACCTACTAAGCGATATGGCTTTGGAATGTGAAAGGAAACTGGAGCACCCGAAAGAACCAACACAGTCACGGGGAGTATGTATAAACTCCTTGCAGGAACTGAACCCCGGTCGCTGGTGCTGTATTAGTGTTATGCTAACCACTACGCTCCCGTGCCATCGGTAAAATGTGAAGATTGGTTTGGGCTGCTCCGAATAGTGCAAAGTATGGGGATAAATGTTTGTACAGAATGTCCTTATCCTGTGCTGTAAACTTGTAAGGCTTCATGTGACCATCTTACAGAATGTAAGGAGAAGGTCCTTCTTATGAAGAACATAGAACTTAATATGTAAGTCCATTCATTATCAGTAGAATATAAAGATTTCATTATGTAAAACATATCTCCAGAGTTTTATTTACTGTGGTATGCAGCTTAACCTATGGTTCCTTCTTCCAACTCTTCGGCAGGACAAATTTTTGATGAAAATGACATTTTTGATTGGATTATCTATGCATTCCCAATTAGCACTACAGCAATTCTATGGATGATCACAGAACCCTCTCTCTTTTGCTCCGACTATGAAAAGAGAGGAGATATATCTGGAGAATGAGTTATTGTGCTGTTCCTGAAAAGGCCTTGTACATGGACGCAGACTCCTTTTGCTGATCCTGCCGTGCAATACGTTGCTTGTGATAAACCAGTAAAACAAGATGTTTGCTCTCTCAGGCTCTGACCTCTGCTCTTGTTTTTGGTCCCAGGAACCACTGAGAGGTCCAACTGCCTGGCTTATATTGGTGACTGCTCTCAATTACAGGAGTCAGGCATGTACTTTCAACGTAAGGGTGGTAATCAAGAAATTGTCATCATTAATGGAAATTTTAAACTATAAGACCCTAAAACATAGGAGCTGAATTAGGCCATTTAGCCCATTGACTCAGTTCCACCATTCAATCATGGCTGATTTATTATCCTTCTCAACCCCATAGTCTAATAATCAAGGACCCATCAACCTCCGCTTTAAATATACCCATTGACAGCTTCCACTGCCATCTGTGGCAATGAATTCCACACGTTCACCACCCTCCGGCTAAAGAAATTCCTCCTCATCTCTGTTCAAAAGGGACATCCTCTTATTCTGAGGCTGTGCCCTTTGTTCCTAGGCTCTCCCACTAAAGTACCAGAGGGCATGGTTTGAGAATAAGGGGTAGGTCATTTAGGACAGAGTTAAGGAAAAACTTCTTCTCCCAGAGAGTTGTGGGGGTCTGGAATGCACTGCCTCGGAAGGTAGTGGAGGCCAATTCTCTGGATGCTTTCAAGAAGGAGCTAGATAGGTATCTTATGGATAGGGGAATCAAGGGATATGGGGACAAGGCAGGAACCGGGTATTGATAGGAATTGATCAGCCATGATCTCAAAATGGCGGTGCAGGCTCGAAGGGCCGAATGGTCTACTTCTGCACCTATTGTCTATTGTCTATTGTCTATAAAGGATACACCCACTCTATCTAGGCCTTTCATTCTGCTATGGAAAACAGGATTTGCAATTAACCTCAAGTGATGTTGCTGTTTGTTCACAATAGTTTTGATGTTCTCACGTGGTCTGTACATACCGGCTGTGTGGTGAAAAAGGGACAACAGCGCCTCTTTTACCTCAGATGGCTGAATGGGGCCCCAAATCCTAAGAACTTCCTACAGGGGCACAATTGAGATCATCCTGACTGGCTGCATCACCGCCTGTTATGGGAACTGTACTTCTCTCAATCGCAAGTCTCTGCAGAGAGTGGAGTGGACAGCCCAACACATCTGTAGATGTGAACTTCCCACTATTCAGGACATTTACAAGGACAGGTGTGTAAAAAGGAGCCCAAAGGATCATTGGGGACCTGAGCCACCCCAACCACAAACTGTTCCAGCTCCTACCATCCAGGAAACGGTACCGCAGCATAAAAGTCAGGACCAACAGGCTCTGGGACAGCTTCTTCCACCAGGCCATCAGACTGATTAATTCATGCTGACACAAATGTACTTCTATGTTATTTTGTCGTATATACTATTTATTATAAATTACTATAAATTGCACATCGCACATTTAGACTGAGTTGTAACGTAAAGATTTTTACTCCTCGTGTATGTGAAGGATGTAAGTTATAATAAAGTCAAAGTCAACCATCAACATCAAAGAATATGCCAAAGAAGGACACATGGTAAAAGTATATTGGTAGAAGTGATACGAAAACTATATTTCTTGGAATAGATCTGGAGCTAGAGCTGCGATGGCAGAATGGTTAAGGAATTGGACTTGAAATCCATCTTCATTCTTAAAGCTTTTTTATTAATTATTTTTGAAGATTAACAAAAAAGATACATTAAGTCAATATGTCATTATGTACAATAAAGAATTAAATTAGCAAATAACTGATTAACAAAGCTAAGCAATATATCAATAATAATAAGAAAAAATAAAGTGTTAAGAATATTTTTTTGAAAGATACAGAAAACAACCCCTACTAACTAAAAAAACCCCCCTACTGACTGAAAAAAAAATAAAAACAAAAAAAAACCCATTGGGAGCACAACCCCAGAGCTATACATCATATAAGCTTCCAAAAAAAAAGATCAATCTGCTAACTTAAATCCACTTAAAGAAAAATTGGAAGGAAACCATATTAATTAACTCAAATCAGATGATGGAAGTGGGTGAATGAACCCCACCTTTTCTCAAAATCGAATCGAGGATCAAAAGTTCAACTTCTGATTTTCTCCAAACGAAGACATAGGATTTCAGACTTGAAATCCACTGGGGGTTCCCCACCCTTCTCTGACTGCTCACATGACTGGCGTTAGGGAACCATACGTCCAGCTGCCACTAAAGGCTTCGGGGACGGTGCAATAGCAACCCCGGTTCAATTCCACCACTGCCTGTAAGGAGTTTGTGCGTTCTCCCTGTCATCACATGGGTTTTCTCCAGGTGCCCTGGTTTCCACTCACATTCCAAAGACATATGGGTTAGTAGGGTAATTGGTCACATGTGTGATTGGGTGGCTTTGGCTCGTTGGATGGGGGGGTGCTGCTACTGCACCCTATCTCGAAAAGAAAACATAATAAAAGATCTAACACTTCTTTTGTCTTTACACAAAGCTCAATGCAGCCATTAACATTCTCCCAGTAACAGAATCCATAATATCACTTGTTCAGTCATGTCAAATATCCACATGCAAACAAGAAAATATGTCTGATTTCCATTCAAAATTCTAACTTCTCTATTACAAAAGTTGACGTGTTACTCATCTCAGACACTGAAACTGATCTAGGCCGAAGTTCCTTCTTTATATGAAAGCAAGTTCAGCTTCCTGTCGCTCAGAATTGTTGTGGTTATCTCAAGAGCAATAATATTCCTCCTTTGACTGGGTAAGTAAAATGTAATCCTGCAAGATAATAAACAGGGCCCTAGTCATAAAATAATCCTGTTTCCTTCCCTCCCACGACCCCAGATTTATCACAAACAAAAGGTTTAACCTAAGGGAGATGACATGGAGTAAACATGAGTTTTATATGACCCAGAAATGTTGTATTTTTAGCAAGAGGAGAACTTGTAACGATTGTGTCATTTCAAAAGATTTTACCTGTCATCAGCTGCTTGCCCAATGGTGTGAAGTTCAAGGTATCTTCTGGAATGCAAGCTGACACAGAAAGAGATTAAACGTTTTTACCTCTTGAGAATGCTTTGCCATGCAGTTCAATTATGAGGGATCTGTGGAAAAAAAAATCAGAGAATGTGGGATATACTCAGGATGTCAGGCAACCTCTGTGGGGTGAGAAATAAACGTTGATTTTTCAGGACCATGTTCCTTGATCTTGTTATAGATGCATAGAGCAGATACAATAACAGAGCATTAGGATTAAACATTTTTACTGAATCATGTCAGCTTCAGATCTGAAACATTAATACTCTTTTTCTATCACTACACATGCTGTCTGACATGCCAGTTATTTCTGGCCTTCAGTTTTTTTCCCCCAATTTTGAAAATCTTAATTCTTTTATTGCCTTTCAATGGCAGATCCATACATCAACAGTATTTACTTTTTATTTTTATTGGGAGATACAGGTTTCGGGCCAATGAGCTCGTGCTGCCCAATTCCACCCATGTGACCAATTAACCTACCTACCCATATGTCTTTGGAACATGGGAGGAAACCAGATCACCCGGAGGAAACCCATGTGGACATGGGGAGAACGTACAAACTCCTGACAGACAATGGCTGAATTGAACTCTGGTCGGTTGTGCTGTATTAGCATTGTACTAACAGCTACACTATATGATACTTACCTTTCATTTCCCTTCGTACACTGATAAACATTCGTCATTTTGAGTCTGGAGAATATAAGTTACCTCGTGGAAAGGAATTCCAGAGTGTAAAGATGTTCCCCAATTCCACTCCTTCAACATCCTGTTGTAATTTAGGACTTGATTTGCATTTTGTATATTTTCCCCAGTAGAAAACAGCTTTCAAATAGCAAATCCTTTTTCTACTATCATCATCATCATCATTATGTGCTGTGTCAATGGCCTGAGTGATCATGGTCTTTCCATGACCAAGATTGTCCTTGACAATCTTTTCTACAGATGTGGTTTGCCATTGCCGCCTTCTGGGCAGTACCTTTACAAGGCAGGTGGGTGACCCCAGCCATTATCAATGCTCTTCGGGGATTGTCTGCTTGGCGTCAATAGTTGCATAACCAGAATTTGTGATAGGGTCCAGCTACTTACACGAACATCCATCACCTGCTCCCATAGGTTCACATGACACTGATCGGGGGGGCTAAGCAGGTGCTACATCTTGCCCAAGGGTGACCTGCAGGCTAGTGGAGGGAAGGAGCGCCTTACACCTCCTTTGTTAGAGACAGAACAGTATCTCACCCCACCATCCATAAACATCTCAATTAAATCACTGCTCAACTTTCTCATCTGAACAGAATACATGGCAAATTTATGAATGCTGTCTTCATAACTTAATCCTTTCAACCCTGTGTAATTACAGTGAATTGCTGTAGTACCTATTCGAAGGCTAATGTGCCTTTCCTGAGGTTGTTGTTCCTCTCTGCGTCTCATGATGCATCGGGGGGCAATCTTGCCATTTCTTTAGCATTTGTTTAACAAGCTCGATGCTCAACCCAGCACAGATGGAAAGTGTGAAAAGTGCCGGCCAGATTCAGACTTGGGATCACCTGCCTCAAAGTCCGGTGTGCATGCCATTGCACCACCAGCTGACCTTCCTGAGAAACAGCACCCAAAATTGTACCTATACAGAATTCTTGTTATCAGCAGTACATACTGAACAGGGGACATGTTCAAAAATGTATGTACATTTAACTTCCACATTAAATTGATATGCTGTTTTCATCATTTGTGTCAGAATCTGTTTGGAACCGAGACTGGTATTGTCATCTTTCAGTTTTCCAGGGTTTGCAGTTATTTTATTTTCCAGTTGATCTGGAGGAGACGAAGCAATTTGAGGGCTTCCAGAAGAAAAAGAGAGGCATTTATATGTCTCTTTTTAAAGTAACTAAACACCTCAGGGCAATTTAAAGAAGCTTCATCACACACAATAGCACTAGGAAAATGTACTTAGGACAAATGTCCAAATGCTTGATCAAAATATTTGGTTTTAAGGAGCTTCTTACAGGAGGAATAGGGTAAGGAAAGAATAATTGACACCGTCACGGAGCCTACAGCCTATTGAAAGCAAATAAACTGATGGCAGAACAACTAAGTTGGAGAATGTCAAATAAGCAGGAATTCAAGGGATATAGAAATCTTAAGAGATCAACAGTATAGATGTGTAGACAAGCAAGAGACTGGAGACCTTTAAAACAAGCATGCGATTTTTAAATTGAGCAGAAGATGGATTGCAACAGGGTCTTGGCAAGGAAGGTTACTTGAGGTGGAAATAAGCAGTCTTTGAGGTAGATGGAATTTGGAAATGGAATCTGACCTCAAGGCCAAAGAGCAAGGCATACTACCTTTGAAGAACACAAGAGTAAATTGGATATAATCTTCTCTGAGGCAAAACACTTGGAAACAGCTGTCTCTCTACATGTACGTTGTTGTAAAATGAGTCAAGAAGAATGAAGTGGGAAGCATCATGTGCATGTAGTACAACTCGCACAAGTCCATTACCCCAAACTCCTTCTTTACATTGAAAAAAGCAATTTACTGTCCGCTATTACAATTTCCCGATTTTTTTTGTTTATTGTTTTGTTAATTTCATAAATTCCCTCTCTAATTCCACAAAACATTCATTTGAAGTACGGGACATGGGATATTCACAAATCTTTGCTTTGACATTCCACAGAACTTTGCAGGATCCTGTAGTGACATGCTCAAATGTTTGCTGAAAGATGTAAGGTGCAACAAGGACCAACATATAGCAAATCTGTGTGGGTGTAGGTGGACCAGGAAAACCTGAATAGTATCACTGTACCTGTGAAATTATTATACTTATGCAAGTCTTTTGACTTATTGAATTGAGTTGTATTTCTTACATCCTTCACATACATGAGGAGTGAAATCTTTATGTTACGTCGACGCCTAAATGTGCAATATGCAGTCATAGTAATTTATAATAATTTATTATCTGTCCTTATTTGCAGGGATTTAAAATCTATGCTTGAATCCAATAGGTAATGATTCTCACTCATAAAGTAGGAAAATTTCTTTTGTTCTCTCATCAGCATGATAGTGTAATGGTTAACAGAAGGCTTTATAGATCAGGGTTTAATTCCCGCCACTGTCTAAAGGAATTTGTATGATCTTGCTGTGACTGTATGTTTCCTCCGGGTGCTCGGGTTTCCTCCCACATTCCAAAGGGGTGTGAATTAGGGTTAGTAGATTGTGGGCGTGCTATGTTGTTTCCTCTTGTGGGCTGCCCCCAACACATCTCCGACTGTGACACAAACAATGCATTTCACTGTGTTTTAATAGCTCGGGTTACATGTGACAAAGCTAAT
Source organism: Hemitrygon akajei (assembly GCF_048418815.1). NCBI lineage: Eukaryota > Metazoa > Chordata > Chondrichthyes > Myliobatiformes > Dasyatidae > Hemitrygon > Hemitrygon akajei. The sequence continues at coordinate 24,006,986 of NC_133133.1, read as the reverse complement.
CTCTCTGGATCCAGGGCACAAACTTAACAAATAGTGCCAGTTTCACTCAGGACCAGCCTGTCCTAATTCACTTTCCTTCCCTCTCGAAGGTTCAATATTATTTTCCATAGGGAAAGGACGCATGTTCATGCAAATACTGCGAACCCATATGGAAATGTACATGGGCATGCAGTCACAAACACATGTTTGCTCCTGGAAATTTGTGTATTTTCCCTTTCACACATGCGCACAAATTGATAGATCATCTTACACACACACACACACACACACACACACACACACACACACACACACACACACACACACACACACACACACACACACACACACACACACACACACACACACACACACTGAACTTTGTCACAAAAACAAACACGTACCAACATGTTTGCTGTTTCCACATGTACATAGGACAAAGGTTGTGCAACGTAACCTTAAGGAGGAATGGACTAAATTCATTAAAACAGACACAGGATCGTGAAGAATGTTTAGTCCCACCCATCAATTACAATGCAGACAACAGACAAGCATTCAGGTGTCCTGTTGTCAGCAGAGTGAGAGAAATGGAAAGCTTGCCACTAATCATAAACACAGGAGATTCTGCAGAACGCTAGAAATCTTGAACGACACACACAATCAAAAGCAGTATCACCAGCATATATCATGAAATTTAATGAACATTTAATGAAATCATGAAAAATATAGTCTTGCCGAAGGATTTTGGCCCAAAATGTCAACTGTACAGTACTTTTTCCCATAGTTGCTGCCTGGCCTGCTGAGTTCCTTTAGCATTTTGTGTGTGTTGCTCGGATTTCCAACATCTGCAGATTTTCTCTTGTTTGTGATATATCATGAAATTTATTGTTTTTGCTGCAGCAGTACGATGTAATACATAATAATAAAAATAGTGAATTGGAGTAAATGTATGCATATATAAATAGTTAAGTTAAATAAGTAGTGCAGAAGAAAATAATGAGGCATTGTTCATGGGTTCAATGTCCATTCAGAAATCAGATGGCAGAGGGGAAGAAGTTGTTCCTGAATCGCTGAGTGCGTGTGTTCAGATTTTTGTACCACTTTACTGATGGTAGCAATGAGAACAGGGCATGTCCTGGGTGATGAGAGATCCTTAATGATGGATGCCATTTTTTGAGGCATTTCTCCTTGAAGATGTCGAATACTACGAGGGGTAGTGCCCATGATGGAGCGGACTGAGTTCACAGCTTTCTGCAGCTCCTTTCAATCCTATGCAGTAGCCACGCCCAACCTGTACCAGATGGTGATGCAGCCAGAGAAAGTGCACATGTAGAAATCTGTGAGTGTTTTTAGTGAGACACCAAATCTTCTCAAACTCCTAATGAAATATAAATGCTGGAGGAACCAAAAAGTCAGGCAGCATCTATGGAGAGGAATAAACAGTTGATGTTTTGGTCTCAAATCCTTCATTGGGACCGGAAAGGAAGGGGAATGAAACCGGAATAAGAAGGTGGGATGAGGGGAAGGAACACAAGCTAGTTGGTAATAAGTGAAGCCAGGTGAAGGGAAGGTGTGTGGGTGAGTGGAGGAGGGGGGCATGAAATAAGATGCTGGGAGATGATAGCTGGAAGAAGTGAAAATGTGGGAAGGAAGGAATCTGAGAGGAGAGGACAGTGGTCCAGATGAGCAAGGGACAAGGAGGAACCAGAGGGAGGAGTTGGGTAGATCAGAAGGGGTGAGAGGGGAACCAGAATGGGGAATGGAAATAGAGAGGGGAGAGGGGTTGCAGGACGTGCACCTAATCTGTTGAGGATTGATCAGATTGAAGACCTGGCAGCTCTCACCTATGCTGATGCCAACATAAGTGGACATTGATTGATCAGCGACTTTATTTGGTACATATCTAACACCAGACGAAGGGCAGGCACAGTGACATGGATCACACATTAACGTTCTGGCTCATTTACTCAGTTCAGTTCAAGTTCCAGGAGATAATCCCAAGATGGTCTCCTGCATGTAAAATTACTAAACAATCTAATCTTGACACAAAGCTCCGGAACCTGGGCCTCTGTATCTTCCTCTGCAACTTGGATCCTCAACTTTCTAACCAGAAGACCACAATCCGTGCGGATTGGAAATAACATCCGAACCTCGCTGACAATCAACACTGGTGCTTCTCTGAAGTGTGTGCTCTACTCTCTCTATACCCGTGACTGTATTTGAGTATAGCTCAAATACCATCTATAAATTTGTTGATGATACAACCATTGTTGCTAGAATCTCATATGAAGACGAGAGGGCGTACAGGATGAGGTATACCAGCTAGCTGAGCAGTGTCACAGTAACAATCTTGCACTCAGCGTCAGCAAGACTGAAGAGCTGATTGTGGACCTCAGGAAGGGCAAGATGAGGGAACACAAGCCAGTCCTCATTGAGGGATCAGAAGTGGAGAGAGTGAGCAATTTCAAGTTCCTGGGTGTCAATACCTCTGAGGACCTAAACAGGACACAACACGTTGATGCAACTATAAAGAAGGCAAGACAGCGGCTATATTTCACTAAGAATTTGAGGAGATTTGGTTTGTCAACTAAAATACTCGAAAGCTTCTACAAATGTACCATGGAGAGCATTCTGTCTGGCTGCATCACAGTCTGGTGTGGAGGGAAGGGGGCAAAGCACAAGATCGAAGTAAGTTGCAGAAACTTGTACAATTAGCTTCATCTTGGTTACTAGCCTCTGTAGTATCCAAGAGATCTTCAAGCTGTATGGGTTCTAATGCCCTTCCCTTGGACAACATCGGTGGTGTGGAGAGGGGAGACCTGCAGCATGAGCAACCGGCCGTCTCTGGAAACTTTACAGGGTGCAAATCCATGGTCTATCGAGACTAACGGAGGCCTACTACTACTACAGAAGCCTGAAGGCACGCACTCTGCCATCCGATTTCTAAATGGACATTGAACCCATGAACCCTACCTCACTACTTTTTTATTTCTGTTATTTTGCATTACAGTCGGCCCTCCTTATCCGTGGATTCCGCATGCACGAATTCAACCAACTGCGAATCGCGAAAACCCGGAAGTGCTCTTCCAGCACTTGTTGTTCGAGCACGTATAGACTTTTTTCTTGTCATTATTCTCTAAACAATGCAGTATAACAACCATTTTACATAGCATTTACATTGTATTAGGTATTATAAGTAATCTAGAGATGATTTAAAGTATACAGGAGGATGTGTGTGGGTTATCGTGCATCGGGATCGAAAAAAATCGTAAGTTCTCTTACTAAGTAAGTCGGAACAGGTACATCTGGTATTATTTAGAGTCAGTTAGTCAAACATTTGTCTTAGTATATAGTATATATTTTACCTTTCTATGCATATAAAACACTTAAGAACGTATGTTTCACCGACAGGCTCGGTAACGTAAGTTCTCGGGACTTGGGACAGATGGCTCCCGAGTGTTCTCCACTGTGCCGGGTTGATATGGAGGATCAAAAACCCAAAACCCAATAATTACACCACTGCGTTGCTTAGTAATAATTGTAGCTTTCATCAGGGCAGAGCCTTTCTCACTTTATCCTTTAAAATTGTTTCGATCGTTGACCGACGTAGCCTAACGCTTTTCCAATGACCGATGTCATTTCCCCTCTTTCCGATCGCTTTATTATTTCCACTTTATTTTCAATCGTGATCGTGATTATTTTCGTGAACAGAAACACTGGGCATTCAGAGCTCTGGTGCTGGGTCCTAATGTCCACCGCACAGAGACAGGTTAAATAAGGTCCGGGGTTCCGCTGGGTCCTAAAGACCACCATATTGAGACAGGTTGAATAAGGGATTTGAGCATCCGCGAATTTTGGTATCCGTGAGGGGTCCCAGAACCAATTTCCCACGGATAAGGAGGGCCGACTGTACTTATTTAACTTATTTAATAGACACATTTATATATTTCATGTATCTTGGATTTTTCTCTATTTATCATGCATTTCGTTGTATGACGTAAAGTTAACAAATTTCACAACATATGCCAGAGATATTAAACCTGATTCTTACTTTTTTATAGGCACAATAGTTTTAAGATTACTGTTGGTGTGTTGTAATCCGACTAGTAATTAAGGGATTTACAATAATGGTTCATTGAATTAGCTAGTTATTTACCAAGGAAAGTTAACAAAAGCCAGCACTGTGGAGCTGAGTACACAACTTTTGGACAAACAAATCAGGAAGGTCACAGATTCAACGCTTGGATTTTGCTGTGCTAGCTGGTCTCAGCAAGGAAAACAAGGCAAGTCCTCCCCAGGATGCAAAGGCCCAACTTATATACAGCCGTGAAGAGCATTCGAACTGGTTGCATCACCGTCTGCTATGTAGGGGCCACTGCACAGGATTTGAAAACGCTGCATAAAGTTACAAACAGACAGCTCCATCATGGGCACCAGGCTCCCCAGCATCGAGGACATCTTCAAAACGAAATCTCTCAAAAAAGGTGACATCAGTCATTGAGGACCCCCATCGCCTAGGGCATGCTCTCTTCTCATTGCTACCATTACGGAGGAGGTTCAGGAGCCTGACGACACACACTCAAAGTTTTAACAACAGCTTCTTCCCCACTGTGGTGAACTAGATATACCTGTCTGACTGCTCCTGTGGCTCCTCCCACAGACCCCTGTATAAAGGCGACTGTGGGCTGCTGCTCTCCCTCATTTTCCCCAGGATGTAGTGTTGTTTATTCTTCCAGTCAATAAAAGCCGATATCTCGCTTCCTAAGTCTCAGCGTGAGTTATTGATGGTGCATCACCCACCGCCATCAGATTTCTGAATGGACAAAGAGTCCATGTACACAAGCTCACTTTTTCTTCCTTTTTCTCTCTATTTTCATCAATAATTGAATTTAATTTATATACAGTTCTTACTGTAATTTATAATTTTAAAATTATGTATTGCTATGTACTGCTGTCGCAAAACAACATACTTCGCGACACCTGTCTCTACACCTCCTCTCTTCCCACCATTCAGTGCCCCAAACAGTCCTTCCAGGTGAGGCAACACTTCTCTTGTGAGTCTGTTGGGGTAACCTATTGCATTCAGTGCTCCTGGTGCGGCCTCCTCTACATCGGTGAGACCCGACGCAGATTGGGGGACCGCTTCGTCAAGCACTTCCACTCCATCCGCCACAACAAACAGGATCTCCCGGTTGCCACCCACTTCAACTCTGCTTCACATTCCCATTTGGATATGTCTGTACATGGCCTCCTCTACTGCCATGATGAGGCCAAACTCAGGTTGGAGGAGCAACACCTCATCTACCGTCTGGGTAGCCTCCAGCCTGGTGGTATGAACTCTGAATTCTCCAACTTCCAGTAATTCCCTCCCTCTCCCTTCCCCCATCCCAGTTTCACTCTGCCTCCTCTTCCAGCTGCCTATCACCTCTCTCATGATTCTGCCTTTTCTACTACACATAGTGCTTTCCCCTTACATTCCTTCTTCACCTTTCCTGCCTATCCCCTCCCTGCCTCCCCTCCCCCACCCCTTGATCTTTCCACTTATTGGTTTTTAACCTGGCTCCTACCAGCCTTCTCCTTCCCACCCTCCCCCCACCTTCTTTATAGGGCCCCTGCCCCCTCCCTCTTCAGTCCTGATGAAGGGTCTTGGCCCGAAACGGTGACTGTTCATTTCCACAGATGCTTCCCGGCCTGCTGAGTTCCTCCAGCCTGTTGTACGTGTTGCTTTGACCCCAGCATCTGCAGTGTACTTTGTGTGATACCTCAGGACATATGTCAGAGATATTAAGCCTGATTCTGATTCTGAGCCTGCACACGTGACTGGATGTTAGGGAGACTGAAGGGATGGATCTGCCACTGCAGCAGATCTTCCGCCAGGTGGAACGGGGCATGTTCATGTTCCTTCCCCTTCCAATTCCACACCCTTTCCTCTGCCCGAGCCGCGGCATTCAACGGTCAAGTCAAACAGCACAGAGCTGGGAGCACTCACTCACTAACCGAGCCACTCTTCCTAAGCCTGCTTACTTTCCCATCACTACCGTCTCTGTGATCCTCTCCCCCCACACGGATTGGTTCATTTCTGACTAAACATAACCTGGGGACTGCTTGTATCAGCATTAAGGCTGATCAAGCAACAACTCCCCCTTTCACCACTACTTAATCATTTCCTGTCAGAGTCACCTTATGTACAGACACTCCTGAACCTATCGACACTTGATGGACATAGAATTAATCAATGTATATAAGCAGTCATATGTATTATATTTATTGTTTCTTATCAGTGTTTTTTATCTTATTGTGATTTTTTTGTACTGCATCGGATTTGGAGGAACAATTATTTTGTTCTCCTTTACACTTGTAACCTGGAAATGACATTAAACAATCTTGAATCTTGAGTGAAAGAGAAGAGATTAACGCATTTCCAGACGATCATCCTTAAACTGAAATCCCTTTATGTCCTCAAGTCTCATCTATCTTAATAATATCCTCATCACAATAACTTTCAAAGATCTCCTATCTTTTCCGCAGAAGCAAAGTTTATTCCTCCATCATTGGTGGCTGTACTTTGAACTGCCAAGGCTTTGCGTTCTGGAAATTCCCTTTCTAAAAGTTCCTGCCTCGTCTATAAGTCATTCCTTAAAACTTAAACCTACTTAGATGTCAGCAAGGTAGTGCAGTGGTTAGCGCAACGCTTTACAGTACCAGTGACCTGAGTTCAATTCGCACCACTGTCTGTAAGGAATTTGTATACTCTCCCTGTGACCTTGTGGGTTTCCTCTGGGTGCTCTGGTTTCCCCCCACAGTCTAAAAGACATATGGGTTGGTAGGTTAACTTGTCATTGTAAATTGTCCTGTGATTAGGCTGGGGTTAAAGCAGGGGTTGTTCAGAGGGCCAGAAGGGTCTTTTCCACACTGGATCACGTTGTAAGATAAGCAGCCTTTGCCAGAAATGTCGACTATTCACTCTTTTCCATAGATACTGCCTGGCCTGCTGAGCTCCTCCGGCATTTTGTGTGTGTTGCTTTGGATTTGTGTAATAAAAATAGATGTCCTAACTTTTGGACACCTGTCTTAGTAATGCCTCACACGGCTCAAGGTCAAATTTTTGTGTAATAAGGTGCCTTTAAAGCACAGTGATATGTTTTATTGTATTAAAGGTTCTTATAATTGCAAGGAGTTGGTGTAGATTACTGACCAGAGAGTCTCACCAGTCTTCTGAACGTGGAATGCCAAATCCTCTTGGGCAACCCCCATTCTTCTGTCCCCTACTGATTCCATTATCCAACTTCATGCACGAGGAGTGCGGGAAAACCTAAAAAGCCACGTAAATATTCCAATCTCTGACCTTTTTTTGTACCTGAATTAAAGGATAAGAGAAACAGATTAGCAATGAGTAACTAGGAAAGCTGAATCCATACAGCGCTCCTGTCAATCTAGTCAGCAGTTCGTGGGGTGCTCACCCATCTGTCACTGAGTGACAGCAGTGAGCCGTCATGAGCCTATTAAATATTAAATGCTAAAATAATTCCTCTAGTTCCCTTATTTCATTTATATGAAATCTAAAATTACATTTGATTTTAGAAGATATTCCAGTTATCATTGTGGAACTTGATCTAATACTGTGGTGTAGCAGTTAGCGTAATGCTATTACACCACCAGCGATACGCTGCTGTCTGTAAGGAGTTTGCACGCTCCCCTCATGACCACATGGGTTTCCTCCAGGTGCTCCAGTTTCCTCCCACATTCCAGAAATGTACGGGTTAGTAGGTTAATTGGTCACATGGATGTAATTGGGCAGCGTGGGATCGTTGCGCAGGATGGGCCTGTGCTGTATTTCTAGGTTTTAAAAAATGATTTAATATTTCATTTTCCTAGCTTTTCTTTCCTGAATCTCAGTTATAGCAATGGCTATTAAATGGCCAGTAATGTTCTTCGAGACATTTTGAGATTGTGATAGGGGCTATTCATTTGCAAGTTAATTTCTTCATCAGGTCTGTATTTTTGTTTATTAACTGGAGATTCTGGTACGAAGGTTTCCGAGCTCAACAGGCAGGGAACATGGATATATTGACCTTTTCGTGCTGAAGAAACCTAGTGTTGTGGGCATCGCTATGAAAACCAATTTCACTCTCTTGTACTATTGACTTTAGTGTTAATTAATATCGAGTCACTGTTGCAACTCCTTCAGCGAGCACTGTTCATTGCAGACTGATGAAAGAAATCTCACAGCAAAAAAATGTTAAGTATTGACTGTGGTCCGTAACTCAAAACAATGTCTAGCTTTTAAACAATACGCACAAAATGCTGGAGGAACTCAGCAAGTTGGGCAGCATCTATGGAAGAGAATAAATGATTAACGTTACAGGCTGAGACCCTTGACTTCTTCATCAGGAGACCATAGTCAGTGTGGATTAGAAATAACATGTCTGCTCACTGACATGTTCAGCATCTTCATTTTAACAACTTTTATAATCCATTGTCCCACTTAACAAGCAAGGTTGACACCTAACTAGAAATACAAAATTTATAGACTTTGAGATATGTTGTTGGAATTTCTTAAGTCGCGGAAAACATTACAATATTTTAGGTAATTTTTCAGCTGGTGCACGAGATGCATGCTTAGCCCACTGCTCTATTCTCTCTGCACCCACGACTCTTGAGGCTTGGCACAGAACAAACGCCATCCATAAATTTGCCAATGACACAACTATTTTTGCGGATTTTTAGATAGTGACGAGGAGGCGTACAGGAGCGAGATAGATCAGTTGGTTGAGTAGTGTCGCAGCAACAACCTTGCACTCAACGTCAGTAAGACCAAGGAATTGTCTGTAGACTTCACGAAGGGAATGTCGAGGTAACACACGTCAGTCCACTGCATAAGATCAGTAAGAGCTGCAGAAGTTGCAAAATGAGCCAGCTACAGAAAATTGTAAACTGCCAGGTCCATTTTGGGTACTAGCCCCCCCAGTATCTAGGACATCTTCAAAAGCCGATGCCATTAAAAAGCAACATAAATCATTAAGGACCTCAATCACCAAATACATTACTACCATCAGGAAGGAGGTACAGAAGCCTGAAGATACACACTTAATATTTTCCCCTGTGGCATCAGATTGCTGAATGGACAGTGAACCCATGTATTTTGCCTCACCTTTTTCCTTTTGTGCATTCTGTTTGTACTACTCATTTCATTTATATATTTCTGATTGTAAAGATTTAACCCTGATTCAGACTCTCTGCACAGAGTTTGCACTTTCTCCCGGTGATCCTGTGTCTTTCCTCCAGTTCCTCTGGTCTCTTCCTGCATCCCAATGACATGCTGATTGGGAGGTGAATTAGCCATTGAATCGCAACCCAAACCGTCTACAATTCCTTTCCTCACTCAGAAGCTGCTTGATCTGCTGAGTTCTTCCTAGCAGATTGTTTGTTGCTCCAGACTGTAGTCTCTTGCGTCTCCCTGGTGTGTTAGACAAGCGCTAGAATCTTGGGGAGCTGTGGGGACTGTGGAATGAATGACTGGATTACAGGGAAGATTAGTGACGAATTGGATTGCTCTATGAGCTGGCATGGACTAGATGACCCAAAATAATCCCTACAACAATATTTGGAAAAACAGTATTAAGCATTGTCTGTGTGCAATGAGCCTGGAGTCGAACGTCTGTGGTATATGCTGCAATGATTGCCGCTCTATCAATTCCATACTCAGCCTCTCCATTTTGTGGCAAACGCATTTTACAGGTTCTCCCCTCTTACTAGCATGTCCCTCCCTCCCTCCCCTGCCTCTCTCTGTAAACACACAGTGATACCTACAATCTGTGATATGCAGTGCTGACTGAAAGATCTGGCCCTAGAACGCATGGCAGCACTTGTGGACGGTCTCTGTTAGGTGCTGACACAAGCAAGGCGTCTCACTGCATGTTTTGATGCACAGTACATGCGATAAGTAACCTTCGGACCCGAAGTTAATGAAATGTAGAAAATGGGATTAATTCATGAAGCAATGTGTAACACTTGAAATCTTGATTGATGCGAACTATGAAAAATTAAGGAAAAATGCAGTCCTTTATAAATCATGGTGCAATTTCACTCAGTGTACTCGGAAACATTCAGAAATATTCTTCACAGAAAGAATCCTTGGAATGTTTCCCACTCGTGGTCTGGAATCTGGCAATCCCTTGAAGTGCACTGGATGTTGAGAATCATATAATCGGGCCACATCTTGTTGCTATACTCAGTCTTGTTATACACTGGCATGTGAGTAAGATTGCAAATGTCAGAAATCTATGCTTGAGCTCACTTCTATTCAATTATACATGAGGTAAAGATTTTAACAGATTAAATTACATTTTGAAAATGTTCAAGGCTACGTTTCTTTTAAATTCCCTTTTAGGGGCTCGTGTGTTCACCGCCGGATGAAAAGCTGGATTAGCGGTTGTTATTTTGAGTCACATTATGGTGGAGGCAAATGATATCATCCAATGTGTGCTCAGCAAAGCACGCACACTTTCTGAAGAACTTTGTACCTCTGTTTTCCTAACATTTCGATCAACCCCTCCTGAAAGTGCTAATTCATCCTGTATACAATTCTGCAGACGCCTACTACTTTCCATTAGTTAGAGTTAATTTTTGTTTTTGCCAAATGATAAGAAACAGAGCCAATTCAAGGGCTCGACTGGCTATTAAATCACACAAAAAAATATTAAGAAGACTGGAATGGAATACCCCACAAGGCTGCACTGGTGAATATAGCAGATTGTTGGCATTAACGTCACATTTTGTTTGAATCTTTTGAATGAGTCAGACAGATTGCTCATTTACCAAAGTTCCTTGGAGGGTTTGTGCATGAATAATGTTTACTTTAAAGCCTAACTTTTCCAAGGTCATGTTGTTGATGAGGAATCCTGCTGCCGTTAGACGCAGAAACTTTACCCTAAATGTTATTAGCTTTGTAGAAAATACATCTTCATTTCTGAAAACTTTCAGACTTTTTATTTTAAACTGCCGTGCAAATTGAAAGGGAATTGATGTAGAAATAAATCAGGAAGTAAAAGAACATAGAACAGTACAGCATAACACAGGCCCTTCAGCCCATGAAGTTGTGCTGACCCTTAATCTTACTCCAAGATCAATCTAACACTTCCTTCCCACATAGTCCTCCATTTTCCTTTCATCCACATGCCTATCTGAGAGTTTCTTAAGAGTCCATAATGTATCTGCCTCTACCAGCATCCCTGGCAGTGCGTTCCATGCACTCACCACTCTCTGTGTAAACAACCTACCTCTGTTACCCCCTGTACTTTCATCCAATCACCTTAAAACCATGTCCTCTCGTATTAGCACGGCCACCCTAGGCCACACAGAGGTGTTGGCTGTCCATTCTCTGCCTGTCATCCTATACACCTCTATCAATGACTAAAGCTTACCCAGCTAACCTGAAAGTTGTAGCAGAAGGGGAAAGCAAAGGAGATGCTTGAAGTTCACAATTTTAAGAGCCAGTGAAGCATTGGGGCCGAGTTTTCTTTGGGAACCCCTTGCTAAGTAAGGGGCAGGTTGGTAGCGTGGGTGGGGTGGGGGGGGGGGCAGCTCAGTGGCATACCTGCCAACAGAATTTATTTACATACAGTGCAGGACAGGCCCATCGGGCTCTTTCTTTGAACCATGATGCCCAGCAATCCCCTGATCCCAATTAACCAACCAACCAGTATGTCTTTGGACTGTGGAAGGAAACCAGAACATGCAGAGGAAAGCCACCTGGTCATGGGGGGAACATACAAACACTCATTACAGGCAGTGGTGGGAATTGAACCCAGGTCACTGGTGCTGTAAAGCATTGTGCTAACCATTACGCTACCGTGCCGCCCACCTTTACGATGCTTTACAGCACCAGCTGTAAGAACGGAGTTCAATTCCTGCCACTGTCTGCACATGCCTTCATCCAGTGTGGGTTGGTAGCTTAATAAACTGCTGTAAATTGCATCCAGTAATGATGTAGAATTTTATAAATGAGTTTTTGAAGGTGGACATTGGCTTGCTGGAACAAAGGGCCTGTTTCTGTGCAGGAGAGGGCACATGGAAGTCGATATACCAGCTAGTTGAGTGGTGTTGCAGCAATAACCTTGTACTCAACATAAGGTGAAAGAACTGATTGTGGCCTTCAGAAAGGGTAAGATGAGGGAACACACACCCGTCCTCATAGAACGATCGGAAGTGGAGAGAGTGAGCAATTTCAAGTTCCTGGGTGTCAATACCTCAGAAGAACTAACCTGGACCTAACACATCAATACAGCTATAAAGAAGGTAAGACAACAGCTACATTTCATTACGGGTTTGAGGAGATTTGGTGTGTCATCAAAAGCACGCACAAATTTATAGTGATGTACTGTGGAGAGCATTCTAATTGTGCATCACCGTCTGGTGGGGGGAGGGGCACTGCCATATAGGATCGAAGTAAGCTACAAAGAGTTGTAAAATTAGTCAGCTCCATCATGAACACTCACCTCTAATATTCAGGACATCTTTAAAGATACACACACACACACACACACACACACACACACACACACACACACACACACACACACACACACACACACACACACACACACACACACACACACACACACACACACACACACACACACACATCTTTACTGTAATTCAGTTCTTTTCCTCTCTATTATCCTGTGCATTGTACTGCTACCACAAAGTTAATAGATTTCACAACATATGGCGGCGATATCAAACCTGATTCTGTATGCCTCAAAGAGCTGCACGTTATCAGATTCCAACTTTGCTTTGATTCTTTTTGTAATATCAGATTTTAAGGGAAATATGATTACAACTTCAGGAAAGCGATCTAGCAAAGAATATACTTATTTCTTCTGTACTGAGAGGAAACAATGTTTCCAAGGCCTTTATAGCGATGTGTGTGTACATGAGAGAGAGAGTGAGAGTGAGAGTGAGAGTGAGAGTGAGAGAGAGAGAGAGAGAGAGAGAGAGAGAGAGAGAGAGAGAGAGAGAGAGAGAGAGAGAGAGAGAGAGAGAGAGAGAGAGAGAGAGAGAGAGAGAGAGAGAGAATGTATTCTCATGTGGAAGGGATAAGCCTTTCAAAGACACTATGTAAAAGACATGAAGGAAGGAAATATTCGCAGAGAATTATTTTATCAAAACATTGATCAATATCTCCCGCTCCTGTGCAGAGCACTGGTGTAGAAATCAGAACTGAGTGGGCTGGTTCAGAAGAATGAATATAATAGACATATTTGGAGAGTGAAGAGTAATCCAGTTGAAAAATTCAAGATTGTCAAAAAAGGCATAGATGTGGTTGTAGCATAGGACCGGTACACCAGAGGACGTACTGACATATTGTGGGTGAGCCACTTTGGGTAGGAGCACTATGGTAGAATTTAGACTAAAGAGCAGAGAATCAGCCATTTGATCAAGGAGACATGTTGTAACTCACAGGATTATAAATCTTTACAATTTATTTCTGTGGAGGGTTAGTTGTTCTGTACATTTATGAATGAAACACAGATATTCAGACACTGAGGGAATCAAGGGACTGGATGGGGAAGCACACAGAATGGTGAAAAAGGCTTAAGCAGCTACATATCACCTGTCAGCATTGACTTTATGCCATAGAGATTGGAAGAACTTGAGCTGCCTTCTCTGGAGCTTCAGAAGCTGAAGGAAGACTTTATGGAAATTTATAAGGCAGACAGTCAGAATCTTTCTTCCAGGATTGAAATGCCAAATACAAAAGGACATCCATTTAAGGTGAGAGGGGGACAGTTTAATGATGTTCAGGGCAATTTTTTTTAATATATAAAGAGACAGTTCGATGAGTGGAACAGGCTGCCGTGGGTAGAGACGGAAGCAGATATGATAGTGGAGTTTGAGAGGTTTATATAGATGAAAATGCAGGGAATGAAGGGACATGGATCACAAGCAGGCCGAAGAAATTTAGTTTAGTTCTATATTAGTTAAGATAATTTAGTTAAAATACATTTCATTTTAATGTATTTAAAACATTACATACAGCAACAGCCCTTTGGCACGGACTTTGCAGACTGAAGGACCTGTTCCTGAATTGTAATGCTCTAAATAGGAATAAAGGAGAGTTTTGTTACACTCAGGGTTAACCACTTGCCTCTCAGGATTTGTTATTGAATAGGAGAAGCACACTGTGGAGAAGGTACTCTTTGAGACTGGTAGTATTATGGGGAGAATCTAGACAATGCTACGAGAGGCACCTTAGGTCAGGTACCCCATTCAAGCTGCAAATTTTGCCTTGAAGTGGTGGACTTTGGATCGCTCTAGTTATTTACCAGCATGTTGAACTTTAGATCTGCTGAGAAATGGATGGAGAGGTGTTTAGTGGAGATGCAGCTGAGAAAAATTAGTTCGAAGCCCCAATTTTACAAGTTTATAAGATTATAAAAGAATGGTTAAAAGACACATGTATCTTTAAGTCAGTGGTTCCTTTATTTCAATTTTTTTTTGCTTTTTTAATGTTAAGTTGTTTGCAGCTGTCCTGGATAATATACAAGAAGGAACACTTTTGGAGAGAGATATCTTTTTGGAAGTGAAATATATGAAATTTTGGTAACCTCTGTGTTTGCTGTGATAACAGCAAAGAAGGAAAGACGAAAATTAGAATAGTGATGGAGGATCTGAATTGATAGAAAATAGTTTATAAACAGTTTGATCTCTCTTCACAAGTATTTCTTATAACTAATCATTTTACATACCTTCAGACAATACAAAAAGATAGGTATATTTAACATTAGAGGCCCCTTCGGAAAGCTGGAATTATGAAGCATGGTTTATATTTTGTGCATATTAAAAACCCCTGATCAAAACAATAACTACAACTTTTTACAATATCAGAAAATTCTTTTAATAATCGAAAAGGTTTATAAATTTTGAGGGTTGAACTGGGCTGGGGAAGGGAATATTTTCAAATTATCTGTAAAATCCAAAAAACAAAAATCAGTAGTTTGGTAGTAATGTGGGAAATCCCATAAAGTGATTCCAATAGTATAAAATATTGTTTTTTTTCCACAATTCTGCTACTTTTAACAAAAAAATTGGTAAAAATGCTAACTGAGCCAGTGATACGTGAAGCAAAATTGATACTATTGGTTGGTAAATGTAATGGTGAGATTCTTCAAGTGATGAAAAGCCTGGATACATCATATACACATTTTCAGTACTTACATAAAAACACCAAGGAAGTAACCTGCTGATGATTAATCATTAATATTTAAGAACCTGGGATGCAGTAGTTGGTTAGTAGCACCATGGAAATACTTCAAAAACAAACAAACAAAAATAAAAAGATGTATGCAATCTCATTGTTATGTTTCAGTCCATTACTCATATCTTGACAGAAAGTGCCATATGGAGATCACCCTGAAACAGAAGAACTTGGAGGCACCACGATTTCTTGTTCCACAATGCTCAGTTGCTCGTTCACTCTTTTCAGAAATGCACTGAATGCTCTTTACATGAGGTACGTACAATTATTATGTGTGAACAGTCTTCTTTTTTTTGTTTTTCTGTTTGTTTTTGCTTTCCACAATAGCACCATTGTAAATGGAAGACAAAGCGCCCTACAGTTTTTTTTATTTATTGAGCTGTTTTTCTTCTTCTCACTCGGTCTTGGCTGACGCCTCATTGCCGGGAGCCAATGCATTACGTCCTCTTCATACAGACTTGACAACGGCTCACACGTGTTCGGAGCTCTCCTGCTTTCAGCGTCTCAGACTGTGGCTTACTATTGAAGGGAAGGGGAAGCAGTAATTGAAAAATTGTTCCACCTTATTCTAGCTTAATGCACCGCGTAACGATTCAATACCTCCAGACAGTACACAAGATATGTTTTTCACTATGTTTGTATATTTTATTTAGATATACGCACAGAACAGGCCCAATGATCTGCACCGTCCAGCAACCCACCTATTTAGCACCAGCTCAATCTCAGGACAATTTACAATGACCAATTAACCTACTAAACGGAACGTCTTTGAACTGTGGGAGGACAGCAGGGCGTCCTGCAGAAATCCATGTGGTTACAGGGGAGAATGTACAAACTCTGAACTCTGGCACGTGGGATATGGTATACGGGAGGCAGGGTTTGAGGGTCGGCACAACATAGTGGGCCGAAGGGCCTGTAATGTTCTATGTTCTACACCCTGAGGTGTAAAAGTGTTGTGCTGACTGCTCTACTACCATGTCTTTTAGTATTGGTATTGGATTGTTTTTTTAAATCATTACAATAATAAACCAGTGCCAATACCAAAAGCAAAATCCTGTCTACCCAACAATAAACAACACACTGGGAAAGGAAATTAGGCATTTTTTCTTTACACCCCCTCCCCAACCCATTCCTCTGATAGTGGAACAGGTTCCCTGATTTCTGTGTCATCACAGCAGACCCAATTTAGGCAGCGCCCTACGAGGAAGAAATCTTGATTTTTCCCTCCCAAGCTTGAACACTGTGTAGCCGGTGCTCACAGGTACAGTAATATGAATGTGCAGGAACATAGGAAACTGCCGAGAGTAGTTGATTTAGCCCAGTACCTCACGGGTACATCCCTCCCACTATCAAAAGTACCTACTTGAGGCACTGCGTCAAGAAGGCAGCATCTTCTAGCAAAGATCTCTACCCTCCTGGCCATTCCATCTTCTCAAGGCCACCATTGTGCAGAAGGTACTGAAGCCTGGGGTCCTACCAGTTTCAACTTGCTTTCATTCGTGTTTTTGAACCAATCTGCACAATCTTAATCACTACCTCAGTAAAACAACTCCATGATCAATTTGCCCTACAATGGCCTATTTTTGTTCTAATTATGTTCTTCCTCGTATAACTGTATATAATTTATGCCTTTCTTGTAAATGTTGTGTACGTGATGCTCTGCGGCTATGATCCTGCTGCACATGTCTGGGGGTTGGAGACCCACAAATCTACCAGTCAGGGCCAGGGAGTACAGGTTGGAGCCCTGATATCTGAGAGTCTGTGACTCTGGGCCAGGGACTAGAGGTTAGGGGCACGACATCTGTGAGTCTGAGAATTCAGGGCCAAGGACTGGAAGTGTGTGTGTGTGTGTGTGTGTGTGTGTGTGTGTGTGTGTGTGTGTGTGTGTGTGTGTGTGTGTGTGTGTGTGTGTGTGTGTGTGTGTGTGTGTGTGTGTGTGTGTGTGTGTGTGTGTGTGTGTGTGTGTGTGTGTGTGTGTGTGTGTGGCGGGACAGAGGCTTGTTTTGCTGTTGATGTTTCGTTGTTGTTGTCGTTGCATTGCTCTGCTGAACACTATCAGCGTGCTTTGTTGGCACCAGAACGTGAGGCAACACTTGAGGGTTGTCCCCAGCACTGTGCTGGTTGTTAACGCCAACAATGCATTTCAATGTACATGTGATAACTAAATTAATCTGAATCAAAAAATAGGTTTTTCATTGCAACAATGCACACATATTTAGGCAGGATTTTGACCTAGAGGCATTCAGTCATAGTCATGTGGATGGGGATTTCATACCATTGACTCCTCAGCCAAATACATTTACCTAACACCCAAACCTTATATAAATATCTGGATCAAAATGCTGTTTACATTGTAAATACAAGCTGATATTTATATACTTAAGCACACTTTATTCCATAGCTGTACTTCTAACCTCATTTTTATACACTGCGTTTCTTTATTCTGGATAATTGTTTAATGTTAACATTTTTTGTTGCATGTAGCGCCAATACACCACGGAAATTTTCTAATACATGTAAATGTATATAGCAAGTCCTTCTTATACTGCACCTCCTTGGCATACAGTATATGAGCTATCAGGGGAAGCCATTTTAAATCTATAGACATTACCCTGTTCTCAATTCAAGCCTTTAAGTGTCTGGGATCTTTTGCTCCCCCTCCCATCAGAACCACGGGGAATATATTCTGAAGGGATTGATAACTGATCTAATGCTGACTTTGTTCCGGCCTCTTAGGGTCAGTGGATGGGTATTGGTGGGAGAAGAGCAAATGGGGTTTTCACAGAGTTTGTGTTGACCTCGAATGCTCGAGCTAATTAACCTTGCAGAGCAGTGTCTGTGCAGGAATTTTAATTGGTGAATCTGTGGAATTCAGTGCCACAGACGGCCGTGGAGGCTAAGTCATTGGGTATTTTTAAAGCAGAGGTTGATAAGTTCTTGATTAGTAAGGGTGTCAAAGGTCATGGGGAGAAGGCAAAGAATGGGGTTGAGAGGGATAATATATCAGCCATGATGGAATGGCAGAGCAGACTCGATGGGTTGAATGGCCTAATTCTGCTCCTATGTAATATGGCCTTATCCTAATGTGAAGAATGTGATGTCCAATGTGTCTCCAAAACTTAACTCCCTGATGTTAAGTAGCTGGCCAATATCTAATGTCACGATTCAGCTATATACAGAATGCCTATTTGCTGCGATACCAGGAATGTTGATCAGTGGAAACCATTAGCTGAACAAGATCTAACAATGTAAACACAGAGGACTCTGCAGTTGCTGGAAATCCACAGCAACGCACACAAAGTGCTGGAGGAACTCAACAGGTAAGACAGCATCCACGGTGAGGAATGAACAGCTGATGTTGGACTGGAAAGGAGGTGGATAAAAGCTAGAAAAGAAGGTGAGGGAGAACAAGATGAAGGTGATAGGTGAAACCAGATTGGGGGGGTGCAGGGGAAGGAGGGATGAAGTAAGAAGCTGGGAAAGGTGGAAGAGGTAAAGAGCTAAAGAAGATGGAATCTGATAAGATTGGACCTGGGAAAAAAGGATTGGAGGAGCATCAGAGGGAGGTGATGGGCAGGGGAGAGAAAGGGTGAGAGGGGAACCAGAAAAGGGAATGGGGATGTGACATGATCTGATAATATTGATCATTATAAGATAGTACTATGGCAGCAGCTTCAACCAAAAGGGGTACCAGCACTCCATTCAGATTTCAGTTTTGAATGTTTTAATAATCCTCACCTGAACATCTCTGATGGCTCAACTGTGGCCAGCCAGAAACTGTATGAGTTGGCATAATAATTGCAAGTTCCCCGGCCATGGCATTCAATGAATGGTGCGGATCGGAACTCCTCCAGACAGGAACCAGGAGATGCTAAAGCTTGTCCAGATCCTTCAGCACCGGCACTTGTGTGCTGTAAAATACAACAACGTGGATTAAAAGAAATACCTCTGACGCCCCAATACAATGAATACATCGGTGTCTTATTGTCAACGGTACTTTATGCTGATCTTTGAATGATTTGCTTGTAATAAAGCTAAACATGGTTGAATAATCATCATACTGAACAAAATTATTCATATTAAATATCCTACAGTCATTCTATCAGACTTGCAGACAACAGGCCTCCAATCTCCGAATACTTGCAGTAACGTTACAGACAGAGGGCATCGGAGACACAACATTCCCAAGAAAAGCTTAGAGCGGATGGAACACCATATTACAATTACATCAGTGGCAAGACTTAAAAGTTTTAGAAATGGTCCAGCAGGGGATTGTCAATTTCAGTTCCAGAAATATATAACTAGTTACAGTGGAAAATTCAGCAGACACACTGGTTAAAGCCTGCTTAACATCTCTCATTCACACAACAGAAGCAAAATTTCAATAAAATATTTTACTGCTGTACGGAAGTCAAGGACACCCTGAGTGGGGTGTGAAAGATTCTGTAAAGCCGCCTGGTCATTGTTTCATTTCGAATTTCTTCATAACAGGTCCCACTTAACTAGAACTTTGTCATGTATAACATGGGTGGTGGCCCAAGGTATTGCCATGTGAGCTTTGCATTAATGCTCGTGCCTCCTTGAATTCAGAGTAATGAAAATGTTCTTTCTACTACTGTGTGACAGACATTGTTTGTAACATGGAGGTTGCAATTTTCCAGGACTTATCCCACAAGAGTTAATGCTATGGGAAAATGGCATTAATGTGAAAAGCCCTACTGGCCCCAAGGTCCATCTATTCTGGGCCAGCCTGGTTTCTGTCTACTCCCATCTACCTGCCCTCCATAGCAATCTCACCTATATCTGTATCCAAACTTCTCTTAAACATTACAATTGAATGAATCCACACCTATTAGCTCCACTGATAGTTTGTTCCACTCTCTGGGAGAAATACAGAAACATAGAAAGCCTACAGCACTATACAGGCCCATTGGGCCACAATGCTGTGCCGAACATGTACTTACTTTAGAAATTACCTAGGGTTACACATAGACCTATATTTTTCTAAGCTCCATGTACCTATCCAGGAGTCTCTTAAAAGACACTATTGTGTCCACCTCCACCACTGTCGCTGGCAGTTCATTCCATGCACTCATCACTCTCTGAGTAAAGAACTTAACCCTGACTTCTCTTCTGTACCTACTTCCAAGCACCTTATATTGTGCCCTCTCATGTTAGCCATTTTAGCCCTGGGATAAAGCCTCTGACTAGCCACATGATCAATGCCCCTTGTCATCTTATACACCTCCAAGAGGTCACCTCTCATCCTCCGCCACTCCAAGGAGAAAAGGCCAAGTTCACTCAACCTATTCTCATAAGGCACGCTCCTCAATCCAGCAACATCCTTGTAAAACTCCTCTGCACCCTTTCTATGGCTTCCACATCCTTCCTGTAGTGAGGTGACCAGAACTGAGCACAGTACTCCAAGTGGGGTCTGACCAGGGTCCTATATAGCTGTAACATTACCTCTCAGCTCTTAAACTCAATCCCATGGTTGATGAAGGCCAATACTCTGTACGCCTTCTTAACCACTGAGTCAATCTGCACAGCTGCTCTGAGTGTCCTATGGACTCAGACCCCAAGATCCCTCTGATCCTCCACACTGCCAGGAGTCTTACCATTAATACTACATTCTTCCATCATATTTGACCTAGCAAAATGAACCACTTCAGACTTATCTGGGTTGAACTTCATCTGCCACTTCTCAGACCAGCTTTGCATCCTATCGATGTCACGCTGTAACCTCTGACAGCCCTTCTCACTATCCACAACACCCCCAACCTTTGCGTTATCAGCAAATTTACTAGTCCATCCCTCCACTTCCTTATCCAGGTCATTCATAAAAATCACGAAGAGAAGGGGTCCCAAAACAGATCCCTGAGGCACACCACTGGTGACAGACCTCCATGAAAATATGACCTGTCTACAACCACTCTTTGCCTTCTGTGGGCAAGCCAATTCTGGATCCACAAAGCAAGGTCTCCTTAGATCCCATGCCTCCTCACTTTCTCAATAAGCCTCGCATGGGGTACCTTATCAAATGCCTTGCTGAAATCCATATACACTACATCTACTGCTCTACCTTCATCAACGTGTTTAGTCACATCCTCAAAAAATTCAATCAGGCTCGTAAGGAACGACCTGCCTTTGACAAAGCCATGCTGACTATTCCTAATCATACTATGCCTCTCAAAATGTTCATAAATCCTGCCTCTCAGGATCTTTTCTATCAACCTACCAACCACTGAGGTAAGACTCACTGGTCAATAATTTCCTGGGCTATCTCTACTTCATTTCTTGAATAAGGGAAGAACATCTGCAACCCTCCAATCCCCTGGAACCTCTCCCGTGCCCGTTAATGATACAAAGATCAACACCAGAGGCTCAGCAATCTCCTCCCTTGCCTCCCACAGTAGCTTGGGATACATCTTGTCTGGTCCCGGAGACTTAACCAACTTGATGCTTTCCAAAAGCTCCAGCACATCCCCTTTCTTAATGTCTACATGCTCAAGCTTTTCAATCCACTGTAAGTCATCCCTATAATCGCCAACATCCTTTTCCGTAATGAATATTGAAGCAAAGTATTCACAAAGTACCTTTGCTATCTCCTTCAGTGCCATACACACTTCTCCACTGAAGCACTTGATTGGTCCTGTTCGCTCAGGTCTTAACCTCTTGCTCCTCACATACATGTAGAATGCCGTGGGGTTTTCCTTAATCCTGCTCGCCAAGGCCTTCTCATGGCCTCTTCTGGCTCTCCTAATTTCATTCTTAAGCTCCTTCCTGCTAGCCTTATAATCTTCCAGAACTCTATCATTACCTAGTTTTTTGAGTCTTTCATAAGCTTTTCTTTTCTTCTTGACTAGATTTTCAATTGCCTTTGAACACCACAGTTTCTGTACCCTTTCCCTGTTTCTTGGAATGTACCAATGCAGAACGCCACACAAATATCACCTGAACATTTGCCACATTTCTGCCGTACATTTCCCTGAGAACATCTGTTCCCAATTTATGCTTCCTGCCTGACAGCTTCATATTTCCCCTTACTCCAAGTAAATGCTTTCTTAACTTGTCAGTTCATATCCCTCTCCAATGCTATGGTGTTGGTGATAGAATTGTGATCGCTATCTCCAAAATGCTCTCCCACTGAGAGATCTGACACCTGACCGGGTTCATTTCCCAATACCAGATCAAGTACAGCCTCTCCTCTTGTAGGCTTATCTACATATTGTGTCAAAAAACCTTCCTGAATACACCTAACAAACTCCACCCCATCCCAACAGCTTGCTCTAGGGAGATGAAATCAATATTTGGGAAATTAAAATTTCCCACCACTACAACTCTGTTATTATTACACCTTTCCAGAATCTGTCTCCCTATCTGCTCCTCGATGTCTCTGTTACTATTGGGTGGTCTATAAAAAACACCCAGTAGGGTTATTATCTCCTTCCTATTTCTAACTTCCACCCACAGAGAGTCAGTAGACAATTGCTCTATGACTTCCTCCTTTTCTGCAACCCTGACACTATCTCTGGTCAGCTTTGCCACGCCCTCACCTGTTTTGCCTCCCTCCCTGTCTTTTCTGAAACATCTAAAGACTGGCACTAAGGAACCATTCCTGCCCCTGAGCCATCCAAGTCTCTGTAATGGCTGCAGCATCATAGCTCCAAGTACTGATCCACGCTCTAAGCTTTTCCGCTTTGTTCATGATGCTTCTTGCATTAAAATAGACACATCTCAAACCATCGGTCTGAGCATATCCCTTCTCTATCACCTGCCTATCCTCCCTCTTGCACTGTCTCTATCACCTCCTCACTTTCCCAAACCAAACGAAGGTCATCGAGCTGTATCTCCAGTTCCCTAACATGGTCCCTAAGGAGCTGCAGCTCGATGCACCTGGTGCAGATGTGGCCGTCTGGGAGACTGGGAGTCTCCCGGACATCCCACATCTGACACCCAGTACAGATCACCGGCCTCACAGACATACTTCCAGTTTCTATTCCTCACAGTTAACCTACCTCGTCTCGACCTGTAATCACCACTCTGCCTCAGACCACTCCGTCGATGGCCGCTCCGCTAGGCAGTGTCTCCCTTTTATACCTGAACCTTCCCTGCTATTTAACTCACGACTGGTGCTCCTGATATCGCCACTGATAGGCCAGGTACAATGGACAAATGCTCTCGAAGCTCCCTTTTTAAATAACTGTGGCCGACCTGCGAGAAATCCCTCTATTGATGCCACTGATAGGCCAGGTACAATATTTCGCCTCTCATCTTATCCTGTGACTTCTAGTTCTAGTCTCACTCAATCTGAGGGGAAAAAGCCTGCATGCCTTCAACCTATCGACACCTTTCATGATATCTCCCCTCATTCTGTTGGGCTCCAGGGAATAAAGTCCTTACTATTCAATTTATCCTCCAGGAGGACCACAACCTTGTTGTAGGGTTTGGAGGCTTGAGTGCCTCAAAGACCCAGAGAGCTACGTTGGCTGGAGTCAGGGCTTTATGCTTTGCCTCCTGACAGGTCACCCATGCCAAACAGGGTGAAAGGTAGAGGACAGACCAAAAACTAATCCTCCAGGTTTGAGGGTTCAGCTCAGGGCTAACAACCCTGACTGATAAAACAAAACTGTTGCTGACACAGCAACGAACAATCATTCTGCGTCGGAGTGTCCGCCCGGGACTTGTATGATGGATGGTAGTGAAAATTGAGAGGAAGCTATTGAGGAAACCCTGAACACCGCTAGAGGTGGAGGACATTCATTGCTGCCCAACATGTCAGCAGCGTACCGGGCAGTAAAATAATATTCAACATATCTTAACACCCAGCAACATCTGTGCAAATTTCCCATCAAGAGGAAATTCCATCTCAATATTATTCGGTGATAACTCTGAACAGGATTAGTACCTGCTCTTTGGTGCTGATCTCAGTAAAATTGACCTATTGATTACTAAGGTTCAAAAACTCAAAGTAAGTTTATTATCAAAGTATGCATACCATATGCAACCTCTAGATTCATTTTCTTGCAGGTAACCAAAGGAAAATATAGAAATACAATAGAACACATACAACCATACATAACAATGGCAGAGTCCCTGAAAGTGAGTCGATAGGCTGTGTAGTTAGTGCAATGCTGAGGCAAGTGAAGCCATTCACACTGGTCCAGGAGCCCAATGGCTGTAAGGCTACAACTGTTCCTGAACCTGCTGGTGTGGGCCCCCCAGTATTCCTGCACCTCCTCCCTGATGGCAGTAGTCAGAAAGAGGGAGAGAGGTCAAACGCAGGCTCAGGTAAAAGGAACTGCACTTCCTCCGAAAAAATGAAATGGGGAGAAACTAAAACTTCTGTAGTGTTCTCGCTCAGGTGTAAGAGAACGCTGAACTAAACACCGAGGTAAACCGTCGTCAATGAAAACAGGATCGCAGTAAGATTAACCGTTTGCTGTTCACTCTTCCACATTAACGTATGGTGAAAACTGTTGATAAAACAATACAAAATTTGTACAGTATTTGTTTCCTTCTTGATATCACATTTGCATCGTAAATACTTGCAAAAGTAAACTACAACTACATTACATTAAAATGCATACAGTCAGAATCTACCTACGCCATTGACTGCTTTAAATACACTTCAACACAAACTATCCGCACCTCTTTAACTAACGAAAACATAAACCTTATCAACCGTCATTACTTTTAACAGAATCAGCGTTAACATTCTAATTCAACATATCGATTATCTCATGAACTTACAGCGTTGCTTCACTATGTTTCTAATGCGTAGAAAGACAACTTTTCTTGCGCTGATCTTGAACATGTGAGCCCCCTCCTTCCCGTTTCTCCAAACTGGTATTTTCCCACAAGACGCGACAAAACCGATGTGACATCATCGCATGCCGCGATATATCACAGACAACGAATTTACTTTAAACAATCCTAACTTTAACTAAAAAATGCTAACAAATGAATTACTAAAGCAAAAATATTATAAACTAAACAAATGCCATAAAGGCAATACACTCCCCGCTTGACCTTTGTAAGGTCACAATGAACATAATACAAACTTCAGTCTCTAAATCAGTCGTTAGGTAGAAGTAGAATGACTTCTGTAGCTGGCCTTTGGTAAATTTTCACATCACCTTGGTCGGTAGTTTTCAACTCAACCTTCCTGACATGTCCATCCCTACTAGGGAATGTGGCAGTGATTCTGGCCATTGGCCAGCTGTTGCGGGCGATTTGCTTGTCCCTGAGCAGAACTAAATCTCCAACTTGAAGATTCCTGCAGGGTTCTGTCCACCTTTTGTCTGTGTTGCAACAAAGGTAGATATTCCTGTCTCCAACGAGACCAGAACCAATTTGCCAGAGCCTGGACCTGTCTCCATTGCTTTGTGTACAAATCCTTAACAGAGAAGTCCCCTGGTGGAGGGGGGGCTCCTGCCTTCTGCGTAAGGAGCATTGATGGCGAGAGTATGAAGGGGTTTTCCGGGTCAGAAGACACGGGTAGGAGTGGTCGTGCATTTACAATGGCTGTGACCTCTGCCATTAGTGTGCACAGTACCTCGTGGGTCAATCGGGTGCGTTGCTGCATCTCAGGTTTCCTTTTCAGGGTTTTTGCAAGGACGTGAACCGCTTGACTGTCTGCTCTTTGTTGTTTGGCAAGCACTGGCGTGGTTCTCTGAAAGGTAGTGGGGCGACCCAATTATTTGCTTCATCTCTGAAGACCTTGGTGTCCTTTGTTTTTAAGAAAATGGCGTCTTGAGCTGATGGAGCAAGTTTATTATCGTGCTCAGTTTGAGCGAAGACTGACTGACCCAGCGTCTTGTCGGTTACTTTACATTTGTTAAAGCCTGGTCGGGCTTCCTTGATACACATGAAACTTGTGCAGGGTTGAAAAATTGAATGGCGGCCACTCTCTAGCACATTGGTCTTGAGTGTGTTAACTGTTGGTTTGTGTGTGTTGCCAAGACACACCTCTCCTATCACCACCCAGCCCAGATCCAGGCGTTGCGCAAAGGGGGCGTCGTGTGGTCCATTGACCTGCTGCCTAACCTTGTGTACCTCCGCGGAGAACATCTCTTCCTAATAGCAGGAGTATTTCTGCTTTTGGATCCAGTTCTGGGATGTGTTTGGCAATGTGGTGGAGATGTGGTTGGTGTAGCACCACACTTGGCGTCGGAATCTCAGTGCGGTTATTCAAAATTTCATTGCACTCAAAGAGTGGAGGGAGACAGATGACGACTTTACCATCCAGGGACTCGAGCTGGAAGCCTTCTGCCTTCTTTCCATAAGTTTCCACGCTGCCTGAGCAAGTTCTAAGGTAGTATGGGAACTGATTACTCTCAATGTGGAACAAGTTAAAGAACTCTGGACTGACTAGTGAGCGATTGCTCTGATCGTCCAGAATTACATAGGCTTTGATGGCCTTGTCTTTGGCTCCCTTAGGGTATACCTTAGTGAGGCAGATCTTTGAACAAGAACGGCTTGACTGAGCTTGATCGCAAACTTCTGTGCAGCTCGAGCTGGCAACGGTTGTCCTGGAGTGAGCTTCTCCCTCCCCGCCGTCCTGTTGTGGGGGTGAAGGAGCGTTGTCGGTTTGCGGTAACGGGCCGGGATGCATGGCCCCATCGTGATTAGTGCTATTACATTCCAGGCACTTCACGGCGATCGTACACTCTCTGGCAAAGTGAGAGGTAGAGGAACAGCATTTAAAACATATTCTTTTCTCCTTGAGAAGGGCCAACCTCTCTTCAAGGGGTTTTTCCCTAAACGTTCTGCATTTTTTGAGGGGGTGGGGTTTGTTATGTAATGGACAATTCTTGCTAGGGTTGTTGTTAGTTGTAAAGGCTTCAGTCTTAAGCACTGAGACTGGTTTATTAATGTTGAAATTATTCGAAGAGGATTTATCTGACTTGGTGTAAATTGTACTGCTTCCTGGACCCATGAGGCTAGGGTCGTTTCGCTTCTTCGCCTCCTTGCACACAAACCTAGTGAAATACTCAAAGGGAGGAAATCGACCTTTGTGGTCTTCCTTGTACTCTGAGGCAACAGACACCCACCTTTCCTGCAGCCCAAATGGAAGTTTGTCCATGATTTGTCTAATCCCATGTGGAGTATCTAGGTATACTAGACCAGTTGAGTAGCCATCTTCTTTGGCACCTTGAATCTCCATGAGTAAATCTCCGAGCTCTCTTAACTTAGTGTGGTCCTTGGCTGACACCTTAGGAAAATTTCCCAGACGTTGGTATAGCGCCGCTTCAATAATTTCAGGGGCCGCATAGCCCTCCCGAAGTCTCTCCCATGCTTTGCTTAAGGCTAGCTTGGGGTTGTTGATGTACACTGAGCGTATGCGCCTCACCTGTTCGCATGATTCTTTTCCCAGCCATTTCGTCATAAGATCCAACTCTTGGGTTGCTCCGAGCTGGACTCCATCGATAGTGTTGGTGAATGTGGAGTACCATGCACGGTAATTTTCAGGTTTATCATCAAACTGGTATAGTCCTGAAGTGACGAGATCTCGTTGTGCTAAATACTGTGCCATGGGTTCAACCGCAAGTGGCATGCGGGCTGGGGAAATATGTCGGCGGGTATACGACTGTGGGCGTACATCTGTTATGGAATTTGCTGTTCTGAATTAGGTCTTTGCCTCTCTTCTCGCCAAATCTGGTAAGTTTGGTGTCGAGAAGTACTTGTCATCAGCCCTTTCATTCTTGAATTCATCGCGGAGTTGCAAGGGTAAATTGTCTTCCTCGGATGGATGTGATGCAATCGGGCCTCCCTGAGACTCCTCATGACATGGGACGTTATCAAATAAGTATGGAGAGGAAGAACGAGTCTTCCAGTCTATTTGAGATCGGAC
Organism: Hemitrygon akajei; assembly: GCF_048418815.1. NCBI lineage: Eukaryota > Metazoa > Chordata > Chondrichthyes > Myliobatiformes > Dasyatidae > Hemitrygon > Hemitrygon akajei. The sequence goes on along the minus strand of NC_133133.1, from coordinate 23,978,892 downwards.
ATAGTCGCTTGTGCATTCCAATCTGATCTTTTCTGAAGTAGATTTTACGTCAACCAGATCATGCATTTCTTAGGCATCTTCTATGAACTCTGCTTCCACCCTGGCAGCTTCTGCTTCTCGTTCTAGCGTCAGCACTTCTAACTCTGACGCTATCCTTGCCCTTTCCAACTGGTTTTTGGCTTCTCTGGCAGCCTTTTCCATTTCTCTGGCAGCTGCTTCCTTCTGGTTTTCGGCTTCTCTGGCAGCCTTTTCCATTTCTCTGGCAGCTGCTTCCTTCTGGTTTTCGGCTTCTCTGGCAGCCACTTCCATCTTCAATTTTGCTTCTTGTTTGGCGTAGAGCGCTCGCACCTTGGCGGCTTCTGCTTTAGCTCTTGCATGGGCGGCCTTAATTGATGATGCCCTGCTGCCCCTGTCGCTGGATGGCAACGACTTGATGCTGGATCGAGTTGTCATTGCAGCACTTGAAACACCTGATAATGCCGCCTTTTCACTGTAGTGTTCTCGCACAGGTGTAAGAGAACGCTGAACTAAACACCGAGGTAAACCGTAGTCAATGAAAACAGGATCGCAGTAAGATTAACCATTTACTGTTCACTCTTCCACATTAACGTATGGTGAAAACTGTTGATAAAACAATACAAAATTTGTACAGTATTTGTTTCCTTCTTGATATCACATTTACATCGTAAATACTTACAAAAGTAAACTACAACTACATTACATTAAAATGCAGCATAGTCAGAATCTACCTACGCCATTGACTGCTTTAAATACACTTCAACACAAACTATCCGCAACTCTTTAACTAACGAAAACATAAACCTTATCAACCGTCATTACTTTTAACAGAATCAGCGTTAACATTTTAATTCAACATATTGATTATCTCATGAACTTACGGCATTGCTTCACTATGTTTCTAATGCGTAGAAAGACAACTTTTCTTGCGCTGATCTTGCACATGTGAGCCCCCTCCTTCCCGTTTCTCCAAACCGGTATTTTCCCACAAGACGCGGCGAAACCGGATGTGACGTCATCGCATGCCGCGATATATCACAGACAACGAATTTACTTTAAACAATCCTAACTTTAACTAAAAAATGCTAACAAACGAATTACTAAAGCGAAAATATTATAAACTAAACAAATGCCATAAAGGCAACACAACTTCGTCAAATCTTTTAGGGGTAAAAGATCTAATACAGACAGTGGCTGACAGATTCACTTCCTTTGTTTTCTGCATTTTCTGTTACAAGGCTAGAGCAGCCATAGTCTGCAAGCCTTGTCAAAAGATGCTGTAGGTGGCCTGGAATTATGATGCACCATGTGATGGTTGTGGATGAAAAAGGACAAGTCGAAGCATACCATCATAAAGGAGTATCCAATCCACAGTGACATCCAGCCATTTGGACATACTGGGATCTGAATGGTCTGACTATGGATAGCTATCACCATTGCTGGGGCCTCACACACAGAGCACCTGTAACAGAGAATAAATTCACAGTTAGGTTTTGCATATACTGTTTTTCCTCTTTCTTGATGGGGCTCCTTCTCTATCAGGCCAAGTTGACCAACATTTATCAGTTATATAATTGCTTCACAGTTGGCAAACAGGTTGGTAAATTTCTCTGGGGACAGCTGGCGTTGAAAGCTTTCCTTCCCCTTTCCTTTCTCAGATCTAAGCAATGCCTTAACACTCTGAACAAACTGGTGAAAGGAAGCAAAAAAAAAAGGCAATTCATTTCCAACAGCATCTTTGAAAAATCCTTGTGATTGGCTTGGGTTTCAAAGATTCGAAGCACACTTATTCTCGAAGAATGTTCACATTATACAAGTTGAAATTTGTCTGCTCATAGGCAGGCACAAAGCAAGAAACTCGAATAACCCAAAGACCGAAAGCCACAGTGCAGAGAAAGAGGGGAAAAAACACACACAGTGCAAACAACAGAAGCAGGCCATCAGCATCCCAAACCAGGCTGAGTCCCATCTCCCTGGGCAGCTGGAGTTAGGCCCAAGCAAGCCTGGGTCCCCAGTTTTCACACCACTGGAATGCGGGGGGCATTTGGAGTGGGTTTTACAATAGAATCAGTTGGGATGCCCAATTGTTTCTTTGAGATACATCCAGATAATACCCAGGAAAAATGCAGAATTAGTTGGATGATTGTGCAATTCGCATCAGTTGTGTTTCACGAAATACCTGGGCATTGTTTGTGAGAAATGTAGGATTGCCGAAGCAGCTTCTGACTATATGTTGCAAGGACAATGTGTTCATAGCAGCTGGTCACAAGACTGGCAGCTGGGTTCTTCTGGTTCACCTTGCTCACTCAGCCATGTTAAAAACCCAAGATTCACGGAAACCTGAGCATCCAGTGCAGTGATAGCCCGTTGAATATTACACTGGATTGGAAAACATAGCTTTTAAGGTAATACAGATGCTGGAAATCCAGAGTCACACACACAAAAGGGAGGCAGAACTCAGAAGATCAGGCAGACTCCATGGCATGGAACAAAGAGTCAACTGTTTGGGCTGAGACCCTTCATCAGGGCTTTAAGGATTTTTGTTTAAGGTAGGTAAACATCCCACTTTGTCTGAATTTTCCTGCAGGGTCTCGGCTCAAAACTTTGACTGTTCACACTTTTCAATAGATGCTGCTTAGCCCGCTGAGTTCCTCCAGCATTTTGTGCGTTTTGCTTTGATTTCTCGCATCTGCAGCCTTTTTCAAGTTTTTCTTAATTTTCCTCCTTCAGGTTCAGCTTCTGTTTCAGAATGAGGGTCTTTTTCAGGATGAAAGGTCTCTGCAAACCTCAACTCTTGATTCTCCTCCACAGATGCTGCCTGACTTGCTGATTTCTTCCAGTATTTTGTGTGTGTTGCTCTGTTTTACCTAGAGTAGCTTAAATTAAAATGAGCAGCGTGCAAAATATTAAAATAGTTATTTAAATAAATCAATACTTTGATTGAAACAGCAGAAGAAATCATTGTCAGGATTTAAACTTCCAATGACTGTAAAAACTGGGACAAAAATCAGTGATTTATACATTTAGTTTGTCAGCCAAGTGTCAAAAGATGTGTGCACACCTTTAATGAATAATCAGCCTTTCTGCATGATATAGAATGTACTCAATTTATGTGCACAAGCCCTTAAAATCTGTATTTCAGTTTCAGTCTAAGGTGGAAGAGAATAGCGCCACCTGCAGGCTCTCCTGCAAGGTGCACACCATCCTGATTTAAAACAGTATTACTCTAAATTTCTTAATCAATGTTCTACACTAGTGGTCGCCAACCCATCGATCGCGATCGGCTGGTCGATCTTTGAGACTTTCCCAGTAGATCCCGAAAAAGAAAAGAAAAATAAATACACAAATACTGTTGAGAGATTGTTTCCGGGTTGCGGGGTTTTAGTTCCATTCTTTCTGCCCAGTGCGCATGCGTGTAGCTCCCCCGCCACGCACTACACAGTGTACTTCAGTGGTCCCCAACCACCGGGCCACGAGGAAACGATAGGAGTCAGCTGCACCTCTCCTCATTCCCTGTCACACTCACTGTTGAACTTGAATACACGCGAGGTCATCAGTCGCCTAAACACAGTGATACCCTCGAACCAGGGATCACTGGTTGGTGTCAGGTAACTGGCCACCTCGGGAAGAGCCGCTGCTACTGGCCTGGAGCGCGGACAGATGGGCGCTGCCTCTAAACTTGTTTACCACACCGAATGTTCGTGGGAACCTGGTGCTAAAATATTCGCAGATGATCTAATTTGGGCTCAAGGTTTCGTAAGTAGCAGAGCAGCTACCTCGCTGCGACCTACTGAAAGTCATCCTTCGGGCCAAACTTTTGTCGGCCAATAGATCCTACAAGGGGGGCGGGCACGCGCCCTGTCGCACTCCTTGCTCGGTCGGTCGCTCTCTCCGGACTGCGACCGCCGCGGCCCCGGCACAGGGGCCTCCGGCCCTGACCTTGTCCTTTCACCCCACCCATGACCAGCTGCACCTGGCCAGGGTGTCTGGTGGCAGGCGGGCAGAGGCTGGAGTTCGGGGCTGGGAGGCTGTCTAATGAGGCAATGAAGCCCTCAAAACTGCTTTGGTACCCTGAGTCCAAGCATCCTGCACTTAAAGACAAATCCACTGTGTATTTTTCCAGAGGAAAAAAACGTGAGCAAGCGGGACAACAGCTAAGTGCTGAGAGCCACGAAAACGAATTGCGGAATAGACTGGACATAAGGAACCTGCTTCAAGTATCGCTGTATTCCGGTCGTGTTTAACAACCCCACCACCCCCGTCAGCCAGTCCGCAAGAATATTCTCAATATTAAACCGGTCTGCGGTGCATAAAAGGATGGTGACCCCTGGTGTTCATACATTATTTCTACTTCTGGGTTGCGGGGTTTTACTTCCGACCTTTTCTGCCCCGGTGCACATGCGAGTAACTAATTGACTTGGGGTTGATCTTGCCTTTCACTAAGGCTGAGGTAGGGGATCTTGGGCTTAAGAAGGTTGGTGACCGCTATTCTACACCATGGAGTTTTTGATCAAACTACACTATCAGACTGCTGCATTTCAAGACAGAAGCTCACTTCTGACATTTTTAAGGGATGGGCAATAAAGGTCCTAAGAAATTAAATTTAAAAAGTAAGTCATTGACAATTTGTCCTTACACACTATTCTGACTTGGAGATATATTTGCTTGGAAATTGAATTCCTCCTTATTTGGTGTAGTAAACATCCTTTGTGCATAGTGATAATACCCAATTCAAACTCATTAAAAATATCATAAAATTGGGATGCTCAGAGATTATGTTTTTCTTACTCTTAGATGCAGTAAAATATGATCTGTGCAGTCACAAACAGTGGTTGCTTGTCAAGTAAGCATATAATCTTCATTTGACGGGAGTTCAGTGACGCTCACCTTCACTGCACCCCCTCTGTGGCCCTCCGACTCTTCGACCATGTGCGCACCCAGACCCGCTATCACAGGCATGTATCCTTCCTGGGAAACTTGTCTTCACTGCCATTGTGTGCAGATTCCCCCTCCTCCAGCCCTTTATCTCTTTCACCAATCAACTTCCCAGCCCTTTTACTTTACACCCTCCCCCCTCCCGGTTTCCCCTATCACCTGCCCCCTTGTACTACTTCCTCCCCTCCCCCCACCTTCTCCCCTTCCTTTCCAGTACCGAAGAAGGGTCTCGACCCAAAACATTGACTGATTACTCATTTCCATAAATGGTGCCTGGCCCACTGAGTTCCTCCAGCATGCTGAACTTATTGACTTCATTAACTTTGCCTCCAACTTTCAACCTGCCCTCAAGTTTACCTGGTCCATTTCAGACACCTTCCTCCCCTTTCTTGATCTTTCTGTCTCCATCTCTGGAGACGGCTTATCTACTGATATCTACTATAAGCCCACCGACTCTCACAGTTACATGGACTATTCCTCTTCCCACCCTGTCTCTTGCAAAAATGCCATCCCCTTCTCGCAATTTTTCCATCTCCGCCGCATCTGCTCTCAGGATGAGGCTTTTCATTCCAGGACGAAGGAGATGTCTTCCTTTTTTAACCAAAGAGGCTTCCCTTCTTCCACCATCAACTCTGTTCTCAAACACATCTCTCCCACTTCCTGCACATCTGCCCTCACCCCATCCACCCACCACCCCACTCGGGATAGGGTTCCCCTTGTCCTCACCTACCACCCCACCAGCTTCCAGGTCCAACGTATAATTCTCCATAACATCTGCCACCTCCAATGGGATCCCACTACCAAGCACATCTTTCCCTCCTCCCCTCTTTCTGCTTTCCACAGGGATCGCTCCCTATGTGACTCCCTTGTCCATTCGTACCCCCCATCCCTTCCCACCGATCTCCCTCCTGGCACTTATCCTTGTAAGCGGAACAAGTGCTACACTTGCCCTTACACTTCCTCCCTCACCACCATTCAGGGCCCCAGACAGTCCTTCCAGGTGAGGTGACGCTTCACCTGTGAGTCGGCTGGTGTGGTATACTGCGTCCGGTGCTCCCGGTGCGGCCTTTTATATATTGGTGAGACCCAACGCAGACTGGGAGACCATTTCGCTGAACACCTATGCTCTGTCTGCCAGAGAAAGCAGGATCTCCCAGTGGCCACACATTTTAATTCCACATCCCATTCCCATTCTGATATGTCTATCCATGGCCTCCTCTACTGTCAAGATGAAGCCACACTCAGGTTGGAGGAACCACACCTTATATACTGGCTGGGTAGCCTCCAACCTGATGGCATGAACATTGACTTCTCTAACTTCCGTTAATGCCCCCCTCCCCTTCTTACCTCATCCCTGATTTATTTATTCCCCCCTTTTTTTCTCTCTCTCTGCCCATCACTCTGACTGTTCTCCATCTCCCTCTGGCGCTCCCCTCCCCTTTTCTTTCTCCCTAGGCCTCCCATCCCATGATCCTTTTCTTTCTCCAGCTCTGTATCCCTTTTGCCAATCACCTTTCCAGCTCTTAGCTTCATCTCTCCCCCTCCTGTCTTCTCCTATCATTTCACATTTCCCCCTCCCCCTCCTACTTTCAAATCTCTTACTATCTTTTCTTTCAGTTAGTTCTGACGAAGGGTCTCGGCCCGAAACGTCGACAGTGCTTCTTCCTATAGATGCTGCCTGGCCTGCTGTGTTCCACCAGCATTTTGTGTGTGTTGTTTCATTAAGTTCATTTGTTGTTTCTTTGCCCCCATTGCTACCTCACTACGTCCCATTACTACCTCACTAGCGTCATTTTCCAGTGGTCCAATATCAACTCTCACCTCCCTTTTACTCTTTATATAACTAAAAATCTTCTGTTACCCTTCTTTATAGTATTGATTAGTCTGCCCTCATAGTCCATCTTTGCCCTTCTTATCACTTTTTTAGTTGCCTTTTGTTTAATTTTAAAAGCTTCATAATCATCCAACTTCCCAGTCACTTTTGCTACTTCATATGCCCTCTCCTTGGCTTTTATGCAGTCCTTACCTTCCTTTATCAGCCACCGTTGCCTACCCCTGCCATCTGAGAACTTCTTCCTCTGTGGGATATATCTGTTCTATGCCTTGTGAACTATTCGTGGAAACGTCAGCCATCTCTGCTCTGCCATCATCCCCGCCAGTATCCTCCTCCAATCCACCTGGACAAGTTCCTCTATCATGTCTCTGTAATTCCCTTTATTCCACTGTGAAATGGATACATGTGAATTATACATCTCCCTCTCAAATTGCAGTATGAATTCAATCATATTATGGTCACTGCCTCCTAAGGGTTCCTTTATGTTAAGCTCCCTAATAAGATCTGGGTTATTACACAACACCCAATCTAAGATGGCCTTTTCTCCGAGTAGGCTCAAGCACAAGCTGCTCTAAAAAGCCATCTCATAGACTTTCAACAAATTCCCTCTCTTGCAATCCAACAACTATCGGATTTTCCCATCCCCTTGCATATTGAAGTCCCCCATTACAATTGTATCATTACCCCTATTACATGCCCTTTCCAGCTCCTTTTGCAATCTCAACCCCACATCTTGGCTACTATTTGGAGACCTCTATATGATTCCCATAATGGTTTCTTTTTACCCTTGTAGTTTCTTAACTCCACCCACAACGATTCAACATTCTCTGACCTTATGTCACCACTTTCTAAAGATGTAATTCCATCCCTTACCAACAGAGCCACATGATCACCTATGCCTTCCTGCCTGTCCTTTTGATACAAAGTGTATCCTTTGATGTTTAGCTCCCAACTATGGCCTTCTTTCAGACATTACTCAGACATGCTCACAACTTCATACTGACCAATCTCTAATTGCGCCACAAGTTTGTTCACCTAATTCCAAATGCTACGTGCATTTAAATATAGCACTTTCACTCCTGCATTCTTCGTCCTTTTGGATTTTCCTTTTGTGGTACAATTTAACTCTTTGCTCTGTGTGCAGTTGTACCCAATCATTGGCTTGTCCTTCCTTACATTCATATTACATGCTACATCATCTACTTGTAAACCTGTTGGCTCATCCTCAGCTCTATCAGACTGGTTCCCTCGGATTCAAGTGCAACCCATCCCTTTTGTACAGGTCTCTCAGAAGAGGTCCCAATTATCCAGAAATCTGAATCCCTGCCCCCGGTCCAATTCTTCAGCCACACATTTATCTGCCAGCTCATTCTTTTCCTATCCTCACTGTCGCATGGCGCAGGCAGCAATTCCAAGTCAACATGTGATTACTATAGAAAATGTGGCATGGGACAAAAGATATAAGGTAACACAGGGGGTGGATATTGAGGGGGAAGATTCTCCAGTGAGTCAAATAAAAACCCCCACCTCCTTCAGATGGCCAAGTCTCAATATTCAAACTGGCCACATATCAGAGCTTTTTGCTCTGGTGAGATCAGTGCACAGAAGCTCCAGTTGGGGGCTGCTGATGACGGCAACTGAATTTTCATTACATTCAGCTGCCAACTGAACTGGGGTGAGAGGGAGTGGTGATTTTACATCTAAATATAATGTTACAGAAGATTTATTTTAAATCACTAATGTGAGTCACTCACTCTTTGTTTTATTGGTTGGTCTATACAGACAGTCCCCGGGTTACATACGAGTTCCATTCCTGAGTCCGTCTTTAAGTTCGGATTTGTACGTAAAGTCAGAACAAGTACATCCGATATTATTTAGCGTCAGTTAGTCAAACATTTGTCTTAATATATAGTATATATTTTACCTTTCTATGCATATAAAACACTTAAGAAACGTATGTATACCAATAATTAAATCACTGCGTTGCTTAGTAATAATTGTAGCTTTCACCGGGGCAGGGCCTTTCACATGCTCCATTATTCTCACTTTATCTGTTATCCTTTAAAATTGCTCCGATCATTGACCGACTGTAGCCTAATGCTTTTCCAATGACCGATAGCGTTTCATCTCTTTCCAAACGCTTTATTATTTCCACTTTATTTTCAATCGCGATCACTTCCCGTCAATGGAACAGAAACACAGTGGGCGGCAGGTCCCGAGCTCCGCTGGCTCCCGAGGTCTGCTGGGTCCTAAGGACCACCGCACTGAGACATGGGACAAGTGGGGGCTGTGCTGGGTTTGGGTATTTAATACTCCGCAATATTCCGCCTGGGAATTTAAACAGGAGGTCGCAGTGTTTTTTTTAACGAGGTCGAGTTGTGAGCTCGACATCAACCTGGCATGGATGGTATGAGAGTCACTGGATCAACATCAACCCGGCACGGGAGCGGTCTGTCACTAAATCGAACCTCCGTTCTCCAGCCCAGCGCTGTTCTCACTGCGCCACCAGCCGACCGGAACTGGGGGGGGGGGTCGGGGTCAGGGTGAATCTTACTAAGAAAAATTTAAGCCAAATACAAAGTAAGCACTCAACACAGTGTCAACTACAACGACTTAAAATGGCAGACGGCGTCGCGATCTGACTTAAAATGGCGGACGGCATTCTCCTTCCTTGGTTCGTAAGTACAAGTTGTTCATAAGTCGGATGTTCATAACTCGGGGACTACCTGTATTCCGGAACTTTTTACTTAAAAGCACTCTGGGAGTACAATATCTTCACCCAATAGGCCTCAATGATTGAAGAAGGTAGTTCTTCATTACATACACAGAGGAGATCCAGAGATGGACATTTAATGCTGGCTTGACTGTGACAATGTGTGGCCGATAAAGAAAATGTACGAACACAAGAAATTCTGCAGAAGCTGAAAATCTAGAGCAACACGCAAGATGCTGAAGAATCTTAGAAGGTCAGACAGTATTTATGGAGAGTAAGAAACAACCAATATTTCTAGCCGAGAAGAAAACTTATGAAGATTTACAAAAGATGTGGAGAAGAGTTTGCAGGACCATTTAGATCTGACTCACATTACATGTATGACATTAACCATTTTTCTCTTGCCAAAAGCACAGCAGTGATGAGTTTGACTGTTGCCTGCAGACGGACCTACCTGCTGATGAAGGGTCGAATGTTCTCTCCGTTCACTGGGGCCATGCTCATTGGCATTGGCTGAGGTGTTGAGAGCCAGTAGGAGTAGTCATTCCTTGAGGCGAAGTTACACACATTATTGACGTTACAGAACATAAATGGCATCATGCTGAAGCGCCGCAGACAGCTCCCAGCCGTTCCTGGAGAAGAAAGAACAAAAATCAATCCATAGAAAAATATGGCAGAAGATAAAGACATTTGTGCCATTACACTGGTCCCAGTTCATAAAAAGAGTTCCAAGTATTCTATTTGCATGTTTATTTATTTCCCATTCTCCAACAATATGTTTTACTTTTAGTATTTATCCAATTTCCATTTGACATTTACCACACAATAGACTCAGCCAGTACATTCCAGATCACAATAACCATTTCAGTAAATGCATATTCCTGCATGTTGTCTCTGGAACTTTTGCCATTCCTCTGTAGATTCTGTGGACTCTCCATATTTCTTATTACCTCGATAAAACAGCCAAAATTAATTAAAACCCCCTGCCCATCCCAGATATTCTCTGCTCTCCCCTCTCCTATCGAACAGAAGAAACAAAAGCCTGAAAATGCGTACCACCAGGCTCAAGGACAGCTTCAATCCTGCTATTATCTAACTCTTGAATGGACCTCTTGTGTGTTAAGATGGACTCTTCACCTCACCATCTACCTCGTTGTGATCTTGCACTTTATTGCATTTCCCCTGTAGCTGTTACACTTTATTCTACATTGTTATTGTTTTACCTGGTAATAATTCAAATCTGATCTCAATGAACTGTATGCAAGACAAGCTTTTCACTGTATCTTGGTATCTGTGACAATAAAAATGAAAAAAATGCCAACCAATAAATAAATCCAACCTATGTTATTCGTCTAATGACCTTGATAAGAGTTCTGAATGGACAAATCAATTTTGAAGAAATATACAACATCAGTTTGGTTGTTTACTATGCACTTGTCAGATTCAAGTTTATTGAGAGATCCGCTCCACTTCTACATTAAAGATTACGGTAGCTTTATTTGTCACAAGTACATTGACACATCAATGCATATACAGTGAAACGTGCAATACGTGTCAACAGCCAATACAGTCCCAGGATATGCTGGGTGGCAGCCCACAAATGTTGCCACACACCCCACCACCCGCACATTTTTGGAATGTGGGAGGAAACCAGAGCACCCAGAGGAAACCCATGCGGTCATAAGGAGAGCACACAGACTCCATAGAGTCGGCTGTATGAATTGAACCCCAATTTCCGATAGCTGGCACTGTAAATTGTCATGCTAATCCTTTATGTTACTGTACTGCCTTCCTGTTCAACAGTTCGCTTCTTTGACCATTTACACTTACCTGTTGTGTTCCAGTTTTGATTAGACCCCATCTTGTGAAGGACCTTGGCTATGTTAAATTGATTATATATGTATATTATGAAAGAAACAGAGTCATTGTGTCATAGAAAAGTACAGGACAGAAACAGGCCCTTTGGCCCATCTAGCCTATGCTAAAACTAGCTAAACTGCCTACTCCAACAGGACCATAGTCCTCCATATCCCTACCATCCATGTACTTAACCAAACTTCGATTAAACATTGAAAATGAGCTCGCATGCAGCACTCGTGCTGGGAGCTCATCTCACACTCGCCCGATCACTGAGTGAAGAAGTTTCCCCTCACGTTCCCCTTAAACTTTTCACCTTTCTCTGTTAACCCATGATCTCTGGTTGTAGTCCCACCCAACCTCAGTGGAAAAAGCCTGCTTGCATTTACCCACCCTATAGCCCTCATGATTTTGTATACCTCTATCAAATCCCCTCTCAATCTTCTACGTTCTAAGGAATAAAGTCTTAACCTGTTCAACTTTTTCTTATAACTCAGGTGCTCTAGACTCGGCAATATCCTTGTGAATTTTCTCTGTACTCTTTCAACCTTATTTACACCTTTCCTCCAGGCAGGCGACCAAAACTGCACACAATACTCCAAATTACACCTCACCAATGTCTTATACAACTTCAACATAACATTATGCAAATATATAAATGGAAGTTTAATTGGTACATTCGCCTACCAATGGTTGTGTCTTTTGTAGCAATAGTAACATCGAAGTTGTGTAGAATTAACAAGCATCTCTTCCTTGTATATTCTTACAGTGCAGTAATGAGACAATTCTCACCTAAATCTTGTCCATGTGCTCTCTCATTGCCTTGTACATAAAGCAGAGAGAAGCCGTTGTAGATGACAGTCGTTCCAGGAGGACAACGTGGCACCTCAGTTGACTGACTGTGTCGGGTAATGAGGAATCCATGAGCTGCCGAACCACCTGGAAGGCCTGGTGATCCAGGAAGACCATCAGGGCCAGGAGGCCCAGGGTAACCTCTGTCACCTGTTGAAGACCATTTTCATATGGGATAAGCAGCAGAATAAAATTATTGGCACACATTTGCTAAAATTGACATGCAATATCTGTGAATGCTGGAAATGGATTCCAACGTATTTTTGCCAGCGGTACTGCCTTGTTCGGAGTTTGAGGACATTTAGTATGCCACCAAAGAATCTTGCTAACTTCTACATTGGGGAGGATTCTGACTGGGTGCATCACCTTCCGGTATGGAGGACTCAATGCAAGAGACTGCAGAAGATGATAGACTCAGCCAGTTCCATCACTTGCACAACCTTCATCATCATGTAAGTGATGCCTCAAGAAGATGGCATCTATCATTAAGGGCCCTCATCATCCGAGGCATGCCCTCCTCTCATTACTACCATCAGGAAGGAGGTAAGAAGACTCACACTCAAAGTTTTAGGAACAGTTTTTTCTCCTACACCCACCCCCGCCAACAATCATCAGAATTTTGTACGGTCCATGAACCCAAGAAAACTATTCCTTTTTGGCGTTTTTGCATTTTTTAATATTTATAGTAATATTAAGTCTTTTTACTTTACCATGGCTGCAAAACAAATCACAGTGTATAAGACAATGATAATAAACCTGATTCTGATGTGGAAATAAAAGAGATGATAAAGATTTTCCATCTGCTGTACACCCACTTTTGTATTACTTTTTAATAATTTCAATGGAAAGGAACTTTGGATGTGGTAGGGGTGGAGGGCGGTCTGCAGCTGATATACTGTACGGTATAAGAGCGACAATCCACTAATGATCCTTTTCAAACTTTACTGAAGTTGAAACACAGCCCAATAGGTGTTATGTTCATGCTTCAGCCTACATATTACTGAGATTTTATACACTTCCATAATACCAACATGCCTATTGCCTTAGTAGGGAAATGTACAAAGGCTTGGGATTGGCTCACAATAAACACCATACTGTGCAAAAGTCTTAGACACACACACACACACACACACACACACACACACACACACACACACACACACACACACACACACACACACACACACACACACACACACACACACACACACACACACACACAGAGTTGGGAGTAACGGATGTTTGGAATAGCAAGGGTAGAGCACCAAGGGCAGGTGGCAGAGGAAGAATGTCAGGGGTGGGGGGTTGTTTGGGTGCAGACACACCCAGCCCTGAGACACCAGGCAAGGTTATTTGATTCCAAACAATTGGTTTATTGATCATTGCAGAATGTCTCTCTGGTGCTTCCTGCTCCCTCCCCTCTCCCTTTCCCTCTTCCCACATGCAGTACACAATAGAAATCCATATCAGAATCAGGTTCATCATCACTCACATTTGCTGTTACATTTGTGTTTTTTTTTTGCGGTAGCAGCATAGTACTGTAAATGTAAGTGTCTTTCCTTTGGATTGAACTCAGTTGTTTGAATGGCTCTGGGTACCATAAGAGGTCGATGTCATGGAGGGTGGAACATAACCTGGTGATGCCACTTTCAACTTTAGCGACTTCCAGCCATAAGAACACAAACTAGCATCGCCACGTTCAATTCCAGTGGTTTTAATCCTTAAGAAGATAAGAAATAAAAGCAGGAGTAGGCTATCTGGCCCTTTGAGCCTGCTTTACGCTTTATCAGGTTCATGGATAATCTGGCTCAGCATAATTTTGCAGCACCATATCCCTTGATTCCCTTATCAACCAGTCTCTTATCAGAGAGTTGTAAACTCTGCCAGCTCCACCACTGGCACCAGCCTCCCCAGCATCGAGGACATCTTCAAAAGGTGATACCTCAAAAAGGCAGCATCCATCGTTAAGGACCCCTCCTCACCCAGGACGTGTTCACTTCTCAATACTACCAACAGGAAGGAAGTACAGCAGCCTGAAGCCACACACTCAACATTTTAAAAACACCTTCTTTCCCTGCACCATCAGATTTCTGAATGGACAGTGAACCAACTCATGAACACTACCTCACTATCTTTGCTCTGTTTTTGAACTACTTTTTAAATTTAAAATTGTAATATATACTTCCTAATGTAATTTATAGTACTTTTATATATTGTATTTATCTGCTGCTGAAAAACAACAGATTTGTCGACTATGTCAGTGGTATTAAACCTGATTCTGATTTTTTTTTGAATGAATTCAGTGACTGAGCTGCCAAGACCTTTTATGGTGCAGAATTCCAAAGGTTCAACACCATCTGTATGAACAGATTTTTTTCTCATCCAAGTTCTAAAATGTCCTTATTTTAAAACAGCACCTTCCTGATCCTAGGCAGCTCAGTTAGTGGAAACATCCTCCATGCATCTACTGCTAACCCCTCTACAAAGTTTGAAAGTTTTGATGAGCTTTCCTCTCGTTATCCCAAACTTTATAGATTATTATCCTGTTCCATCGACTCCCTCCTCATACAGTAAACCTGCCATCCCTGGAAGCAGGTTTTGCTGCACTCCTTCAATGGCAGGTACATCTAGAGATAAAGATGAGCTTTATGTGTCGTGTGCATTGTAGCATACAGTGAAATGCATCCTTTGCATCAAATCAGATCAGTGAAGGTTGTGCTGGGCAGCCCACAAGAGTCTCCACATTACTGACGCTAGTGTAACATGCCCACGACTCATTAACCACCTTTGGAATGTGGAAGAAAACCAGAGCACCCTGAAGAAACCCATGAGGTCATGGGGAGAACGTACAAACTCCTCACAGACAGCAGTGGGAATTGAAACCCCATCTGTGACTACCACACTATCATGCAGCCTCTTTTTGAAGGTAAAGATGCTCCACCACTGGCACCAGCCTCCCCAGCATCGAGGACATCTTCAAAAGGTGATACCTCAAAAAAGGCAGCATCCATCGTTAAGGACCCCTCCTCACCCAGGATGTGTTCACTACACACATGACACCGGATGCACTCTCATGAAGGCAATTTCAATTAGAATCCCTTATTCCCGTGATCAAATCCTCCGTTTATAAAGGCTAACATACCGTTTGCAAACCCCACCACACACCTCCAATGTCTGCTACTCCTGCACCTTGGCCACTAGTACACTCAGATCCTAATGCACCAAATTGTGCATGGCTTGATCACCACGGGGACAAGATAATTCACATGATTAAATCACTTGTTGACTCTGCCCTGGATAGTACAGAAAGAATGTCTGTTCTGAGAATGTAATCTGGCAAGAATTAATTCTTAATAACCACTGGTGGACAGGGCAAAAGACTTTGAGGAAAAGTGGGCCACAGTAGTACACCAGATGGAACCAAGGTCAGGGTCCTGTACTCACTATTTTTGCAATGTTTCATTAACACACAAAATTCTGGAGTGGAACTGAGGAACAAAGGAAAGGAGGTGGGAACCATAGGGAGCTGATGGGCTGGTCATGAGGGCAGCTGAGGAGAAAGGGCGAGAGGGAATGGGAAAAGGGACACGGTGTGGGAGGATTCAAAGGGGTGGTGCGGAGGAAGAAATGAATGTAAGTTAGAGAAATTGACGTTCGTTCCATCAGGGTGGAGGCTACCCAGACGGAATATGCTTGCTCCTCCAACCTGAGTTTGGTCTTATCATAGCAGTAGCTTTGTTTAGCTTTCACATTTTGGAAAAATATTGGGGGGGGGGATAAAAATTGAGCAGTATCCTAAATGCTCATACATCTCAATTAGCAAATATCACCGTGCCATTGGCAATGGAAAGGGATAGGGCAGCATCCTTAGCTCTGGATTGGAAATTCCTTAAAATTAATGTTAATACATAAGAATCTTGCTGCAAGCTAATAATGAGTAACAACTACACTTCCTACTCTTACCTGATTCACCTGAAGGACCTGGACTTCCTTTTGGCCCAGTTGGTCCGTTAAATCCAGGAAGTCCATCCTGCCCTGGGTCACCAGGGGGTCCCAAAGGGCCTGGGAGAGAGAAGCATTTTTACAAAATCATTCAAATTTTACAAATGCTGGAAGCAGTTAGAAATCTTTGGAAAGAAAAGCAGAGTTTACATTTCAGGCCAAAAACTTCACTAAAGTGAGCCAATTGTGGCAAAAGGCTCTTGACCTGAAACATCAGCAGTTTCTGTTTGATGCCTGAGTATTTGCTGAGCACTTTTGTTTTCTCCCCCTGATTTCTAGCATCTGCATTATTTCAAATTTCATTCTCTAATTCTGTAACAGAAGAGCAATAATTGGGACATGGATTCCCAGTTGCTGAGTGTGCAAATTTAATCTTTTATATTCACATTCAGGGCTACTGTATAAGTTATTGTTGTCTTACCTGGAGATCCTGGTGAGCCAGGTGTGCCTGGTGTTCCTTTAAGACCAGGTGCGCCCGGTTCTCCTGGTAAACCCGGTTCTCCTTTCAAAGGCGGCACTGATACAAATGGTCCAGGTGGACCACGTGGACCTGCATAACAAAGGTCATGGGTTAAAATGGGAAAGACAGAGAAATTAGCAGTTCTTTCTTCTTGTATTTGCACAGTTTATTGTCTTGCACACTGGTTGAATGTGCAGTTGGTGTGGTCTCTCATTGATTTTATTATGTACTTATTGAGTGCTAGCAAGAAAATGAATCTCAGGGTTGTATATGGGGAAATACTTGTACTTTGATAATAAATTTACTTTGAACTTTAAACTTTGTCAGGATATAGAGGCTAAGCAAATCTAAAGATTGACAAGGCAGTTAAAACCTACCTGGTTCACCAGGCAGTCCTGTTTCACCTGGAGGCCCCTTAAGACCTGGAGGTCCAGGAGATCCTTTCACCCCTGTGAAACAAGTGAGAACTTGGATGAAGCCACATCTTTCACCAAAATCCAATACTTACCTAATGAGCCATTTGCATCTACAACCGCAAATTGCACTGAGAGTCAAACCTCAGAGAAAATGGAGCAGATCCCACTGAAGTGGCTGACCTCATGTACTTCTGGTCTCACAGTTGACTCAAAGGATGTGCATAACATATTAAGCCAAATGTCAACTGAGTTGTCTCAAGGTCGGACCCACACTTGCATGGTGAGCAAGCAAGGTTTGCAGGTTCATTTGAGAGAGATCTAGCCCAATGATTACCAGATGGCAAACTGATCTTCATACTTAAGATGATTGCTTCTCATCTTGTATCTTTTGTAAAGACACACACAGAAAGTTCAGCCAACATTGAATTCAAATGGTTAATATTGTTAGCATTTCTAGCAGATATAGTAAGATTCAGTATGAGCAGGTTTACTTCTGACTATGAATTTAACATGATCTACCATTAGCTTATTAACGACAAAGCGGGCTTGAGTGGTCAAATAACTATGCCTGCTTCTTATTTGTATGTTGATATGAATGTTTCAGCTCTGAAAGGCACATTAATATCTCTGCTGGTACTTGCATGCAGTGTTCAGAAAGGGGCTTGCAGTATCGGAAATGTAGTGCTTCAAATGAAAAGTAAAACTCAGAATGTGGCGGCTTTGCAAGAGTTTTCCCTGATATCTTGTTCACAGAGTCACGGGGAGAATGTGCTTTCTTCTTACAGACAGCTGGGTCAGTAATAGCGCTATGCTAACTTTGCCACCCACGAGAGCTGTGCATGGGAGTCCCTCAGGAGAGTCTTCATCTGACTGTCCATTTCCTTCCACAGATACTACCTGACCTGCTGAGCTTCTCCAGCTCTTTGTGATTTGCTCCACATACCAGTATCTACAGTCTCTGGTGCCTAGGCTGATTGTGTTTAGCATTTTAGATAAAAATTCCTCAGCACTGTGCATGAGGAAGTTGTGCAACACCACAGAATTTTTAAGCTGCTTTATCTTAAAGAACAGTTGAACTGGATTCCAGCAGGTAGAAAGCCATACTATTCCAGAAAAAAATATGGTGCCTTCTTTCTTACCTGGGAATCCTGGAGGACCTGGAAATCCTGGGTCTCCTTTTGGTCCATTGAAGCCTGGTGGTCCTGGGTTACCCTGAAGAGATGCAAAATGAACTATTAAGATGCTCAGGTGAAGCTCTTACCAAATGACTGGATTGCAGGAATTGGATACTACCATGTATTTGGGCACATGGATGAAAGAAAAATCAAACAAAAAATATGGACAATTATCGGCTATGTAGGACAGAAGTGTTAGTTTGATCGTGAAGTAGGTTAAAACATCAGCACAACATTATGGGGCAAAGGGCCTGAACTGTGCTGTAGTGTTTTATTTAACTGCAAAGAAGATTCTTGGTTCTTTACAGATAATAGCTGTGTTCAGAGTCACTCAGATTTGGGAAAGGGCCTTCAAACAAGCTACTGACCCCTCTAACTTACACAAGAATCCCCAAAAGGTCTCCAAAAATTTATCAAAAAGCAAATGAGTGAAGAATCTAAAATCTAAAATAACAATAGAAAATGCTGTAAAGACTCAGCAAGGTCAGGCAGCATTTCTGGGGAGAGAAACAGAGACAACGTTTTAGCTTAATGAACTTCCACAGGTTCCAGTGAAAGATGAGAGACTTTAATTCAGTGTCTCCACAGATGTTGCCTGACCTGTTACATATTATTAGCATTTTCTCTTTGTATTTTTTAAACTCATTGGCTACTTTATTAGGTATGGCCCGCTTATTATTGAAATATACCTATATACTGAAATATACAGGTTACTATCGATGCAATGCTCCTCAGACAGGATGAAGAGGTCAATACTCCCCAATGCCATTAGGCTTTACAATTCTACCGCCAGGACTTAAGAACTTTTAAAAGCTATTATTAATGCTTTTTGAGATGGTGATTTAGATGCATATCATATTTTTTTACTGAGTTAAGTATTGTATGTAATTAGTTTTGCTACAACAAGTGTATGGGACATTGGAAAAAAAGTTGAATTTCCCCATGGGGATGAATAAAGTATCTATCTATCTATCTATCTATCTATCTATCTAATCAACCAAAAATGTGGCAGCAACTCAGTGCATAAAAGCAGATATGGTCATAAGGTTCTGTTGTTCAGACAACATTGATTAAAATGGGAAGAAATGTAATTGAAGTGACTTTGACTGTGGAATGATTGTTGGTGCCAGATGGGGTGGTCTGAGTATCTCAGAAACTGCTGATCTCCTGGGATTTTTAAATACAACAGTCTCTAGAATTTACAGAGAATAGTGCAAGAAACAAAAAAAAATGTCCATTGAGTGGCAGGTCTGTGGGCAAAAATGCATTTTTAATATCAGGGGTCAGAGGAGAATGGCCAGACTGGTTCAAGCTGACAAGAAGGTGACAGTAACTCAAATGACCACATATTACAACAGTGGTGTGCAGAAAAGCATCTCTGAATGCACAACACACCAAATTTTGAAGTGGATGGGCTACAGCAGCAGAAAATCACACCAGACTTTATTCCTGTACCTAATGAAGTTGCCACTAACAGTGAGACAAAAAAAGTGCGTATTGTGGGTTCTAAAATTGATAATACTTTGTGCCACTTTACAAATGAAAATAATATCAGGTGCCACAAATGGGATTTATGAGCTGCTGCTGGTTTTAGTTGCACTGCTTGGCACCACTTCCTATACTGCTAAAACTCACTGACTTAATTCCATATATCATATATCAAATACCATAATTCCATAAAATACTGCATTTAAAAGTATAGGATCTGTGGGATAGTTTAAATCTGAATATTTGTACTTCACCAAAAATAATCTGGAAACAATTCCTTCAATGGAAAGATGGTAAACCACCTTAGCACTCATTCACTAATTTCTCCAGACCATTCGACAAAGAATAGGACACAGATCATTGTTTAAATGACGAGAAACCACAAAATGTTGCAGTACAATGGGATCTGGATATTGTTTTGCGTGAGATGCAGTAAATTAGCAAGCAAACATATCAGGTAATTAAAAGTCGAAATATGGGTTAGAATTCTGCAACAGGGTTCCCAGCTCTCCTTGCACCTCTGAATTCTGAATTTCTGATTGAGAATATGGAGTTGAGATGACAATCATATCAGCTATGATCTTATTTTATGGCAGAGCAGATTTGAGGGGCCAGCAAGTTTGAACTTGCTTCTAATTTGTAGGTTTGATATACCCAAAATATCTGCTGTCACAGAATATGTTCAGCTTAGGGAGACTTTTGGGTTACAAGGGAGCTGAGGACTATATGTCTCAGGGAGGAACTGGAGTTAAAAGAATATTGTACCAACCATGATATAATCATATAACCATATAACAATTACAGCACAGAAACAGGCCATCTTGGCACTTCTAGTCCATGCCGAATGCTTACTCTCACCTAGTCCCACCGACCTGCACTCAGCCCATTACCCTCCATTCCTTTCCTGTCCATATACCGATCCAATTTTTAAAAAAATGACAACATCGAACCTGCCTCTACCACTTCTACTGGAAGCGCGTTCAACACAGTTACCACTCTCTGAGTAAAGAAGTTCTCCCTCGTGTTACCCCTAAACTTTTGCCCCCTAACTCTCAACTCATGTCCTTTTGTTTGAATCTCCCCAACTCGCAATGGAAAAAGCCTATCTACGTCAACTCTATCTATCCCCCTCATAATTTTAAATACCTCTATCAAGTCCCCCCTCAACCTTCTACGCCCCAAAGAATAAAGACCTAACTTGTTCAACCTTTCTCTGTAACTTAGGTGCTGAAACTCAGGTAACATTCTAGTAAATCTCCTCTCTCTATTTTGTTGACATCTTTCCTATAATTTGGTGACCAGAACGGTACACAATACTCCAAATTTGGCCTCACCAATGCCTTGTACAATTTTAACATTACATCCCAACTCCTATACTCAATGCTCTGATTTATAAGGGCCAGCATACCAAAAGCTTTCTTCACCACTCTATCCACATGAGATTCCACCTTCAGGGGAACTGTGCACCATTATTCCTAGATCACTCTGTTCTACTGCATCCCTCAATGCCCTACCATTTACCATTGATCTCAGTGAGCAGGTGATGAGATGGATCCATTTCCCATGCGTAATTGAATCTTATTCATTCACTTCAGTTTTATTTCATATTTCATTCTCTGCTCATCAGCATTATTTGCTTTGTTAATTCTCAGGGACTGTAGGTGAAGGCCAAAGAAAGATTTATGGATTGGACTGTTTAAATTGGCCCCATTCAATTCAATTTTTTTTGTTCTCACCCATTCTTTCTTTTGCAGATTGGCGGGCTGGGGGGTTTGGGTGATCTGTTAATTTTTGTGTGAGGGAGGGGTTGAGAGTGTTTGGGGTTTGCGAATTATTATTTCTTTTTCTTTTCTTGCGGGGGGGGGTGATTGTTGTCCTTCTTTTAATTACTTGAAGAGTTTTCTGTATTCTATAGCTATCTGGAGAAGACAAATTTCAGAGTTGTATTCTACATACATAGTTTGATAATAAAATGAACCACTGGCCCTTTGAATTGTCATGATTTTTAACATACACCAAAGACTGTAGAACCTTTACTCACTGGTCTTCCTGGTAATCCACTTTCTCCTTTAGGTCCGGGATATCCTGGAGCCCCTGAAAGACCAGGGTCCCCCTTATCCCCTTTGATGTTCTCTGTCCCTATCGGACCTGGATTACCAGGTCGACCTGGTGGGCCTATAAGAGATTAACATGTCATTAGTATTTTCTGGGTTGGAGCAAAGGAAATTAAGTTTACCACTGGCCACAAAATGGAAAATATACTTGCATGATTATAACAGCAGCTATTGTATATCACTCTTAAAAATTGGACCCAAGATAAACAAATCAATGTAGACTATATTATATCAAAAATCATGTTTATCTCACCAGAAATATAAACTATTTGTCTAGAATCATAGAACAATAGAGCACAGATACAGGCCCTTCAGTCCAATGCATCCATGTTGACCACAGTGCTCACCCAGCTAGTCCTAATCTCCTGCGTTTGATCAATACTCCTCTAAGCCCTGTCCCTCCATGTACCTATACCAGTGCTTCATAAATGCCTCAATGTAACTTTGCTGCACTTTTTAAACATGGAACAACATTAGCCACCTTCCAGTCATTGGAAAATGCAATGGTGACTAAAGATGAGGCAAATACCTCTGAAAGGGCCTCTGCAATTTCCTCTCTAGCCTCTCAGGAGGTTCAAAGATGCAGTCAATTTGTCTCTAGGAATTTATTCACCTTAATGTACTGTAAGGCTTAAATTCTCCCTCCTGGTAATATGAATGTCCTTCAAAATATTTCTACTTGTTTCCTTTATCACCGCAATAAACATTGAGGAGAAATATTTGTTAAAACTCAGATCCACTTCCTGTGGCTTGAGACATAGGTGGTTTTGTCGATCTTGAGGGGATGAACTAACACCCAATCTACCCGAAATTATATCTATTTTTTTCAAAATTTCTCCCATGGTGGTTGAAAGAAAAGTGTTTTTGCTGGTGGCAATTGCATCAGAGCCCCCAATTATATTGCATTACAGACAGCACATAGAAAGTGTTGAGACTTGTATCTGATCTGTTCTTACCTGACGTGCATTTTCCAAGAGGGAAGTATGGAGATGAATTGGAATTCTAGGTGGTGTTTAATTTCCAATGTCCAGGGCTGCTGAGGCCAGTAGTATTTGCCCAGCAAGCTTCCCTGGAAACTTCATCCAGTCTATCAAATAGTGCCCTATCGTCATAGTCCCACAAAATAACTTCCTTTCAAATATCTATTTTTATCTGAATCTGCTTCTACCTTTTTTCTCCAGTAGTAGTAGTATGAGGGAGCTTGGAAGGAGGTACACACATATATATTTGTGCAGTACTGTGCACAAATCTTAGGCACATATATATATAGCTAGGATGCCTCAGAATTTTGCATAATACGGTAGCAATTTTATGTATTGCACGGCACTGCTGCCATTAAAAAAATTCATGACATACGTGAGTGGTGATAAACCTGGTTCTGATATGGGTCTCCATTGCAGACTGAGAGTGGGAAGGGGGCAGGGAGAGGAGTATCATGGTTGGGGAAAGGGGAAGGGAGAAGGGAGGGAGCAGGAAGCACCAGAGAGACATTCTGTAATGATCAACAAACCTGTTGTTTGGAATCAAATGATTTTTTGCCTTGTGTCTCAGGGCTGGGTATGTCTGCACACGGACAACCCCCCACCCCCTGGCACTCCTTCTCTGCCACATGTCCCTCACCTCTCCTGTGGCACTCCACCCTCACTATTCACAACATCCTTTGTCTCCACTATATTTCGGAGTTGAAGGTCGTTAGGAAGATGTCTGGATGAGGAAAAACCGGCGGGAAAGGACGTACTAAATCGAAGTCCTGTTCTTCGTGGGCCGGCTTGCAGTTCCCAGTTGGTCGAATCCATCGGTTTTTGCCAAGGGGTAATTATGCAGAGCGTATTGGTGCGGGTGCTCCTGTCTACTTCGCGGCAATGTTGGGAGTATTTAATGGCTGAGATCTTGGAACTGGCTGGCAACGCAGCTCGCGACAACAAAAAGACCAGGATCATTCCCTGCCATCTCCAGCTCGCCATTCGCAATGATGAAGTACTGAACAAGTAGCTGGGTGGGGTTACTACTGCCCAGGGTGACGTCCTACCAAACATCCAAGCTGTCCTGTTGCCCAAGAAAACTGGCCACCCCAGTAAAGTCTATGCTTAGGAGTCTATGCAAAGGAGACTTGAAACTTGAAATATATATGGTTCATGGGGAGGACATACAAATTCTTACAGACAACACCGGAACTGAACTCTGAACTCCAGAATGCCCCAAGCTGTAACAGTGACATGCTACCGCTACGTTACCACGTCCAGTTTTACGTGTAGTTTTTCATCAACTATATTATATTTCCTTGTTCTATTGTGAATGCCTGCAGGAAAATAAATCTCGAGGTAGTATCTGGTGACATATACGCACTTTGATCATAAATCTACTTTTGAACTTTTTTGATCATAATGTCTTTTTATAAAACAACCTCCTCGTCTGATCATTAACCCATCACCTGATGCACTACCTCAGCTCAAGGAGTCAAAACATGAAGTGAAAACAGGCAACACAGCTCTTGAGGTTGATTCTCTGTTTGATAGGCTGCAAATACCTCAGTATGTTGCTCATATTCTTGACATCCTTAGTATCAAACACTATCAATATTTGTCTTTAATTGTGAGCAGCCACTGTCTTCAAGGATTCATAATTTTGAGCCAAAGAACCTCCCATCTCTGTCCAAAATCATTGATTCTTTACTCTAAGAACATGCCCTTTGGTTTTATCCTTAAGGATCTCCATCACCCAGGATATGGCCTCTTCTCATCATGGAGGAGATACAAGAACCTGAAGATACTCAACTTTTTAGGAACAGTTCTTCCTCTCTGCCATCAGATTTTTGAACAGTCCATAAATCCATGAAAACTGCTTCACTATTTTGCCCTTTTTTGTATTACTTAGTTCTTTTTATATATTTCTTAATGTATAGTATATTTTACGTATTGCACTGTACTGCTGCCTCAAAACAAATTTTGCAAAACGTCAGTCATAATAAACCTGATTCTGATCGAGTTTTCACCATTTTTTTAGTATCATCATCATTATGTGCCACATCGTATGATGTGGGCGATCATGGTCTTTCCGTGACCATGATTGTTCTTGGTAAATTTTTCTACAGATGTGGCTTGCCATTGTTTTCTACTGGGCAGTGTCTTTACAAGATGGGCAACCCCAGCCAACATCAATACACCTCAAGAGGTTGCCTGCCTGGTGTCAGTGGTCACATAACCATGACTTGTGTATGCAGTGGCTACTCATACGGCCATCCATCACCTGCTTCATTTGACCCTGATTGAGGGGGCGGGGTTTAAGCTGTTGCTACACCTCGCCCAAAGGTGACCTGCAGGCTTACGAATGGAAGGAGTGTCTTACACCAACTTTGGTAGAGATGTATTTCTACCCCACCCCCCAATTTCTTAGTATGAACCTATTTAAACACAGGAATTACTTTTTTATGATCCTAAAAAGATGCAAGTAGTAAGGTAATTTCCCTCAAGTGACAGAAAATAATAGATGTAGAATGATTGCTAAAGTATAGGACTGTAAGTATGCCCATTTTTACAAAGAAGTACCTTACCCATAGTCAGATCTTTGAAGGAGCTAGCTACATGTGGTATTGTGGGATAGGATGATAGTGTGGAATGGTGAAAATCTTCAAGGAGTAGTGCTTCAGAAAGTGGGTGTCCATCATCAAAGACCCCTTTCACCTAGGACATGCCTTCTTCTCATTGTTACTGTCAGGAAGGAGGTACAGAAGCCTGAAGGCACACACTCGGTGATTCAGGAACAGCTTCTTCCCCTCTGCTATCTGATTTCTAAATGGACATAACTTCACCACATTTGGTATTTCTGTTTTTGAACTATACACACTCACACTGTAATTCATTTTTTTTCTAATTTATCATGTATCGCATTGTATTGCTGCTGCAAAGTCAACAGATTTCACAACATATGCCAAGGAAATTAAACCTGATTCTAATTCTGAAATAGATGGCCCCTTTCTTCACATAGTTTGAACAGAACTAAACAAACTTATTTTACAAAGTTAAACATTATGACAACAACATCAAAGCACTGGTCTTTTCTTTGAAGGACAAATACTGTACAGGTGTTTTGTTGAAAGAAATTGAGATAAGGTTTAATACAAGGTCCAATATGTAAAACTGAACATTCTAATGAGCAGAAAACTTGGAAGGTTAACTCTTCCGAGGGTGACATTTGTTTCCTGGTGATGAATTTAAGAAAAAAGTATATTCATCTGATGATAGCTCTAACCCTCCAAGCTTGTGAGAATGACACTAAGACTTTGACATGCCCAGCGATCTGAAATCAATCTCTGATTTCAGTTGGATCTGGAACATCCCACTGCAGTTGCTTAATGGCTCAAAGCATTTCTTCATATGTATTAAAATTATATATATTTTAATTTTAATTATATATTTTAATTGGCAAAATATGATTGACAAGACTGTCAAACCACCAATTAAATGACAGTCTTTTTTAATAATGCTTTTAATTTATAACTCATAGTAGTGCTGCAAAGTTTACACATTTAATCAACCCAACAAAATAACAACAGCATGCCAAGCAATAATTGCTTGTAGTATTACCTACCTTGGGGACCTGGAAAGGGTCAAAATTCAGTGAGATCCAGTTTCATTGTTAAGATTGGTCAGTCATATCATACAATATATGGCCAGAAGGCAGGGGAATAGGGTTGAGATAGAAAAATAAATCATCCACGATCGAATGGCGGAATAGACTCTAAGGGCTAAATGGATTAGTACTGCTCCTATCTATTATTTATTTTATTTATTGAGATACATCATGGAATAGGCCCTTCCTGCTCTTCGAACCGTGCCACCCAGTAACCCCCAATTTAATCCTAGCCTAATCATGGGACAGCTTACAATGACAAGTTAACCTACCAACTGCTGCTTCTTTGGATTGTGGGAGGAAACCTATGCAGTCACGGGGAGAATGTACAAACTCCTTACAGACAGTGGTGGGAATTGAACCCAGGTCACCTGTAATGTACTATAAAGTATGGTCTTATGGAGTGTATTTTTTTAATTTATACATTTACGGGAAGTGGGCGTCACCAGCTAAGCCAGCATTTATTGCCCATTCCTAGTTGCCCTTCAGAAGGTGGTGATGAGCTGCCTTCTTGAACCACTTCAGTCCCTGAGGTTTCTGTAAATATCCCAGCTCCAATATGACCCATAGCTAAGTTTTTATTTGGGGTTATTGGTCGAGGTCAAATATCAAGGTGGCACGCTCCACTCTGAGTCAGAGCTGAAATGAAACACTAGGCTATATTTTAGTTTCAATCTTAGCTGCACTGAAGGAAAAGCCCTATTTTGCACAAGATTAAACCAAGATCTGATTTCCCTCTCAGCTGGGCATAAAAGATTATCCAGCACTATGCTGAAAGGTGAAGGCTGTCCTCTATGACTTTGCCAATAATAATAAATTTGCAATGGTTGGAAAAGCTACAAATTTGCCACATTACTTTTCAGAATCAGAATCTCACGTTTAATATCCCTGGCATATGTTACTGAACCTACATGGGAGTGTGCTATCTTAGATCTGGTCCTGTGCAATGATAAAGGTAAAAATAGTGATCTTGTAGTTCGGGATCCTCTTGGAAAGAGTGATCATAGTATGATTTTCTCATACAAATGGAGGGTACAATAGTTTGATCTAAAAGCAGTGTATTATGCTGGCTAGTGTAGACTGGGAACACAGGCTATATGGTGGGATGGTTGAGGAACCGTGGAAGACTGTCAAAGAGATTTTTCACGCTGCTCAACATAAGTATGTTCCAGTTAAAAGCAAGGACAGTAAGGGTGGATAGAGCCAGCCTTGGATAACTAAGGAAATAAAAGAAGGCATCAAACTAAAAGCCTGTGCATGCAAAGTTGCCATGAGCAGTGGGACACTGGAAGATTGGGAAAACTTTAAAAAGCAACAAAGAACCACAAAGCGAACAATAAAGAAAGGGAAGCCAGATTATGCAAATAAACCAGCACAAAATATAAAAATAGATAGTAGAAGTTTTTACAATTATATAAAGTGGAAAAGGGTGGCTAGTGAACGTAGGTCCCTTGGAGGGCGAGAAGGGGGAATTGATATTGGGCAATGAGGAAATGGCAGAGGCTTTGAATGACTATTTTGTGTCAGTCTTCATGGTGGAGGACACGTCTAACATGCTAAAGAGAGATGTTATGGATGTGATGGGAGGCGAGGACCTCAATACAACAGCTATCACTAAAGAGGTAGTGCTGAGCAAACTTGCGGGCCTGAAGATAGACAAGTCCCCTGGTCCTGATGGAATGCATCCCAGAGTACTGAAAGAAATAGCAGAAGTTATAGTGGACTCCGGGCAGGTCCCAGCAGATTGGAAGACAGCAAATGTCACGCCACTGTTCCAAAAAGGATGTAGACAAAATGCAGGTAACTATAGGCCAGTCAGCTTCACATCTGTAGTTGGGAAAATGCTTGAATCTATCATTAAAGAAGAAATAGCAAGTTATCTGGAAGGAAATGGATTCATCAGGCAGACACAGCATGGATTTAGCAAAGGCAGATCCTGTTTGACAACTTACTGAGGATATAATGAGCTCACTGGATAGAGGGGAGCAGATAGATGTTATTTACTTGGATTTCCAGAAGGCGTTTGATAATGTATCACATAAAAGACTTATCTATAAGGATGCATAGGGTTGGGGGTGATGTATAAGTATGAATAGAGGATTGGCTAACTAATACAAAGCAGAGAGTTGGGATACATGAGTGTTACTCTGGTTGGCAATCAGTGGTGAGCAGTGTGTCACAGGGGTTGGTGCTGGGACCGCAACTGTTCACGATACATGAACAATCTGGAAGAGGGGACTGGGTGTAGTGTATCTAAGTTTGCTGATGATACTAAATTGAGTGAAAAATCAAACTGTGCAGAAGATACAGAGAGTCTGCAGGGAGATATAGATAGGTTAAGCGAGTGGGCAAGGTCTGGTAGATGGAGTACAATGTTGGTAAATGCGAGGTCATCCACTTTGGAAGGAAAAGTGGAAAAGCAGATTATTATTTAAATGGTAAAAAATTGCAGCTTGCTGCTGTGCAGAGGGACTTGGGAGTGCTTGTGCATAAATCACAAAAGATTGGTTTGCAGGCACAGCAGGCTATCAAGAAGCTGGCCTTCATTGCTAGAGGGATTGAACTTAAGAGCAGGGAGGTTATGTTGCAATCGTACAGGGTACTGGTGAGGCTGCACCTGGAGTACTGTGTGCAGTTCTGGTCTCCTTACTTGAGGAAGGATATACTGGCTTTGGAGGTGGTACAGAAGAGGTTCACCAGGTTGATTCCAGAGATGAGGGGGTGAGACTATCAGGAAAGATTGAGTCGCCTGGGACTGTACTCACGGGAATTCAGAAGAATGAGAGAGATCTTATAGAAACATATAAAATTAAGAAAGGCATAGATAAGATAAAGGTAGGAAAGTTGTTTCCACTGGTAGGTGAGACTAGAACTAAGGGACATAGCCTCAAGATTCGAGGGAGTAGATTTAGAATGGAGATGAGGAGGAATTGCTTTTCCCACAGAGTGGTGAATCTGTGGAATTTTCTTCCCAATGGAACAGTGGAAGCTACCTCAGTAAACATATTTAGGACAAGGTTGGATAGACTTTTGCATAGTTGGGGAATTAAGGGTTATGGGGAAATGGCAGGTAGGTGGAGATGAGTCCATGGCCAGATCAGCCATGATTCTATTGAATGGTGGAGCAGGCTGGATGGGCTATTTGGCCTATTCCTGCTCCTAGTTATTATGTATGTTCATATATCATGAAATATGCTGTTTTGCAGCAGCAGTACATTGCAATATATAATAATAAATATTATAAATTATAATTAAATAAATACATTTAATAACTTCAATAGTGTAAAAAGAGAGGGAAAAATAGTGACATAGTGTACATGGGTTCAATGTCCATTCAGAGATCTGATGGTGGTGGGGAAGAAGCTGTTCTTGAAATACTGAGTGTGTGTTTTCAGGCTCCTGTACCTCTTCCTAAATAGTACCGATGAGAAGAGGGCTTGCCCTGGGTGATGTGGGTCCTTGATGATGGATTCTGCCTTTTTGAGGCATCACCTTTTGAAGATGTCTTCAATGCTGACATTGAGTGCAAGGTTTGTTGTTGTGACACCACTCAACTAGCTGATCGCTCTCACTCCTGTACACCTCCTCATCACCATCTGAAGCTCTGCCACCAATAGCTGTACCATTGGCAAATTTATAAATGGCATTTGAGCTGTGCTTCGACACACAGTTGAGAGTGTAGAGAGTAGAGCAGTGGGCTAAGCACTTATCCTTGAGGTGGGCCAAAGCTGACTGTCAGTGAGGAGGAGACATTAATTCCAATCTGCACAGACCCCTGCCATAACCATTTTGAGATCCAATTCCTTAAAACCACGAGCACTCATTAAGCTGCAAACCCTGCAGTAAGTCCTCAATGTACAGTATCCTTCAGTCACATGAGCTAAGGCAGTGAACCATAAAGTTTCAACTTATCATTATCTGGTATTCAAACAATTGTTGATGATTTTGCCCTCAACTAACTGAGTGTAATTGGAAATTTGCTGCAGTAACTCAGCAGCTCAAGCAGCATCTGCTGTGGGGCAGGGGGTGTGGTAGGGGTAGTGGGCGGGGGGAAGGAATTTGTGATGTTTCAGGTTAACAATTCCATTGTCCCCCAAACAGACACTGCTTGACATACTGAGATCCTTCAGGAGAGAGTTTGTTTCTCCAGAGTCCAGCATTCATAGTGTCTTAAGTTTCCACGAGTCTCAGTAAAATGCTATCACGCTTTCATAGTTATATCAATAAGAATCAGACCTAACGTAGGGATTTTCATTTCCTGGGAATCTGCCATGTATGAAAGTCAGTGCAAAATGCATAAAAATTCAGCACTTTTACCCTCTCTCTCACTCATGAAGATTTTATTCCATGGACCAACAGATATAGCAGCTTTGGTAACTAAACCATGATGGGGGACAAGTCAATGGGACTAGCCAGACAGTGTCTATGGAAGGGAACAAAGAGTTGATCTTATGGGCCAAGAAACCTCATCAGAAGTCAGAGAATCAGATTGATTGCCCATTTTACACTGATTCATGATGGCTTCAATTTAAATTGCAAATTTTGTGTCTTTTGATAGCAAACTTGTTGTTATTGAGTCCACATTCCTGCTACCTACGGAGGACCCTGCTCTTCTTCCCATTCACTGTCCCCTTATCATGATTTTATCACCAAAGCTGCTTTATGTATCTGCCCATGAAATAAAATCTTAATGGGTTAGAGATAGGGTGAATTTAATGGACGGATTTTACTTTTTAAGTAAGATTGTGCACAGTGTGGAAGATGAAGTTCAGTAGTGTGGAGATCTGTAATACTCCAATATTATTTCATGATATACAGCTTAGGAAGAGGTGCCAAGTTATTGCTGTCTTACTGTGGTTAAAGTTCGCGGAACAGGATCAATGATACACAACAAGGGGAAATGCTTTTAATTCCATCTTCTGATGTATTGCTGCTATAATGGGACTAAAGAAGAGTAATAGCCCAGTCAAAATCTGGCAAGAGCAGGAAATTGACAAGTCTGCCAAGGATAATGAAAAGCTATATTACAATGCATTTGTTTTTACTCCCCTTTAGTTTAGTGCCGCATTCTTTGTGCCATTCAGCTGTTATATTTGTATTGAGCATTACCGCACACTGTGCATTGTAAGCCACTGGTCAGACCACACTTTGAACATTGTGAGCAGGTATGTACCCCTTATCTACAAAAGGGTGTGCTGGCATCGGACAGGATGCAGAGGAGGTTCACAAGATTTATCCTGAGAATGAAATGGTTAATGTATGAGGAGCGTTTGATGGTTCTGGGTCTGTACTTGCCGGATTTTAAAAGAATGATTAAAAGGAGGTTCTCATTGAAACCTATTGAATATTGAAAGGCCAAGATAGAGAGGACATGGAGAGGATGTTTTTTATAATGGGGGAGTCAAGGACCAGAGGGCACAACCTCAGAATAGAAGGATGTCCCTTTAGAATAGAGGAGAAACTTCTTTAGCCAGGGGGTGGTGAATCTGTGGAAATCATTGATACAGACAGCTGTGGAGGTCAAGTCATTTAAAGCGGAAGTTGATAGGTTCCTGATTTGTAACGGTGTCAATGGTTATATGGAGAAGTCAAGAAATGAGGTTGAGAGGGATAACAAATCAGCCAATGGTGGAATGGAGGAGAAGATCTGATGGACCGAATGGCCTAATTCTGCTCCTATGTTCTTGTGATATTATGTTTATGGTCTTAAATTTTATGGTATAATGTTTACTGCGAGCTATATGTAAGCAAGGAATTACATTGCTACCTAATGTATATAACAATGAACTGATCAGAAACTGAATGATCTTCTGTAGACTGCCAGTCACAGCTGAAATTAGTACCTTTCTGAGCAGTCCTGTTGATGCGCAAATCTTCATTTCTAAAACTTTTAATGTTCAGGAACACACACTTCCACTTCTCTACCATGCTTTTAACTCTCACCTCCAATTAGTTAAAAGTCAGGGTTGTATTCTTTGCCTCTGACTTTAAAAGGATCATGAGGGAGAAATCCATTTTCAAGGGTAGCCTGTGCAAGCACACAGGATTTTGTAAGTACTCAGCTTCACTGATGTTACGCCAACGCTGAGTGCAAGTGACAAGGGTGAATTTCTCCCCACAGTCCACAAAGGCGGTCAGGTGCTTGGCTCAGACTGAGGTAGTTGGCATACCGACAACAAAGCAAGTTATCCATTGCTGGACTTTTTCCTCCTCCTACACAGCTCATACCATTATTTTTTACATACCTCAGTGCTGAAGTTGTATTTTGTTAAAAATTAACAGAATGACCCAAAACTTACACTCCTCTTAGAAAGAGAATGTACTATAATATATTTTTTGAGAAGGGTTCAAAACTCAGCAGTGTTTGGAGTAACAACATTTTGTTCTTTCTGTGGCATGTATAGAGAAGATCTATTCTTTAGTTGAAGGGGACTGAAGATTTGTATCTTACTTTGTTGTTTACTGCTATGTATGTTACTGTTATAATGCTAATGCATGCAAGTTAATTATTGCTAAAGAGCTAACCTGGGGGACCTGAAGAGGGACAATATTCAACCAAAGGTCATCATTAGATGCGTCAGATATGCCACATGACAAATACGACTGCTGGTTGGAAACTTGATTAGCCAGTTAAAACGACTAGTTCAACTGCAGCAAATTCTCAACAAAAGCTGGAAGAGGGGAACTCAGCCATATTCAGATGAGCAGGTTGCTTTGCACAATTTTCCACTTATCTTTAAAGTTCTGTTGGGTGAATTTTCTTCATTATGTTTTTGTTTGGTCACAGGATTGGCGGGCAAAACGAACATTTAAATATAAATATATGGATTAACGTTATTTGTCACATGTATATCAAATACAGTGAAATGGGTTGCTTGCATCAAATAAGATCAGCAAGGTTTGCGCTGATCAATCTACAGGTGTCTCTATGCTTATAGCGCCAACAACTTACTAACCTGAATCATATATTTTTGGGATGTGGAAGGAAACCAAAGCACCTGGAGGAAACCCATGTGGTCATGCAGAGGATGCATTAACTCCTTCCTGACTGTTGCAGGAATCGAATGCTGAGCTTTCAGCTGGCACTGTAGTGATTGCATTAATTGCTATGCTACCCTGATGGTCTCTCCTCCAATTGCTCTCTAACTGTGGAATAGATACTCCACCAGTATCACTGAGGGAGAAGTGGAGGGGGTGTACACCATTAGTGATACCATTAATGAAGGAATGGTGATGCATTTCAAGTCAATATGATATCTCATCTGGAGGAAACATGTAGACTCTGCTGAGACTTCTTCTTGGTACATTCTCGATCTTCTGTCATTTGCCTGAAGACCAACTCTCAACGTTTTAAGAACAGCTCATCCCATCACCATCAGACTACGGTGCATGAACCCATCAATACTACCTCCTTTTGCACTAATTATTTCCAGTTTTGCCCATCCTGTCCACAGGAATTAGAAGCTAATGAAATGAAAATGAAAATGAAAACTCCTTCAGGACCTAGAGTTAAACTCTATTTTAAAGTAGAGTTGCAGGGAATGGGAACTAGAGTGCCAGAACAGATAGTGGAGTGGCTGTGGAGAAAGATATTGGTAAGCCTGCAGACAAGGTCAGGAATCAAAAGGCTGAGTTAGTGGGACTAATGTTCGGATCTGTGTATATTTCAATGTAATGTATGAAAGGTAGATAAGCTCAGGGCATGGATTTGCACATGAAATTATGACATTGCAGCCATTAGTGAGACTTGATTGCAGGAGGGGCAGGACAGGCAGCTCAATGTTCCAGGATGCCATTGTTTTAGATGTGCTAGAGTGTGAGGAATTAAAGGAACAAACAAATTTGTAGAGAGATTGCAGACTCTTGCAAGAAACATATGGTTGCTATAGTAGGTGATTTTAACTTTCCACATATTGACTGGGATTCTCATACTGCAGAAGAGCTGGTTGGGAAAGATTTTATCAAATGCGTTCAGGAAAGTTTTCTTAATAAGTAAATAGAAGTCCCAATTCAAGAGAGTGTGATACAGTACTAGATCCTGGATAAGGGAATGAGACAGGGTAGGTGACAGAATTTTGTGTAGGTGAACATTTAACATCTTGCAATCATAATGTCATTAGTTCCATGGTATTATGGAAAAGGGTAGACCTGGCCCTCAGGTTGAGGTTCTGTATTGGAGAAGAACCAATTTTGATGGTATTCAAAGTATCAGTAAAGTACGGATAGGGATAGATTGTTTTCTGGCAAAGGCGTACTTGGTAAATGGGAGGTCTTACAGAGTTTGTATACTTCTGTCAGAATAAAAGGCAAAGATAACAGGTTTACGAAATCCTGGTTTTTGAGAAATTCCTGGCAATTCTAGACAATGTTTCTCACCCTCTGTAATCCACCTTGGATGAACAGAAAAGCACTTTCAGTAATAGACTAAGACAACTGTGCTGTTCCAAATAGTGCTCTAAGATGCCATTCTTACCTTTGGCCATTAGACTCTATAATAAGCCAACCTATAGCAGTGGAAGCGATGAGCCCCTCCTGTTAGACAGTTTGAGGTAACTTATTTTTTGTTCTTTCTTACTTCTAATTTTTTTTACTTGTATATCTGTGCTCTTTTAATGCTACTGTGACACTGTAATTTCCTTATGGGATCAATAAAGTATCTATCTTTCTAACATGGTCAACAATCCTCTAGTACACTGCCTATTTTGGCCACTCATCTTATACAAGTCAAAGGAGCGAACTCTGACTGATGACCACTGGGATGACCTTAGCCAAGTCTGTTCCTAGCCCTGTGCTAAGTGTGGATACCTAGGGCTTCAGAACAAGAGACCAGTTTGACAGTGAACGGAGGAGGCATTTACTGTGGGTAAGCTAGGAACATCTTTGCAAACAAGTTATATTGTCCAGTTTTAACCTAAGAGCAAACATTTTGGAAGGACCACACACAAAATGCTGGTGGAACGCAGCAGGCCAGGCAGCATCTATAGGAAGAAGTACAATCGACATTTTGGGCCGAGACCCTTCACCAGGACTGATTGGAGTCTTTGATCTATTAATTAAACATTAAAAAGATCTAAGACTTGACATGAAGTTCCCATTTTACAGCCAGAAAAACAAAACAAGCCCAATAGTGCTGTTACTCCGCGGAAGAAAGACCACCAGCTGTTAAATAAAGCATTTCTTTTAAGTGTGTTAACTGCTGCTGCATACACAGTGATTGACTGGCTAATGACCACAACATCCTTTCAGTGCTTTTCAATTCAGTTCTGTTTTTCAATAGAAGAAAATATGAGTCAGAAGCCAGAATGCACCTGCTTAGCAATTTAATTTGTTTTGCTTCTTGTTTAGTTCTGAGCTCCCTCTATCATTTCCTGTAGTCTCTGGAATTCTCTCCCCCAGAGGGTGGTGGAGGCCAAATCTTTAAATATATTTAAGGGCGAGGTAGATAAATATTCGTAAGATCGAGGAATTGGTTAAGGAGGGAAGCTGGAGACACCACTGATCAGCCATGAACTGTGAGGCAGGCTTGAGGGGCTTGGTTGTGTGCTCAGATTTTTTTTTAACTTCAATTCAAAGATAAAAGAGCATTCCTCTATCACAGTAACATGACAGCTCCATTTCTCAAACCAACTATTTGCAATCATGTCCACTGGGAGCCTAATTTTCAAAATTCTCATTTTTCACTCACTTCAATTCCTAGAAACGGCAACATATCAAAAGAATGCATTCACTGAAAATGATCCACTTTTCCTGTAACAAGAGGGTGGGGGGAGATATTGCTTCAGATGGACAGATGCTGCCAGACTTGCTTATTCTACCACTTTTGCTTTTTATTTTGATTCCTGGCATCAGCAGCAATTCGCCTTCGGACTCCTGTGAGGTGAGCAACCTTTGGAACAACTTAAACACGAGGAAATTTGCAGATGCTGGAAATTCAAGCAATATACACAAAATGCTGGTGGAATGCAGTGGGCCAGGCAGCATCTATAGGAAGAAGTACAGTTAACATTTCGGGCCGAGCCCCCTTACTTCTCCCTATAGATGCTGCCTGGCCTGCTGCATTCCACCAGCATTTTGTGTGTGTTGCTTTGGAACAACTTGATGGTTTTATACCTCCATCAATAAGATGAAACGGGACACACACTCCATGCCTAATGGGAGGAGGTCAGGCTGTGTGAGTCGGACTGAGGGCTGATGGAAGTATGAAACAGAATCCCCAAACAATCTGAGTCCTGATGAAGGGTTCTGGACCGAAACATCGATAGTTTACTCTTTTTCCGTAGATGTTGCCTGGCCTGCTGAGCTCCTCCAGCGTTCTGTGTGCATGTGATGCCTTGGATTTCCAGCATCTGCAGATTTTTTCATGTGTGTACCTCAACCAATCTACCTGTTTCTCCACGGTGATCTCCTGTTCTGAAGAAGCATATCACCTTTTATATCTATCAAGGCTGCTCCACCATTCCATCATGGCTGATTTATTAACCCTCTCAGCCCCGTTCTGCTGCCTTTCCCCCACAAACTTTGATGCCCTGATTAATCAAGAACATTTCAACCTCCACTTTAAATATACCCAATGAACTGGCCTGCAAAGTGTTCTGCAAAGAATCCACAGATTCCCCACCCTCTGGCTAAAGAAAGCTTTACTTATCTCTGTTCTAAATGGATGTCCCTGAATTCTTAGGCTGTGCCTTCCGATCCTAGAATCCTTCACTGTAGGGAACATTTTCTCCACATCGACTCTATCTAGGCCTTTCAATATTTCATAGTCTTCAATGAGATTTCCTCCCTCATTTTTCTAAACTCCAGTGAGCAGAGACCCAGAGTCTTGGCAAGATAGCACCGGTGAGCTACGGTGACATTCTGCAGGCTACATACAATACTTATAAATATACCTCTTTTGAATTACTCTCAAGGCAATTTGAAGCACGTAATGTCCCATTAAGTAATCTACTTTTAAAACTACCTAACTACAAAACTTTACGACCTTCTGAAGGACTAAGTGGATTTAACTCTCAAGCAAGCAGTGGATGAAGACTGGCGATGGGGTGGGGGGGGGGGGGGTAGTCTGAGCCAGGCTGAAACAGAGGAATAGGACCCCCTCTACCCAGCAACTTGTTAGCAAATGTGCAGTCACTAGGGAACAAAATTGAGGGTCTGTGAGCAAGGTTGCTGTATTGGAAGGAGATGAGAGATTGTTGTCTTCTATATTTAACTGAGACATGGCTTATTCCCAGCATGCCAGATGCGGTGATCAGATTTGAAGGCTTCTCGATTCACAGGACAGTCCAAACTGCTGACTTGGAAAAGGCAAAAGTTGGAGGAGTGTGTTTCATGATAATCTTAGTGGTGCACTGTCAACCTCGTGCTCCACCAACCTTGAACACCTAACAATCAAATGCAGTTTGTGGTGAGATATACCAGTTAGTTGAGTGGGGTCACAGCAATATTCTTATATTCAGCATCAGCAAAACCAAAGATCTGATTGTGGACTTCAGGAAGGGTAAGATGAGGAAACACAAACCACTCATCATAGAGAGATCAGAAGTGGAGAGAGTGAGCAATTTCCAGTCCTGGGTATCAATATTTCCAGATCTAACTTGGATGCAACATATTGATGCATCTATAATGAAGGCTAGACAGCAGCTATATTTCATTAGGAGTTCAGGAAGTTTGCTTTGTCAATAAAATATTCAAAAACTTCTACAAGCATATTGTGGCGAGCATTCTGACTGGCTGCATCACCGTCTAGTACAGGCGCATGGTGTTGGGGGTCTGTTCACAAGATCGAAGTAAGTTGCAGAAACTTTTAAAATTAGTCAGCTCTATCATGGGTACCCGCCTCCATAGTATTCAAGACATCTTCAAGGAGCAGTGCCTTAGGAAGGCAGCATCCATGATTAAGGATCTCCACCACCCAGGACATGCCCTCTTCACACTGTTACTCTCAGGAAGGAGGTTCAGAAGCCTGAAGGCACACACTCAGTGACTCAGGGACAGCTTCTTCCTCTCTGCCATCCAATTTCTAAATGGACATTGAACCCATGAACACTACCTCACTACTTCATTTCTGTTATTTTACACTACTTATTTAAAATTAACTACGTAATTGACTACATATGCTTAATATAACTCAATTTTTTCTCTATAATTATTTATCATGCATTTCATTGTACTGCTGCCGTACTTTGTACTTGTACACACCAACAAATTTCACAACGTACACCGGTGATATTAAATCTGAGTCTGATTCTATTTAACTAGGGAGTTTGCATCCGTGATCCTCATTGGAGTCTACATGCTACCAGTGGCCGACCATAATCAAGGGCTTGAGATACTGCATGATGTCATCTTCAAACAAGAAACCGTTCATTCCAACACATTTCAAATCATAGTTGGGGACTTCACCCAGACTCGTTTGAAGAAATCGCTACCCAATTACCATCAGCATATAATCTGCAACACCAGAGTTCCTAACACACTAGTCCACTGTTAAACCACGATAAGGAGTGCTTACCAGTCCATGCCCAGACTACATTTTGCTAAATCTGATCACTTGGCTGTCCTTCTCCTGCCTGCATACAGGCAGAGGCTAAAGAACAAAGCTTCAGAGATTAGGACAGAGGAGTAGGAGAAGCTACAGGATTGCTTCAAGTCGGTGAACAGGGCTGTGTTCAAGACTCATCTGAATGAATACACCATGGTTGTCACCAACTTTATTAAAACAGTTGTAGATGGAAGTGTCTTCACAAATTCAGAGCCTTCCCCAACCAAAACATGAAGCACGAGATCTGTAATCTGCTGACAGCCAGATCAGAGGCATTCAAGTCTGTTGACAGAGAAAGTTACAAACGGTCCAGGTATGACCTCTGGAAAGCCATCTCACAGGCGAACTGGCAATTCTGGACCAAACTTAAATGAAGTTTGCTCTACAGCTGTGGCTGGACTTACAAAGATAAAATTAAGCAACATAAGTAACAATGGGGTTTAGCTTCCAGATGAGCTCAATGCCTTCTATGATTGATTTGACTACCAAAGCATGGAGGAACCATCATGGACTCCCACAGACCCTGATGATCCTGTGACTTCAGTCTCTGAAGCAGGGGTGCAAGCAGCCTTCAGGAGACTGAAACCACACAAAGCATCCGACCAGATGGGGTATTTGGCCAAGCACTAAAGAGTTGCGTGGAGGTTGAAAAGTTTGTGACTACTAAGGGTGTCAGATTATGAAGAGAAGGCAGGAGAATGGAGTTGAGAGGGATAATAAAGAGTAATGATGGAATGGCAAACCGCCTCAATATGCCAAATGGTCTAATTCTGCTATTTACATCTTAGGGTCATATAATATTAAAGTAAATATCTTCCTTTTTCAATTAAGAGTAAGGACCCTCCACCCCTTAACTGGATATTTTTCCCTTCATTAAGTCCTAAAAAAAATACTCCAAGTGGGGTCTGACCAGGGTCCTATATAAGCTGCAACATTACCTCTCAGCTCCTAAATTCAATTCCACGATTGATGAAGGCCAATACACCATACGCCTTAACCACAGATCCCTCCCAAGATCCTTCTGATCCTCCACACTGCCAAGAGTCTTACCATTAATACTATATTCTGCCATCATATTTGACCTACCAAAACGAACCACCTCACACTTATCTGAGATGAACTCCATCTGCCAATTCTCAGCTTAATTTTGCATCCTATCAAAGTCCCACTGTAAACTCTGATAGCCCTCCACACTATCCACAACACCGTCAACCTTTGTGTCACCAGCAAATTTACTAACCCATCTCTCCACTTCCTCATCCAGGTCATTTATATATAAAAAAAACACTAAGCATACGGGTCCCAGAACAGATCCCTGAAGCACACCACTGGTCACTGACCTCCATGCAGAAAGTGACCCATCTACAACCCCTCTTTGCCTTCTGTGGGCAAGTCAGTTCTGGATCTACAAAGTGATGTCCCCTTGGATCCCATGCCTCCTTACTTTCTCAATTAAGTCTTGCATGGGGTACCTTATCAAATGCCTTGCTGAAATCCATATACACTACATCTACTGCTCTACCTTCATCAATGTGTTTAGTCACATCCTCAAAAAAATTCAATCAGGCTCATAAGCCACGACCTGTCTTTGACAAAGCCATGCTGACTATTCCTAATCATATTATGCCTCTCTAAATGTCCATATTTCCTGCCTCTCAGGCTTAGCAATCTTCTCCCTCGCCTCCCACAGTAACCTGAGGTACATCTCGTCCAGTCCCTATGACTTATTCAACTTGATGCTTTCCAAAAGCTCCAGTACATCCTCATTAAGTATGCAGTATCTCAAGCACTTGATTATAGTCGACCACTAGTGGCACATAGACTCCAATGCAAATCACAGATGCAAGATAAGCAAAGTACTCATTAAGTACCTCTGCTATCTCCTTCTCTAGTTCCATACACACTTTCCCACTGTCACACTTGATAGGTCCTATACTCTCACGTCATATCCTCTTGCTCTTCACATACTTGTAGAATGCCTTGGGGTTTTCCTTAATTCTGCCCACCAAGGCCTTCTCATGGCCTCTTCTGGTTCTCCTAATTTCTTAAGCTCCTTCCTGCTAGCCTTATAATCTCCTAGATCTCTAACATTATCTAGCTTTTTGAACCTTTTGTAAGCTCTTCTTTTCTTCTTGACTAGATTTGCAACAGCCTTTGCACACCACGGTTCCTGTACCCTACCATCTTTTCCCTGTCTCATTGGAACATATCTATGCAGAACTTCACAGAAATATCCCCTGAACATTTGCCACATTTCTTCCGTACATTTCCCTAAGAATATCTGTTTCCAATTTATGCTTGCAAGTTCCTGCCTGATGGCCTCATATTTCCCCTTACTCCAATTAAACACTTTCCTAACTTGTCTGTTCCTATCCCTCTCCAATGCTCTGGTAAAGATGACAGAATTGTGATCACTATCTCCAAAATGCTCTCTCACTGAGAGATCTGATGCCTGACTAGATTAATTTCCCAATACCCGATCAAGTACAGCCTCTCCTCTTGTAGGCTTATCTACATATTCTGTCAAGAAACCTTCCTGAACATACCTAACAAACTCCATCCCATCTAAACCCCTCGCTCTAGAGAGATGCCAATCAATATGTGGGAAATTAGAATCTCCTACCACTACAACCCTGTTATTATTACACTTTTCCCAGAATCAGTCTCCCTATCTGCTCCTCAATGTCCCTGTTACGATTGAGTGGTCTATAAAAAAAAACACCCAGTAGTGTTATTGACCCCTTTCTGTTTCTAACTTCCACCCACAGAGACTCCGTAGACAATCCCTCCAGGTCTTCCTCCTTTTCTGCAGCTGTGACACTATCTCTGATCAACAGTGCCATGTCCCCACCTCTTTTGCCTCCCTCCCTGCCCTTTCAGAATCTTCTAAAGCCTGGCACTCAAAGTAACCATTCCTGCCCCTGAGCCATCCAAGTCTCTGTAATAGCCACAACATCACATCTCCGAGTAGTGATCCACTGTCAGGGCATTGAAGCAGGGACCCAATCACTGACCAAGTACTGTGCACACTGTGATATTTCCTGAGTAGCAAATCAAGAGGGGCAACAAAGGCAGCATCAAAGTTCAGGCGGAGATCAAAAATTCCAGGGAAATCTAAGAACCCGTGTCCTCCAGGGCTGAAATGAGAGAGTGGTGAGTGCGTGGAATGGGCTGCCGGCACGGTGGTGGAGGCGGACATGATAGGGTCTTTTGACAGACTTTTGGATAGGTACATGGAGCTTAGAAAAATAGAGAGTTTTGGGTAAGCCTAGTAATTTCTAAGGTAGGGACATGCTCGGCACAACTTTGTGGGCCACAAAGTTCTGTAGGTACCTGCTGCTGTAAATAAGGTAACCAGAATCGGGAAACAGGCAGAGTCAATATTTGGACAGACAGAGTTCAGATACAAATGCTGAAAAGGCTCAGGAAAAGTCACTGACACAATCTGGCCACAAGCAGGTGAAAACACAGGACTTAAATACACTGAGCAATAAACAGAGGCAGATGATTGGTGGAGCACAATGAGACACAGGTGGCAGCAATACAGGTAATATTGAGAAACAGATGAGAGACACTCACTAATACAGGGGCCGGAGAAGAGCAGGACTGGGGAGTCAGGAGCACGTGGCAATACAAAACCACAGACTGACAGTTAGGGGGGAAACACACAAAAAGACAAAGTTCAACTGGAGGTACTGACAGTAACCCCCCCCAGAACGGACGCCTCCTGGCGTCACGGCAGGTAGAGCTGGGTGCGGGTGATGAAAGTCCCTGATGAGAGAGGGGTCCAGGATGTTACGGGTGGGGACCCAGCACCTCTCCTCAGGACTGTAGCCCTCCCAGTCCACAAGGTACCGGAGGCCACGGCCCCGGCAATGAACATCCAGTACATCCAGTAGTTGGCGCACTGTGAAGGCCTCTGACCCATCGATGAGCCATGTGGGGGGGGAGAGACAGGACACAGGGGGTGGCTCATGAAAGGCTTGATGTGGGACACATGGAAGGTGGGATGAATGCGGCAGAGAGTGGAGGGGAGCTTGAGACGGACAGCAGCAGGGCTGATGACCTTGGCAATGGGAAAGGGGCTGATGAAGTGAGAGGCAAGCTTGCAGGACTCTACCTTGAGGGGCAAGTCTGGGGTTGAAAGCCACACACAGAGAAGGGGAGAGCGAGGGCGCCTCCACGTCCACTGACAACGGCGGATGAACGCCTTGTCAAATGGAACACCAACCTCCTCTTCCTCCTGGGCAGGAAAGTGGAGGTTGATAGGCAAGGCAGCACTCAAAAGGGGACAGACTGGTGGATGAGGATGGATGAAAGTTTATGGTGTACTCGGCCCAGGGTAGCTGCTGACTCCACACAGAGGGGTTCTGGGAGACCAGACACTGCAATACTGAAGAGAGACTCACAGAGGCATCCAGAAGAATACAGAATGCCCTCCAGAAGTTGGATGTGAATTGAGAGCCCCTGTCTGACACAACATCTACAGGTATACCATGTTATTTAAAAACATGCAGTATTAGTAATTTGGCTGTTTCTTTGGCAGAGTGGAGTTTAAGTAAAGGAATGAAGTGTACAGACTTGGAGAACTACCATGAAAATGGTGGTGTTACCATTTGACAGGGGAAGACCGGTGACAAAATCCAGGGCAATGTGGGACCAGGGCCTCTTGGGGATAGACAGGGGTTGTAACAGGCCAGCAGGTGACCAGTTAGAGTTCTTGCCTTGAGCATAGACAGAGCAGGCTGAGACAAAGTTGTTGATGTCATCTCCCATGGAGGGCCACCAGGACTGCTAACCGATGAAGGCCCAAGTACACTTGGTTCCATGGTGACAGGATAACTGGGAAGAATGACCTCACTGCAATACCTGTGAGTGGACAGAGCTGGGAACATAAACATGGTTAGTGGGGCATTGACTAGGGGCTGCACCATGGATTCAATGTCCCATTGTGCTGCACCCACAGGGCAGTGAGCACTCTCAGAGGAGGAAAATCTTTGGGAGAGGACACCTGGTTTTCCATTCTTGGAACCGGGGCAGAAGGACAGAGTAAAATTGAATCTCGAGAAAAACAGGGACCAACGAGCTGGACGGAGTTGAGACGCTTGGCCGTTCGGATACATTCCGGATTCTTGTGATCAAGAATTTGCCACAAAGTTCTGTAGGTACGTGCTGCTGTAAATAAGGTAACC
This sequence comes from Hemitrygon akajei, assembly GCF_048418815.1. Lineage (NCBI taxonomy): Eukaryota > Metazoa > Chordata > Chondrichthyes > Myliobatiformes > Dasyatidae > Hemitrygon > Hemitrygon akajei. Next base: position 23,934,666 of record NC_133133.1, on the reverse strand, counting down.
AGAATCGGGAAACAGGCAGAGTCAATATTCAGACAGACAGAGTTCAGATACAAATGCTGAAAAGGCTCAGGAAAACTCACTGGCACCATCTGGCAACAAACAGGTGAAAATACAGGACTGAAATACACTGAGCAATAAACAGAGAGGCAGATGATAGGTGGAGAACAATGAGACACAGGTGGCAGCAACACAGGTAATAATGGGAAACAGATGAGAGACGGAGTACTCAGTAATACGGGCCAGATTCAAGCAGGAGTGGGGACAGGAGCACATGGCAATACAAAACAACAGACTGACAGCTAGGGGAAAACACACAAAAAGACAAAGTTCAACTGGAGGTACTGACATCCACGCTCTAAGCTCATCCGCTTTGTTCGTAAAACTCCTTGCATTAAAATAGATACATCTCAAACCATCGGTGTGAGCATGTCCCTTCTCTATCACCTGCTTATCCTCCCTCTCGCACTGTCTCCAAGTTTTCTCCATTTGTGAGCCAATTGCCTCTTCCTCTGTCTCTTCAGTTTGGTTCCCACCCCCCCCCCCCCCCCCCAGCTATAGAGGACATAGAAAAGAACATAAAAAAAGGACATTCTGAAAGTGCCTTAAAATCTAGTGTAAAATGATGCAACACGTTCCAAGGAAAAAATATGTCCATGCTTGGAAACGAGAAGGTACAAAAATAGTGGACAACTCGTCATCCCTGCCACAAGTTAAGTGGCTACTTTGCCACATACAAACAGTGCACAGGTGTGTAGGAGTAAGCAACAGGCTCATTTTTCACTCAGGAAGGAAGGTACATCCTCCCTGTCTTACCTTGCCGTCCTGGCTGGCCTGGAAGTCCTGGCTGGCCTTTTGGCCCTTCCAGTGGAATTCCTGGTGGTCCAGGTGTACCTGGTGGACCTTGCTGACCTGCACTTCCTGGGAAACCAGGATCCCCTTTAAGACCTGGTGCTCCAGGACCACCTGGGATACCTGGAATACCTGGATCACCTTTTGCACCTATATGGGAAACCATTAGTCAGTAAGCCATCATCTGAAATGCATTTAAGGTTAATTATTCATAAACATGCCATTTATAAACAATTCCTCTGGAAATAACCATCACTTTTTGCATCCTCAGATAGCAGAGGTAGAAAGTTATATATTCATCTATCAATAGAAAATTCTAGATTAAAGCTAAATACTGAAAATACAATAGATCAGGCAGCATCTGAGAAGCAATTACATTTGCAGTTCATGAACATTTGTCAGATTTCCAGCATCCATAGTTTGTTTTGATTTTCACATGGATTTAATATTGTAGGAAATGTTTAAAGGATTCTTACTCAATTAATGGAATTTGATGTCTAAGAGCAGGATGCTTTCAGAAACTATCAATGGAATCTCAGTGAAGCTGTTTGTAGGAAACATTTCTAGGTTTGTCATGGTGTAGGGCTGTAATGGTTCAAACATTGGTTGTCACTGGCAGTGGAACTGTTCACCGTGAAGAATCAATTGATGTCATCGCCTGCATAATTTGACAGTCAGGATTTCAGTCCTCAAAGATCAACAAGATCATTCCGAAGATAGCCAGAGATTTTTTCCCAGGATGGAAATAGCTAATACGAGGGGGCATAATTTTAAGGTGATTGAGGTAAAGTATAGGGGGATGTCAGAGGTTAGATTTTTTAAACAGAGAGTGGTGGGTGTGTGGAATGCTCTGCCAGGGTGGTGCTAGAGGCAGCTACACCTTTTGGACATAAGAGAACCTCTTTGATAGGCTTACGTATGATATAAAAATGGAGGGAAAGGTTAGATTGATCTTAGAGTAGGTTAAAAAATTTGCGTATACTGTGGTCCAAAGGACCTGTACTGTGTTGCAGTGTTCTATGTTCTAGAAGATCTTTTGAGATACATGAAATTTGACATTTGGCATATAAAACTAATCTTCAGCCATTGCCACTGAAGGACAGGGTTAATTTGCAGTAAAGTGTTTCCAAGATTATACATTATGCCATTTGGGCAGATATTCAAATTTACTTTAATTGTAAGCTGCATGTATATTGTACAGTATATGGTTCACCCATTTACCCTGGTGCTGAGATCAAACAGAATTCCTTAAAGGATCTTTCGGTGACCACTTGAAAAAATATTCTGTAATTTTAGTACAGTTCATGAACGTTCCTCCTGACTTTAGCGGAGTACAGTGGGCTGCTGTCAAACTAGGCAGCCCAATTTAATAGTTGTCGGTGAGATCATGCCCAGTTCTCACACACATGATGAATAGAGGGACCACTATCCTATCCAGCTATTAGCATTAGGAGCTTTATTTTCCACCGTTAGGTAAGTGATAACTTGGGTAAATAGTTTAGGTAAATAGTAACCTATTTACAAGATATTCTCTTCTTCTGGCTCAAAGTTTATAATCCACCTCCAGTTCTACACCCAACACTGCATCCTCGAGAGAAGTGCTAAAGGTGAGAGTTAAACTCTACAGAATATAGACTGCAGACAGCACACATACATCACAAAACCTTTGATCTCGCTTCTTACAGTATTTGCATGCCTGGACCACAATGCGAACTTTGCCTCAGTCACAGCTATCACATATTTGAAATCTTTTCATTTCATGTAGATAAATATTATCCTGTGATAATTATTATTCTGTAAAAAAAAATGCACTTTAACACTTTGATCATGGATTGCAACTCACAGTCATTCTGCTCTCTGCCTGATATAGTGCCCTGAATTATTCAGAAGTGCTGATGACCTTACATTGGCCTTCAGGTTTAATCAGTGCCATTTCAGATTTCCTTTCAACGGTGATTTTTATTTCACTTTACCAGTGGTATGCACAATGTAACAGTATGAAGCTAAGGAGAGACTGGTTTGAATTTCAGATTCAGAATAATTTTCAGCTTCACTATTAATTTTTTAACACATACACCGATAAGATTACTTTGTAGATTCTGATTTATTAACATCTACCATTATGAGCATAAAATTAATCTTTACTTGGATTAAATCCTCCATCAGTTGGAAATTAATACAGGATCAACAGCACCCCTGTTGTTATATTAGAAGATATAAGTTTCACTATAATACACAACTGATTATCCTCCAGTTTCTTACTTACCTGGGAATCCTGGAAGACCAGGGGGACCTGGAGTTCCAAAGCCCGGAAGACCTGGAGACAAAAGGGAAATGAGAGAACCACGTAACTAAAAGGCTGTTTTAATGCCCTTTCAGCTTGTTCTGTGTTAGACATATTGGCTGTCAGAACAGAACTGCACCCAGACAATACTAACAGTGTATAAAACCAGTCTGCTGTTCCTTTCAGTAATTTCCACCTGCCCAGATTTCTGCATTTTCTTCCAGATCTCAAGCTCATTGTTGAACCAATTATCAAAACTCATGGGGCATGATAACGACCTTGGGCAATATTGTAAAATGATTGGTACTGGTTCACCTGCTTGATATATACCCCATTTACTTATCCGTTTCCTTAGAAAAGCACTGAAAACATAAAAACTATTGCTTTCAAGAATGGCTCTTTGTAAATACTCTGACAGACAGATGGCAACATGAGATCTATATTTCTGATTTTTATAGAAAGATACACATTAGAATTTGATACTTCAGTTCCTGATGTACACATAGCACAGAAGAGGTCGATGGTTCAACATAATCAGATCTTTTCTAATTTGTTTTCCTCAAGCTCAAGTCTGTCATTCAAACATACATAAATACCCATGGATTCAGCCAAACAAAATGGCGTTGCCCTGGAGTCAAGGTGCCATCAGTCACACACAGCTCAAGGCACCTGTATAGTCCAAGACCCTAAGTCCATGAATGGTGCAACAATCTGAAATCGAATACAGGTTGTCTACTGCCAAACGAAGACTGGGAGCAGCATCGACTCCCGCTCGGACGCTGTGTCACACTGACTCCACTGCCTCTCTCCTGGATGGCTATAAACACGTGACGACCGAGGCCACGCAGCTCCCCCGCCATCTGGCAGTAAATCAGTGAATCGGACTTGTAGCATTCCACATGAACAATGTCCCACAGGGTCTTGCAATCTCATGAAAAGCGGCTAAGATGATCATTTGCTGTTAGACTGTGCACTAACTACCATGGCACCTCTGACACAGGCTGCGGCACGATCTGCTCCTTCGGTTTCTCCACCAACGAGTAACTCGTTGATGGGGTAGACCTGCAGTACTTTTATGTTCTTAACGTCCAGACCTATTCTTAGATATCTTAGTCAGGATGGACCAGCAAGCAGTTCCTGGGAGGATTATAGGCGAGAAACAACAAAAAATGATGCCTCTAACTCTGCTTTGTAAACAGCAACAATAAAAAAAACCTGCAAACAACTTAACCTATAATCTCTGTCAACCATCAGTTCCCCACATTCTTCATTCTGTTCTACGTAACGTCACACTCATTCAATAGTCTCAACTTTACTGATTGCATAGTCTCGAAAACATCTAAGATAAAATTTCTCCTAGAATTTTTGAATCAATCTCTACCATTTCAATCCCTTCCATCATTTGATCTTCTAACAGTGCCCCTCCCGTACATCTCCCAGTCTTTTCCATCATCATGAATGGTGGCATCAACCTGCTCTGAGAATCCACACTTAAAGCGCTCCACCTCTGTCCTTGCCAAATTCTTCCATCCTGACCAAGTCCTAATCTCCTTCCTACGAACAGGTCTCCTTCAGGCTTACACTTCTGCAAAGAACTTCCGAATGTCTTTCGCAGCCTATAAGAACAAGGAAAGGATTCTGTTTGAGGCATTTTTTTTAAGGAATTGGACAAACCTGGATCTCCCTTTGCACCAGCTGGGCCAGGAATTCCATCACGGCCAGGTTGTCCTTTCTCTCCCGGTGGTCCTGGAGGCCCAGGTGTGCTCACATCACCTGCAGACAAAGTAATTGTTTAAAACCTGTTAATATGTTTGAACAATCCAAAGGAGAAATTAAACCAATACATGTTTCTCAGAATCTTCTTTCATTTATGCCCCCCTCCTCCATCTGAATATCACCCCTCCTTACTTGGATCGACCTATTGCTCATCAGCTCTTGCTTCAGCCCTTCCTTCCACCCTTTATACTGGATTCTCTCCCCTCTACAGTACTGAATTATGCCTTTCGATTTGGTGTTTAATATTGTGTTTTCGCTCCTTTTTTTGTTGCCTTTGCATAATTGTTTTTTTGCACGTGTGGCGAGGGGGTTTGTTGTTTGATGTTTTTCTTTAAAAGGGCTGATTCCCCATTTCTTTGTTTCATGACTGTCTGTGGGGGAAGATGAATTTCAGGGTGGTATAAAGCATACACACTTTGATAATAAATGTACTTTGAATCCTGGAATCTTGAATCTATTTTTTTTTAGTCCAGGTGAATGGCATTGATACGAAAATTCGACAGTTCACTTACGCCTTCTCCCTACCCCCCCCCCCCCCACCCCCACCCTGACCATCCAGCATCTTGTGTGTCCCTCCATGTTCCAGCATCTGCAATCTCTGGTGTCTCTAAACAAGAGAAAGTCTGCAGATGTTGCAAGTCCAGAGTGACACATACAAAATGCTGGAGGAACTCAGCAGGTCAGGCAGCGTGTACAGAAATGAATAAACAGTTGATGTTTAGCCTTGCGGTAAAAAAAATTCCCATCCTCCTTCTCTTTTCTTTTATTCCCTGCTCTGGACTCTTACCTCTTCTCCTCACCTGCCTATCACCTCCCCCTGGTGCCCCTCCTTCTTCCCTTTCTCCTACGGTCCACTCTCCTCTCCCATCATATTCCCTCTTCTTCAGCCCTTTACCTTTCCCACTCACCTGATTTCACTTACTACCTTCTAAGCCGGTTCTCCTTCCCCTTCCCCCTTCCTTCCCAGTCCTGAAGAAAGGTATCGGCCCAGAACGTCGGCTGTTTATTCATTTCCATAGACGCCGCCTGACCTGCTGAGTTCCTCCAGCATTTTCCAGGTACATTTATTATCAAAGAATGCATAAATTACACAACCTTGGGATTTATTTGCTTACAGGTAGCCACAAGGCAAGAAATCCGAAAGAACCCAATTAAAGAGAAAAAAAGACCAACACCCGATGTGCAAGAGAAAGGGGAAAAACACACACAAATCGTGCAAAACAACTGAAGCAAACAACATTTCAAACCAAAATTGGGTCCTCAGATCTGAACCCTGGAGCAGGCCCAAAGCTTCGCCTATCAGCTCATCGTACAGAGCACAGCAACCAGGGCAGTTTTCATAGGCTCTGCGCTATGGAGAGAGCAGAGACCATCACGGAGAGTGAGTAAAATCGGGCTCTGCCTCCAATCCCGACACTCTATCCTTACAGTCTATCTGGGACAGCATTTAAGTTAACCAAACGACGGAACAGCAAAAGGTTCCGGCACCCCGGAGAGAGGAGTGAACATCGGGGAGTATATGGTGACATATATATACTTTGATAATAAATTTACTTTGAGGTTTGAACTTTGAACTTAATAATGTTTCAGCTGCAATCCGCTCCTACCTAGGAGCCCACATTTTATAAGCTACCGAAGTTCACATCAATTATGATGGCCTAAAACCTTGAAAAAAATGACGTTTCCAGCCAATGTTATGTTTAAATATTTTTAATATACCTGGAGGACCAGGAAGTCCAATAAGGCCAGGAGGACCTGGTAAACCATCAGCTCCCTTCGGACCAGAAATTCCAGGAGTACCTGCAGAATAAGGAACACACATCTCAATGAGCCCATGCTATTTAGCTTGTGTGCAAAATTCATGAATGTGCTTCAGAATGACTTGAGCCATGTACAGTTAAGTGCAGCTGAACAAAATACTTTTACCCTCTTTAATTAGTTCACAGAAGATGGGTCAGTTCCTTCTCTGTATCTCCAGCTAGCTCCACTTAAATCATTCATTAAGTTGCCAAGCTATTCTTGAACTTTACCTGATTAAACTTCCATAAGTCAGGAATATTTTCTTAAACTTGACCCAAAATGCACAGTATTTGCACTAAACATAGCAATACTGTTTGAATCTTTGCCTTGATTTAGTCATGTATATTGTTGCTTGAGTTGCATAGAACACAGAACAGAACGGTACAATACAGTACCAGCCCTTTGAACTTTAATTTATGCCAAACCTTTAACCTACTCCAAGACTGATCTAACCCTTCTCTCCTACATAGCCCTCCTATTTTTCTTACATCCATGTGCTTACCTAAAAGCCTCGAATATTTCTCATATATCTGCCTCTACCACCACCTCTGACAGTGCATTCCATGTACCTACCGCTCTGTGGGAAAAAAAATATCTCCGACATCCCTCCTACATGTTTTTCAAAATGCCTTGAAGTTATGCCCCCTCGCATTAGCCATTTCTGCCCTGGGAAAAAGTCTCTGGCTGTCCACTCTATCGATGCCTCTTATCATCTGGTACAAATTTATCAAGTTAACTCTTTCCTCCTCCATTCCAAACAGAAAAGCCCTAGCTCACTCAACCTATCCTCAATAGACATGCTCTTCAACCCAGACAACATCCTGGTTTATCTCATCCAGACAGTACCTCTTTAAAGCTTCCCCATCCTTCCTATAATGAAGTGACCAGAACTGAACACGATACTCCAAGTGTGGTCTAACTACGTTTTTATAGACCTGCAGCATTCCCTCGCAGTTCTTATACTCAATCCCCTGACTAATGGAAGGCCAACATACCATATACCTTCTTAAGCACCCTATCAACCTGCAGGGCAATTTTCAGAGATCTACGGATGTGAATCCCAAGATTCCTCTGCTCCTAAACACTGCTAAAAACCCTGCATTCTGCCTTCAAAATCAACCTTGCGTAGAAATCAACCACGTGTAATAGATGATGCTTCAGCTAATTGTACTTGCCAGGAGAGAATTCAGCAAGGAGGAAAAGTGAAGAACGAGTTATGTGGATGCTACCACGATAACTTCATTTGAGTGTAGTTTGACTGTTTGTTTGTGTGTAGTTCTTTTCATTGAGTCCATTGTATTTCTGTGTTTTATTATGAATGCCAGCAAAAAATGAATCTCAAGGTAGTAGATGGTAACATTTATATACTTCAATAATAAAGTTCCTTTGAACTTTGACTGACAGAGCATTGTGGTCCTGCAGAAACTCAGAGATTGCTTTTGTGCTGTTGTGTAAATGTTTTTCTTTGTGATCATGTGAGTTTCCTCTCACATGCTAAAAATGTGTGGGATGGCAGGTTAATTAGCCAGGTGTGCAGGTGAGTGGTAAAATGTTGGGATGAATTGATGAAAATGTGGGAAGAATAGAGCTTTGACCAGCGACCAATCTGGCATTGGAAGTTTGCAAGGAGGGGATTTCATTCAGGTCCATTATTCGAGTAGAAAAGGGAGCAGCAGGTCGTGGAAGCTTAGACCAGCAACCAATCTGCAGCTGAGATTGATTAGCACGAGCAAATTAAAGGAAGGAACGGGCAAGCACAGTGGCCGTCATCTGAGTGGACAGAGTCAGAGTGGTGATCTCGAGGTTTTAGCTCTTCGAGGTTTAAGCGAAGACAGGCTTCAGTCAGAGAAAGCAGGAGAAAAGAAAAGCTCAAGGTTAAGATTATTTTTCTTTCCCTTGAGTTGAATTGAATTGACTTTATTTCTTACATCCTTCACATACATGAGGAGTAAAAATTTTTTACGTTACATCTCCATCTAAATGTGCAATCGTAGTAATTTATAACAAGCTATAATAAATACAGTCAATGTAACATAGAAATACACTCAAATCAGCGTGAGTTAATCATTCTGATGGCCTGGTGGTAGAAGCTGTCCTGGAGCCTGTTGGTCCTGGCTTTTATGCTGTGGTACCAGTTCCCAGACGGTAGCAGCTGGAATAGATTGTGGTTGGGGCGACTTGGGCGCCCAATGATCTTACAGGCCCTTTTTTCACACCTGTCTTTGTAAATGTCCTGAATCATGGGAAGTTCTCAACTGCACAGTTAGGACAGTAGAGATGCTAGGCAGGACAGTGGAATGCACCTCTTGTGGGACGTGGGAAGGCAGGGAGACCTCCAATGCTCTGGATAACTACAATTGCAAGAAGTGCATCCAGCTGCAGCTTTGAATAATCTACATTAAGGAGTTGGAGCTGAAGCTAAATGAACTCTGAATCATTGAGGAGGCTGAAGGGGTGATAGAGAGAACATATAGAGAGGGAGTTACACCCAAGGTGCAGGACACAGGAAGCTGGTGACAGTTTGGAAGAGGAAAGGGGTTAAGGAGGCAGTGCAAAGTTCCCTTTTGGCTATTGTCCCTCAACAACAGGTATACAGTATATCACTTTGGATACAGTTGGGGGTGGTGGGGGTTGACTTAATAGAGGAAAATCATGGTGGTTGCGTCTCTGGCACTGAGTCTGGCTCTGTGACTCAGAAGGGAAGTGGGAGAAGAGAGGCACACTGTACTGATAGGGGATTCGTTAGTTGGGGGAACGGACCGGTGGTTCTATGGGCGAGACCGAGATCCTCGGATGGTATGGTGCCTCCTGGGTGCCAGGGCCTGGGATATCTCGGAATGAGTCCTCAGCATTGTTAAGTGGAAGGGTGAACAGCCAGAAGTTGTGGTCCAAGCAGGTACCAATAACATAGGTAGGACGAGTGACAAGGTTCTGCATACAGAGTTCAGGGAGTTGCTAAGTCAAAGGGCAGAATCTCCAGGGTTGGGACCTCAGGATTGCTACCCATGCCACATGCTAGCGAGGCCAGAACTAGGAAAATTAAACAATTTAATGCGTGGCTAGAGAGTTGGTGCAGGAGAGAAGGCATAAGATTTTTGGATCATTGGGCTCTCTTGCAGGGAAGGTGGGACCTGTACAGAAGGGATGGTTTGCACCTGCGCAGGAGAGGGGCAAATACCCCAGCAGAAAGGTTTGTTAATGCTGCATGGTGGGGTTTAGAGTTACAGGGGGATGGGATCCAGACTGCTAGAACAGTTAGTGGAGAGGTTGTGGAGGCAGATGTAGGTAAGACCTCAGACAAAGTCAGGAATCAAAAGGTTGAGCATGGTGCGACTAGTATCCTCAGCTACATATATTTCAATGCAAGAAGTACTGTAGGAAAGGCAGATGAGCTCAGGACAAGGATCAACACTTGGAATTATGACGTTGTAGCTATTGATGAGACTTTGTTGCAGGAGGGGCAGGACTGGCAGCTTAGTATTCTGGGGTTGTGTTGTTTTAGATATGACAGAGCGGGAGGGTTTAAAGGAGGAGGGGTTGCATTAATAGTCAGGGAAAATGTCTCAGAACAGACTGGAGAACTTGACTAGGGAAGCGTCATGGGTGGAACTGAGAAATAAGGAAGATATGATCACGTTAATGGGGCTATATTACAGACTACCTAACAGTCCTAAGGATTTACAGGAACAAATTTGCAAAGAGGATGCAGACTGATGCAATAAGCATAAGGTTGTTATAGTAGGTGAATTTAACTTTCTACAAATTGACTGGGAAACCCCCTACTGTAAAAGGACTAGATGAGATCGAGTTTGCCAATTGAGTTCAGGAAAGTTTCCTTCATCAGTACATATTATTCCCAATGAAAGAGCATGCTAATGCTATATGGGATTTGCTATTAGGGAATGGCACAGGGCACGTGACAGAAGTTTGTGTCGGAGAACTCTTTGCATCCAGTGACCACAATGCTATTAGTTTCAAAGTAATTATGCAAAGAGATAGGATTGAGATTATAAACTGGAGAAAGGCTAGTTTTGATGACATCAGAAATGACATGGCAAGTGTGGATTGGTTCAGGCTGTTTTCTGGCAAAGGTGTTCTTGGAAAGGTGGGGGGGCCTTCAAAAACAAAATTTTGAGAGAACAAAGCTTGTATGTGCCTGTCAGAATAAAAGGTAAAGATAACAAGTGTAGGGAACTTAGATTTTCAAGAGAAATTAAGGCCCTAGTTAAGAGAGAGAAAGGAGGTGCACAGCAGGCATAAGCAACTAGGAACAAATAAGGTGCTTACTGAGTACAGGAAATGCAAGAGAACACTTATGAAAGAAATCAGGAAGGCTAAAAGAAGGCATGAGGTTGCTCTGGCAGACAAGTTGAAGGAAAATCCTTCACAGCAAAAGGACTGCCAGGGACAAAACTGGTCCTCTGGAAGATCAGAATGGTAATCCATGTGTGGAGCCAAAAGAGATGAGGGAGATCTTCAATGCATTCTTTGCATCTGTATTTACTTGGGAGACAGATACAGAGTCTGTGGAATGAGGCAAAGTGGCATCAACTTCATGGACCCTGTACAGATTACAGAGGAGGAGATGTTTGCTTTCCTGAGGCAAATCAGGGTGGATAAATCCACAGGGCATGCCAAGGTGTTCCCTCAGACCCCACGGGAGGCAATTGCAGGGATTTCTGGGGCTCTAACAGAGATATTTAAAACATCCTAAATGAGGATTGGAGGATACCCAATGTTGTTCTGCTGTTTAAAAACAGATCTAAACATAAACCAGGAAATTATAGGCCGGTGAGTCTGACATCAGATGTGGAAAAGTTATTGGAACGTAATCTAAGGGAATAGCCACAGCTCTGCACACCGTCCTTACACAGCTGGAGAAGAGGGATGCTTATGTGAGAAAACTATTCTTGGACTACAGTTAAGTGTTCAACACCATAATTCCTTCCAGGCTTGACAAGAAGCTCAGAGACCTCGGCCACCCTGCCTTGTACATCTGGATCTTGGACTTCCTCTCAGATCGCTGGCAAGTAGTAAGAATGGGCTCCCTCACCTCTGCCCCTCTGAGCCTCAACCAAGGAGTCCCTCAAGGTTGTGCACTAACCCCCTCCTTTACTCTCTGTATACCCATGACTGTTAGCTCCAATCTGCTAATCAAATTTGCTGATGATACTACATTGATTGGCCTTATCTCAAATAATAACGAGGTATCCTACAGAGAAAAAGTCATCACCCCGACACAGTGGTGTCAAGAAAACAACCTCCCCTTCAATGTTGCGAAAACAAAGGAGTTGGTTGTGGGCTGAAAGACAAATGGAGACAGGCTAACACTTATTGACATCAATAGATCTGGGGTTGACAGGGTGAACAGCTTTAAGTTCCTTGATATACACATCACCGAGGATCTCACTTGGTCTGTACATACCGGCTATGAGGTGAAAAAAGCACAACAATGCCTCCTTCACCTCAGACGGTTGAAGAAGTTTGGCATGGGTCCCCAAATCCTAAGCACATTCTACAGGGGCACAATTGAGAGCATCCTGACTGGCTGCATCACTGCATGGTATGGGAACTGTACTTCCCTCAATCTCAGGACTCTGCAGAGAGTGGCGTGGACAGCCCAGTGCATCTGTAGATATGAACTTCCGACTATTCAGGACATTTACAGAGACAGATGCGCAAAAAGGGCCTGAACGATCATTTGGGACCCAAGTCGCCCCAACCACAAACTGTTCCAGCTGCTACCATCTGGGAAACGGTACCACAGTATTAAAGCCAGGACCATTAGGCTCCAGGACAGCTTCTTCCACAGGCCATCAGACTGATTAATTCACGCTGACATAATTGCATTTCTATGTTATATTGACTGTCCTGTTGTACATACTATTTAATATAAATTACTATAAATTGCACATTTAGACTGAGATGTAACGTAAAGACTTATTCCTCATGTAAGTGAAGAATATAAGAAATAAAGTCAATTCAATTCACTAACACACCTAATATATACAGTATGTATTTGGATAGACATGGACTGATTAAGGATAGTCAACATGGCTTTGTGCATGGTAAGTCATGTCTAACCAATCCTATAGAGTTTTTCAAGGAAGTTACCAGGAAAGTGGATGAAGACAAGGCAGTGGATGTTGTCTACATGGACTTTAGCTAGACATTTGACAAGCTCCACATGGGAGGCTGCTCAAGAAGGTTCAAGATGAGATAGTAAATTGGATTAGATATTGACTTTGTGGGAGAAACCAGAGAGTGATCATAGAGGGTTGCCTCTCTGACTGTTGGCCCATGACTAGTGGTGTGCAGCAGGAACTGGTGCTGGGTCTTTTGTTGTTTGTCATCTATATCAATGATCTGGATGATAATGTGGTGAACTGGATCAGCAAATTTGTGGATGACACTAAGACTGGGGTTGTAGTGGACAGTGAGAAAGGCTTATCATGGCTTGCAGAAGGATCTGAATCATCTGGAAAAAGGGGCTGAAAGATGGCAGGTGGAATTTAATGCAGATAAGTGTGAAGTCTGGCACTTCGATAGGACCAACCAGGATAGGTTTTACACAGTGAAGGGTAGGGCACTGAGGAATGTGGTAGAACAAAGGGATCTGGGAATACAGGCATATAATTCATTGAAAGTGGGGTCACAGGCAAATAAGGTTGTAAAGAAAGCTTTTAGCATATTTGCCTTCATAAATTAATGTATTGAGTACAGAGGATGGAATGTTATATTGAAATTGTATAAGACATTGGTGAAGCCTATTTTGGCGTATTGTGTACACTTTTGGTCACCTACCTACAGGAAAGATGTAAACGAGGTTGAAAGAGTGCGGAGAAAATTTACAAGGACATTGCTGAGACTGGAGGAAAGATTGAATAGGTGAGGACTGTATTCTTCAGAATGCACAAGATTGAGAGGAGATTTGATGTAGGTATTTATGAGGGGTATAGAGAGGGTAAGTGCAAGCAGGCTTTTCCAGCTGAGGTTGAGTGGGACTACAATCAAAGGTCATGGCTTAAGAGTGGAAGTTGAGAAGTTTAAGGGGAACATGAGGGGAAACTTCTTCACTCAGAGGGTCGTAAGAACGTGGAATAAGCTACCAGCGCAAGTGGTCCATGCAAGCTCGATTTCAATGTTTAAGAGAAGTTTGGATAGTAAGGGTATGGAGGGCTATGTTTCCAGTGCAGGTCGTTGGGAGTAGGCAGTTTAAATGGTTTCAGCATAGACTAGATGGGCCAAAGGGCCTGTTTCTGTGCTGTACTTCTCTAAGCCTCTGACAAGAAGATTGAATTAATGTAAGCTTACTATAAATGGGAACTGGTGGTGAACATGGACTCACTGGGTTAAGTGTGATTTTGTGTTTAGTCTCTATATGACAAACTTACACTGCACCCTGAGCCTAGAGCAGCAAGTGACATGTGTCATTCTGTCCAGCCCAGCTGGCAATACTTGCAATGAATGATAAGCATATTTTTGAAGTTCCAGTCTAATACATTTTAATTACAAAAGGTTGAAATCTTTTGGAAAACAGGTTTTGCTTGAACAAGGGCTTACCTGGGAATCCTGGCTGACCAGGATCACCTTTCATACCAGGTGCACCGGGTAATCCAGGAAATCCGGGGGTACCTGGAGATCCTTTGCTTCCAGCACCTCCTGGTAAACCAGGAGATCCTGGGTCTCCCTGGATTTAAGATAAAAGGAGCATGTGAGATACTAAAATGAAAAGGCAAAGGGCATCTGTCATGGGAAGCAAAGTAACGTAGTGGTGAGCACAATGCTTCACAGCACTGATTTTCTACCCTATCTGTACCCCTTTTGAATGTACTTCACCATACTCCCAGTTACTCCTCAGCCTCCATCACCACAGGAAAAACAAGCTCAGCCTATCCAATCTCTCCCTATATCTAATGTCCTCTAATCCAGGTGAACATTGCAGCTCACTAAACTCTGGTTAGGCCACACTGGAATTGTGTTCAGTTCTAGAAGCTTTAAAGACACCATAAGACATAGGAGCAGAATCAGGCCATTCAGCCCATCGAGTCAGCTCGACCATTCCATCGGATCATGGATTCCACTCAACCCCATACACCTGTTTTCACGCTATATCCTTTGATGCCCTGACCAATCAGGAAACAATCAGCTTCCACCTTAAATATACCCACGGACTTGGCCTCCACCACAGACTGTGGCAGATTCACTATTCTCTGGCTAAAAAAATTCTCCTTACCGCTGTTCTAAAATGTCACCTCTAAATTTTGAGGCTGTGCCCTCTAGTTCTGGACACGCCCACCATAGGAAACATCCTCTCCACATCCACCCTGTCTAGTCCTTTCAATGTTCGGTAGGTTTCAATAAGATCCCCACGCATTCTTCTAAATTCCAGTAACTACAGGCCCAAAGCTGTCAAACACGCCTCATAAGTTAACCCCTTCATTCCTGGAATCATTTTCATGAACCTCCTCTGGACTCTCTCCAATGACAACACCTTTCTGAGATATTGTTGACAATACTCCCACGTGCAGCCTGACTAGTGTCTTATAAAGAATCAGAATCTGATTCCCATGGTAGGGGGATCAGAACCAATTGGTCTAAGTTGAGAAATGGGAGTTTTAAGGAAGAGAACATTTTTAGAGAATTATTTACACCTGGGCTTTGCTGCCAATGATGAGATGGAGTCATTGAAGGTAAAACAGTTCAGTACTGGAACTGCTCTTTCAGCCCACAACGTTTGTCCCAAACTAATTAAGCTTCTACACCTAATTAAATGAACCCCTTCTGCCTACATAATGTCCAAAGTCCTCAATACATGGTATGTCTAAAAGCCTCTATTAAGCCCGCACTGTATCTGCCTCCACTATCACCCAGAGCAGAGATTTCCAGGCACCCACCGCTCTCTGAGGGACTTGCCCCGAACTTCCCCCAGTCATCTTAAATGCATGTTTTCCACTATTTTACTTTTGCACCCTGGAAAAAAGATATAATACTTTAATACCATAAGACTTAGGAACAGAATTCGGCAATTTGGCCCACTGAACCTGCTCTGCCATTCCACCATGGCTCATTTATTATCCATCGCAACCCCATTCTCCTGCCTTCTCCCAATTACTTTTGACACCCTGACTAATCAAGAATCTATAAACCTCCGCTTTAAATATACACAGTGACAGTGTTAATGATTATGCGTAAGAGATATTTAGGTAGTCACTCAGACAGCAAGGCATGCAAGGATATAGACCTAATGGGGGCAATTGGAAAAAGTATAGACTGACAAAAATAATGGATTGATGTGCCACTTCTGTGCTGTACAACTCAACAGAAAACCTTTTTACACTGGGCGATTTTGCTATTTATCTAAAAGCAAGATGCAAACTGGTCTTATTTCCAAACATGAGAAATCCTGGGAATTTCCTTCTAGGGGAAGAGAAAGATTAACCTTCTGTCCAGGAACGCCTGGAGGTCCAGTGAATATTCTGCCGGGGTTACCCTTTTCACCTTTAAAGCCAGACTGCCCAGGGGCACCAGGCTGACCTGGAAGCCCTGAGTTCCCTGGAGAGCCTTTGAGACCTGGTGGACCTATGGTGTGTAAGACAGAAATATCATTACATTAACCAGTAGGTCAGCAAAAGGTTCATTATGTAAACACATTTATCAAAGTCAAACTTGAATTTATTGTCAAATGTGTAAGTACATGTATGCACAGCAGCAATGAGAAACTTACTTGCAGTCGCCTCAAAGGCACAACATCATATGCACAGCATTCACAAGAAAAACATAAATTAAACATAAATCTTTGCAATTTTAACAAGAAAGAACACATTAATACTATATATACACAGCATAATCTTAATTTCATTAACACAAACCGCTTGAGTGCCATGCTAGTGTAGCACCTAACATGATGTGATCACAGCTCAGGGTGTTCCGGAGTTCGGAGTTCAATTCTGGCACCATTCCGCCTGGAGCCTCTGTATGTCCATTCCGTGGAATGCCTGGGTGCCCCGGTTTCAATTCACAGTCCAAAGAAGTACTGGATAGATTAATTGGTCATTGTGAGTTGTCCCGTGATTAGGTTAGGGTTAATCAGTGCTATGGGGTTGCCGGGGCAGCATATCTCGAAAGGCCAGAAAGAACTACTCTATGCTGTATTGCTAAATAAATAAATAATCTCAAAACTTTGCTTCAGAATATTTGCAATTGATTTCTGTTTTAGTGAGGGATATTTGCATGAAGATGTCTGTGTCTTGAACTTTGCTGCCAACCAGTGATGCCAAATTGTACAATGAACACTTTTTTTGCTTCCAAATTAAATTCTGGGTGCAGAGTACAATGGTATTGATATTGGCATTGGCTTATTATTGTCACATGTGCCGAGATATAGTGCAAAGCTTGTTTTACATAATGTTCACACAGATTAAATCATAACACAGTGCATTGAGGCAGAATAACGTCAAACAATAACAATGCAGAATAAAATGTAAAAAAAAAGACTAGAAAATGCAGTGCAGCTAACAATGATGTTTAAAGTACAATAATGTATGAAGTAAATTGTGAGGTCAAGAGACTATCTTATTGCACAAGAGATCTAGTCAAGAGCCTGATAACAGTGGGATTGAAGCTGTCCTTGAACCTGATGGTACGTGCTTTTAGGCTTTTGTATCTTCTACCCTATGGGACAGGGAAGAAGAGAGAATGTCTGGGGTGGGTGGGGTCTTTGCTTGTGCTGGCTACTTTATTGAAATAGTGTGAAGTACAGACCACAACAACAACCTCCTTACTCAATGTCAGCAGGACCAAGGAGTTGATTATTGAGTCCAGGAGGAAGAAACCGGAGATGCACGAGCTAATCCTTAACAGGGAGGTCAGAGGTGCAGAGGGACAACAACTTTAAACTCTTCAGAGTAACTTTGCAGAGGATCTGTCCTGGGTAAACATGAATGAAGAAACCACAGCAGCACCTCTGCTTCCTGAGAAGTTTGTTAAGAGTCAGCATGACAAGCTTCTATAGATATACTGCTGGGAATTCACTGACTGGCTGCATCACTGCCTGGTATGGAAACAACACCTTGAATGGAAAATCCTACAAAAAGTAGTGGATGCGGCCCAGTCCATCACAGTTAAACCCCCTTCCACCATGGAACACATCTACACAGGAAAGCAGCATCCATCATCAGGGACCCCCACCACCCAGGACATGCCCTCTTCTCAGTGCTGCCATCAGGAAGAAGGCGTAGGAGCCTCAGGACTCAGGAACAGTTATTACCCTCAACCATCAGACTCTTCAACCAGAGGGAGTAACTTTAGCCAACTTCACTCGGAACTGCTCCCACAACCTATGAAATCTCTTTCAAGGATTCTTCATCTCATGTTCTCAATACTTATTCCTTATTTATTTCTTGTTATTACTTCATTTTTCCTTTTTTCGTATTTGTTGTCTTTTGCACACTGGTTGTTTTCATTTGATTCTATTATGGATAATGGATTTATTGAGTGCGCCCGTAAGAAAGTAAGCCTCAGGTTTGTATATGGTGACATGTATATATGTACTTTGATAGTAAATTTACTTTGAACTTTGAGTTTCTGTGGTCATGTACTGAGCAGCTTGCATACCAAGCTGTTATGCACCAGAATGCCTACTATGGTGCGTTGATAAAAATTGGTAAGAGTCAGCAGGGACATGTCAAATTTCTTTAGCCTGTTGAGGAATTGGGGGCTTGCTTGGCTGTGACATCAGGATCAGAGTATATTTAGCATTACTGAAAAAGGATGAGTATTTAGAGTTGATAGTCTCATTTCCAATATCCAATGCTACTACCAAGATATCAAGAGCATAAGACCATAAGACTTAGGAGTAGAATTAGGCCATTTGGCCCATTGAGTCTGCTCCGCCATTCAATCATGGCTGATTCTTTTTCCCCTCCTCAGCCCCACTCCCCGGCCTTCTCCCAGTAACCTTTGCTGCTATGTCCAATCAAGAACCTATCAAACTCTGCCTTAGATACACCCAATGACCTGGCCTCCAAAGCTGCCTCTCGTAATAAACTCCACAAATTCACCACCCTCTGGCTAAAGAAATTTTTCTGCATCTCTGTTTTAAATGGACACGCCTCTATCCTGTGGCTGTACCCTCTTGTCCTAGACTCCCCCACCATGGGAAACATACTTTCCACATCATAACCAAAGTTATTGAAAAAGAGATAGTACAGAACTAAGCTACATTTATTTCTTATTCAACGGCAAAGTCCAAGTCAGTCAAGGTTATCATCGCATGCACAAGTAGACATATGCACAGGTGCAATGAAAAACCTTACTTGAAGCAGCATCACAGGCGCATGGCTTCACATAATGAGCATTCACAAGAAAAAAATATATTAAGTAGACTTTTACAAGAAAAATGCAATTATAACAGAAAAGGTCCATTTTAATGCAAAGTCGTTATCATATTGCTTAACTGTAGTGACTGGGGTTTTGCCAGTTGGTTCAAGAACCAAATGGTTGAAGGGAAACAGCCGTTCTATAACCTGGTGGAGTGGGACTTCAGGCTTCTATACTACTTGCCTGATGGTGGCCGTGAAAAGATGTGATGACCCTGATGGTGAAGATTTTTGATGCTAATGTTGCCTTTTTGATGTAGCACCTCTTGAAGATACTACCCATGGTGGTAGTGTTTCTGTGAACAGCTTCTATCCCACTGTTATAAGACTATTAAATAGTCCCCTAATACAATAAATCCTCTAGTGTGATAAAAATAAACCCTTGACCTCATTATCTACTTCATGACAGCCTTGCACATTATTGCTTGTCGGTACTACACTATCTCTGCAACTGTATCACATTATTTTGCATTCTGTTGCTACTCTTTCTCTGAACGATCTCAATGTGCTGATGTAGTGAAGTGATCTGTAGGGGCGGCATGCGATACTAAGATTGGTACATGTGACAATAATAAAACTGCAGGAACTGCTAACTTGAGGCCCGTGGCTGTTTGAGTTGGTGGTATCAGCACTATAGTTACACACCCTGTTCCTTTCTGGTGGCACCATAGTGTAGCAGTTAACATAAAGCTATTACCGTACCAGCGGCCCGGGTTCAACTCCGCCGCTGTTAGTAAGGAGTTTGTACAATCTCCCTCTGAACACACGGGCTTCCTCTGGGTGTTGTGTTTGCCACCCACATTCCAAAGACGTATGGGTTAGGGTTAGTAAATTGTGGGTATGCTATGTTGGTGCCGGGAGCATGCTGATGCTTACGGGCTGCCCCCAGCACATCCTCAGTCTGTGTTAGTTGTTGGCATAAACAATATGTTTCTCTCCATGTTTCAATGTACATGTGACAAAGTTTATCTATCTATCTTTATCTTTGTTATGTTGTATCTCCAAACCAAGGGCAAATATCTGCCATAAAGTTTCTAAACTACTTCTGGCTACGATTAACCAGAATGATCTTTATACAAAGCTCAACAGAGAACCAGAAAACTGACTCTCATTAAACTGGTGCTCCATATGGTGAATGGGGAATGCATTTAATTAAAAAAGAGCATAAAGTTACCTGGAAAGCCCATTTCTCCCATTGCTCCCTTTGGTCCTGGTCGTCCTGGAGATCCGGGTTGCCCTGGGAACCCAGGGTCTCCTTTGGGGCCTATATTGTTCATCATTAATAAACAATGTGGGAAAAAAAACCAGATGAGACAAATTCTCACTCTCAATGCAGGATGCATCTAACAGAATTATTGACAGAAAACACTTAAGACTGCAATTTCTGTCCCATAAAATACAATGGGGAAAATATCAATCAGACAGAGATATGTAAACCAATTAACAGAAATATTTAACAATGTCCTTGATAGCTTCACCTATTTATACACCCGAGTGACCTCAAATGCATCCCTTACGTTCTTCTCTGACTCTCTGACACAGTTTAGCACAGATTGTCCTTACCTGGACCTCCTGGTAAGCCTGGTAAACCAGCTTGTCCTGGTGCTCCTGGATCTCCAGGCGTACCTGAAAAACCCTTTGGACCTGGAAGTCCAGGTGACCCTTAGAAAGAGAAATAAAACATTGGTTTTACACATATATCCTTACAAGTGCTTTACTGCACACCAGCTATATATTAGGAGTTTGAGGAGATTTGGTATGTCACCAAAGATACTAGCAGATTTCCACAAATTTACCATGGAGAGCATTCTGACTAGTTGTGTCAGTGGAGATGCCATTGCACAGGATCATAGAAGGCTCTTGAGGGTTGTACAATCAGCCAGCTGCATCATGGGCATTAGCCTCCTCATCATTAAGGACATCTTTAAAAGGTATGCCTCAAGAAGGGAGCTTTTGGTATGTTGGCCTTTATAATCAGAGCATTGAGTATAGGAGTTGGGATGTAATGTTAAAATTGTACAAGGCATTGGTGAGGGCAAATTTGGAGTATTGTGTACAGTTCTGGTCACCAAATTACAGGAAAGATGTCAACAAAATAGAGAGAGTACAGAGGAGGTTTACTAGAATGTTACCTGGGTTTCAGCACCTAAGTTACAGAGGAAGGTTGAACAAGTTAGGTCTTTATTCTTTGGAGTGTAGAAAGTTGAAGGGGGACGATAGAGGTATTTAAAATTATGAGGGGGATAGATAGAGTTGACGTGGATAGGCTTTTTCCATTGAGAGTAGGGGAGATTCAAACAAGAGAACATGAGTTGTGTGTTGGGGGGCAAGAGTTTAGGGGTAACATGAGAGGGAACTTCTTTACTCAGAGAGTGGTAGCTGTGTAGAACGAGCTTCCAGTAGAAGTGGTAGAGTCAGGTTCGATGTTGTCATTTAAAAAAAAATTGGATAGGCATATGGACAGGAAAGGAATGGAGGGTTATGGGCTGAGTGCAGGTCAGTGGGACTAGGTGAGAGTAGCGTTCGGCACGGACTAGAAGGGCCGAGATGGCCTGTTTCCGTGTTGTAATTGTTATATGGTTATATGTTATATCTATCATTAAGGACCTGACTACCCAGGATACGCCCTCTTCTCACTTCTACCATCAGGGAACTATAGGAACCTGAAGACACACACTTAACCTTCCAGGAACAGCTTCTTGCCGTCAGAGTTCTGAATGGACAACCAACCCATGAACACTACTTCTCTATTTAGGCTCTCTTTTTACACTACTTATTACATTTTTAATGTAATTTATAGCACATTTCATGTATTGCACTGCACTGCTACCGCAAAACAACATATTTTACAACACATGTCAGTGATAATAAACCTAATTCTGATCAGACTGTTAATCAAAATTAATGGCATACTTGTTTAAATGTATTAGAACTGCACATTATAATCTATGTCACCCCATTAAATTAATAGTTTAGCAGTGTGCACTTTAAAATGCACAGTCCATTCAGAATACCATCAGCACTTTGGTAATGATGGAAACTTAGTCCGAATTGATGCTTCTTTTGTACTGTGCAGATACTGCGTTGCATGAATTCTAAAGTAAAAATAAATGTTTTTTCTGATCAGACAAATTGGAAAAGTGCCTTGCTTTATATTGGCAATTAAAGCTGAATTTATGGATCCTTCATGCTGGTCCAAGTTCCCAGTGTTTACTGCTAACCAGAGATTGACATTAACTATCAAAGCTATGAATCTTATTTCAATTCTTTTCTACATTCATTCAACTAAGGGTAACATAGGATGTCTAATTGATCTCCCTGAAGTCCTGATACCACAATACGCATAAATCCGGGGTGTTCAGCACTACAGATACCAAGTTTCTTACCTATGCCCATATTGATGCAAAGTACGTTCATGTGCAAGGGAGCTCCAAATCATTATTGAGATGTTGGTTAACGTAAGAAAAAAACAGAGATTTTATTGCTCTATATTTAACATCTGTTGTCTTTTTCGTCTTTCCTCCTTCTGCAATCATATTAAATCACAACGGAGGAACTTGTTCTGAATTTCTAACATACCTGGGAATCCCTTCTCTCCTTTTGGTCCTGGATCAACTGGTCCTGGAGGTCCTGGAAAACCAGGCTCACCTTTAGGACCTCTACTTCCAGGGCCACCTGGGCCTCCAGGACCACCTGGAAGTCCTTCATTTCCTGTAATAGGCAGAAACATTATTTAACAAAAAAGCCAAAAAATGAAATTGCTCACAGATACTGGAATTGATTTGTGTCAACAGCCACTATAATTTAGAGTCCCAGGTAACAATTTCTCCAACTTCTGGTAATTTTTTTCTCTACTTCTCTCTTTTTTCACTCCCCATCCTGGCTTACCCCTTCCCTTCTCCTCACCAGCCCATCACCTCCTTCTGTTTCCCCTAATCCTTCCTCGACTTCCAGGGTCCACTCTCCTCTCCTTTCAGATTCCTTCTTTTTCAGCCCTTTTCCTTCCCTAACTATCCCCTAACAGCTTTCCCCCTCACCTGGTTTCACCTATCACTTGAACAAACACAAAATGTTGGAAGAACCCTGCACATCAGGCAACATTTATGGAGCAGAATGAACAATTGATGTTTTGGGCAGAGACCCTTCATCATTACTGGAAAGGTAGAGGGAAGAGGCCAGTATAACTCGCAACTTGTACTCCTTCCTCTCCCCCACTTTCTTATTCCTGCTTTCTTTCCAGTCCCGACGAAGGGTCTCAGCTTGAAATTTCGACTGTTTATTCCTCTCCATAGATGCTGCCTGACCTCCACTATTTTGTGTGGTTTGCTCTGGATTTCCAGCATTTGCAGAATGTGTTAATAAATAATTTTTGTTCATTAAGCTGAAGTGAATTAAGAAGTTAATGAAAAATTAAAAGAACACTGAAACACGATGCAGTCTCTCCATTCAAAACTTCCACTAATAAATTGCGCGAGGATCAAACTGTTGCAGCTACTAGATTCTGTTTAATGTCCAATAACATTGATCGAGCGAATTTGAGGCTGAGTATAATGTGCTAATGAGACCATGTACAGTATGAAGCAATTAGTGTTCAACGTTCATGGATTTCTAGGTAAACCTCTGTATGACAACTGACCATAATTCATTCATTAGGAATTATAGTGCCAGAAAATGCCAGATCTCAATTGAATCCTGGTAGTCTGCTGGTCAGCAGTTTCATTTGGAAGCCAACAGCCAATTGCAGAGCGTCAAGACCTTGGAGGTGACGTTGAGAAGTGGGGATCATTATCTGCTACAGAACCATGCTGTCGGCAGCAAAGTGCTGGAAAGAGAAAAGGCGGGGAGGGGAGTAAACAAAAAAACCTCACCCCGGTGAACGCATAGACAAAAGGCGACCAAGAACAAGTATAAATAAGAAAAAGTAATCAAGTCACAAACAAGTATAAGTGGAGGATTTAATTATTTAACATTTTAATCTTTATTTTCTCATCTTGTGTTTCTGACAACTTTATCTGGTAGCAGAGACTCACAAAGGGTAAGAATGCCACTACGAGCCCATGCATGCCTTGGGACATCAAGGTGGAACTGGAATTAATTGCATTAAAATGCAGTTTGTTAAGAAAGAACTTGGAAATGGCACTATTCCATTTTAAATTCTTTTTAAGCTCCTTTCCTGCCAAATGGAAATAATTAAGTTTACTTAAGTTTTCTTATTTTGTATTGATTCTGCCTCACCTCCCACCCTCCAGTCTCTCCCTACCCTACTCAGTGTAGGAGGATTTGAACTCCCCTGCATTGCCTGGGGAAATTATTGTTCCCTTCTGGTACTCCAGTTAAACCCAGTGCCTGGGTTTCTCCACTGAAGTTAACTCCAGTTCTTTATTCTGACGTAACAGCTAAAAGTTCGGAGACTTGCCATCAGCTGGCTATCCATTCATTGGTCTCCCTAGTTTTATGATCCTTATCGTTTAGAACAGTGGTCGCCAATCCGTCAATCGCGCTCGACTGGTCGATCTTTGAGACTTTCCCAGTAGATCCCAAGAAAAAAATGAAAAATAAATACACAAATACTGTTGAGAGATTGTTTCCGGGTTGCGGGGTTTTAGTTCCGTTCTTTCTGCCCAGGGTGCATGCGTGTAGCTCTCCCGCCACGCACTACAGCGTACTTCAGTGGTCCTCAACCACAGGGCCGCGAGGAAACGATTAGTCAGCTGCACCTTTCCTCATTCCCTGTCACAGCTACTGTTGAACTTGAATACACGCGAGGTCATTACCCAAGCGCGTCAGGGATCACTGGTTGGCCTCGGGTAACCGCCGCTTCGTGCGGCCGGCGAGAAGTGCCGTTGGTACTGGCCTGGAGCACGGACAGATGGGCGCCGCCTCTGGACGTGTTCAGCATACCGAATATTCGTGAGGAACTCGGTGCTAAAATATTTGCAGATATCCTAATTCAGGCTCAGGGTTCCGTAAGTAGCAGAGCAGCTACCTTGCTGCGATTTACTGAAAGTCATCCCTCGAGCCAAACTTTTGTCAGCCAATAGATCCTACAAGGAGGGAGGGTGCATGCCCTGTCGCACTCCTCGCTCAGTTGGTCGCTCTCTCTGGACTGCGACCTCCACAGCCCCAGCACGGGAACAGCCGCACTTGGCCGAGGCATCTGGTGGCGGGAGGTTGTCTAATGAGGCAATGAAGCACTCAAAACTGCTTCGGTACCCTGAGTCCAAGCACCCTGTGCGTAAAGACAAACCTGTTGAGTTTTTTTCCAGCGGAAAATACGTGAGCAACTGGGACAGCAGCTAAGTGCTGAGAGCCACGAGAACTAAATTGCGGAATAGACTGGACATAAGGAACCTGCTTCGAGTATCGCTGTATTCCCGTCGTGTTTAACACCACCCCCCCCGTCAGCCAGTCAATATTAAACCGGTCCGTGGTGCAAAAAAAGGGTGACCCCTGGTGTTCATACATTATTTCTACTTCCAGGTTGCGGGGTTTTACTTCTGTTCTTTTCTGCCCCGGTGCGCATGCGTGTATCGATTTGGAGTTGATCTTGCCTTTCACTAAGGCCGATGTAGGGGATCTTGGGCTTAAAAAGGTTGGTGACCACTAGTTTTAGAAGAAACAAAACTGGATAAAACCCAGGTCTCAACAGACCGGTAATATAATTAGATTAAATATGTAACTGATCTTGATATTTATTCTCAAATCTATCACTTTCTTGATTGCTTTCCAATAATCAACATAAATCAACAGTGCTTGATGAACTATGACCTTGAGGGCTGTTAATAGAACCTAGAGTTATTATAATCGAACTGCATCACATTGCACAGTGATGAATAATAGATGAGTACCTGACTACCAGAGCAGAATAAAGTTTCCATTTTAAACTGTAAGATCATAAGATATAGGAGCAGAATTAGGCCATTTGGCCCATTGAGTCTGCTCCACTATACCTTATGGCTGATCCAATTTTCCTCTCAGCCCCAATCTCCTGCCTTAACTGTATCCTTTCTGTGCCCTGACTAATCAAGAATATATCAACCTCTGCCTTAAACATACATAAAAATTTGGCCTCCACAACTGCCTGTAGCAACAAATTCCACAGATTCACCACTCTCTGGCTAAAGAAATTCCTCCTCATCTGAGTTCTAAAAGGACACCCTTCTATTCTGAGGCTGTGTCCTCTGGTCTTAGACTCTCCCACCATAGACAACATACTCTCCACATCCACTCAATCAAGGTCTTTCACCATTCCATATGTTTCAATTAGGTCAGTCTTCTGAACTCCAGTAAATACAGACCCAGAGCCATCAAACGCTCTTCATACAACAAGCCGTTTTATACTGGAATCATTTTCGTGAACCTCCTTTCAGCACATCCTTTTCTAAGATAAGGGGCCCAAACTGGCTTGCAATACTCCAAGTGAGGCCTCACTAGTGCTTTATAAAGTTTCAATGTTACATCCTTGCTTTTATATTCTAGCCTTCTTGAAATGAATACTAACATTGCATTTGCCTTCCTCACCACCGACTCAACATGCAAATTAGCCTTTAGGGAATCCTGCACAAGGACTGACAAGTCCCTTTATGTCTCAGATTTTTGTATTTTCTCTCCATTTAGGAAATAGTCAAACCTTTCATTTTTTTCTACCAAAGTGCATTTCCCAACATTCTATTCCATCTGCCATTTCTTTGCCTATTCTCCTAGGCTGTCTAAGTCCTTATATAGCCTCCCTACTTCATCAGTACTAACTGCCCCTCTACCTATCTTCATATCATCTGCAACCTTTGCAACAAAACCCTTAGTTCCATCATCCAGATCACTGACGTATAAAGTAATAAGAATCAGTCCCAACACAGTCTCAGGCGATCTCATTTGGCAAGAGTAGAGGGTAAGGGTAAGAGGTAGGGTAAGAAATACAAAACTTGTTGACATGCAAACAAGCACCAGCACTAGGTTAATTTATACCTACCTTTTGGACCTTGAAAGCCAGGGCTTCCAACAGGACCTGGAGGGCCTGAAGGTCCAGGTTTTCCCATCAACCCCATATCACCCTTTGGACCTGTAGGTAAAGTACAGATTGGGAATTATACAGAAGTCTTGTTAATGAAGCTACCCCAAACACTGTACCCAAATCTGACAAGCTGCACCCTCAGCTTAGAAAGGATCTCTACTGAATCTCACCCATATTTTCTGCTTTCATCTTTCTCTGTTCGAAGGTCTCATTCAACAGTTAAATGAAACCGTTTTTATATTGTGTTTGGTGCACAGAAATATTTCAAGAAGGTTTGTAGGGGTTAATTTCTAAACTTATTCTACTACCTAAGGATTCACTATCAAGGCTTCTACATCTCATGTTCTCAGTATTATTAATTAATATTATTTTATTTGCACATGCTGCCTTCTTTTGCACATTAGCTTTCTGTCATCTTTGTGTGTAGAATTTCACTGATTCTATTGTATTTTTTATTCTATGATTCCACTATTCTTTGAGCAGAGTTACAAACACCAACATTTCTCAAAGAGAAATATTTTTTGCCTCATTTCTATCAAGTGGGTAACCCCTTTTTTCTTAAGCAGTGAACCCTGGTTCTAGATTCTTACAACAGGAAACCTCCCTTCTACATTCAGCCTGCTCAGATCCTCATAAACTTCAGGTGTTGCAAGATTAACCTGTCCTACCTTTCTTCACATGATAGCCTGCTCATTCCAGGTATCAGTAATACATCTGCGAATTATTCTCCAAAACATTAATATCCTTATTTAAGTAAGGAGACCAATATTGTCACAGTATTCCAGATGCAGTCCTAGCAGCACCCAAGATAACAAGCAGAAAGCTACTTTGATATTCAATTCCATGACTAACAAATGACAACATTGGGTTAATATTTTCTAACTACTTACGCTATTTGATAGATAGATAGATAGATAGATACTTTATTCATCCCCATGGGGAAATTCAACTTTTTTTCCAATGTCCCATACACTTGTTGTAGCAAAACTAATTACATACAATACTTAACTCAGTAAAAAAAAATATGATATGCATCTAAATCACTATCTCAAAAAGCATTAATAATAGCTTTTAAAAAGTTCTTAAGTCCTGGCGGTAGAATTGTAAAGCCTAATGGCATTGGGGAGTATTGACCTCTTCATCCTGTCTGAGGAGCATTGCATCGATAGTAACCTGTCGCTGAAACTGCTTCTCTGTCTCTGGATGGTGCTATGTAGAGGATGTTCAGAGTTATCCATAATTGACCGTAGCCTACTCAGCGCCCTTCGCTCAGCTACCGATGTTAAACTCTCCAGTACTTTGCCCACGACAGAGCCCGCCTTCCTTACCAGCTTATTAAGACGTGAGGCGTCCCTCTTCTTAATGCTTCCTCCCCAACACGCCACCACAAAGAAGAGGGCGCTCTCCACAACTGACCTATAGAACATCTTCAGCATCTCACTACAGACATTGAATGACGCCAACCTTCTAAGGAAGTACAGTCGACTCTGTGCCTTCCTGCACAAGGCATCTGTGTTGGCAGTCCAGTCTAGCTTCTCGTCTAACTGTACTCCCAGATACTTGTAGGTCTTAACCTGCTCCACACATTCTCCATTAATGATCACTGGCTCCATATGAGGCCTAGATCTCCTAAAGTCCACCACCATCTCCTTGGTCTTGGTGATATTGAGATGCAGGTAGTTTGAGTTGCACCATATCACAAAGTCCTGTATCAGTTTCCTATACTCCTCCTCCTGTCCATTCCTGACACACCCCACTATGGCCGTGCTGTGCTGTGTTAAATTTTGTAAAATTATTAGATGGAAGTCTGAACAATTCCAAGTGACACTTTAGCTCTTGATGAGCCTGCAGCATGTAGGGCTCTGTACATTTGTTAAAAGTTTGCTTATAGCGGTTGTATTCTTACACTATAGGTTCCTTAATAGCCGCCGGATTCTTTCTTAGCCGCAGGCACTAGTGGCATGACAGCAAAAGGACCAAAGAAATTATTTTTCTCTGCGTATCTCTCAACGCTTGTGGATTGGAACCTATTTATTGAGGCACTTCTCGTTCATTTCTTGGGACTTCACCTAAACCAAGGTGCCTAGAACGGATCCAGACTGTTTTCACCAGTTGGAATTCATAATTCCCCTGACAATGGTGACAATCAAGTGGCAGCTGAGTATCATGAGCCCTGAAATCCTCATGTGACTTACTATGTAGTTAGTATTCAGTCCAGTTTACTTGTGCTTTCTGTTTTATGATAACAAAGTAGCCTTAAGTTATTTTGTTGTACTTATTTCCTGGACACTTGAATTGTTTTGGGTCTGATCAACCCATACCATCACACCCCATTTGCATTTTCATCTTCTGTGATCGCACAGATCCCTCAGTATCTCAGAGCACTTGCACTTCTCGCTGTTTAGATAGTAAGCTTCTTTATTTTTTCTTCCCAACATTGACAACAACTTATTTTTCCACATTATACTAAATTTGCCAGATCTTAGCTCATCCATATATCTATCTTTACCCCTTGTAATGTTCACAACCTTCCTACCTCTCTTTGGGACATCGGCAAATTTAATGATACCCTGAGATAATTCATCCAGGTCATTTTACTGTAAAAGGTAGCTGGTTGATTTAGTGAGATATGCAAAGCAGGGATCTATTACACTTTGCACTCACTGGGAGGAGCCAACCCCTCCCTAATTTATGAAAAGTGACCAGCAATGGAACAAAGAAACCAAAATATTAGTTCTAGCAAAGGATACATACTTCCTGTTATATAAGTAGTAGAAAGACTGCTAGGAATTTATTTCCTTTGAGGCTCAGGAGACTTGGGTCCCACACTACTGGGTCTAGGAACAGTTACTACTCAACAGTCAAGCTCCTGAACCAGTGTGGATAACTTCACTTACCTCAACGCTGAACTGATTCCACAACCTGTGGGCTCACTTTCAAGGACTCTACACAGTATTCTTTATTTACAATTAATTAATTATTATTATTATTTGTTCATGTTTGTATTTGCACTGCTCATCTTCTTTTGACAATGGCTGTTTGTCCATTTTTGTTTGCACGTGGTTTTTCACTGATTTTCTTTGTGTTTCTTTGTAGCAACTGTGATTGTCCACAAGAGAATGAATCTCATGGTGATAGACGTGACATGAATTTACTTTCAACTTTACCTGGTGGACCTGGGCGCCCATCGAATGCTGGTCGACCTGGAGGACCTGGAGGACCTGGTAGACCTGGACCACCTGGTAACCCTGGATTTCCTTTGTCTCCGGGAGGGCCAGGAATATCCAGACCTGGAGGACCAGGGTCTCCCTTATCACCAAACAGGCCTGGTGATCCTGGTTAACAACATGGAAACAGATTATCACTAATAAATTCATGAAATGTTACTTCTAGATTCAGAATTACCACTAGCAATAGTTTACAAAATGTTTCCTTTACTAACTGGGTCTGCCTTTTGTACATTAAATTCATCTTAACTCCGGTTTACTATTGTTCAGCTAGAGACATAAGTTTCTCAATTTATTTTTGGGACCATTGATGTTTTCTGTATTTACTTCTGGAAAGCAATAAATATGTCCTTACTTACTCTTTGGAAAAGAAGTGAGTTATTTATTTATTTAGAGTTACGTGCAGAATAGGCCCTTAGAGTTTCGAACCCCACTGCCCAGCAACCCCTGATTTAATCACAGGACAAGTTACAATGACTTGTATGCTGTATCTCTCTCTCTCTCTCTCTCTCTCTCTCTCTAAATTTAGCTGATAAACTGCTACATTTGCTTATTTCTGTCCAAGTTTTGGGCAGCACTAGGAATAATAAAGCTCCTTTAAGAACAGAAAGTCAAATTAAAAGACAGAGAGACCCAGGGGTACAGGGACCTAGTTCCTTGGAAGTGGAAATACCAGTAGATAATGTGGTGAAGAAGTCCAATGATGTGCGTGATTTCATAAGTCAGGGAACTGCGTACAAGTGATGGGTTGTCATGTCACTAGGTGTTGGCGAGACCGCATCTGGAATATTATGTGCAATTCTGGATGCCATTCAGCTGGGGAGAGTGCAGAAAAGATTCACAAGGATGCTGCCAGGACTGGCGGGCTTAAGTTATGATGAAAGGTTGAATAGGCTGGGACTGGTTTCACTGGAGTGAAGGAAGCTGAGGGCTGACCTTATAGAGGTGTACAAAATCAAGAGGGACACTGATAGAATACATTATCACAGTCTTTTCCCCAGGGTAAGGGAGCCTAAAACTAGAGGGTATTGGTTTAATATGAAAGGGGAAAGATTTAAAGTGGTCCTGGCAGGCAAGAGTTTGAACACGCGGTGGGTAAACGTCATGTTTGAAAGACATTTAGACAGGTACATGGATAGGAAAGTTTTGGATGGATCTGGGTCAAATCCAGGCAAATGGGACTGGCTCAGGAAGACATCTTGGTTAGAATGGGCATATTGGACCAAAGGCTCTGTTTCTATGCTTGCTATTTCTATGACTATGACTTAGAATAGCCAAGTCAATTGTGCAGGATATTATCAACAACAGATATTCCCCTCTCCCCACCTTTTAAACCTACTCCTCAGCTTTTTCCCTCCAGTCCTGCCAAAGGGTTTCAGCCCGAAAAGTCAAGAGTACTTTTTTCCATAGATGTTGCCTGGCCTGCAGAGTTCCTCCAGCACTTTGAGTGTGTTGCACAGATATTCATTACTGATTTATCTATGAGAGTTCTTATTTCTTCTTTTTGTAATGGCACACTTTGTTGTCTTCTGCACTCTGGTTGAACGCCCTAGTTGGGTGGTCTTTCATTGATTCTGTTCTGGTTATTATTCTATAGATTTATTACGCCCATGAGAAAGTGAATCTCAGTGTTGTAAATGGTGACATATACGTACTTTGTTTAAAAAAAAAATTACTTTGAACTTTACTGGAAGGAAAGGGAAATAAGATTGAGGTCGTGAATGAGTTTAGCAAGGCCCATGGGGGAAGGGGGTGGCTAACACTAAATTATGAGGCCCCAGGAGAAAATGACCTTGAGTAGAAGTCAGTGTGAGGGTGGAGTAAGAGAGTGTGACGCCATGGGATCTGGAATTTAGGTGAAAGAAATTTCAAATGAGTAACTCAGGTAGATAAGACAGACAGTGAAGGAATCACTGGAGAGGAGTACTGAGATAATGGTCACCAACTCCAATGTATAATGTCACCATCTGTCATATATTTACATTAACTAGTGAAAGAAGGGAACGTGAGGAGATTAACTGGTCGAGTTCTCCCTTACAAGTTGGTCTGTGATGCAAAATGTAACCAAACCCTTCCCCTCCTCTCTAGAGCAGTGGAATCCTACTTCCATTACACACACCAGCACCTTGCTGAGAAGCGGTATTGCACTAGTGCATGTCCTGGACATCTCTAATTGCCTCCGTGTTCAGTATCAAATCTGGGTTTCCGGTTTTTGAACATTTCTGGGGGTGTGAGGGAAGAAAAAGGAAATATCACTGTACAGAGGAACTGCAAGAAATTTATGTCATAGTCGCTCATCAGCTGGACATTCTGTCAGAAGACAATTTAAAGAAAACTGTTAGATTAAAGAAAGCTCTCCACCAACATACATCAGTAATTGCACTTTTCTACTATGGAACAGATTTCCACAAATAAACAGGGACATAGAAAATCAAATGGCTTCTCTTAACAAGTGTATTATATTAGATGCCCAGTGGAAGTCAAGCACTACCAGATTACAGTGCTTAAACTAGTTTGTACTTTAAATATTCAATTAAAAAACTTGCATTAATTATTCCCACAGTGCAATGAGCAGGGGAAATCCATTCATTCACCTCTTTGGAGTACAGGAGTTGGGATGTACTATATGTTGAAGTTGCTGATGTCGCCTAATTTGGAGTATTGTATGCATTTCTGGTCACTTACCTACAGGAAAGATGTCAATAGGATATAAAGAGACACGAGGACCTCAGTTATAAGGAAAGATTGAATAGGTTAGGACTTTATTCCCCAGAGTGTAGGAGAATGAAGGGAGATTTAATAGAGGTATATGAAATTATGAGGGGTATACAGACTTTTACCGCTGAGGTTGGGTGAGACTAGAACTGTAGGTCACAGGTTAAGTTGAAATGCAAAATGTTTAAGTGGAACATGAAAGGGAGCTTCGTCACTCAGAAGGCGGTGAGAATGTGGAATGAGCTCCAGTGGAAGTGGTAGATGAAGGTTTGATTACAATTTTTAAGAGAAGTTTGGGTAAGTACATGGATGGGAAGGGTATGGAGAGCTATGGTCCAGGTGCAGCTCAATGGGACCCGCAGAATAATAGTTCAGCAAGGTAACTGTTTCTGTCCTGTAGTGTTCTATTACTCCATGGAAGAGAATAAAACTCGGACCAGAATATCAGTGGGTGTAGCTGTTTGAATTTTCTTGCTCATCAATTCAGATTCTGCAATTGCACATCAGTCTGGTCATTCCAACAAATGCTCTTAACATTCTCTACATATTCTTAAAACAGGCCCCTGCTATGGCCAGGATCCACTCAGTTGGTGCATGGACATATTTGGCATGTACATAATTTACACATGGATAATAAGGAGTTAATTTTGGACAAATGATTTTAATCATGAGGAGACTAGCAGATGCCAGTTATTACACATGATTTGTAAATTGACACTGATTTCCCTTTTTGACAAATCTTGTTTGTGTGCCATTCCATACATTTCGGGATCTACAATCTCAAATATAAACATACGTGAGTCTTATGTGCAGTTTAATATTGCCAAGATTCGTGGCAATGCAGGGAAAGGTGTTGCCAAACATCTTTGGATGCCAGTACCAATTTAGTAGAACTTACCTGAAACATGTCAGCATCTCAAAAACCTGGAAACACACTTCCAGCAGAATGTGAAAATGAAATTAAAAACCAAATTATCCCATGCAAGTAATCTAGGGTTCTACTTTTCCAAGAGAAATTTCTCAAAGCAGCCTCAAACAAGTGTGTTGGTCCAGTTCCCAGGTTTGGTATACATTCAGAATTATAGTCACAAATTTTCCCACACTGGGTATTGGGATTTTTGGTTTCCAAGTTGCACTAGAGCTCCACCTACAGACCAGCTTGGCTGCTGACACAGGCAGGTTCATGGGACCAGTTAACAGAAGCGAGTGAGAGACATTATGAGACAAAAAGTTGTATATGGTTATATATGGTTATAAAAAGCTTTGCACCAAAAGGGGTCATTTTTCTTATTCCTTTTTCATTTGGCTTTTACTCATCTAGAGGTTTTCCAACAAAGGGGAGAGAACTAATTGTAATGTATCCCACACCAAGAGAATAATAGCCCTGAATATTGTGGGCTTGAATCCCCTCGATGGTTACTAGGGCTGTGGATCCCAGAGCCCTGCGTGTGATGCTGCAGTCACTATAGGTCTATTTCAAATAAACTATCCTTACACAAATTCTACAAATACCAGGTATAAAATCACTGCAGAGGCCAATTCATTGACTATACTTAAAGCAGAGGTTAATAGGCTCCTGTTTAGTAAGGGTGTCAAAGGTTACAGGGAGAAGGCAGGAGAATGGGGTTGAGGAGGATAATAAATCAGTCATTATGCAATGGCAGAGCAGATTCGATGGGTTAAATGGTTATTTCTGCTCCTATGTCTTATGGCGTCACAATGGAAATTCCAGGACCATTGCCTGTGGATTTGTGGGTCTATTTTCCCTGGGGAGAAAGTCCAAGTGGTATTTCATGTGGTGAGGTTCTTACGGTGGGTTGGGCAGAAAGACAAATTAAAATAGAAATGTCTGGAAATGTTAAGTTTCTGTGGAAAATTAAACAGCTGATTCTTTGGGTCATGATCTTTCAACAGAAATGTTGAACATGTTTGAAGTTGCAGAGAAGAGGGAAGTGTAGGAGGAATTGAAGAGAACGTCTGTGATAAGGTGTGGGGAACGAAAGAATGAGCATGATGCTGGCTGGGAGATGGTAGCAGAGGCTTGTTACGTGATGGTGAAGATGAATGAGAACAAAGGAGAGAGGAAGACTGCATTTTCTGAAAACCTGGAAGAAAATAATGCTTGAAGTTTTCATTGATGTTAGGCTGCATGTCAGCTGAGAATAAAATAACAGTTTTATTTTCCCTTCATGTAAACACATAGGAAGTTTGAGTAAAATGTGCTTTAGGGCTGATTGCTGACACTCAGAGAAACATTGTTTTGTTAGCTGGTTACCTATTAATCAATATTGCGTTCAGTTCTGGTGGAATGATCTGGAAGGTGTAGCAAAGGGGCAAAGCAGATTTACCAGGATGTCTCGATTAGAATGCATGTATTATGAGGATAAGCTGAGTGAGCTCGAGCTTTTCCCTTTGGAGCGAAGAAGATTTAAGGTGACTTGATAGAGGTGTACAAAATAAGAGCATCGATCGAGTGTGCACCCAGACACTTTCTCCCAGGGCGGAAATGGCTAAAACAAGGGGGCATAACTTTCAGGTGACTGGAGCAAAGTATAGATGGGATGCAAGAGGTTTTTTTTTTAAACACAGAGTGATGGGTGCATGGAACTGCTAGGGATGGTGGTAGAGGCAGATACATTAGGCACATTTACAAGACTCTTAAGATAGAAACACTGATGATAAGAAATGGAGGGATCTCTGTGAGGAAAGGGTTAGATTGATCTCAGAGTAGGTTAAAAGGTTGGCATGAGATTTTGGGCCAAAGGGTCCATACTGTGCAGTAATGTTCAATGTTCTATCTGTTAGTTCCAGGCATTCAGAGCTGGACTTACTGATGCACTCCCAATGGAATTCATACCTGGTGGTCCAGGCAGTCCGGGTGGGCCTTGTGGACCAGGTGGGCCTCGAAAGCCACTTCCAGGTGGGCCTGGTGGACCGGGAGGTCCGGGGGGGCCGGAGAAGCCTGGATCACCTGAGAAAGAGACATAAAGTTTATCAAGAACCATCTTTCTCGCGAAACAACCCTGCATCATTAAACGTCGACAGCATACACTGTCCCATTGATGCAAATCGACTTACAAGTTCATCAGCCCAGGAGTCATTTAAGCTGACAGCAATTGACAGTTTTCTTTTTGACTGAGGCGACTTTCTTTAAGTTCAGTTAAACACAACTGGTATATCTAGTGACCACTTTACACCTGGGATGTTAAACCTTCCTCCCCACACCTCTTCAACCTGGGTGATTTTCTTTATCTTCTTAGAAAAATTATTTTTATTTATATGTGTGTGCTGGATCTCTCTACTTAAGTCAATGTTATTGCCCACCCTTAATTTCCTTTAAAAAGTGTCCTCGTACTTGAATTGTTTCATCTTGTGTGGACAGGGAGGTTCTGGATTGCAGTCGAGAAAGAGGCAATTTGCAGTACCAAAGGAACCACTGCATAGGTTTTAAGAGGCCTTGGTGAGTTGCGACAGTGCACCTTGTAGATGATATGCTCTGCAGCATCTCCATGTGCTTCCCAAAAGAAGGAGTTAATGTTCCGGATGGTGAATGGGTTTCCATTTGAATATTTTTACAGGAGCACCATCGCGAGTGTCCTTCCCAGTTACATCACCATCTGGTCTGGGAATTACAAAGGATCTAACCACAAGTCCCTACGAGGACTATTGAGAGGATCACTGGTGACTCTCTTCCAACCATCAGAGATATTTGTCAGGAGCGCTGCATAGGCAGGGCCCTTACTATTGACAGTCACTCCCTCCCATCCGTCCAACAATCTCTTTTTCAATCTTTTTATTAATATCAAAATAGTGGATATACATAGTATTGCTACACAATTGTTGGGATTACATTGTTAATAGATAATGTATATAATTATATATTCAGCTAATACAAAGGTAATAAACCTCCCAAAAATATTCAAATACAAATGTAGAGTTCACAAAAAAAAGATTAACATATCCAAAAATAAAAAAAATACACCCCCCAAAAAAACTAAACTAACCAATACTAACCTAACAGAAAAAAAACTGAGAAACGAACATGGGCTGTTTATAGCATCAAAAAAAAAACCAGGACCATTAGTGTCACCAGCTCCGAACCTCCCTACATATAATAACAACACAAGAATAGGTTTGGAAAGAGGTCAAATCATATCATATGAAAGTGTTGAATAAAAGGCCTCCAAGTCTGATCAAATTTAATAGAAGGATCGTATATAACACTTCTGATTTTTTCTAAGTTTAAACATAACATAGTTTGAGAGAACCAATGAAACGTGGTGGGAGGATTAATCTCCTTCCAATTCAGCAAAATCGATCTTTTAGCCATTAATGTGAGAAATGCAATCATCCGACGCACTGAAAAGGTTAAATGGTGTGGTTCTATCATTGGTAAACCAAAAAATTGCTGTAATAAGATGAGGTTGTAAATCAATTTTCAAAACAGTTGAAATAATATCAAAGATATCTTTACAATATTTTTTCAAAGCAGAACACGACCAAAACATATGAGTTAAAGAAGTGGTCTCAGAGTGACATCTGTCACATACTGGACTTATATGAGAATAATAATGAGCTAATTTATCCTTAGACATATGGGCCCTATGAACTGTATCAATGAACGTTTAGCACATATAGAGGATGAGTTAACTAATTGAAGAATTTTTTTCCCATTTTTCAATAGGTAAGGTAAGCTTAAGTTCCCTTTCCCAATCATTTTTAATTTTATTTGATGCATCTGAATGAATTTTCATAATTATGTTGTAGATAGATGCTATTGCACCTTTCTGAGAAGGATTTAAGTCTAAAAATTTTTCCAAACTATCCATAGAGCAGGGGTGTCAAACTCATTTTAGGTCACGGGCCGGATTGAGCAAAATGCAGCTTCATGCGGGCCGGATCAGTCGGACGCGTGCGAACGCAGCTTTCGTTGCCTCCGTTTTTTCAGCCTGCTCTCATGTGTCTCAGTCTCTGCTATAACTACAAAGTGTTTCACTTTACAAATTCCGTTTCTTATGAAGAAGACTGCCGAGCAAGACTGCCGAATAACCACTAAAAACCCTGAAAACCTGGTACCTGAATAAACTCAGCATTAGCCATATCATACGCCATAGGCGCTTCGATTACTGGGGCCAGCTTTAATAGTAATTAGATATTATCTCGCGGGCCAAAGATAATTCCACCGTGGGCCGGATTTGGCCCGCGGGCCTTGAGTTTGACATATATGCCATAGAGTATAAGTTCGGGAAAGTAGGAAGGACGGTATTTAAAAAGTTTCTAACCTGTAAATATCTAAAGAAATGAGATCTAGGTTAATTATATTTGTTAGATAATTGCTCAAATGACATGAAGCAATTATCCAAAAATAAATCAGAAAATCGTAATATACCTTTAGTTTTCCAAGTCAAATAGGCTTGATCCATAATAGAGGGATAGAAAAAAAAGTTAGATATAATAGGACTTGCTAGAAAAAATTGATTCAACCCAAAATATTTCCGAAATTGAAACCATATTCGTAAAGTATATTTAACTATTGGATTATCTAATTGTTTATACAATTTAGAAAGAGCGAAGGGAAGCGAAGTTCCTAGAACAGAACCCAATGAAATACCTTGTACCGAATTACATTCAAGATTTACCCAGTGAGGGCTTAAAGTTACATCCAAGTCCCACAACCAAAATTTCAAATAGCGGATATTAGTTGCCCAATAGTAAAATCTAAAATTCGGCAGCGCCAGACCACCCTCCTTTTTAGACTTCTGTAAATATCTTTTGCTTAGCCTCGGATTTTTATTCTGCCAAATATAAGAAGAGATTTTAGAATTAACGCTATCAAAAACAGATTTTGGAATAAAAATTGGTACCGCTTGAAATAAATATAAAAATTTAGGTAATATAATCATCTTGATAGCATTGATCTGGCCTATCAATGACAAAGACATTGGCGACCAATTAGTAAATAACTGTTTAATCTCATCAATTAAAGGTAAAAAGTTTGTCTTAAATAAATCTTTATGTTTTTCTGTAATTTTGACCCCTAAATATATAAAATAGTTGGTAACCAATTTAAAGGGTAAACGTCCATATATTGGGATGTGCATATTTAGAGGAAATAGTTCGCTCTTATTAAGGTTCAGTTTGTAATCCGAAAAATTACTAAACTGAGCCAACAAAGATAAAACTGCAGGAATGGATTCCTCAGAGATATACAATAATAAATCATCTGCATATAATGATAGTTTATGTATCTCATTCCCACGGGTAATACCAAAAATATTAGATGATTCCCGAATAGCAATTGCTATACATTCCAGAGTAATATCAAATAGTAATGGACTAAGAGGACAACCTTGCCTGGTGCCTCGAAATAAACAAAAAAGGGAGATCTTTGATTATTAGTGTTAACCGAAGCTACTGGGGTATGATGTATCAATTTAACCCAAGATATAAATGTCGAACTAAAATTAATTTTATCGAATACAGTAAATAAATATGGCCATTCAACTCTGTCAAATGCTTTCTCAGCATCTAATGAAATGACACATTCTGTAGTACTACATGAAGGAGTGTAAACAATATTCATTAATCTCCTAAAGTTAAAAGAAGAGTACCGGTTTTTAATAAATCCAGTTTGATCCACAGATATAATTTGAGGTAATACCTTCTTCAACCTAGTCGCCAATATCTTAGAAAAAATCTTGGAATCTATGTTCAACAAAGATATCGGTCGATATGATGCACACTCAGTGGGATCTTTATTCTTTTTTATATTAAGGAAAAAAAAAGCCCTATAAAATGATTGTGGTAATTTACCCAATCTAATTGCTTCTTTAAAAATTCTACCTAACCAAGGAGAGAGAATAGAAGAGAAACATTTAAAAAATTCCACTGTATAACCGTCTGGACCTGGTGCTTTACCAGAATTCATTGAAAGAATGATGCCGTTTATTTCTTCATCTGAAATGGGAGTTTCTAATATTAAACGTTCTTCGGGTGATAATTTCGGAAAATACAATTCCTTAAGAAGTCATACATAATATTAGGGTCATTGGGAAAATCAGAATTATATAAAGAGGTATAAAAATCTTGAAAAGATTTTTTTATTTCATCATGATTAACTGTCAAATTATCATCTTGTTTATGAATCTTAATGATTTGGCGTTTAACTGAGGAAGTTTTCAATTGATTAGCTAATAATTTACCCGATTTATCACCATGTATGTAAAATTTACTTCTGGTTTTCATTAATTGGTTTTCATCGAGGATGTAAGTAATAAATTATATTCCATTTGAAGCTGGACTCTGTTTATAAGGCTCCTTACTAGGACCAATGGAATATTTCTCATCAATTTCTTTGATCTTATCGACCAATAATAATACTTTATTCTTAATATATTTCCTCATACCAATAGAATAGGAAATAACCTGACCACGGATATCTGCCTTAAAAGTGTCCCAAAGTGTTCCATTGGAAATTTCTTCTGTAAAATTAGTTGAAAAGAATAAATCAATCTGTTCCTTCATAAACACAACAAAATCCAAATCTTGAAGCAAATTGGAGTTAAATCACCATTATCTAATGCTAGGAACTGTACCCATTAATTTGATAGAAAGTTTCATTGGAGCATGATCGGAAATGGCAATAATGTCATCGTTACAGTCAATCACAGATGGGATGAGACGAGAGTTGATAAAAAAGTAATCAATTCTAGAGTAAGAATGATACACATGTGAAAAAAAAGAAAACACTTTATCCTTGGGGTGTAGAAATCTCCAAATATCCAAAATTCCAGAATCATTCATGAAGGAATTGATAAGAGTAGCCGACTTGTTTGGTAAGACTTGAATAGATATAGATCTATCCATCGAAGGGTTCAAACAACAATTAAAATCACCACCCATTATCAGCATATATTCATTTAGATCAGGGAAAGCAGTAAATAAATTCTTAAAAAATTTGGGATAATCCACATTCGGAGCATAAACATTAGCCATAACCACTTTTTTATTAAAACGTAACCCAGTAATAAACAAGAATCTGTCATTCGGATCGGAAACAGTATCATGATGAACAAATGTAATTGAGGTATCAATAAAAGTTGAAACACCTCTTATTTTAGCATGCAAATTCGAATGAAACTGATGTTCCTACCAAAACCTGAAAAAACGCTGATTATCCTCTTTCCTCACATGAGTTTCTTGTATAAAAATAATATGAGCATTTAGTCTTTGGAATACTTTAAAAGTCTTCTTCTGTTTAAGCGAATGGTTTAAGCCATTTGTATTCCAAGAAACAAAATCAATAATCTGAGCCATAATTACATAAAATTAACCCTTTGGTATGTAAAGAAGTATAATGCGAACGCGGAAGAGGAACAAAAGCTCAGGGATGAACGGAAGGTGACGACTCTGTATAGATCTTTGTAGTTCTAAGCCAGCCCAAATAAGAAAACTGAAAATATAGAAAGACCCCCCACCCTCCACCGGCAAAGCTCCCAGACTGAGCCTGAAGAAGGCCAGAAAAAGAAATAACACTAAATCTACCCCTGTTTCTCCAGAAGGCAACTCCAAAAATATATGTTAAAATGAAGATCACTCAAAATCCAAAAAAAATAAGGATTATAATATAACAATCTTCATAAAGTAATTTCTGACAACGAAAAGAAAAAGTAAACATCAGCGTATATTATAAATCGGAAACAAAGACATAAGTAATTAAAAATAACATTTTTAAAAAAACAAAGGCATTATGGGAAGGAGAATGCAAAAAGAAAAAACTGGCGGAATGAAAGAACAAGAGGAAATATGAAATCGGAACAACGAACTGCCATCTTGATTATACAAAACTAAAAGAGAACCAAGATATTCCTCCAGAAAAAAACAAAAGTCCCCCATCAATCATTAATAAAAATGTCAAAAATCAAAAATTTTAAAAAAAGATTAAGAAGATTAAAAGGGGAGAAGAAAAGAACGAGTATTTCAAGTAAAAAAAACTATAATTAAAATATAAAATATCACTACACTAGCTTATAAAGATCGAACTTCATGGGAAAATTATAGGCTTTAAAGAAAAAATCGCATAAGCACATAACCAGGACTACAAAACCATAGATTAAGTAAAAATGTGTGTCCGAAGCAGGTGGATAGTGATCATCCAAAAAACCTCGAGCAGCGGTTGTAGTAAGAAAAACATGGCGTTGCCCTTTGGGAGTAGTAATTCTGAGGCGCGCCTGGTAAAGTAATGCTGGTTTGAGACTCTTTTCATAATGTTCCGACATCAAAGGTTTAAAAGCCAATCGTGCCTTCATTACTTCTGGGCTATAATCCTCCACAAGACGGAATTGATAGTTTTGATGATGGATCATACCTCGTTGATGAGCGACGCGGATATGATGTACTTTAACATGCACATAGTGGAACTGGACAATCACTGCTCTTGGTCTGGCCCCAGGGCTCAAATATTGGGGAAAGGAGCGATGAGCGCGTTCAAGTAATGGTGGTTCGTTTGGAAATTCAGAGGTAAATGCATCCTTTAAAAGTTGAGAAAAATTTTTTACAGGGTCCCCTTTCTCGATATCTTCAGGGAGCCCAATTATACATAGATTCTCTCTTCTGGATCAGATTTCAAGATCGATGATCTTGGATTTGCAACTCTCCAGCTATTTAACTGTCAAAGACAGAGTTTGTTGCAAACGATCAACTTTCTGATCTTTCTTCCGAGCGTCGTCCTGTAGTTCTGTGATTTTAGATTGTTGTTGTTTAACTTCATGATCGAGCGCAGCCAAAGAGTCCTGAAGTACCTTAAAAGCTTCTTTAATATTTTGGTGTAGCCTAATAGATTGTGCCTTCAAAAGATCCAACATTGTCTCGTAAGTTAATTCAGTTTTCTCAGGCTCACCTCTTTTCTTCTTACCGCTCCTATCGGTATCTTTCCCATTTTTTGAATCGGTCCCTTTAGCTCTTGTGATCATCATGCTCTTCTGTGCACGTTTCTTCAAAAATTCACAACCAAAGCCCCAGAAAAAGTTCAAAAATAAGAGTCTTTTAGTGTAGATAAAAGTAGGTTAAATAAGGGTGATCCTGGGTTAAAAAAAATAACGGTAATGGAGAGAAGCCGGATCCAACCTCACTCCGTGAAC
Organism: Hemitrygon akajei; assembly: GCF_048418815.1. NCBI lineage: Eukaryota > Metazoa > Chordata > Chondrichthyes > Myliobatiformes > Dasyatidae > Hemitrygon > Hemitrygon akajei. Next base: position 23,891,485 of record NC_133133.1, on the reverse strand, counting down.
GCCTAGTGGAGAATCCCATGTCCAACAATCTCTTTGGCCCTCTATCATCAGGCAGGAAAGAGCATAGCATTAGGATAAGTTCTGTAAGGATGGAAAACAGATTCTTCCCCCAGGCCGTAAGATTACTGAACTCCCTACCAGCACTCAGGTATCATTGGAATGGCGCACCAGTAGTGTTACACTCTTCACTTTTTAAATTGTTTCATAAATGCAACTTATTATTTGTTAATTTATTTGAGGCGTTACATGTTTGAGTTCAACGTCTATGTCAAAAGAACTCTTACAGGCAGAAACAAAGCGAAGAAACCAAATAGAACCCATTAAAACAAAACAAGACAGTCAAATACCCAATATGCAGAGAGAGAGAAAAGAAAAAAAACATGCAAGCAATAAAAGTAAGCAATAGCATTCAGAACTGAAGTTCACAGACGTGAGTTCACACTGTGATAGCTGCAGGCCACAGCCCCAGTTCGGTGTACACCTCACAGAGTAACGTGTTGAAGTTCATTGCGAGGATGAATAAACCTCGTGGAGCAGCGATTTGAGCTGACCTGTGCTTCGCCTCTGGCCCCGACACCTTGTCCTTTTCAATTTGGCCCAAAGTTCAAGTCGTCCAGACCTTGCTCTTGGATCTGGACCCTGCTGCTTCGATACGCTCTTGGGCTGCTGCCTTGCCACCTTAGATCGGCCCATACTCAACTTCTCCAATTTGGCTCATCTCTAGAGTACTGTACTGTACAGTACTGTTCAAAAGTCTTCGGCACATATCTATAGCACGGTGCCTAAAATGTTTGTATAGTACTGTAGTAATTTTATGTATTCTACTGCACTGTTGCCACAAAAAAAATCTCATGACATAAGTGAGTGATGATAAACCTGATTCTGATATCGGTCTCTACTGTGGAATGAGAGTGGAAAGGGGATAGGGAGAGGGGAATCATGTTTTGAAAAAAGGGAAGGGAGAGGGAGGGAACAGGAAGGACCAGAGAGACATTTTGTAATGATCAATAAGCCAATTGTTTGGAATCAAGTGACCTTGCCTGGTGTCTCACCCATGCCACTCGCTGCCCCTGGCACTCCCCTGCCACCTGTCCTACATCCCTCCTGCAGCACACCATCCTCACCATTCCCAACATCCTTTGCTCCCACCAGATTTACAAACTCGCTCTCCGCTCCACATTGACAAACACAGTTGTGTGTTACGCACCTTGGTCTGGAGGAACATTGTTTTGTGGGGACGGGTGAGTCCTGGGCTGGCTGTTCAGCTCACTTAAGGAAGGTGAAGCATCTCCCACAGCCTCTCCTTTCCAGGTGTAGTGATCGCCGCAGGACCACTGTTTGGCTTGCCTTGCAGGAGGTCACTCACATATGGCCTCTCCTACACCACTCTGTGCATAGAAATGCCTTCCCTGGCATCCCTGTTCTTACTCAGTTTGCTATATCACAGCACAACCGAGTGCCCAGCGGTATGACTGGGCGGGCAGGCTGGGCTCATCAGCTTTGGCTGGCAGCCAGCCGAGGAGAAGGACAACACCGATTCCAAACCCGGGTAGATGGGTCTCATTAGCCTTGCCAGGCAGTCTGTCCAGGAGAAGGAAAACTCTGATACTCAACTTCACAGCCCTGCGGTTGCTGCAGTCATTGTAGCTTACTGTGCCATTGTGGAACATCCCCCAGCCTAAAAGGTGGAATTGGTCTGAGCACACCGACACTCACTATAAACCTACACAACACTGGCCAGAAGAATAATCATGTCTTCACTCCTGAGTTCCTTTCTTCCCTCCTATCTTCGTAACCGAAGACCCAGCCATCATACATGTGTACAGTTGAATTATAAATAATAAACTGAATTTGAACTTGAACAAGTTTATCAGGTGGTGCAGGGGTGGAACATCCATACAAGTGGTATGGATACAAGAGTATTCCACTGCATTCCCGCAAGTCAGCAGATGGTGAAGCGTATCCATGTAGATGACAAGAAAGTCTTGTGGAATCAGGAGGTGAGCAGGTTGAGGAGAGTGATGCACCATCAATAACTCACTCTGAGACGTAAGAAGCGAGATATCGGCTTTTATTGACTGGAAGAATGAACAACACTACATCCCGGAGAATGAGGCCAGGCTCAGGCCTCAATCGCCTTTATACAGGGGTCTGTGGGAGGAGCCACAGGAGCAGTCAGCAGGGGTCTGTGGGAGGAGCCACAGGAGCAGTCCAGACAGGTATATGTAGTTCACCACAGAGAGTACACTAACTTTTGATTCGCTCTTGAACCAGTGTGTAGGTTAGTCCAAGCAAATCAGAATAAACTAGGTTGACTTACGCTGGAACTGGAACTCTCCCCTGTATCTATCAGACCCATTCTTTAATAGGCTGACGTGCAAATGAGTGAGAGAACCAGCCACAGCAGGGGAGGTCCTTTGGACTCTTTGTGGAATAGTTGTCATGGCTACCAGCATTTAGTGCATCCAGCAAGCGGACCCTGAGCCGGTTAAAGGGAGGTTTGTAAGAATAGTCTGAGGGTCAGTGTGGAGCCAACCCACTTCTTCCACAGGTTCAGGCAGAATATGCCTAGATGAGACCCAGCATGCACTGTTGAGGTGAAGTTACTATCAGCATCAGGGGATGTAAATGGGACGACTTCCAAGCACACAGAATGTATCTCAAAGTTGGTGCAGGCAGGATGCAGAAAAGCTAGGCCATTATCTTTTGAATAATTGAAGAGGCAAAGCGGTGATGAACCAAGATCACAGCAGGACAATACCATAACTTCTTGTGACTGCAAACCCCACTCAAGTGCTAAATGGATATTTATTCCACCAAACTGTCCGCTTGGAACTACATGGCAATTTTGAATGTATCTTCACTGACACTTAAGTGAAATCTCAGGAGCCCATCTGTCCTGGAAAGATCTTCTCTGTTGAATAACTGGATCATTTCTGGAAGCCCTGTTCATCATTGGACAGTGATGCAAGGCGAGCATAATTCTCACAGTGCTAAGCGGATTTATGAAAAATTGAAAAATTCTATAGATGTGTGGTGGAAAGTGTGCTGACTGGCTGCATGGGATACCGATGCCTTTGAGCAGAAAATCCTGTAAAAGATTGTAGATTCGGCCTGGTACATCATGGGTAAAGCCCTCCCAATCATTGAGCACATCTACATGAGACGTTGCTGTAGAAGAGAAGCACCCATCATCAAAGATCCTCACCACCCAGGCCAGGCTCTTTTCTCACCGCTGCTATCAGGTAGAAGGTACGGGTGCCTCAGGACTCGCAGAACCAGGATCAAGAACAATTACTACCCCTCAACCATCAGGCTCTCAAAAAAAAAGGAATTAATTACATTCATTCTACTTCTGGTGTTCCCACAACCAATGGCCTCACTTTAAGGACTATTTATCTTGTTATTTCATGCTCATTACTTATTGATATTTATTTATATTTGCATTTGCACTGTTTGTTGCCCATCGATCCTGTTTACAGTTACTATTCTATAGATTTGTTAAGTATGCCCACCGGAAAAGCATCTCAGTGCTGGATATGGTGATATATGTGTACTCTGATAATAAATTTTACTTTAATGTTTGAATTCATTGGTATTTTACAACTAGGACCAGGGAGTAATTGTAGGACTGTCACGGTCCCAACCTTTAATTACCCATTTTCTCCTCATTCTCTTTGATGGTGGCACACCTGGTTCTCATCAAGACCTGCAGCACAAAAACCCCACTTTGCACCCACTCGTTGCCAGACCATTGCTTCAGTCAGTGTGGTAATTCACGTTCCCAGCTGCTTAGAATGGTGTATTCCAAGTTTTACCTCAGTACCGATGTTTACCTGTGAAACTCTGTCTCTCTGTGTCAAGATAAGTATTGTCTGCCGCTTGCCTTTCTACGCTCCCCGTCAAGACAAAGTGTTGCCTGCCGCCTGTCTCCTGTTTGCCGTTCAGCTCCTGCATCGCCCTGTGTCAAGAACGGTTTTGCCTGCCTCCTGCTCCTCCCGTTCACCCGCACTGTTTGCCTGTGTTAACTCTGTCTCTCGACCGCTTAGAATTGTGTATTCTAAGTTCTGCTCCCGCACTGTTTTCAGGTGTTAACCCCGTCTCTCCGTGTTAATAGGAGCGTTGCATGATGCCTGTCTTCCCGTTCATCCTTCCGCCTGCTGTTCTCCTCAAGCCACGCTCGCACCCTGGTCTGCATCCCAGCTCTGCCTCGTTCCACCGCCCGCCTACGCTCTCCGTTGGCTTGGTGCTTAAACGCTGCGTTCCCACCGTAGCGACCTGGGTTCGATCCTCCGGTCAAGCCTTCCTGGCTCTTCGGCTTTCCTCTGCCTAGTCCTCGCTCCCCGGCCTTCCCTGTAACCCGTTAATAAACACTTCAGATTACTCTACCTCTGTGTCTGTGTCCTGTGTTTGGGTTCGCCCTGTTCCATTGCAACAAGGACATACAGTCGGCCCTCCTTATCCGCGAATTCCGCATGCGCGAATTCAACCAACCACGAATTGCGAAAACCTGGAAGTGCTCTTCCAGCACTTGTTGCTCGAGCATGTACAGACTTTTTTTTTCTTGTCATTATTCTCTAAACAATGCAGTATAACAACTATTTACATAGCATTTACAACGTATTAGGTATTATAAGTAATCTAGAGATGATTTACAGTATACGGGAGGATGTGCATGGGTTATCATGGATCGGGATTTAAAAAAATCGGAAGTTCTCTTACTCAGTAAGTCGGAACAGGTACATCCGGTATTATTAAGCGTCAGTTAGTCAAACGTTTGTCTTAGTATATAGCATATATTTTACCTTTCTATGCATATAAAACACTTAAGAACGTATGTTTCAGCACCGGGCTTGGGAGCAGAAGTTCCCGAGTTCGATCCAGTGACAGATCGCTTTTGAGTGCACTCTCCATCCGTGACGGGCTGATGTGGAGGATCAAAAACTCAAAACTCCAAAACCCAATAATTAAACCACTGCGTTGCTTAGTAATAATTGTAGCTTTCATCAGGGCAGGGCCTTTCTCACTTTATCCTTTAAAATTGTTCCGATCATTGACCGATGTAGCCTAACGCTTTTCCAGTGATCGATGGCGTTTCACCTCTTTCCGATGGCTTTATTATTTCCACTTTATTTTCAATCGTGATCGTGATTATTTTTGTGACCAGAAACATTGCGCATTCAGAGCTCTGGTGCCGGGTCCTAATGTCCACCGCACTGAGACAAGTTAAATAAGGTCTGGGGTTCCACTGGGTCCTAAGATCCATCGAATTGAGACAGGTTGAATAAGGGACTTAAGCATCTGCGAATTTTGGTATCCACGAGGGGTCCTGGAACCAATCCCTTGCGGATAAGGAGGGCCGAATGCATTGACTTTTCACACTTAGGTATTAACATCTCACACAGAAAGCTTACGGTTTTGACAGGAGCATGAGTAAGTACTGAGCTTTTTGGGCCTTCCTGTTTTCCAAATCAGAGATAACAAGTGTTACTTGGAAAAAAAATGGGAAAGGGAAATGGGTCGGTCAGTGATATGAAATGAAAAGGGAAAAATGAAAAACTGTGAGCTTGTCTCACCTTCTTTTACTGTGCTCTCATGATGGCTGCAATTAAGCAAACTGTCACAATGGACAAATAAAAAAATCAGTGTGCAATATTATTCTAAGCCATCAGAGATCCACTACAGTGCTTTGTACACTAACCCACTACATACCTTTGTACCTTCCTCCTGTTGCCTTGACTGATATCCACAGTACCAAGGGCAGCACAGTTGTGTTTGGTCAGTGTAACACTATTACGGTATCAGTGACCCAGGTTCAATTCCTGCTGCTGTCCGTAAGGAGTTTGCACTTTCTCCCCGTGACCTTGGGGTTTCCTCCAGGTGCTCTGGTTTCTGTCCACGTTCCAAAGTCATACAAGTTAGTAGCTTAATTGGCCACATGGGTGTAATTGAGTGGCTTGGGCTCGTTGGCTCGAACTGTGCTGTATCTCTAGATAAAAATAAACACCCACTGAGACTCGTCCCACATTTAGAACGTACCTTTTGATCCAAAGGTGCCATCTAATCCTGGTTGACCCGGTAACCCTGGTAACCCAGGGAATCCCCCATCACCTTTTGGTCCCGGTCTCCCATCACTGCCTCTTGGACCAGGAGGACCTGAAGGTCCAGGAAGTCCAAAGCCTGGATCACCCTGTGAAAAATTGGGAGGAGTCATGAGACAGATCTTAAGAGTTACTTCATTTGCTTGATTATATTATCAGTACATTAGCAATTACCTGTTGAGGAAGCAGGGAATTTGCAGAAGGACAGACAGATTGGGAGAATGGGCAAAGAAGTGGCAGATGGAATGTAGTTTGGGGATGTTTAGGCTCATGTACTTTGATAGAAGGAACAAAGGTGCAGACCATTTTCTAAATGGGGGAAGAATTAAAAATATCAGAGGTGTAAGGGGTCTTGGGAGTTCTCTTGTAGGATTTCCTGAAGGTTACCTTGCAAGTTGAGTCGGTGGTAAGGAAGGCAAATGCAATGTTAGCGTTCATTTTGAACACAAATCAAGGATATAATGCTGAGGCTTTATAAGGCACTTATACTGCAATTGAAGTACTGTGAGCAGTTTGAGCTCCATATCGAAGAAAAGATGTGCTGGCATTGGAGAGGGTCCAGAGAAGGTTCATAAGAAGGATTCCAGGAACGAAAGGAGCGTTTGATAGCTCTGGACCTGTACTCACTGGAGTTTAGAAGAATGAAGGGGGATCTTATTGAAACATTGACTACTCAAAGGCCAAGAAAGAGTGGATGTGCTGAAGATGTTTCCTATAGTGGGGGAGCCTAGAACCAAAGGGCACCGCCTCAGAACAGAGGGACATCCATTTAGCTAAGAGATGAAGGGGAATTTCTTTAGCTAAAGGGTGGTGAATCTGTGGAATTCATTGCCACAGATGGCTGTGGAGGTCGTCATTGGGTATATTTAAAGTTGATAGATTCATGATTAGTCAGGTTGTTAAGGGTTATATGGAGAAGGCAGGAGAATGGGGTTGAGTGGGATAAAAAAATCAGCCATGCTGAAGCAGTCTGGATGGGCCAAATGGCCTAATTGTGCTCCTATGTCTTATGGCCGTACAGAAAACATGCTCAATATTCAGGGCTGTGAATGGTGAATCTTACTGGGAGACTCAGGGGCTGAGCTTTGTACGTTGTTGCTGACCACTGCAATGTGAGAAAGAATGATTGAATTGCTTGTGCAGTGTATAACACAGGACATCCACGATGCCTGAAAAAAACACATCACCCAGGTGCTCTCATGTATTTCTGGTTAAAGCACTCGAGCCAGTTCCCACACTATTAGTACCTGACGTCAATTCATGAGCGATAGGGTGGGTGGGAAGTAATGCATGTCTGCTCTGTGAAGGTACTATTAAATATTTCTTTAGTATAATAAATCAGACTCTTGACCTCACAATCTCCTCACCGTGATCTTGCACCTTATTATTTGCCTACACTGCACTTCCCCTGTAGTTGTTACACATTATTCTGCATTGTTTTATTTTATCTTGGTGTACTTTAATACACTGTGCAATGACCTAATCTATATGAACAATATGCAAGGCAGCCTTTCCATTGTACCATGGTACACATGACAATAATAAATCAACTCCAATCCAATTCTAATAATACATTATTTCTCTGTAAAAGAGTGAAGAAATTATCCTGAAGTAGTCATCAACATTTCTGCCATTGCATATGGGAAAAGAGGCCATTCTGTAGCTTTGATACCTCAATAACAATTTGGGTTTCATGGGAATCTCTGGTTAACACCAGCACTACCACATTTTTATCTGAAGCAGTAAATATCCACCTTTGGCCCAGGGCGGCCCGGTTGACCTGGTGTCCCGTCGAGGCCTGGTCTTCCTGGATTTCCCCGAGAACCTGGTATGCCTGGATTTCCTGACAATCCTGTGAGAAGTTAATTGAATAACACAAAGGGGCAATTAACTCAACACTGTGGCTGACATCTTAGAGAGTATGTTTGACCCAAACTCCAATGCACAAGCTTCACACCATGGCACACGACATTTTCAATACTTTCCGTGTATAACATGCAAAAGCATCCCAAAATGTTTTGTAATGTCATCACAAACAAGAGTTTAGACTGAGCCACACAAGGATTTGGCAACACAGATGACTAAAAGGCTGGTCAAAGTAGTAGATTTTAAGGGCCGTCTTATAGAAGGAGAGAGAGGTACAAAGGCGAAATGGTTTAGGGAATATTCTCCTCAGCAAGGTTCAAGATCCAAGTTTATTTGTCACGTGTACATTGAACCACAGAGTGAAATGCATCGTTTACATTCATAGCCATCCCCCCCCCCCCCCGAGAGTGTGCTGGGGGTAGGGCGCAGGTTTCACTATACATTCTAGCATCAACATAGCATGCCCACGATGCTCAGCAGAACAAACGGAGAGGAGGATGCAAGGACAGTTGGACAAGCTGGGTGAGTGGGCAAAGGCATGGCAGATAGAGATTAATGTTGACAAATGTGAGATTATCCATTTTGACTCAAGATACAGGTTGTTATCCTAATGGTGTTAAATTGAGAAAAGGGAATGTACAACAAAAACCGATCCTTTCTACAACAGTCACTATAAGCAAATGTTCACTGAAAACAAGTATTTAGGAAGGAAAATCATATGTTAGCTTTCAATATAAATGGGTTTTAAGTAAGAGCAGGGATGTCTTACTGCAGATGTACTTAGTGAGATACAGTCCAGAGTTGTGTGTACAATTTTGTTCTCCTTATCTGTGGAGGAATGCTCATACCGTGGAAGATATGGAATGAAAGTTATTAGACTGATTCCTGGGATGGCTGATGTATGAGGAGAGACTGGATCCTTTAGGCTAGCATTTCACTGGAGTTTAGAAAAATGAGAGGGAATCTCAAACCTGCAAAACTCTAACAAAACTTGACAGACTATAGGGAGTCAAAAAATCAGAAAAATGCTGGAATAAAATCTCCACATGTCAGGCATCTGTCAAAAAAGAAATAGTTGATGTTTCAGGCTGTAGACCAGTTCATGTGTCCAAGTTGAAATGAGACAGGATTCTGCACAAAATCTCTGAGGAAATTGAGCTTCAATGGGTTTGTTATTGAAACTGGAAGCACTAGGGTGGAAGGATGTCTTAAGGGTATTCACAAGCTTAGCTACCTATGATGAAGTTCATTTACTCCACAGTTTGAACTCAATTTCCTCCCTGCATCACAAGTTTAATATCTGTATGCTATACTTCCACTTCTGTTTGTTATGACCATTACAGTTGGCATGTTTCTGACACAGAATTACAATTTGCCTCTTCCTGCACTCAATCATAAGCTAAATATTCCAAGCCCAATTTGGAGAGTTAACATTTCCCCTATTGTCTATTCAGACAATTAGCTGTTCATGATCCAGCGAGATAAATGAAGAGCAACAACACACAAAATGCTGGAGAACTCAGCAGGTGAGGCAGACTGTTTACCCTGTTGTCGACTGTTCACTCTTCTCCACAGATGCTGCCTGGTCTGCTGAGTTCATCCAGCATTCCGAGCTCCTCAGTAGGTCAGGCAGTATCGATGGAAACAAATAAACAGCCGACATTTTAGGCTAAGAACCTTTTTTCAGGACTGGAAAGGAAGGGGGAAGATGCCAGAAGAGAAAGGTGGGTGGAGGGGAAGGAGAAGCAAATAATAGGTGAAGCCAAGTGGGTGGGAAAGATAAAGGTCTGGAGAAGAAAGAATCTGACAGGAGATGAGAATGGACCATGGGAGAAAGGGAAGAAGGAGGGACATTAGGGGGAGGTGACAGGCAGATGAGGAGAAGTAAGAGGCCACAGTGGGGAATAGAAGAAGAGAAAAAGAGGAGGGAATTCTTTTTTAACTAAAAGGAGAAATCAAAGTTCATACCATCAGGTTGGAGGTTACTTGGATAAAAGCGAGTTGTTGCTCCTTCACCCTGAGAGTTGCCTCTTTGTGGCAAGAAAGGAGGCTATAGATCAACAGGTTGGAATGGGAGTGGGGATAGGAATTTAAATAATTGGCCACTGGTAAGTTCCATTTTAGATGAATGGAGTTGAGGTGCTTGACAAAGCACCCCTAATTTACATCTAGTCTCACCAGTGCAGAGGAAGTCACAACGGGGGCACCGGATACTAAGGGCAACTTTGACAGTTTTTCAGGTGAAGTATTGCCTCACCTGGCAGGACTGTTTGGGGTCCTGAATGGAGGTAAGGGTGGAGGTAGATGGCAAGTATAGCATATCTGTCGCTTGCAGGAATATGTGCCAGGAAGGAGATTAATGAGGAGGGACAATTGGACAAGGTATCACAGAGGGAGAGATCCCTGAGGAAAGCAAAGGGGGGAGAAAAAGATGTGTTTGGTGATAGGATTCCATTGAAGATGGCAGAAGTTTTGGAGAATGATGTGTTTTTGGATAGGTATATGGACAAGAAAGGAATGGAGGGTTACAGGCTGAGTGCGGGCCAGTGGGACTAGGTGAGAGTAAACATCGGCATGGACTAGAAGGGCCGAGGTGGCCTGTTTCCGTGCTGTAATTGTTATATGGTTATATGTGGAGACTCACGGGGCGGTAGCTGAGGACAAGAGGGGTTCTGTCACTGTTAAGGCGATGGGAAGATGGGGGTGAGTGTGGAATTCTGGGAAATTGAGGAGATGCAGGTGAGGACAGCACTCATGATGGAAGAAGAGAATGTCTGTTCTTTGAAGGAGGACATCTCTGATTTCATGGAAAGGAAAGCCTCATCCTGAGAACAGATGTGGTGGAGACCGAGTACTGAAATAGCATTTTTATAAGAGAGAGGGTGGGAAGAGGTATAGTCACGATAACCATGGGAATCGGTAGGTTTGTAAAAGATGTCGATAGACAGCTTGTCTCTAGAGCTAGTTATAGAGGGATCACAAAAGTGGAGGGAGGAGTCAGAAATGGACTAAGTGAACTTCAGTGCAGGGTGGGTGTGGGAGGCAAAGTTAATGAAATTGACAAGCCCAGCATAGATGTATGAAGCAGTACCAATGCAGGAAGAGTTGGGAGCATTTACAGGAAATGTTTGGAACATGGACTGTTCAATGTAGCCAACGATAAGGCAGGCAGAGCTGGGACCCATGCAGGTGTCCATGGCTAGCCCTCGAGACTAGTGAAAATGGGAGGATCCAAAGGGCAAATTTTTCAGGGTGAGGCCCAAACGGAGGAGGGTAGTGGTGGAGAGGTCTTTTGTTGAGAAAGAGCAGAGAGCTTTAGGGCCTTCTGATGGGAATAGGAGTGTAAAGGGGCTAGGTATCCATGGTAAAAATGAGGCAGTCTGGGCCAATGAACTGTAAGTTACTAAGGAGATCAAGAGCATGCGAAGTATTGCAGATGCAGGTGGGAAGAAACAAAACCAAGGGGGGTAGAATGAAGTCAAGGTATGAGGTCAAGCTTAATGTGAAAAGCCTAAGGAACTGGTGGTGGACCTGAGGAGGGCTAAGGCACCGGTGACCCGTTTCCATCCAAAGGGTCAGTGTGGACATGGTGGAGGATTACAAATACCTGGGGATACGAATGGACAATAAACTGGACTGGTCAAAGGACACTGAGGCTGTCTACAAGAAGGGTCAGAGCTGTCTCTATTTCCTGAGGAGACTGAGGTCCTTTAATATCTACCGGATGATGCTGAGGATGTTCTACGAGTCTGTGGTGGCCAGTGCTATCATGTTTGCTGTTGTGTGCTGGGGCAGCAGGCTGAGGGTAGCAGACACCAACAGAATCAACAAACTCATTCGTAAGGCCAGTGATGTTGTGGGGGTGGAACTGGACTCTCTGACGGTGGTGTCTGAAAAGAGGATGCTGTCCAAGTTGCATGCCATCTTGGACAATGTCTCCCATCCACACCATAAAGTACTGGTTAGGCACAGGAGTACGTTCAGCCAGAGACTCATTCCACCGAGATGTAACACTGAGTGTCATAGGAAGTCATTCCTACCTGTGGCCATCAAACTTTACAACTCCTCCCTCGGAGTGTCAGACACCCTGAGCCAATAGGCTGGTCCTGGACTTATTTCCACTTGGCACGATTAACTTATTATTATTTAATTATTTATGGTTTTATTTTGCTATATTTGTTCACTATTCTTGGTGCAGCTGTAATGAAACCCAATTTCCCTCGGGATCAATAAAGTATGTCTGTCTGTCTGTCTGTCTGAGGACACAAGTTCAATGGGCCAGGAGCAGGCAGAGAAAGTGAGCCTTCCCGGACAGTTAGGGTGGTGGATCTTGGGTAGGAGACTAGGAACGAGTAATGCCGGTAAGGGAACAATGAGTTTGGTGGCTGTGGATGGGAGTTCTCCAGAGATGATGAGATCAGAAATGGTGTCGGAGTCAGTTTTCTGATGGTCCAAATTAGTGTCTAGAGAGTTGCTACCTGGCCTCAGCAAGGTAGAGGCCAGTCTACCACACTACAACAGCACTCCCTTTGTTTGCAGGTTTGATGGTAAGGTTGGGACTGATGTGGAGAGAATGGAGGACAGTGCGTTTAGAGGGGGGTAAGGTCCTTGAAGGAGTGGTAAGTGCTGAAGTTGAGCCAGTTGCTGTCTCGTCAGCAAATAGAGATTTAAAGGTCCAGAGCAGGCTCTCCAAGAAGGGGAAGAGGTTTGGTGACAGGAGAAGGGGTCATCAGTGCAGGGAATTATTCTCAAAGAAGTGGGCTTGGAGACAGAGGCGATAGAAGAAGAGCTCGGCATCGTAGAGGATGCAAAACGGACTGAGCTGCGGACAAAAGGGGTCAAGGTTAAGGCTGCTGCTGAGGACAGAACGTTCTGCTACAGAAGGGAAGGTTAGAAGGAATAGGAATAGCAAAGAGATGGCAGGGATTTGAGCTGGGATCGGGGGTGGGGGAAGAGGGCAGAGGAGTGGGAAAGGTTGGGTGTATGGGGAAGGTTGGGTGTACAGGGAAGGTAGGGAAGATGCAGATGGAGGCTAAGGGTACCCAAGAGTGGTGAGAGATCCTGAGAGACCTGGGGTTGGAGAGTGGAATGGGAAGGGGGGAAGGGGAGCCCAGGGGCTCAGTGGCAGTGAGGAAAGTCTTGGCCTGGAGTGGTGATGTAGGTCTGGGCTAGAGCCAGAGTTAGAAGCTGTGAAATTCACAGTCTGAAGGCACCTGGGATTATTGGAACCAGAGTAGGTGATGGTGATTTGTGGTCTGGGGTTATTAGAGCCAGAGTTGACAACAATTGTATCCGCAGTCTGGAGGCATCCAGGGCTGTCAGAAATGGGGTTGGAGTCAGTGGGATCTGCGGTCAGGTGTGTCTGATTGAATCAAGGTCTGAGCGGGAGGTGGCAGGAACCATGGTCTAGAGGCACCCAGGGCCATTGGAGCTAACATTGGATTTGGTGGGATCTGCAGTCTGGAGACAGGCGATCTTCTGATTCTTCCTGGATGTGAGGAAGATGAAGAACTGGCAGTTGGAGGCAGGGATCCAGTGAAGGATGAAGTGTTGGAGAGGTGCATGGTGGGTGGAGCAGAGAGAAGCACAGAGCTGTGCCAGAGACTGAGACCTGTCCCACAGGTGATGGCAGAGAAGGTGGTGCGTATAATTTGGAGGGGGAAGTAGTGGGAGAAGCAGTCACTCGACATAGGTACCTGGATCCTTGCTGGATCCAAGCTAAGAGGCCTGAATTCGGAGCTGGAAGCCTTGTGGGACAATATGCTGGTGAAGACAAGTTCTCAGGAAGGATTTGTGGCTATGGTAGCGAATCTGGGTGAGTACATGGTCGAAGAGTCAGAGGGCAGTAGAGATCACAGAGGGGGAAGAGTGAGAGATGGTATCACTGAACTCCTGAAGAGAAGATTTAAATTTCTTTAGGATAAGCATCCCACAAAGAGACTTTGCAGTGGAGCAGCAAGCCGTAAATACAAGAGAATACGTACACGACGCTGGAAGAACTCAGCGGGTCATTCCTGATGAAGGGTCTCGGCCCGAAACGTTGGCTACTCTTTTCTCACGGATGCTGCCTGACCTGCTGAGTTCTTCCAGCGTCGTGTACGTATTCTTTGATCCACAGCATCTGCAGTTGTATATTTGTGTGTAAATACAAGAGATTCTGCAGATGTTGGAAATCTTGAGCAACACGCCCAAAATGCTGAAGGAGCTCAGGGCAGGCACCATCTATGGAAATGTATAAACAGTCGACATTTTGGGTGGAGACCCTTCATCAGGACTGGAAAGGAAAAGAAGCCAGAGCAAAAAGGAAAAAGTGGGTGTAGAAGGAAAGGAGGACCAGCTAGAAGATAAATGAGCAGCTAATTGTCGAGAAATTCTTCACAATTGAGAATTACTTGTTCTTTTATCTGATGATCCAATGAGTTCAGGCAAGAAATGTGCATAACTACCTGCAGCAACACACATAAAATGCTGGAGGATCTCAGCAGATCAGACAGCATCTTTGGAGGAAATGAGACCCTTCAGTAGCCTTGCACTCAGATATGTAAGTTGAGGATTCTGATGTGTTGGAGGTGATGTATAAATGTATTTTTGAATCACTACAATTTAAAGAAATGACATTTGTGAAAACAAACCTACCTTTTGGACCAGGTGGACCAGGAAATCCAATACCGGGCACTCCCGTGTCACCTTTTGGTCCCTGGAGGCCTGGTGAACCAGGTTGACCGGGCAGACCTGGGTCACCTATACAATAGAATAAAAGATTTATGTTATTGCCAACAGGAAGATACTGGGTCTATATCTGCTTTCTCATTCCTTTCAGAGTGCATCTGATAAGCACAGCTGTAAACCCTATGCACTGTACATAGACATACCACTCAGAACGTCTAATAGTGACATTGCGTTTATCCACAATGACCAAATCTTTGTCTTAAAATCCAACAATCAGTCATCTGATTCTATTGGCTGTACTCTAAAATCAATTAAATACAGGCAGTATTTTTATCTTCTCAAGGTTTCTTACTCGAATAAGCAGTTTTTTTCCATCTAAGCTTGGGAAGTGAGTTTCTATAAACAAAAGAAACATTACAGCTAAAATTAACCTGACATTCAGCAGATGCTGGAAATCTTGAGCAACACACACAAAATGCGGGAGGAACCCAGCTGGTCAGGCAGTATTTATGGAGGGGAATAAGCAGTCGACGCTTTGGGCCAAGACCCTTTAACAGTCCTGGTCCAAAGCATCCATTGTTTAATGCTCTTCCTAGATGCTGCCTGACACCTCCCTCTCCCTTATTAGGGAGAGGAGAGAACCTGTGGTTTGCCGAATGCCGGTTGAAATGCGATAGTCTTTGGGGTAACTGCAAAGTCTGTGTCTTTTCTATTGTCTAGCTCACGCTTGTGCTCGGTAGCGGGCGCACTACTTTTTTTGCAGTGGAGGGGGGATTGTTGCTTGCTACTACTTACGTGCGGGAGGGGGGAGCAGGGTGGGGAGGACTTTGGGTTCTCATGTTTAACTGTCGTTCATTTTTTGGGGTGCTTCTCTGTTTTCGTAGATGTTTGCAAAGAAAAAGCATTTCAGGATGTATATTGTATATATTTCTCTCACGTTAAATTGGATCTTTGAACCTTCGAACCTTTGACTTGCCAAGTTCCTCCAGCATTCTGTATGTGTTGCTCACGGCTAAAGTTATTTCCATGACCAAATGATTCACAACTAACCAACATGGTCCAATTCTTTCCAATAACATCTAAATAAAAAAAAACACATACATTTGTCTACTGCCTACTGATTTCATCTCCTGATAAGCAGAGGAGGTTCACCAGAATGTTGCCCAAAATCAAAATCGGTTACGAGGAGAGACTGGTTTTGCTAGGTTTTCTTTCCTTTGAGCAAGAGGCCAAAGGGTAACCAATAATCAGCAACAGCTCGGCCTCAATACCTCCTTTTGCAACTAGATTCTCGATTTCTTGTATACCCCAGTCAGATGGATTTGCAATAACATCTCTACAATCACCATTAGCAAAGGTGCATTACAAAGCTGTGCTTCACTCCCCTGCTACTTTCTGCCAAACTGAGGAGGCTGAAAGAGCTGGACTGACGTCATTCTACAGATGCGCAGTAGAGAGCATCCTAACAAGCTGCATCACTGTGTGGTACGTAAACTGCATTGTGGCAAAGAGGAAGGTTTGACAACAGGTAATCAAAACTGCCCAATGCATCATTGGCACCAGCCTACCTACCATCAAGATGTATACACAGAAAGGTGCTGGAAAAGGGCTGGTGAACCAGTGTAGATAACTTCACTCATCTCAACACTGATCTGATTCCACAACCACGGACTCACTTTCACACTCTTTAGCTGAGCTTTATTTATGTATTTATTTGTCATCTATTCATTAATTTGCTTATTTATTACTCTATATATCTTTACATTTGTTTGTTTGCTCATTCAGTTTTGTATTTGCGGTTTGTCTTCTTTTGCATGTTGGTTGTTTGTCAGCCTTTATGTGTGGTTTTCCATTGATTTTATTGTATTTCTTTGTTCTACTGCAAATGCCCACAAGAAAAAGAACTTAGGGTGAATATGTGACATATATGTACTTTGATAATAAATTTACTTTGAATTTTCAGCTTTGATAGCGATGCCCAAGATTATGTGAAGCATGTTTTATTCATTTATTTTTTGAGGTACAGCGTGGAGCAGGTTCTTCTGGGCCTTCGAGCTGCAATGCCCAACACCTCCCGATTTAACCCTAGCCTAATCACAGGACAATTTACAATGAGCAATTAAGCTACCAATTGGTACGTCTTTGGACTGTGTAAGGAAACTGAAGCACCCAAAGGGAACCCATGTGATCATGGGGAGAACGTACAAACTCCTTACAGGTATTGGCGGGAATGGAACTCGGGTCACAGGTACTGTAAAGCGTTGTGTTAACCACTACACCACTGTGACGAGTCATGATAACAAATGTAACTTTGCACTCATATCTTTCTAAGTTCTATAATCACAACAATGCCACAAGCATTCGTATGTACTGGCTTCAATTTAATTATTAACTGGATACTATTTGCCAAGGGCCACCGAGCACACTGGGCAGGTACTGCCTCCCTATCAAACACCTTTTGATCTGGTATAAGTCAAGCTCTGGATTCACCCTTTCCACTTGATCACTCCTTTGGAATGCGGCAACCTACAATGGGTATTAGGACTTCTGAAAGTGCTAAATGGCCATGGTCATTGTCAAATTCTGCAGAAGCTAGAAGGAACATCCAGTTATTTGTTCAAATATTTGGAACAAATATTTGGGACAAATAAGTGGTTTGAACCACTTTGGTTCAAATATTTAGAAGGGATTGCAAGAGACTGTTGAAGGATCTTGGCTTAATAGGCACGCAGGGGATCAAGGGGATAGTTGTGTGATAGGAAGTAAATACCCTCTTTCATTTTAAATGCAACATTTGCTCCATATTTTGCAGTGCACTTGCTTTCATTCTTACAAAGGCCCTTACAGGCAAGATGTTCCAGAATGATCAATTATTGCTACAAGGAGAGTAGATCTCTGCCTAAGTCTTACTCTCGCTCGCACTCAAACCAACTTTAGAGGAAGTGCTGCAGAAACATTTTCCCACCCAAAGTTCAAAGAACCTGCGTTTACCTCTGGTCAGATTTGGCATCTCCCACCTTGCACTACAGATTCAGGGAATGTGGTCCAGGCAAACATTAAAATGAAGTTCTCCCAACTGGTGATCAGCTAGTCCTTGTGAAAGGTTTTAGATTAATTAGCTTAATGTATATTTTATAGCTTTTAAGCAGAAAAAGCAACTTATTGTTCTCTTGCTTTAACTGCATCACAGCTCTTCAGCACAGCACCATTGTACAAACACACACTTATAGACATCAGCACAAGTACAGCAGCTAATGACTTCAACATCTCACCTGGAGGACCTGCTGGTCCACGTTCACCTGTACTCCCTGGAGGACCAGGTGGACCAGGGTCAGAGACGGTTTTGCCCGGTTCACCTTTAGCACCTGGACAGAATAGGAGAGAATTAATGATGGGTTACAGGCACAGTTGAACATTTACTAACTCTAATTCAACGAAAAAGCATTTTCACTAAAACCTCCATAAAATGACCCTGAGTGTTGATCTCGGAAGGCACACAACAAATTAGTAGAAGAGAACATTTGAAAATTTGACTGCTTTGCTGATTTTGCCATTAATTATGAGTCCATAATTCTTCATCAATCACTCGATCTGCCGATTGTCTCACCCTTCGATGTGTTGCCTATTTTCTCAGATCTAATACCAGAATGTGAATACAGACGTGCAAGGCCAATGAATCAAGGACAGTGATTAATATATGGGAATGCAATACTGTTACCGTCATGGAGACGTGGGTGAAAGATGTGCAGGATTGGTAGCTGAACCTTCTGGGCTATGGAATTGTCCGATGACATAGGGGCTCATGTAAAAGAGGATATTGTATAGATTGAGGTTAGAAATTAAAAGGGGGCAATGCTGCTGGGAATGAACTACAGGTCTCCAGGTTATTGGTCAATATAGAAGATCAGATTTATAGGTTAAAATAATAGGGTATAATAGTGGAGGATTTCATCTTCTCCAATACTAGGAAGCAAAATAATTGCAAATGCTGAAAACTTGAAATAGAAACAGAAAATGTTAGAAACACGCAACAGGTCAGACAGCCTCTGCGGAAAGAGAAACAAGACTACAATGTTAACTCTGATTCTCTTTCCACAGAGGCTGCTTAATTTTTCCAGCATTTTTATTTGTATTGTCTAATAGTGACTGGGATCACTTTAGTGTGTAAAGCTCAGAGAGAGTGAATTTTTTAAAGATCCAGCAGCAGAGCTTTTGGAGTATATCAATACTTCTACTAGAAAAGGGGAGATACTGTATCTAATTTCAGTGGGATTGCATCTCTGAGATGGCCCACTCGGTGGTAATGAATTGCCTAGATCCGACATGCTTTATGAGTTGTCCTGGCTGGAGCTGGTTAATGAATGGCCCAGGTTTAACTTGGTCGGTGAATTGTCCCTGGAGTTGCTTAAGCAATTGCCTCGGTCGGTATCAGTTGTCAAACTGCCATGAGTTGACAGCTGGAGGTGGTTAAGGATCCTGAAAAGGAACAAAGCTGAATGCAATATTGAAAGACACGCAAAATTGGACTGGGAGCAGTCAACTGCAATAAGCCTACCGTTGGATAGATGACACAGGCTTATGAAATGGGTAGGAGTTCTAGAGGAAATAAGGATGATTTTGCTTCCATCCAGACTGTGGTTGAAATCTGGAACACACTGCCTGAGACGGTGGCAGTGTGCTCAGAACATGATTTAGATGATCATTTGAAAAGACACGGCATGAAAAGCTAGGACTGAATGCTGAGAAATGGGATTTGAGCAGATAGATTTGATAGCCAGCATAGACACAATGCACCAAGGGCTTGCTTCTGTGCTGTATAACACCACATCATCACTGAAAAAGTTTATAAAGTTGTACCAGTCTAATGACCAATAACTTTGGTAAAAATGGCCATTTTAGGGAAAAATTAAGAGTTGATGGCATTTAAAACTTTTACCCTACCTTGTTCACCCTCACGAACAACCCAAACTAACAAATTTCTCTCTACTGCACATTGTGAACCTGTAGCTCAGTTGGGCGTAGCCTTGCTTCTGGGGTGGGAGACTGTGATCTAAGTCTCAATCCAAAAAACTTAGCACAGAAATCTACTCTGGTGTTTCAAGCTTATAACGAGGCATCTTGGCACTGTTTTAAAAAAAAAATCTAGAAAGGTATCTGAGTTTAGCAAGCCGAAGCAGACTTGGAATGATGAAATGGCAGAGCAGACTTGATGGCCTAATTCTGCTCTTATGTTTTATGGTCTAAGCAGCTCTTTTCTAGAATTAAACACAGGCCCTGTCTGCTCCAAGACGGATGCAAGAATATTTAGAACATAGAACACTGACCAGACTAGAATCCAACAACATAGCTATGAATAGGTTCACTTTTCAAGAATGATTCTAACAAGTTTATAGAAGGCAGCAGTGTGGAAATCATTCACGATTAGTTTAAAAAAAAGATGAAAAAATCAAATTTTCCCATCACTTAATCTAATCTCTGTCCCTTCTGGGCCTTGCCTGACTGAAATCAACATAACCAATTGAATTATCGTAGATATTTTGTATGCATGGTTAAGTCCTGTGTGGAAGCATAATCTTTCTATTGTTCAGAGGCCATCACTTCTTTTTGAAATATTGGAGTAGGGATGGTTCTTTCGTTCATTATGTCACATGTCGAATGACATGGATGGTCAAGGTCCTTCCAAGACCATAATTGTTCCTGACAATTTTTTTCTACACAAGTGGTTTGCCATGGCTTTCTTCTGGGCAATGTCTTTACAAGACTGGAAACCCTAGCCATTACCAATACTCTTCAGAGATTATCTGTCTGGCATCAATGGTTTCATAACCAGGACTTGTCATATGCACCAGGTACTCATATGACCATCCACCACCTACCCATCCCCGTCCACAGCTTTACATGACTTGTACATGATCAGGGGTGCTAAGCAGATACCACACCTTTTCTAAGCATGACTTGCAGGCTAGGGAAGGGATGGAGCACCTTGCACCTCTTTTGGTAGAAATGTATCTCCACCCCACCACCCACAGAGAAGGTTAACGGTGAACAACTGGCACAAAGTAGTTCAATATGGAGAAGCGCATGGTGGCACTCAAGAATTAAACAAGGTAAAGAAATATATAAACAGCAGGTGTGCACAAGAACAGAGGGATCTCTGCACATGCACAGATCCCTGAAGGTAGCAGGGCAGGTATGTAAGATGCTCAAGAGCAGCTACAGAATAACTCGTTGTCTGAGGCATTGAATTAAAAGCAAGGAGATACTGCTGGAATCACATAAGGCAATATTTAGACCACTGCATATATTTCTATCACAGTGTGGGAAAATCATGTTACTTGGGAGTCCTCATGCAGGATTCCCCAAAGGTTAACTTGCAGGTTGAGTTGAGTTGGTGGTGTGAGGAGATCTGAAAGATTATTCAATATGGACTGTTCTGTTAAAAAGAGAGAGAGCGTGTGTGCTAACTCAGAGAGAGAGAGAGAGAGAGAGAGAGAGAGAAACAAACAGCCCGTGAGTTGCCATGGTTACGGCAGGGCGGAGCTATATGATGGACAGCTGGTGTTCAGCAGTTGTGGAATATATACAAGGTCAGTAATCAGACACACAGAGACACACGGAAGACACTGACAAAACTGACACTGGATGAGCTTTGTGTGCCCATGACAAGGGTGGGTTTTGCACACAGTGTGGAAAAGGGGTGACCGGTGGAAAGCTATCGGTGTGTTTAACCCTTGCCTGGGTTGATAGCTTTACCACGTGAAAACGGCACTCTCTTTGGTGTGGTCACAGTTGGTGACTTTAACAAGAAATCGAAGCAGGAGGACGAGGTGGAAGATTCGACAGCACTGGCACTGGGAAGACAAATCACCTTTCTCTCTCCTCAATCTACTCAACTCAATAACACGAACTGAACTGACTTCATACCCATACCATCGTAAGACTGTATCATTTATCACCTGAGTTTAGAGAAGTTTGAAAACTTCATTTACTCACTTATATATGCATAAACACTGCTAACCTGTTTGTCTTATCTTGTTTTATATTGCTTTATTACGTCGTTACTAATATAATAGTGTTTTAACAGAAGACAGGTGTGTTCCATTTCTGCTGGTCCTTTTTAACCCATTATGGGGTACGTTACAGTGGTGAGGAAAGCAAATGCAACGTTAGCATTCATTTCAAAAGGACTAGAATATAAAAGCAAAGATGTAATGCTGAGGCTTTACAAGGCTTTGGTCAGACTGTACTTGGAATATTATGAGCAGTTTTGAGACCCTTACCTAAAAAAGGATGTGCTTGCATTGGAGAGGGTCCAGAGGAGGTTTACAACAATGATACTGGGAATGAAAGACTTAACATATGAAGAACATTTGACGGCTCAGGGCCTGTACTCACTGGAGTTTATAAGAATGAGGGGGATTTCATTGAAACCTATCAAATATTGAAAGGTCTAGATAGAGTAGAAGTGGAGAGGATGTTTCCTATAATGAGGGTGTCTTTGATCAGAGGGCAGAGCATGAAAATAGAAGGACATCCCTTTAGAACAGAGAAGAGGAGGAATTTGGTGAATTGTGGGATTCATTGCCAGAGGCACTGTGGAGACCAAGTCATTGGGTATATTTAAAGTGGAGGTTGGTAGGTTCTTGATTTGTAAGGGTGTCAAGATTACAGAGAGAAAGCACGAGAATGGAGTTGAGAGGGAGTATAAATCAGCAGATGGAATGATGGAGCCGGCAATGGGCTGAACGGTCTAATGCTGCTCCTATGTATTTTGATCTTATGGCAGCAGGCATACAAAGAAGATTAATGAGCATGCTGCCAACAAAGGAAAGTTTTACTATTGACTCTTTTGAGAACAAAGCAAGCTAGGAGTGATTTCATCAAAGTTATGAGGTGCCTTGCTGTATGAAGAGGAAGAACCTGTCATGGACAATAGTAGAGCATACGGTATATTGAAGGCAAAGTCTCAGAAGGAAGTTCAGGAAATTACTTATATTATTGGTGGTGGTGCTGGTATGCAACACCGACTGAGGAAGCGGTGGAGACAAGAAACTGTAGCAGATTTTAAATGTAGCTAGATGAATATTTGATCTGCCATCACCTACAAGGCTACAGGTTAATCTAAACAGCTTATTTTACATCTAGTACTGACTGGATGGACCACGTGGCATCCCATTTGACTTATATCTGAATTTGGCCAAGAATATTAAGTTGTCAGTTGGGTCCAATCATGCATTACTTACACCAGTTAGAGAAAAAGGACCACTGGTACAAATGAGTAACATACCTGGAACACCAGGGGCTCCGGGACGTCCTGAAACTCCTTGTGAACCTTTTGGGCCTGAATACCCAGGTGAGCCAAATCCTGGTGGTCCTGGCGGTCCCCTTTCTCCTGGAAATCCCAGTGGACCTGGGTCGCCTGGTGGTCCTCTCTCTCCTTTGAAGGCCAAACCACCCTGGAATGAAATCCAGTGACCCATGAGTAAGGATGGAATGTAAGAGGATGGCTTTCATGAAAAAACCACGCTGAAAAGCCATATACTTGAAACAAAAAGGCACAAATGTAAGATTCTTATTCATGCACTCTCTCCAAAATTCTAAAACCCAATTAATTCTCTCATTCATGTTGAAAGCCAAGAATCAAATAATCATTCTTATTGCAAACTTTTCCTTTCCAAGGTTCACAGCTAAGCTGAGAAAAATGCTAAGATGCAATATGGAAACTTTTCTGGTTAGCGCTTACCAAAGAAATGGCTTATGGTTGACTCTCCATGTATACCAGGGACATCAAATCCGTGTAGAAATTCATCTTTGCTATACCGTCTGACTGCAGGACATATGTGGCAAAAGGGTCTTCTGCTGTGTCTCTGGTATTCAAATCCATTTATAACACACGTATGTACTACCATATCACACGTTTAGTGCTTGTGACCGGATCTGAGGGGCTGTCACCGACCAGAAGCCTCTCTAGACCAACTACCTTGTTACTCTGGCTATAGAAAGCTGATTATCCTGAAGTGAGTGGTTCACCTCTTTTCCACAATCTACAAGGCACAAGTTAGGATTAAAATGAAATATTCTCTGCCTGGCTGAGAGCAGCTTTGACAATACTGGAGAAGCTCTACATCATCAGGGACAAAACAGACTATTAACTATTCCAAAATGTAGTGTCAGCAGTACGTACTGACTACTAAATGACCTCCATTTACTGAGAGTTCTCCATCAGATTCCCCCCAACCTGTGACCTCTGACATCAAGACAGGCAAGGGCTGCAGCTGCATGAGAATACCACTTCTTGCTGGTTCTCCTCTGAATCACACATCAACGTGACTTGAAAATATATCACGGTTTCTTCATCATCACGGGATGAACCCTGAAACTCTCTCCCCAGTTGTGTGAGTGCATTTATCAGAATGACAGTCAGGCAGAAGATACAATAATGCACGTACCACCGGGGTCAAGTACAGCTTCGCTGATGCTCTGTAAGACAACTGATCAGACCTCGATTCCATCGGATGCTCCCAGACTACAAATCTCTCTGAATCCATCGCTGGCTCTGAATACTTCCATACCGGTGACAGTACCATTGGCAATACCGGTTCCAATGATTCTGAGTGGATCCAGAAACCGGATTCCATCGCCATCAATGCCGGTTCCTATGACCCTGGACACACTCAAGACTGCTAATTGTATAACCTGTAGCTCCAGCTTCAGCCTGGACCTTGACCATCAGCATCTTCAGACTTCACTACGCTGATGACTGCATTGGTGCTGCTTCATGCAGCCATGCTGAGCTCGTCAAATTCAACAATTTCGCCTCTAATTTCCACTTTACCCTTAAATTCACTTGGGCCATCTGTGACACGTCCCTCCCCTTTCTCAATCTCTCTGTCTCCATATCTGGAGACAAACTGTCAACTGACATCTTTTATAAATCTTCTGATTCCCATAGTTATCTTGACTATACCTCTCCTATCTCCTGTAAAACTGCGATACCATTTTCTCAGTTTCTTTGCCTCAGTCGCATCTGTACTCAAGATGAAGCTTTCCATTCCCTCCCTCTACTTTTGATGCTACCCTCACCCACACCTCCTCCATTTCCCGTACATCTGCACTCATCCCATCTTCCCACCGTCGTAATACTGACAGAGCCCCTCTTGCCCTTACCCATCAGCCTCCACATCCAACACATTATACTCCACAACTTCTGCTATCTCCAAAGGGACTTTACCACTAAACATATCTTTACCTCCCCATCTCCATACCATTCACCACAAGCAGGAATTCCCAGTGGCCAAACATTTTATACGTCATATGAATGACACGTTATATGTCATATGTCATAGGAAGTCATTCCTACCTGTGGCCACCAAACTTTACAACTCCTCCCTCGGAGTGTCAGACACCCTGAGCCAATAGGCTGGTCCTGGACTTATTTCCACTTGGTATAATTAGCTTGTTTTTATTTAATTATTTATGGTTTTATATTGCTATATTTCTTTCTTTTTTTTAAATTTTTTAAAAACTTTTTTTGTGTTTTCAAATAGTTACAGAATAAAAGTGTGTGAAAAAGAAAATATGTGTTACCCATCCCCCCTCCCCTTAAACCCTCCCCCCTAACATCCCTATTGAAAGAAAAAAGAAAGGAAAAAAAAAGGAATGCCTGGATATTAGAAGATCCCCACATGCTCCGCGGAGTTCGTAATAACTTTAGTATATCTATTTATTTATTTCCCCAAGTAACCAATTATTTCATCTTCGGAGCGCCTATATATTTAATCCTGTCTTTTGTAAATAAGGGCGCCAAATTTTCAAAAATGTTTCATATTTATCTCTTAAATTATAAGTAATTTTTTCAAGTGGAATACAGCCATAAATTTCTTTCTTCCAACAATCTATACTTAAATATGTATCCGATTTCCAAGTAACTGCAATAGCTTTTTTGGCTACTGCCAATGCAATTTTTATAAATTCTTTCTGATATTTATTCAATTTGGATATCGGTTTCGTCCCTTCAATATCACCTAGTAAAAGTAATATTGGATTATGTGGAAGTTGTATTCCAATAATTTGTTCCAATAAAACTCTTAAATTTGTCCAAAAAGGTTGAATTTTAGAACAAGACCAAGTAGAATGTAAAAAAGTACCAATTTCTTGGTTACATCAGAAACACTGATCAGATAAATTTGGGTTCAATTTATTTATTTTTTGTGGTGTAATATATAGTTGATGTAAAAAATTGTATTGCACTAATCTTAATCGGACGTTTATTGTATTTGTCATACTCTCAAGACATAGTCTTGACCAATTTTTTTCTTCAATTTTGATATTCAAATCACTTTCCCATTTTTGTCTTGACTTATGGACTCCTTGTTTAATTGCCTGTTTTTGAATCAAATTATACATACAAGAAATAATTTTTTTAGTCTTTCCTTTTTGAATTAAAGTTTCTATTTCATTGGGTTTCGGTAATAACATTGTTTGACCTAACTTTTCTCTTAAATAAGCCCTTAGTTGAAAGTAACAAAAAAGAGTGTTGTTTGATACTTTATATTTATTCTTTAATTGATCGAATGACATTAATATACCTCCTTCAAAACAATCTCCTATATATCTAATCCCTTTTTGAAACCAATTATATAAAAGTTGATTATCCATTGTAAAAGGAATAAGTCTATTTTGAATTAAAGATCTCTTTGCTAATAAGGATTTCTTTGTCTCATCGTCAACATTTATCTTATTCCATAAATCAATCAAATGTTTTAATATAGGAGATTCTTTCTTTTCCCGTATCCATTTAGATTCCCATTTATATATAGTCTTCTGGTGTATTTTCTCCTATTTTATCTAGTTCTATTCTGATCCATGCCGGTTTATCTTTCTCAAAAAAAGATGCAATAAATCTAAGTTGATTTGCTTTATAATAATTCTTAAAATTTGGAAGTTGTAACCCTCCGAGCTCAAATTTCCATGTCAATTTTTCCAACGATATTCTTGACATCTTACCTTTCCAAAGAAACTTCCTCACATATTTATTCAGCTCTTGAAAAAACTTCTGGGGTAATTGTATTGGTAGTGATTGAAATAAGTATTGTAATCTAGGGAATATATTCATTTTTATGGTATTTACTCTACCTACTAATGTTATTGGTAATACCATCCATTTATCAAGATCTTCGTGAATTTTTTTCAATAGTGGTAAATAATTTAATTTGTATAAGTTCTTTATGTCATTATCAACTCTTATACCTAAATATTTTATACCATTTGCCGGCCATCTAAATTGGGTTATTAATCGACATTGATTATAATCTCCTTTAGTAAGAGGTAAAATTTCACTTTTATCCCAATTTATTTTATAACCTGATATTTTCCCATATTCTTCTAATCTATAGGATAATTTACGCAACGAGTGCAATGGGTTTGTTAGATAAAGCAGAACATCATCAGCAAATAAGTTAATCTTGTATTCTTCCTGATTAACTCTGAAACCCTTAATATCTGGGTCCATTCTAATCAATTCAGCTAATGGCTCTATCGCCAACACAAATAAAGCAGGTGATAATGGACAACCTTGCCTAGTTGACCTTGTTAACTGAAATGGTGTTGAAATTTGACCATTTGTCACTACTTTAGCTTTGGGATTAGTATTTAAGGTTTTAATCCATTTTATAAAAGATACTCCTAATCCATATTTTTCCAATACCTTAAATAAAAAATCCCATTCCAATCTATCAAAAGCTTTTTCTGCATCTAAAGCAACTGCCACGCTCATTTCCTCCCTCTTCTGCGCTAAATGAATTATACTAAATAAGCGAGTTACATTATCTGCTGATTGTCTATTTTTAATAAATCCTGTTTGATCCATATGTACTAATTTTGGTAAGCATTTAGATAATCTATTAGATAAGATTTTTGCTATTATTTTATAATCAGTGTTTAATAAAGAAATAGGTCTATATGATGATGGCTTTAAAAGATCTCTATCTTTTTTTGGCAATACTATTAAAATAGCTGTCGAAAAAGATTCTGGAAGTTTATGCGTTTTTTCCGCTTGGTGTATTAACTCCATAAAAAGAGGAATTAATAAATCTTTAAACTTTTTATAGAATTCAGGCGGAAAACCATCTTCTCCTGGAGATTTATTACTTTGAAGTGATCCTAGGACTTCTTCGACCTCTTTCAATGTAAAAGGCATATCTAATCCCTTCTGTTCTTCCGTATTTAATTTTGGAAGAGTTATTTGTGATAAAAACCTTTCTATCTTGGCATTGTCATTTTGTGATTCTGATTTATACAACTCAGAATAAAAATTCTTAAAAGCTTCATTAATTTCTAAAGGTTTATAAGTAATTTTATTTACTCTTGTTCGAATTGCATTTATTGTTTTAGAAGTCTGATCTGTTTTTAACTGCCATGCAAGAACCTTATGTGATCTTTCACCTAGTTCATAATATCTTTGTTTAGTTCTCATAATTGCTTTTTCTGTTTGATATGTTTGGAGTGTATTATATTGTAACTTCTTGTTAATAAGTTGTCTTCGTTTTTCTTCTGTCATATTTCTTTGGGATTCTTTTTCTAATTTTGTAATTTCTTTTTCCAATTGATCTATTTCTATCATATATTCCTTCTTAATTTTAGAAGTATAACTTATTATCTGACCTCTCAAGTATGCCTTCATTGCTTCCCACACTATAAATTTATCATCAACTGAATGTGAATTTATATCTAAAAAGAACTGAATCTGTTTTTTCATAAAATCACAAAAATCTTGACGTTTTAATAATATTGAATTAAATCTCCACCTATAAATTGATTCCTCTTTATCTATCATTATCATTGTCATTATTAAACGAGAATGGTCTGACAATATTCTTGCTTTATATTCCACATTTTTCACTCTATCTTGAATATTCGTTGATAATAGGAAAAAATCTATCCTTGAATATGTTTTATGTCTATTTGAATAAAATGAATAATCTCTTTCTTTTGGATTAATTCTTCTCCATATATCAATCAAATTTAAGTCTTTCATCAATGATAGAGTTAATTTTACTGCTTTTGATTTTGTAACAAACTTTGTTGATCTATCTAAAACTGGGTCTAGACAAAAATTAAAATCTCCACCTATTAATATTTTATCATGTGCATTAGCCAAATTCAAAAAGACCTCCCGTATGAACTTTACATCATTTTCATTTGGTGCATAAATGTTCATAAGGGTCCATAGTTCTGAAAAAATTTGACAGTGTATAATTAGATATCTCCACGCCGAATCAATTAATACGTTTTGTATTTTAATTGGTAAATTTTTGTTAACCAAAATTGCAACTCCTCTCGCCTTTGAATTAAATGAAGCTGCAATAACATTTCCAACCCAGTCTCTTTTTAATTTCTGATGTTCTATGTCTGTTAAATGAGTTTCTTGTAAAAAGGCTATATCTGTTTTCATTTTTTTAATATATGTTAAAATTCTTTTTCTTTTTACTGGCCCATTAAGCCCATTAACATTAAAACTTTAAAAATTCAGTAGATTAGTCATTATTATTTTTTAATGATATTACTCCAATCTGTAATAATACCTAATCTTTCAACTTTCGTGGTATCCTGGGAAATCTTTATAAAAATCTCCATGTTGCTATGTGTGTCCCCACCAATCATCCAGGCAAAAAGATAGAAGAGAAATAGAATATAAAGAAAAAAACAAAATACCCCCCTACTAATGTTGTGGGAAAAAAAACACAACATTACCCCCCTCTGTTGTACGGGTCATGGCAACCGCCATGATTATACACGTGAATCCCGTAGTAACCGATCCAAAGCTCTCCAGCCCCCCCGCAACATAAAAAAGTATATGTATAAGAAGAGAAAAAAAATACTATTCTCATTTAGTATTTCTAAAATTTTGCTTTTCTCTTCTATAATATCTATAAATGTCCATCACTTCTGTTCGTTGACTCTATCTTCATCTTTAATCCATTACGTTTGGAAGCCTCTATGTGTAATTAGCCAATAGATTAAAGTTTTTGTACGAACTCCTCCGCTTTTCGATAATCGGAAAAAAAATTTTTTCCCTCCTCCAAAAAAATTATCAGTGTTGCTGGATGACACATTGTAAATTTATAACCCTTTTCCCATAAGGCTTTTTTCGCTGGGTTAAATTCCTTCTTTCTCTTCAACAGGTTGTAACTTATATCAGGATAAAAAAGAATTGGTTTCCCTTCTATCATCAATGGCCCGTTTCTATTTTTGGCACTTTGGGCAGCCGCCTTCAGGATCTTTTCTTTGTCTTGGTATCTTAAGCATTTTATCAAAATTGATCGTGGGTTTTGATCAGCTCGAGGTCTTGATCTTAAGGATCTATGAGCCCTTTCAATCTCGATTGGAGTTTCTCTTTCCATTTCCAATTTTTCAGGGATCCATTTTTGAAAAAAATTTATTGGATCTTCTCCTTCTATATCTTCTTTAAGTCCAACAATTTTAATATTATTTCGTCTACTGAAATTTTCAAGCTTATCAATTTTTTCCATAAATTGTTTTCTTTCTAATGTCCAAGCAGTATTTTCATTTTCCATTTTGTCCATTCTTTCAACCATGTCTTCCGTTTTAATTTCCAAGTCCATAATTTTCTTTTCCATTTTTTCCTGTCTCTTTGTCATTTTATCAAGCGTAATCTCCATATTTGTCATTTTTTGAGTACTTTTTGATTACTTTTAATTACTTTTAATGTGTCTAATTTACGCATTATTTGCCTCAAAGTCTTTTCTATATTTCCAAAAGAACTTTTATCTCCCTCTTCGTCTGATCTTTCCGGAAGATCTGACTCTCCCTCCGATTCGCTATCACTTTCAGTTGCAGTGGTAGCTGGGCTTTGTAGTTCTTGTTGCTCCCGTTTGCACATGCTCCATCCTTCGCGTTTGCGCCGTTCACGGTGGTCTTTTCCTTTAGAAATGGCCGATGTTGCCGCAGTTTCCCGTTCCGTATCGCCGGTGGTATAATGTACCTGAGACCGCGGTTCATCGGTAGACGTGGGCCTTGTTCCTGTTCCAACTTGCGTAGTCTTCCCGGTATTAGTTTTCATCATCTTCTTTCTTCGAGGCATAGTTTGACACAATCCGGAGTAGTTTATAAGTAACTTTTAGAAAGTATTGACTAACTTTTCTTCATTTAAACATTAATTTATTAACTTTTTACGGGAGAGCTGGGTTCCAGCATCTCGATCCTACGTCATCACGTGACGTCCCCCATTGCTATATTTCTACACTATTCTTGGTTGGTGCGGCTGTAACGAAACCCAATTTCCCTTGGGGTCAATAAAGTATGTCTGTCTGTCTGTCTGTCTGTCTTTAATTCCGATTCCTGTTCCCGTTCTGATGTGTCGATCCATGGTTTCCTTTTATGCCAAGATGAGGCCACCCTCAGAGTGGAGGAGCAACAACTTATATTCAGTCTGGGTACCCTCCAAATTGATGGTATGAATATCAATTTTGCCTTCAGGTAAAGAAAGTTCCCCACCATCATTCCCCACTCTGAAGCTTTACTTCTTCTCTCCTGCCTATTACTTCTCCCGGGTCTCCTCCCCCTTACCTTTCTCTTATTCTCCACTCTCCTCTCCTATCAGATTTTTCTTCTTCAGCCTTTGACCTTTCCCACCCACCTGGCTTCACCTGACATCTTCCAACTTGCCTCTTTCCCCTCCCCCCCACCTTCTTATTCTGGCATCTCCACCCTTCCCTTTCTGTGCTGAAGAAGGGTCTCAGCCCGCAACATCAACTGTTTATTCTTTTCCATTAATGCTGCCTGACCTGCCGAGTACCTCCAGCATTTTGTGTGAGCAACTTAACAATATCAGATCTATGTCAGGGTGGTACAGGCACACTGGCACTTAGTGTGAGAGGAGGGTGGCAGGATGCGTTCAGGAACCTGATAGCAGTTAGATGTGGTGTGTGTGAAGCGGGAGGTGAGGTGGGGGAAGACATTAGGAGTCTGCCATGCCCATTGTTACAGGATAGGGATCTGTCTAGTGGCTAAGGGTCCAGGGAAGAGCAGGAGATTGCTTTGGAATGAGGGAAATTGCAGGATCAAAGTGGAATCTGGATTCTGAAAAGGTGAATGGCAGAATCTGGAAAGGCCATAGATTGCTGGGATCGATGACCTAAGGAGTGGAGAGAGCTTAAAAGAGCAGATAACAGGCAGTGGGGACTATGGACTTCCACACTGGTGCCTTGGAAATAATACTATATAGTCTGGATATAATACTATATATAGTCTTATATAAGTCTTATATAAGTGCCCAGTGGGAAACTCCCCTAAAATTATACAGTCCAAGAGTTAAAAGGAGCTTTGCACAGGGAATGACATCAATATATATATACACGAGAATGTTGGAAATCCAAAGCAACACACACAAAGTGCTGGAGGAATTCAGCAGGTCAGGCAGCCTCTATGTAAATGAATAAACCGTTGATGTTTCAGGCCGAGACCCTTCCTCGATACTGGAAAGGGTGAAGATAACAGAATCAAAGAGTGGGAGGTGTGAGAAGAAGGATAGCTAGAACGTGATTGGTGAAGCCAGGTGGGTAGGAAACGTAAAGGGCTGGAGAGGGAGGAATCTGATAAGAGAGGAGGGTGGGAGATAGGAGAAAAGAAAGGAGGCAAGGATCCAGGGGAGATGATAGGCAGGTGAGATAAGTTAAGGGGCTGGAGTGGTGAGTAAAGAAGAGGGGAAGGGGAGCAGCACATCGGTATTACAAGGGTAACTCATAATAGGAATATTCTAAATGTTATGAAATGATCTAAATGATCATAATCATGTTTGTATAATTATAAAAACATTTCAATTACATAATGTTGGAATTACAGTATTACGCAACTGAATTTCTGGGCACACGTCTCTAATGATTAGTCTCTTGTGACTTCTTGAAACTACAATTTATCAGAAGCTGCTTCATTATCTTATTTACGATGGATCTCTTTAGCCTTTCAAATTAATACGCTATTTAGTCTCATGCTTTTGCTTCTCCTTACACCATGCTCTCATTCCCAGTCAAGCACAGGCACTTGCCAATGATAATGGGTGTTACGATATGGTAACTGCTCTACAAGTGGCCACAGGAAACTGCAGTGTTACGGACACAGCTCAGCGCATCAAAGGAACCAGCCTCCCTTTTACGGGAATGTATGCTCCATTGATCTGACGGCTCCCTTCCCAGGGAAGTCGGGGTAGGGGCGGGTGGCAGTGATGGTGGTGGACGTTAGACCAACGACCAGCAGAACTGAGGATCCAGTAAGGAGCCTTGTGGACTGAAGGGGAGCATATAATATGGTGATTGGCTGGAGGAGGGTTCTTCGTTGGGAGGTAGTGTGGGGCGTGGGCTTGAACTGGGGTGTCAGATTGACTGTTGAGTCTTGGCTGATCAATGGAGAGAGGAAAAGAGGAGTCTGGTATGGGATTGCTGCCAAGGTCTATCGATGTATTGATGTAGTAGGAATGGGTCAGTGATATTTAAAGGACATAAGCAGTCTGAATTGGGTCACTGTTCCACCACAGATGGACATTACTAAATAGTAAATACTAAATCTTGCAGTGCCCAAGGACAGATACATTAATATTCCCATTGTACAATAAATTACATCATCTGATGTGCATCTGATATGGAAATTGCATCAAATGTGATTCATGAGCAAACCAATTTTCCAAAGGAGATTGATTCAGTCTAGAAATACCGAGTTTAAAACAAAAACGATGCTACTCAAATAAATAGCCACATTATTGTTTGGAGACGACAATGGGACTATTGGACTGTCATCTAAACCCAATTGGTTTATGTATGTTCCTCATTAAAAGAAAATCTGCTGTTTAGCTTGATCTTCATGTGATTGCATACCAAAGCAAATTTAACACCTTCAAAACTGGCCAAGGAAGCCACTGAGTTACCAAAAAGGTGCCTCAACATTTCTTTCTCAAGGCTAACTAGAAATGCCAATATTCTATAACTAAATAGCAATAGCAACAATTGCACAAAAATACACATATTTTATTCCCTTCTTTTCATCTCATTTCTCCAGTAAGAGTTTTTTAAAACATATTTCACAACAACACCACCCTTATAATCCAAGGCTCATGACGTATTCTTGAGAGCAATGCTAAAAAGTCCAACAGCACTGGCTGAACCATAATGACAGTAGTACTATGCTTAGAAACTTCTTTCTGCCTCTGCTTCTGTCCTGGCAGAGACCAAATAAAGTAACAGTGGAAGAAGAACTCAAACTATTAAAGCTTCCCTGGGACATCACACGGGACAATTGTTGCCTATAGAGATTCTAATACACTAGGGATTCCCAACCTTTTTTATGCCATGGGCCGATATCATTAAGCAAGGAAAATTATCTCTCTTGTGTTTCTTGATCTTGCTACTTGAGATTCAGTGTCATGCAACCCTGCCACTTTGATTTGGCCCATGCCTTCATTAACCAGGTTCAACACTTGCCTTTATTGGGCTCTTCCTCACACAAATTTTAAGTTTTATGGTTATGAATATGCTTTTGGATGGGGTTATTCCTTATGCTTGGTGTCGGGGGGGGGGGGGGGAATGATGTTGTATTGTGGGAAATGAGTGCTCAAGTGTAGGGTTTCTTGAACCCATCTGACCAATTGACATTATTTTACCCAGGAATCTCTCTTGAAGCTGTCCTGTAGACTGATGTAGAATAGACCAAAGCTGTCACAGCCTGGAGTCCCTGATTATTCTGTCCCAACATAGCTTGTCTATTGTTACCTGCTTTCATTTAGGATGCTCAAGGGTAGAAAGGATTTTACTTACAGATTCTCCTTTGGGACCTGGTGGACCTGGTGATCCATCTCTCCCTGGATTGCCATCTAATCCTGGAAATCCTGGTGCCCCCGGGAAGCCAGGATTTCCTGGATCACCTTTAGAACCCGGAAAACCAAAACCATCGCCTCTATCACCTTTAGGACCAGGGGATCCTGGAATACCTGGAATGCCTGGTGGTCCCTGAAAATAATGAAAACAGGAATTTCTGGCTGATGCAGGACATTCTCGTGCTGACAACCAGATGAGAGCCAGCAGCAAGCAAAAGATAAATAATTCCAAATTGCTAGTTCTTAAATTCAGTACTGAGTCAGTACTAAGGAAGGAAAATGTAATGTTAGCTTTCATTTCAAGAGGATTAGAATATAAGAGTAAAGGATGTAATGGTGATGCTTTATAAGGCATTGGTGAGACTGCATTTGAAGTATTGTGAACAGTTTTGGGCCCAATAATTAAGAAAGGATATGCTGGTATTGGAGAGGTTTCAGAGGACATTCATGAAAATGATCCCAGGAATGAAATGGTTGATGGGTACGTGAAATGTTTGATGGCTCTGGACCTGTACTCACTGGAGTTTAGAAGAATAAGAGGCAATCGCATTGAAACCTACCAAGTGTTGAAGAACCTGGAGGGAGAGGATGTTTCTAATAGTGTGAGAGTCTAGAACCACAGGGCACAGCCTCAGAACAGAAGGAAGCCTTTTTAAAACAGAGATGAGAAGGACTTTCTTGAGGCAAATGGTGGTGAATCTGTGGAATTCATTGCCACAGACAGCTGTGGAGTCCAAGTCATTGGGTGTTTTTAAAGTTGAGGCCGATTGGTTCTTTATTAGTCAAAGGTTACAGGGAGAAGGCAGGAAAATGGGGTTGAGAGGAAAAATAAATCAGCCATGACTGAACAGCAGAACAGAATGGGCCAAATGACCTAATTCTGTTCATATGTTTCATGGCCTTTATCTCCAATAATGAAATAGCACAACAGGAAACATACATCAAATAGTAAAATTCAGGAAAGCAAAGGGGAAAAAGAAGTATATACAATAGGAAACTTTGAGAAATTCTTTACTTAAGGACATTACTTTATTTACCTGCCTGAACATTTTTGGCTCAACAAGTACTTACAGGTGGTCCCACTACTCCAATTAGGCCTTTTGATCCTGTGTCTCCTTTATCTCCATTCCGTCCTGGTTGACCTGAAACCAACCAATGAAGCAATAAAATTCTCAGTAGATGTGAAATAGCTATGTGGATTAGGTTTATAGAGCAAGATGAGGCACAATGGAAGAGTTAGTAGAGCTGCTGTCTCACAGCTCCAAAGACCTGACCTTTGGAGTTTTTTCTGTGACCATGTGGGTTTCCTCCATGTGCTGCAGTTTGCTGCTACATGCCATAGGTACGTGGACCTGGAAGTTAATAGGACTCAGAACATTGCTCCTTCTCTGAATGTGTGTGGTAGAATAAAAATAAAATAGAATTGGCATAAATGACAGTCACCACAAACTTTGTGAGACAAAGCTGTAAGGCTCTATAAATTTATTTAGAAACATAGAGGTAGGATAATGGATAATAGACTTAGAATGAATCTAGGGGTGCTACTTTCACCCAGAGTGTAGAGAGTATATGGAATGCACAACTGGAGTAAGTGAAGAAAGCAGAATCACTGACAGAACTTAAACAGTTTTGAGGTGAGCCCTTAAATAGCCTTGGTATAGGGCCAAAGTATGAAGATGGGATTAGTCCAGTGGTGTGTAGCAATGTGGTGGGCCAAATGGCCTTTTTCCATGCCTTCTGACTTTAAGGATGGCATGGTAGTGTAGTGGTTAGCATAATGCTGTAACAGTGCCTGCGACAAGTGTTCAATTCTGCGGCTGTCTGTGAGAAATCTGTACGTTTTCCTTGGGCATGCTACGTTGAGCCCAGAAGCTGCCCCTCGCACGTTGCACCTTTGGACTGAGTCGGTCACTGACACATTTCGCAATACACGTGACAAACAAAGCAAATCTTTACTTCTTTTATTTATGTTGCAACGGCACACAGATCAGTAAGTGGAATCTCAACAAATGCTCGTCCAGTTCTCAAAGTTAAAATGATTCTAATAGCAGTGAGGAAATGCTCTACGCTGGAATACGGAACATTTTGTAAGCTGTATGAGCAGTGTACAGTGCCCCAGTTAAGGACAGTCTCATCATACAGAATGTGGGAGGGAATTGGCATTGACTATTGAATGGTAGAGCAGTCTAGATGAGTGAAATAGCTGCTCTCAGTCTTGCTTCATGACCTTGGATCCTTTTCAGTGATTCTACATCATGAAGCCACTCAGAAGTATCTTCTGAAAGTGGGAGTGCTGCAAGCCATTGCTTTTTCCCCAAGTGGATGGGTTAAAAAACATGATATATAGAAAGAGATACTGCATGTGGGGTACACTTGGAAGGTATCCATTGTTCATGTACACTCCACATGGAACACCAGTCCACAGAAAAATGAAAACGTATTTGCCATTTCAGCTACTTCTACATTGATTCTATTCTGAATCAGGTTTATTATTATTGCCATATGTAAAGAAGTATTGGAGGAAAGGCAGATGAGATCATGATACGGTCCAGCACCTGGAATTATGACAATGTAACCATTAGTAAGACTTGGTTGCAGGAGGGGCAGGACTAGTAACTCAGTATTCTGGGGTTCCGTTGTCTTAGACGCAACAGAGCGGGCAGTATTAAAGGAGGAAGGGTGGCGTTACTAGTCAGGGAAACTGTTACGGCAGCGCTCAGTCAGGACAGACTACAGAAATCATCTGGTAGGGAGATATGGGTGGAATTGAAGAATAAGAAAGGTATGGCCACGTTGATGGGGCTAAATTACAGATCGCTCAGTAGTCTGTGGGATTTAGAGGAACAAACTTGTAGAGAGGTTACAGACAACTACTAGAAACATAAGGCTATTATAGTAGGTGATTTTAACTTTCCACATATTGAGTGGGACTCCCATACTGTAAAAGGACTAGTTTGTCAAATGGGTTCAGGAAAGTTTTCTTAATCAGTACTTAAAAGACCCAATGATAGAGTGTGGGATACTTTATCTGTAACTAGGGAATGAGACAGGGCAGGTGACAAAAGTTTGTATAGGGGGATCATTTTGCATCTAATGATCATAATGACATTTGTTTCAAAGTAAATATGGAAAAAGATTGGTCTGGTCCACGGGCTGAGATACTAAACTGCAGAAAGGCCAATTTTGATGGTATCAGAAAGGATCTGACAAGTGTGGATTGGGACAGGCTGTTTTCTGGCAAAGGTGTACTTGAAAAATGGGAGCCCTTCAAAAGTGAAATTTTGAGAGTACAAACTTATGTGCCCGTCAGAATAAAAGGTAAAAATAACTGGTTTAAGAAACCTTGGTTTTCAAGAGATATTGAGGCCCTGGTTAAGGAAAAAAAGGAGGTGCATTGCAAGTATAGGTAGGTAGTGTCAGACACCCTGAGCCAATAGGCTGGTCCTGGACTTATTTCCACTTGGCATGATTAACTTATTATTATTTAATTATTTATGGTTTTATATTGCTATATTTCTTCACTATTCTTGGTGCGGCTGTAATGAAACCCAGTTTCCCTCTGGATCAATAAAGTATGTCTGTCTGTCTGTCTGTAGGAACAAGTGAGGTGCTTACGGAGTATAAGAAATGCAAGAGAACACTTAAGAAAGAAATCAGGATTGTTAAAAGAAGGCATGAGGTTACCCCATCACACAAGGTGAAGGAGAATAAGAGCAAAAGGATTGCAAGGGACAAAATTGGTCCTCTGGAAGATCAGAGTGGTAATCCATGCATGTAGTCAAAAGGGATGGGGAGATCTTAAATGGATTTTTTATCATCTGTATTTACTGGGGAGATGACACAGAGTATATAGAGGTGAGGCAAAATAGGTGTTTGCTGTCTTGAGGCAAATTAGAGTAGATAAATCCCCAAGGCCTGACAAGGACTTCCCTTGGACCCTGTGGTAGGCTAGTGCAGAGATACTTAAATCATCCTTAGTGACAAGCAAGGTTCCGGAGGATTGGAGGATAGCCAATATTGTTCCCATTTAAGAAAGGCTCTAAAAATAAACCAGGAAATTACAGACCAGTGAGCCCAATATCAGTAGTAAAGGTATTCTAAGGGACCAGATATATTTGCATATGCAGCATGACAGATAGACGGATTAGGGATATCCAGCATGGCTTTTGTGTGTGGTAGGTCATGTCTAACCAATTTTATAGAACTTTTCAAGGAAGTTACCAGGGAAGTTGATTAAGGTGAGACAGTGGAGGTTGTCTACATGGACTTTGGCAAGGTCCTGTATGAGAGGTTGGTCAAGAAAGTTCAGTAGCTCGACATTCAAGATGAGATACTAAACTAGATTACATAATGGCTTTGCGGGAGAAGCCAGAGAGCGGTAGTAAATGACTGGCTCTCTGACTGGAGGTTTGTGACTAGTGGAGTGACACAGGGATTGGTGCTGGATGTTGTTTGTCATGTGCAATCAATGACCTGGATAATTATGTGATTAACTGGATCAGTAAATTTACAGATGACACCAAGATTGGGAGTGTAGTGGACAGCAAGGAAGGCTGTCATGGCTTGCAGAGGGATCTGAACCAGCTGCAAAAATGGGCTGGAAAATGGCCGATGGAATTTACTTAGGTCTTACATAGTGAACAGTAGGGCACTGAGCAGTGCTGTAGAACATAGGTCCATAATTCAGTGTACGTGGCAACACAGGTTGATAGCGTTGTAAAGAAAACTTATGTAAATTGGCCTTCATAAGTCAAGTATTGAGTAAAGGAGATGGGATGTTCTATTCGTATTGTATAAGACATTGGTGAGGCCTAGTTTGGAGTACTGTGTGCAGTTTTGGTCACCTACCTACAGGAAAGATGGAAGTAAGGTTGAAAGAATACAGAGAAAATTTACAAGGATGTTGCTGGGACTGCAGTATATGAGGTATAAGGAAAGATTGAATAGTTCAGGACTTTATTCCTTGGAACGCAGAAGACTGAGGAGAGATTTGATAGAGGTATACAAAATTATGAGCAGTATAGATAGGTACAAGTAGGCTTATTCCACTGAGGGTGGGTGGGACTACAATTAGAGGTCAAAGGCTAAAGGTGAAAGGTGAAGAGTCTAAGGGGGAACGTGAGGGAAAATTTCTTCATTCAGAGGTTCATGAGAGTGTGGAACGAGCTGCCAGCGCAAGTGGCGCATGTGAGCTCGATTTCAACTTTTAAGAGAAGTTTGGATAGGTACATGGATGGTGGGGTGTGGAGGGCTATGGTCCCAGGGTAGGTCAATGGGAGTAGGCAGTTTAAATGTTTCAGTGGGGACTAGGAGGGCCTGTTTCTCTGCTGTATGTATTTTTCTATGAGCATGTTGTGAAATTTGTTGTTTTTGAGGCAACAGTACAGCATAATAAAAATTCTACAAGTTACAATAGAAATTATAAAAAACAATTCAGTAGAGCAAAAGGAGAGCAAAGTAGCAAGGTTCTGCTCATGGGTTCATGGACTGTTCAGAAATCTAAAGGTAGAGGGGGAGAAGCTCTTCCAAAAGTGTTGAGTGTGTGTCTTTTAGCTCTTGTACTTCCTTGCTGATGGTAGCAATGAGAAGAGGGCATGTCCTGAGTGATCAGCATCCTTCATGACGAATGCTGCTTTCTGAAGGTGTCCTCGAAGGTGGGGAGGGTAGTGCCCATGACGGAGTTGGCTGAGCTTTTCACTGAATTGTGCATTGGCGCCTCCATACCACATGGTGACACAAAGTGTCAGAATGCTCTTTATGGTACTAACATAGAAGTGTGCTAGGGTCTTTGATGACACACCAAATCTCTCTGAACTCCAAATGAAATAGAGCCACTGTTGAGCCTTCTTCATAAGTGCATCAGGGATGTATTTTGCACAGAATCTCGCCCTGCTCGCCCTTCCTACTGCTGGCTCCTCGATGAGGACTGGTGTGTGTTCTCCCAGCTTTCCCTTGCTTGAGGTGTAAGCCCCCAAAAGCCAGCAAAATTAGTTCTGCTCAGACTTAAAAGCTCCAAGAAGTGGAAAGAAGGACTGTGATTCTTGGCACTGGGGTGATTGAATTTAAACTGGCAGATCCAGTAGTAACGACAGTATGATAGCGCACTCAATCTTTAGAAGGCCAGAGACTGAAGGAGAAATAATTAAAAAACAAATGGCACTTCAGAGTTCCAGTCTGTGACAAGGCATAGAGTTGGAGTAAAGAAATTGTTAATTTTAACACAGTAAAAATGAGCATGTGGAACTATGCACAAATGAGATTTTGACTGGCTGAATTACAGAGAGTTATCTCTATACTTAATTGACATTAGCATTTTGTACGTAACATAGCTAAAGAAAACATTAATAATATGAAATTGCAAATCTTGGTGGCTTACCTGGAATACCGGGCGATCCAGGAGGTCCTGGTAAACCAGGAATACCATTACCAGTATCTACGCAATGAATACAAGTATCTCCCTTATCCCCTACACAATTGACAGACGGAGAAAGAAAAAATATTACTCATTGGAAACCACTGTAAAAATTATTGCCTTGACTCTTAAAAATTTTCCTCTGCATAATATATATGTCTCTGGCCTCAAAGAGTGAGCATCACTTAAAGATGCTTCAAGTACGGCAGAAATGGAGGGCTCATGGTACCTCCATTTCATACCCAATGAAACTCTGAGGTACACCTAGTGACACAAATGAAAATTGGGCAGAATTTTGTCTATTGCTCCTATTGTATCAACCTTTCTAATTTTGTTCAACAAGTTCAATTTTGCTTCTGATGTGTAATTCTAAATGTAAGAAAGCATACATACAATATCAAAAAAAATAGCAAACACAAAATACACTGCAGATGCTGTGGTCAAATCAACACGTACAAAAGCTGGATGAACTCAGCAGGTCGGGCAGTATCCGTTGAAAATAGTTGAAAAAAATAGCAATTGCATTTGTTGAAGTTGAGGTAGAATTTACTCGCTGGAGTTTAGAAGAATGAAAGGGAACTCATTAAAATCTATTTAATGTTGAAAAGACTAGATAGAGTGGATGTGGAAAGGATGTTTCCAAAAGTGGGTGAGTCTAAGACCAGAGGGCACAACCTCAGAATATGAGGTGTTTAGAACGGCGACGAGGAGGAATTTCTTTAGCCAGAGGGAGGTGAATCCGTGGAATGCAATGGCATATGTCATAATCAAAGGTTATGGGGAGAAGGTAAGAGAATGGGGGTGAGAGGGATAATAAATCAGCCATGATGGAATGGCAGAGCAGATTCGATGGGCTGAATGGCCCAATTCTGCACCTATGTCTCATGGTCTTAACGTGGTTGGTGGGAAAGAAGGGAAGATGTTTGTTGTACATCAGGCACAAGTTGCAGCATTTTTTTTCGCATCATCCAAATACCATGATCATGGTTCATTGGATATACAATGCAATACAACTTCAGGAGAGATTATCAAAAAGATATGTCAATGTGCAGTGGGTGTTCCAGTCTACAGTAATAGGGCATTGCTTTGAGCACCTTGTTCTGTTGCTATGTGGCACAGGTGTTAGCCTACCCATTTTATTTCAGACACAGATAGTCAACAGAACACTATAGTATCATCCGTACTTAGCATAGCAAATGAAAAGTAAATCAAAGTTGCTCATATACTGTGCTTTAAACAATGGAAAATGAAGTACAGTGGTGGCTCTGTCATACTCCATTGCAAAATGCAATGCTATTGAAATCAACAAAATTGAATTTCAAAAGTAAAGCACAATTAGCACCTGCTACTGTTTTCTATGTTTAACCATAGAGACCTAGTCTGAATCTCTATTCTAGAGGCCTTTACAGCTAAAAAGGAATTAATTTGATTAGTGATTAACAATTCCCACAAGATTGTGACCCAGATGAGATATTCACCAGTGTTCAGATATCTCCAGTCTCACATTACTCCAATGGCAGAGTAATCCAAGACCAAGGCTTTATATTTTCTGAACAGTGTCATCCATGCAGTGGACTGCTCTGGCAATGGAGGCTCCCTAATTAGAGCAATAGAACATAAGGCTGAGAAACAAATGTAAGAAGTCTTAAAAAAACCCACAAAATGCTGGCAGAACTCAGCAGGCCAGACAGCATCTATGGGAGGAGGTAATAACGACGTTTCGGGCCAAAACCCTTCATCAGGATAGGTTTCGGCCCAAAACGTCGTTATTACCTCCTCCCATAGATGCTGTCTGGCCTGCTGAGTTCTGCCAGCATTTTGCGCTTTTTATTTATTTCTAGCACCTGCAGATTCACTCGTGTTGCCTAAGAAGTCTTACCTTTTAGTCCAGTTTCTCCAGGAAAACCTTGTGGCCCTGGCAAGCCCGGTAAGCCTTCCAATCCTGGCGGGCATCGTATTCCAGATAAATCTAAGGAAATGAACAGACTATTTCAAATTCACTGCAACACTGATAACTTCTCAAGGAAACAATAAATTTGACATCATTAATTGCAGACATTTGCCCTAAGATCTGTTATACAACAGTTACCATATTCATTACCAGTAGAGTTCTTATCGAAGCATTGCACAATGGTGTTACACTGTAATTATATTGTTAGGAATCATATGATACAAAGAATATAAAATTATTACAATGGGTACAAAAGGGTTTACACGTGGTTATAAACTTTTCAAGAAAAAAGAGAACCCAGTATGGGATAAATAGCATATTTAATTTTTTCTAGAATCTTTCTAGAGCAGGTTTTCCCAACCTGGGGTCTATGGACCCCTCGGTTAATGGCAGGGGTCCATGGCATAAAAAAGGTTTGAACATACTAGAGATTGCTTCGACCTGTGAGGAAGTAGAAAACCAAAGGTTAACCTCAGACTCTGACAAAGAAATGAGCCTGGTGGCTCAGAAACTTCTTCACCCACAATGTGGTGGGAATGTGAAACAGAGAAGTGCTGTAGCGATATGCTACACACAGAGCTAGAAATAACGACACTCAGTTGGTAAGAGACTAATTTATTCAAACTTCGCGGCGCTGGCTTTTACTCAGTACTGTTCCCGCCCTCTCCGGGCGGAAATGACGTCAGAGGTGCATTACAAAAGTCTCTCCCCGCGTGCAGGCTATTTGTGAGCCGGTTCGCCTGTGCAGAAAGTGGATCGCCACATAACCCCCACTCCCCCAGAACAGGCGATATACCCTCCAATGTCCACAGTCTGGATCAGTCTCTGTTTGGGCAGTCTGCCTCTGCGCCGCGGTGCCTGAACCTCGACCGGCTGCGCCAAGTCCGCATGGGCTGGTTTGAGTCAGTCCACCATGAAAACCTCCTCTTTCTCCCCAATGTCCAGAACGTATGTGGACCTGTTGTTCTTGATCACCTTGAACAGCCCCTCATATGGCCTCTGTAGCGGTGCCTGGTGTGTGCCCCTTCTTACAAATACAAACTTACAGCTTTGCAGGTCTTTGGGCACGCAGGTCGGGATCTGTCCGTGCTGTGAAGTCGGTACGGGGGCAAGGTTGTCGAGCCTTTCACGTAGTCTGTCCAGGACTGCTGCGGGTTCTTCCTCTTGCCCCCTTGGGGCTGGTATGAACTCTCCTGGGATGGCCAGGGGTGCGCCGTACACCAACTCGGCCGACGAGGTGTGCAGATCCTCTTTGGGTGATGTACGAATTCCAAGCAGGACCCAGGCAAGCTCGTACACCCAGTTAGGTCCTCTCAGGCGGGCCATGAGAGCCGACTTCAAGTGATGGTGGAAGCGCTCCACCAGTCCGCTCGACTGTGGGTGGTAGGCAGTAGTGTGGTGTAGCTGCGTTCCCAACAGGCTGGTTACAGCCGACCGCAGGCTGGAGGTGAACTGGGCGCCTCTGTCGGAGGTAATGTGGGCCGGTACCCCGAAGCGTGCTACCCAGGTTGC
Organism: Hemitrygon akajei; assembly: GCF_048418815.1. Taxonomy (NCBI): domain Eukaryota; kingdom Metazoa; phylum Chordata; class Chondrichthyes; order Myliobatiformes; family Dasyatidae; genus Hemitrygon; species Hemitrygon akajei. The sequence continues at coordinate 23,847,092 of NC_133133.1, read as the reverse complement.
AATCAGTGCTCGGGCGCAGGAATCGGCGGTGGTGTTGGTGAGCGGGACCACCTCTGGCCATCTCGTGAACCGGTCTACCATAGTTAGGAGGTACCGTGCTCCTTGGGACACTGGTAGGGGGCCCCACGATATCCACATGAATGCGGTCGAACCTCTGGCGGGTGGGTTCGAACTGCTGTGGCGGGGCTTTGGTGTGCCGCTGCACCTTGGCTATTTGGCACTGTGCACACGTTCTGGCCCATTCGCTGACCTGTTTGCGAAGTCCGTGCCACACGAACTTGCTGGAGACCAGCCGGACGATTGTCTTGATAGATGGGTGCGCCAAACCGTGTATGGAGTCGAAAACTCGCTGCCTCCAGGCTGACGGGACGATGGGGCGAGGTTGGCCGGTAGCCACGTCACACAGGAGGGTCGGCTCACCTGGGCCTACGAGAAAGTCCTGCAGCTGCAAACCCCAGACTGCGGTCCTGTAGCTGGGCATCTCGTCGTCTGCCTGCTGCGCCTCCACCAGTGCTGCATAGTCCACCCCCAGGGACAGGGCCTGGACAGCTGGTCTGGAGAGTGCGTCCGCCACGACATTGTCCTTTCCCGATACATGCTGGAAGTCCATCGTGTACTCGGAGATGTAGGACAGATGTCGCTGCTGGCGGGCCGACCAGGGATCGGACACCTTTGTGAACATGAAGGTCAACGGTTTGTGGTCCATGAACGCGGTGAATGACCTGCCTTCTAAGAAGTACCTGAAATGCCGGATTGCCAGATATAGTGCCAACAGCTCCCGGTCGAAAGCACTGTACTTGAGTTCGGGTGGTCGTAGGTGCTTGCTGAAGAACGCCAGGGGTTGTCAGCACCCCTCGATGAGCTGCTCCAGCACCCCACTGACTGCTGTGTTGGATGCATCCACTGTGAGGGCGGCTGGAACATTTGTTCTGGGGTGCACCAGCATCACGGCATCTGCCAAGGCTTCCTTGGCTTTAACAAAGCGGCCGCGGCCTCTTCGTCCCAAGTAATGGCCTTGCCTTTACCCGACATCAGGGTGTACAAAGGGCGCATGATACAGGCTGCTGAGGGGAGGAAACGGTGGTAGAAGTTCACCATACCAACGAACTCCTGCAGGGCCTTGACTGTGTTGGGCCGGGCGAAGTGGCAGATCACGTCTACCTTGGCGGGCAGAGGTGTTTCCCCGTGTTTGGTAATCCTGTGGCCCAGGAAGTTGATGGTGTTGAGTCCGAACTGGCATTTGGCCAGGTTGATCGTGAGGCTGAAATCACTCAGGCGGGAGTAGAGCTGGCTGAGGTGGGACAGATGCTCCTGACGACAACTGCTGGCTATGAGGATGTCGTCCAAATAGATGAACGCAAAGTCCAGGTCACGTCCCACCGCGTCCATTAGGCGCTGGAACATCTGTGCGGCATTCTTCAGGCCAAATGGCATTCGGAGGAATTCCAACAGGCTGAACGGGGTGTTAAGTGCTGTTTTGGGGATGTCTTCAGGGTGCACCGGGATTTGATCGTATCCCCGGACGAGGTCTACTTTGGAAAAGATTCTTGCCCCGTGCAGGTTTGCTGCAAAGTCCTGAATGTGCGGCACAGGGTAGTGGTCCGGTGTTGGAGCCTCGTTCAGCCTGCAGTAGTCACCACATGGTCTCCAGCCCCCTGTTGCTTTGGGCACCATGTGCAGGGGAGAGACCCATGGGCTGTCAGACCGCCGTATGATCCCCAATTCCTCCATCCTCTTGAACTCCTCCTTCGCCAGGCGGAGCTTGTCCGGGGGGAGCCTTCGTGCACGGGTGTGGAGGGGTGGTCCCTGGGTCGGGATGTGGTGCTGAACCCCGTGTCTGGGCATGGCTGCCGTGAACTGCAGTGCCAGAATCGATGGAAAGTCCACCAGGATTCTGGTGAATTCATTGTCAGGCAGCGTGATGGAGTCCAGGTATGGGGCCGGCAACTTGGCTTCACCCAGGGAGAATGTCTGGAAAGTCTTGACATGGACCAGTCTTTTCCCTTCCAAGTCGACCAGCAGGCTGTGAGCTCGCAAGAAGTCCGTTCACAGGAGTGGTTGGGCCACGGCGGCCAGTGTGAAGTCCCATGTGAACCGGCTGGTGCCGTACTGCAGCTGCACTGTGTGGGTGCCGTAGGTCCGTATTGTGCTGCCGTTTGCGGCCCTCAGTGTGGGTCCTTGCTTCCTGTTGCGGGTGTCGTACCCCGTCGGGGGCAAGACGCTGATTTCCGCTCCGGTGTCGACCAAGAAGCGGCGTCCCGACTGTTTGTCCCAGACGTATAAGAGGCTGTCCTGGTGGCCAGCCACCGTAGCCATTAGTGGTGGCTGGCCCTGGTGTTTCCTGGGAACTTGAAGGGCGGGCGACAACGTCGGGCTTCTGTGCCCCACTGCTGGTGGTAGAAACACCACTGTTCACTGGCCTCCTCACTCCTGCCTCTGGGTTGTGTGCGCTCCCTTGCCGGGCTTGGTTTGGCCTGCTGTTGGGCGTGTGACTTGGTAATCTGTCCGACAGACGCCCCGCTCTCCCTCTTGGCTTTCCACAGCACGTCTGCCCAGGCTGCCACCTTCCGGGGGTCACTGAAATCTGCGTTGGCCAGCAGCAGATGTATGTCCTCGGGCAGTCGCTCTAGGAAAGCTTGCTCGAACATGAGGCAGGGCTTGTGTCCGTCAGCCAGGGACAGCATCTCGTTCATCAATGCTGACGGCAGTCTGTCTCCCAAACCGTCCAGGTGAAGCAGGCGGGCACCCCGCTCACGCCGTGAGAGGCCAAAGGTCCCAATGAGCAGCGCTTTGAATGCTTCATATTTGCCTTCTTCCGGGGGCGACTGTATGAAATCCGCAACCTGGGCGGCTGTCTCCTGGTCAAGAGAGCTCACCACGTAATAGTAACGTGTGGAATCAGAAGATATCTGCCAAATCTGGAACTGGGCTTCTGCTTCATCAAACCACAGACGTGGTCACAGCGTCCAGAAAGTTGGCGGTTTTAGCAAAACTGCGTGAACAGATGAAGATTCGATTATCTTTGGTCCAAATCCCGTTTGGACCGTCAGGGTCACCAATGTAGCGATGTGCTACACACAGAGCTAGAACTAACGACACTCAGTCGGTAAGTTGCACTTGAGACTAGTTTATTCAAACTTCGCAGTGCTGGCTTTTACTCAGTACTGTTCCCGCCCTCTCCGGGCGGAAATGACGTCAGAGGTGCATTACAGAAGTCTCTCACCGCGTGGGGGCTATTTGTGAGCCGGTTCGCCTGCGCAGAAAGTGGGTCGCCACAGTGCCGGGTGTGACTGAAGTGAATACTACAGGTGCATGGAAGAGTAGGGAAAGTGAAGAGTGATAAACTGATGGACTTCGTTGAGGAAACAAGGGAGGAGGTTATGGAAGCATGAATATCAGGATGGATTAATTATGCTGAAATACTCCCTTCTCCTTTGCCTCCTACACCACTGGTGCATGAAATCTCCATCTCTGGTGGTGTTCAGGGCTTCTTCTCGGTTTCCACTACTATCAGTCGTGCAAGTCCTGGGTGGCAACTGAAGAATACCCTCGCACACAGATGTAGGATTCTTCAGTGCAGTTTTGTTTCTGCAACAACTTTGTTGTGCTAGTCAGAGGTGGACCACTCTTAGTTTGGCCTCAACCTTCTGACCTGCTTGGCGTGTGTGACCCTGCCAAGAGTCAAAGCATAAAGCCCTAGCCCCAGCCAGCATAGGTCTCTTGGTCACTGAGGCATGCAAGCCTCCAAACTACTGGCTGCTATGTATTCAATTCTATGTCATTTTGCATCCCATTTTCGATACAAGGCATTCTGCTAAAATTGTTTGAAAGCAGGAGACGGACCTTTTTTTTTCTTTTAACTGGTAATGTTGGGAGTTGCATTGGCATGGAAGAAAGTTCCTCACATGTGCTACAGGAAAACTAACATTTTCTCCGATATCTTACTTACGAAGCTCAACACTGTTTAATCTCAGTCCTCACCTCATGCTTTCAGCTGTCAAAATTCTGGCTACATGCTGGAGAGCTGTTTTTTTTCTTCTTTCGTTTCATTCATTTGGTCACACTCTCACTTTTGAGTTAGCTTGCCTTGTGTTGAAGCCCAGCTCAGGTCTTGAGCACATAAGCTAAGCATATGCTTTAAAGCGGTAGTGAAGGTGGCCGCATTGTTAGAGCCACAGATCTGAGCAAGTGTTAACCTGTGGACTCAACAGCCAGTGTAACTGGATCGGAAAAGCTCCCATGACGATGTAAAGAGCAGTGCCTCTGTCCAGTCAGGATCAGTATGCGAACTCACTGAAACCCACTGAACGTTAAAAGGCCTCGATAGAGTGGATATTTCCTATGGTGGGAGAGTCTAAGACCAAAGGACAACAGAAAGGCATTCACTTGGAGTGGAGACGAGGCAGAATTTCTTTCGCAGGAGAGTTGTGAATCTGATGAGTTCATTGCCGCAGGTGGCTGTGGAGGCCAAGTGATTTGGTATATTTAAGGCAGAGGTTATTCGGAGTGCCATAGAATCAGATTCTTGATTAGTCAGGGTGAGAAGGGATATGGGGATAAGGCAGGAAACTGGGCCTGAGAGGAAAAGTGGATCAGCCATGATGAAATGGCAGAGCAGACTCGATGAGCTAAATGGCCTAATTCTGCTCCTATAATTTGTGGTCTAATGGCTTTTTCCATTTAATTTGCCATTTGTGGAGTATCATCTTGTAACCATTAATCACCATCTGGGCAGATGCATTGATAAAAAAAGTTTAGAGGGACGTAGACAAAACACTGGGAAATGGAACTAGCATAGGGCATGTCAGCCAGCACCGATAAGTAAGGTCAAAAGGATTGTTTCCATGCTACGGCTCTACAAAATATCATCAATTTGTTGTCACCTCCTTGGCAGGGCCTCAGGAATACAAGAGAAACAAACTCTTCTTTTCTTCACTTTCCTATTTGGAATATTTCTTTGCATGGTAAGAAGACGTATGTTTTACTGGTTAATTTAACCAGATACTTAGTTATGGATTTAAGAATTATTTAAACAAGACATTTACTTGTACAAATTACAACTCTGTGAAGACACTACCGCATTAGAAATCTACCTGGAGTGCCTTCGGAATAACCAGGGAGTCCTGGAGGACCACGGGGGCCTGGAGGACCAGGTTGTCCTGGTGGCCCTGGAATTGCATATCCAGGTGGGCCTTCATCACCTTTCTGACCCCTTTCACCTGGGAAACCAGGAGTGCCTGGTTGTCCCACGCTGGACTGACCTGTAGAAAATGAAAGTAAACAAGTTTAAGAAAGCAAACATTGTTAAGATTTTAAAGATCCACAGCTGAGATAACTCTACTGCTAGAAGCCATTCTGGATCCTAACGTTTTACGTCAATAAATATTTAACTATCGCTTGACAAATTTCAGTTCTAATTCATCAATATTATGATGTGAAAGGCATTCGGGTTCTCACTATAATAACCATAGTAACAGAAGTTCTCCTTTATCCTGAGAACACCAGTGCAGTGGCAGTGAGACAGAGCACTGGAACATGCTTATTAATATTCCCAACTTTCAAAGCTGTGCGAATATAGGCAGGAAAAAAAAAAGGATTATTTTGGGTGATGTGGAATGAGTTTGAATAGCATTATTTTGGGAGCAAAGCGTCAAACTGAAGGACTTGCCTCACCTCATAAGTTACTGCTTTATTAAGGAACAAAGCCACAGAAAAGGCTCAAATTTCAACCTCTTACCTACACTACCGGATAAGAAAAGACGAAACTAGTGAAAAGTGCCTATGTGATTTCCTTGACATTCCTGTTCTGAAGAGCTATGAATTTAGTGACATGACCACAATGCAGCTTGACTTGATGAAGATTAACTTGTTTACTGACACAATCCAATTTGCAATTCCTTCTCTGCTTACAACTCCAGAGAAGAAAAGCAGCGGAGCAGTGCAAGTCGGTGTGGTATTTCTTCATAACTCACGCACGACGCTGAACTTCTCATCGAAGGGCAATTCAGGTGAGTTGATGGACTTACTCAGCAAGCAGAACATTTATGGGGGACTTGGAGAGTCAGACCCACATTCTTGGATGTGGAATCAGCTCTGACTACTTTGATTAATGGAAGATATATTGGGCTCTGAGATACATTTTTTAATTTAATATTTTTTTAAATTTAGTGATACAGCACATTAACAGTTTCTTCCAGGGCAAAAAGCCTTTACTGCCCCAAAGTACCCATGTGATTGATTAACCTACGAACTCATACCTCTCTGGAATGTGGGAGGAAACCAGAACGTCCAGAGGAAACTCAAGCGGCCATGGTGAAAACGTACAAATTCCTTACAGACAGTGGCAGAATTAAACCTGTGGTTTAATAGCGTTATGCTAACCGCGACGCTGCCAAGCCAACCCAGGAGCAGGGCCACTCAGGAGGGAACTGAGGCAATACACTCACTGCACAAAGGCAGGTAAACATCTGAACTCTCTCCCCAAAAAGGCCAGTGACTCCAGAGAAGACCAAAAGACCGAGGGCCCCTAAGGGTTTCAGGAAGGATTGAGTGGGAGAATATAGGTGAGCTGCTGATTGTAGAAAATGCAACTGAGGACTGGAATTTTCTACCTTGTAGTGGATGCTCACTGACAAAGTGAATTTAAGGCAGCTATCAATACATTATGGGAAATTAGGAAAAAAAAGGAATATGCACATCAGGAAAAAGGGTGGGGCTATAGATTAGTCAGGATCTTCCCAAAAAGTATTAAAGTGTGAACTGTCAAAATATTACTTACAGGAAGAAATATAACCAAGTTGTCTATCTTCATCTAAAATCAATATTTATAGTTTTGCTCTAGGTTTGTCACAAAGGGCTGCATGGCCTATTCCAACTTCTATTTCTTACACTCTTAGTAGGCTTGAGAGGCTGAATAGCAATTGCATCCTTATAAACCAAACCTATGGGGTGCAGATCGAGCAATTTTACACCTCTGCTTCCTTTATCACAGCGTCTCATTGAGACAGCAGGACCAGGGACAAAATGACCCTCCCAATACGGATGCCAGGGAAAAAAGCAAATCGTATTTGGTTTGGGCACAACCAAGCTTCCCGTGGGGTTTTGTTCTAAGTAATACAACATGCCTAGATTTTGCAACAGAATGCCAAATTAAGTTTGCTCTCTCAAGAATGGCCATGTATTGACATACAAATAAGCTTCAGGCAAGAGCTTACCAAGGCCGTAAGGGATTATGTGACTCAATGCAGAGCAGGAAAGAAGAGTTTTGAGAAATTAATAGAATGAATTGGGATATCATAGATAACTGGTTTTTGTTAGGATTTTATACCAGTGGAGATCTTCTGGTCTACTTTTGCACGAAAAATTTGGTAAATCTGCCTGTTCTGTATATTTTGGATACTTAGCCAACTTCACTTTAATTTGGTAGGCTTTAAAAAAATGTATAAATAAATATCAGGGATGGCACACAGCTCCAGCTACTCAGGTTCAGCCCTAACATCGAATACTATATGTGTGTGGAGTTTGCACACTCCCGTGGTGAAAACCTGGGCTTCCTCTCAAAGGCCTGCAGGTTGCCATGGCAGCTGGTCACTGTGAATTATGCCGGATGTATAGGTGAGGGGTAGAATTTGAGGGAAAATTGATGGGAATGTAGGGAGAATAAAATGAGAATAGAGTAGAATTTGTGTAAGTGGGTGTTTGCTGGTTGCTATGGACTTGATGGGTCAAAGGACCTTTCCTGTGTAAGTGGTTGTTTGCTGGTTGGTATGAACTTGATAGGCCGAAGAACTTGTTGCTGTGCTGTATGACAAAACTAAATGTTTCAGGATAAGACACAGAGACAAGGAATTATTTGATTTTACATCCATACAATCAATATACCTCACCTGGAGGACCTGGTGGACCTGGTAAGCCTGCAGGTCCTGCAAAGGGAACAGCAACAGGTTAGTACATAATCACATCTTTCTTTAAAAATTAAAGTCCTTAATTGGGAAGGGTTTGAATGAAATATACCAATATTAAAAAAAAACTAACCTGACGGGCCTCGATCTCCAGGTAGACCAAGGGAGCCAGGGGGACCTGGGTCACCTTTCTGTCCAATGGTATCACCTGGTCTTGAAATAACCTGGAGAAAAGAAAGGGAAAATTTTATGATGATTATTGGTAGCAAAATTACATTAAGATCTAAATTTCCAAAGCAGTCCCAACAGAGGTAAGGTAGAATAAATTTCCCCATATAAATGTATTTGACAATTGTTAGTTTAGTTAAATTCTTTGAATTATTATTCCTATGTGAAGAAGCACTGTGTAACCTCATTGTCAAAAGGGTGGTAAGGTAGAGTAGTGGCTAGTACAACGCTTTACAGTGCCCGCGATCTGGGGTTCAATTCCCATTGCTGTCTGTAAGGAGTTTGTACCTTCTCCCCACAACTGTGTGGGTTTCCTCAGGATGCTCTCATTTCCTCCTACAATCCAAATGTGTATGGGTTAAGGTTAGTGCGTTGTGGGCTTGCAATGTTGGTGCTGGAACCATGGCAACACTTGTGTGCTGCCTCCAGCACATCCACAGACTGTGTTGGTCAAACTACGCATTTCACTTTTGATGTCCATGGGAAATAAAGCTGATCTTATCTTAGACACAAGAGGTACTGTAGATGCTGGAAACCTAGAGCAATACACACAATGTGCTGGAGGAGCTCAGCAGGTCAGGCAGCATCTATGGATGGGAATGAACAGTCGATGTTTTGGGTCAAGACCCTTCATCAGCCTCTCAGATTTTTTCTCAATTTACTTTAGTCTTGTTTTCTTCTATTCATTATCCTACAGATTAACAGCTCTATTTTGCATTTATCATTTCAGGATTCCACAACCCTGTGTAAATGCCAACCTGCCAGTAAATTTTTTTTTCTTGTTGCAAGCTCTGATCCAGTGCAAAAACACATGAAGGTGACTCTTTATTCTTCTCTGAAGATGCTGTCTGAACTGCTGAGTTCATCCAGCATTTTGCATGTGTGCCTGTGTTTTTCTGGACTTCCAGCATCTGAAGAAATTGTTATGTTTATGGCGTGGGCAGTTAAGAGTTCTTAAGGCTGAAAGAAAACTACCACATTCCACAAACCTGGGCTGGGTGTACATCCAACACACAGAAGCTGAAAGCTACCATATTGCCTTTACTGTCCAATTTTGGGTTCTCAACAGACAGATTTTTTTTTCCAGTTTTTTTTTTCTGAAAAATCCACTGTTTTAAAGCCCCAACAAAAGCCAGTGACTCATCCTTGCTCAAATCCACTCTGAGAATTTAGAGAATTTAAACAATCTCCAGTCCAGACTTCTTGAAAGGGAAAGGATATACCAATTAAACCACTTACATCCTCTAGAAAAGCTTTAATTACCTGCCTGGTTTGAAAACGGAGTAAACTGAAGCCTCTGACCTTGTGTCAGAGTCTGTATTTTGTTTATTAGGGCTAGATTCAAACCAGGAACTTCAGAAATTTATCGAGACACTGGCCAACACTTGTATTAAATAAGTATTAGGATAGGGTCCTATAGCGACTATATTACTCCACAAATTACTGAGAAGCCTGAACAAATAAACCATAGACATTAAGTAATATCTCACCACTGACACACAAAGAACTTAGAAACATAGAAAACCTACAGCACAATACAGGCCCTTCAGCCCACAAAGTTGTGCCAAACATGTCCCTACCTCAGAAATTACTAGACTTACCCATAGCCCTCTATTTTTCTAAGCTCCATGTACCTATCCAAAAGACTCTTAAAAGACCCTATCGTATCCGCCTCCACCACTGTTGCTGGTAGCCCATTCCACGCACTCACCACTCTCTGCGTAAAAAAACTTACCCGACATCTCCTCTGTACCTACTGCCCAGCACCTTAAGCCTGTGCCCTCTTGTGGCAACCGTTAACTTAAATCAGTTAATGAAATAAGAATGCTAGTGGTAGTGACCATGAGTCTACAAAACTGTCTTAAAACTCACTTGGTTTAGTAATGCTCAGCAGGTTAAGAAAGTTTTAACTTTTCTTGTCATAAACATAACTACCAATCTGCAGCAATCTTTACTGGCCTCCTCTACCTCTCTCTTTGCTTTTATACTGGCTATTTTTCCTCTCTATTCTCAGTGCTGATGTAGGGCCTTGAACCTAAATGTCGTCCCCAGGGAGCTGCTCAACTCCTCTGGGTTCACCCAGGCCTTGTGCTGTTCCAGCTCCCAGAATCTGCAATCTCTTATGGCTCCGACAATGTGGTTGACTCTGAATTTCCTTCCATTTTTAGGGCAATTAGAGATAATTTTCCAATTTCCGTGTCAAATTCAAGAAAGGTAAATACTGTAATTTTGTCTATTCACTAGTTTGTTCAGCTATATCCAATCAAGTTCACTGGTAATCTGTCAAAGAATACATTAATTTGCATCATTAAACATGATGGTAGACACAGAAATTTGTCTTGGATACTCACAGCTCCCGGTGGACCAGGGAAACCAGCGGTACCTTTCTGACCCTAGTCACACAAAACAAAAGTTAGTTAGAACTGTAAATATTTTAGATCATGAAATATTTACTTAGCCTCTAAGAGAACGCATGAAGATGAAAGAAGCATTCATCATCAAGGACACCCAGCATCCAGGCCATGCTCTCATCTCACCACTACCATCAGGCAGGAGGTACAGGGGCCTTAGGTCCCACACCACCAGTTCCACCGGGTTCAGGAACAGTTATTACCCTACAACCATCAGGCTCTCAATCTAGCATGGATAACTTCATCCACCTCAACTGTGAACTGATTCCATAACCTATAGACATACTTTCAAGGACTCTACAAATCAAATTAAACCAAGTTGAATTGCCAATTCAGACCATACATGGTGTTACGTGACCATGGATTTCATTTATTGTGGGCATCACTTTAAATGCCTGGACTAGGTGGGAGCATGACGTCAGTGTAACAGAATGCCGACAGGCTGCTGGGACATGAGAGGGTGGGAGAGAGGGAGAGGGGAGGGGGGAGAGAGAGGGAGAGAGAGAGAGAGGAGAGGGGGAGAGGGGGGAGAGGGAGAGAGGGAGAGAGGGAGAGAGGGAGAGAGGGAGAGAGGGAGAGAGGGAGAGAGGGAGAGAGGGAGAGAGAGAGAGAGAGAGAGAGAGAGAGCTAAGACTCTGGACTGTGAGCAGCCGCTTGCTACAGTAATGGGTGAAGTTTGATACTTTCCCATGCCCAAAGGATTGGGTGCATGAGTGGCACACAGTGCATATTGGATATGTGACTGTCACTTCTTAAAATCCATACGTGGAGTATTCTGTGGTGAGCACTTTCGTTAACCCTTACATAGATTCGAGTGTGTTATGTGGTGACCACTTGTGCTAAGGAATATTCCGTGACTGTCACCTTGTGATATCTCTACGTGGATTTTAGAACACTACTCGTTGGCTGAGATCTTCTGTGACTGCTATCTTGTTTCCCAGTGTGGGACCTTTGATATTCTTTGTGAACGCCTCCTTGTTACACTTTAATGTGAATTTACACGTTTCTCCTCTCACCTATTCCGTGGATTACCAGAACTTTTCAGCTTGCCACCTTAAGACTTTAAGAACCGTCCCTAAGCCTGACGGTTTGGGAGCCACAAACGCATAACACTGTTAACTTCTGTTTAGGAGAGTAGTTTGTTTAATCTTCTGTATTTTGGGTAGATACTAATAAAAATAGTTGTTTAACATTAAAACTTGACTCCGGTTGTGGTCTTGTGCTGCTGGTGTGTAACAGTGGATACAGATGAATGAGACAGACCTCTGTGGCCCAGGTGCATAACATACATTCAAAATAGCGAGAGAGAGAGAGAGAAAAACACATGTATAGTTCAAGACCCTGAGCGACATGCAATCAGTTTCAATGTCCTTCCACCTATTGAACACTGGAGGGCAGCATTGACAGGAGAGGCCAACTCCCAATTGAGCACAGACTCCATGCTTGAGGCCTTGTCTTTACTATAACCAAGGCCAAGCTGCTGCCTTGTTGCCTGCCTCACCACCAAACATGAAGAACAGGCCTGCAGCGTCTCATGTTACCAATGTCCAACAGGGTCTTCCAAGACAGTCACTCACAGTTACACCTCGTGCTGGTTTGTGCACCAACTCCGATGTCTTCGAGTAGCAGGCAGCAGCACTGTCTGTACCCAGGTGAGCTCCTCCGCAACTTCTCCAGCCTATCTGCCAGGTCCTCCTTCTCCCGGCCGTCCGCCGGTTTCTTCTTCTCCCTGTCGTCCACCGGCTCCTCCTTCTCTGACTCATCCACCTGCTTCTACTTCTCCCAGCCGTCCGTCAACTTCTTCTCCCGGCCAAGGGCCAGCTTCTCCTTCTCAGACTTGTCTGCCGGCTCCTTCGACACCCCGTTCAGTGGCTCCGAACCTCAAACAGACCGCTAATGCAGTATACCTGCTGTACCCGTTGTTCTTGGAGGACAGTATAGTCTTACGATCATAAAAACACATTTAAAAAAGAAAAGTGCACCTCTCGTTGAGTAATTTTATAGACTCTCTATATGGCTATGCCAATCAGCACCTCCCAATTTCTAATTTAATTCTCACGTTGTATGTGCAGCTACCAAACCACCCACCTCTGTTAGATGGTGGCCAGTGATACCCTCGCTACTGTGAATTTATAAGCAATAAGGATCCAGCAGGATCACCAATTCAATGTACACAATCTCCCTATGGTATCAAATTTCCATAAATTAATTGCTTCAAAAGACTAGTTTTAGTAAAAAGTGTTCTTAAAAACATTAATGTCAAATTCTTATTTTTATTCATTTAAATGTCAATGATGTTACACTTCAGGCTGGATGTTGTACAGTCCTGGGTTTAATTACAAGTCTTTGCAAAGTTATCTGAGGGCAGAAGTGACGGAGACGTAACCAGCACACGAGGTTAAAAAAAATATTTCTGACCCTGAACTTAATTCTATGACACTCTTTTTTACCTTTTTGAATATAGTGATAGATTCTCCCTTGTTTAAGAGCCTGCTACCCATGTTTGGTAAAGTATCACAAGACAGTTTGTCCAGATGGTTAGAAACTTCAGAGCAAGAAAAAACTGGAAAAGGGATGGTTTCGGTGATCAGGAAGTTTGATGTTAACAAATTTGTCAAAATGGTTCTGCTCCTGAAAGTTTATCCTTGCAAAATGGTCTGACTTGTGCTGTAAACTCTGCGTAGTTTACCTTCAGTCCATCTCTGCCTGGTGGTCCAGGCAAGCCTGAATTTCCTGGGAGACCCTGTTAAAACAAAAGATGGTGTTACTCTACTGTTACAAAGCATTTTCACAAGAGCTGGGTGTCCTCAAAATGATTCCATTGGTGGTCAAGTCAAATTGTAGGCCCTAGCAAGCAAACTGTGGAAGCCTGAGTAGAGAGGCTCAATAAAATTAGATGGTTGCCACCATGGACAGGGTCTTGCCGATCCTCTGCAGAAATCTGGCAGAAACATGGAGACGACGCAAGGCCAATTGACAAAGAATCCTGTCAAGAGAGTAAGTTTTTAATTCAGAGGCTGCTCTTGGCAATTTTCTGGCAGAATTGCAGAATAATAAAAATCTCCGCAGGGCTGCCGTGGTAACATAGCAGTTAGCGTGATGCTATTACAGCTCGGGACGTCAGTGTTTGGAGTTCAATTTCAATTACGTCCGTAAGGAGCTCGTACGTCCTGTCTGTGAGCACGTGGGTTTTCTCTGGGTGCTCGGGTTTCCTCCCACATTCCAGAGACAAGCTGTTTAATAGATTAATTAGTCATTGTAAATTGTCCTGTGACTGGGCTAGCGTTAATTAGGTGGATTGCTGGGTGGCGCCGCTCACTGGGCCGAAATGGCCTGTTTCATGCTATGTCTTTAAATAAACAATAAGTGTTCAATTTTGTTCAGGTACTTACATCAAATCCTGGATTGCCTGGTTCTCCATCTTTACCAGGTTTTCCCTGTGTTAAGAAAAATAGAAAAAAAAATCTGGAAATTAAATATTTAAACATGACTTGCTTTCAACAGAGGCTAGCAAAAGGTAACAGGCACAGATGTACTACGATACCTAACATAAAACTGTAAATAAAGTGCAAATTTTCCCTGAGAAGCTTCATCAGAGCAAATGTTTTGCTATTGAGGAATGAAGTCAATTTTTAAATAGTTTCTAACTGAGTAGCAGCCCCTTGCCTACCTGGTACAAGGTACATGTCTCTAACTCAAAGCCCAAATCTAGACCCTGCACAATGGACGTTACAAGCTGACCCACCATCCCCACCCCCACCCCCCGCCAAATAAGCTTTGGGAGGGTTGAGAACTTCAAGTTCCTAGGAGCGAACATCATCAATAGCCTGGCATGGTCCAAACAAATTGAAACAATGGACAAGGAAGCTCACCAGCACCTCTGCTTCCTCAGGAGGCTAAAGAAATCTGTCACGTTCCCACTGCCCATCAACAATTTTTATCGTAGAAAGCATCTTAACTCGAGGCGCCATGGCTTGGTATGACAAACTGTTTTCTGCCTGTTAGGGCAAGTGACTGCAGAAAGTTGTGGACACAGCTCAGCACATCACAAAAACCAGCCTCCCCTCCATGGATTCTGCTTACACTTCCCACTACCTTGATAATGCAACCAACACAATCAAAGACCCATCCCACCCCAAACATTCTCTCTCCGCCTCCCCCCCCCCCTCCCCATCAGGCCGAAGATACAAAAGCCTGACAGCATCTGGCACCAGCCGCAAGGAAAGCTTTCACCCCACGGTTATTAGACTATTGAATGCACACTTGTACAGGAAGATGGACTTTTGACTTTATAATCTACCTCATCAGGGATCAACAGATAAAAGAGGAAAAGAATACAAGGAATAAAGTACAAAAAATGGGGATGTGATCATAGCCATTCAGAGAGGGGTAAATCGAAGGCCAGTATGGTGCTGAAGTGTTCAGAGAGGGGTAAATCAAAGGCCAGTACGGTGCTGAAGTGTTCAGAGAGGGGTAAATCGAAGGCCAGTACACAGCTGAAGTGTTCAGAGAGGGGTAAATCGAAGGCCAGTACACTGCTGGTGTTCAGAGAGGGATAAATCGAAGGCCAGTACGGTGCTGAAGTGTTCAGAGAGGGGTAAATCGAAGGCCAGTACGGTGCTGAAGTGTTCAGAGAGGGGTAAATCGAAGGCCAGTACACTGCTGGTGTTCAGAGAGGGGTAAATCGAAGGCCAGTATGGTGCTGAACTGTTCAGAGAGGGGTAAATCAAAGGCCAGTACACTGCTGGTGTTCAGAGAGGGGTAAATCGAAGGCCAGTATGGTGCTAAGTGTTCAGAGAGGGGTAAATCGAAGGCCAGTACACTGCTGGTGTTCAGAGAGGGGTAAACCGAAGTGTAGGCTGCAGTAGATGCCAGGTGATGGTTTTCCACTTTGATGGAAAAATCACCACTCAGTCCAACACTGAAAGAGTCTTTGGAAGCTCAACACCACCCTCATTAAAGAAGGGAAGTGCTTTGTTCATTTGCCTTAACAAAAATTAAGATAAATTAATATATGTAATTAATTATTTTATATATATATGATTTACTTGTTAATATTCTTTAATAACTTTCATTTTAAAAACTGTAAATACAGTTCAATTTTCCAAATGTTTCTGATTGTTAGTGACATACAGGGTGAATGGAAAAGGCTGTTGATAGTACACGCTGTCAAAGACCATTAGAACAGACCAAGGCATGTCCTCACAATTCTCTGTCTCAGTGGAATTGCCACTCATGGAGTGCTCTGCTTTGTGGCATGGATATTAGGGGTTCTGTCTGATAGCTCCAGTGACTTTGGTTCAAACCTGACATCAGCTACTATCTAAATGGAGTTTGCATGTTCTTCACATGACTATAAAGGTTTTCTCCAGAAGGGAATTTTAAAGCTTAAAGCCCAGATCACAAAACCCATTGTGGTTAATTCAACAACAATGAATTACGGTACAATGAATTTGAGTTATATAGGACATAATTCATCTTCAGAGAGCACTCATATCTACTGTTGAAAGTGTTTAATTCATCAGAATGAGTGGGGATCTCATTGAAATCTATTGAGTATTGAAAGACATAGACAGAATGTACATGGTGAAGATGTTTCCTACAGTGGGTGAGTCTAAGAACAGAGAGCACAACCTCAAAATATAAGGATATCCCTTCAGAACAGAGATGAGGAGGAATTTCTTTGGCCAAGAGGGTGGTGAATCTGTGGAACTCATTGCCACAGATGGCGGTGAAGTTATTGAGGATATTTAAACTGGAGGTTGATAGGCTCTTGAATAGCAAGAGCATCGATGGTTGTGGGGAAAAGGCAAGACAATGGGGTTGAGAGGTATAATAAATCAGCTGTGATGGAGTAGAAGAGCAGAATCGATGGGATGGCCGGCTTAATTCTGCTCCTGTGCCTTATGGTCTTCATCCAGGCCAAAAACTGCTGAATGAATAACTGCGCAGAGACTCCTCATTTAGTCTTGCTTAGCGTTTATAGTACTCACCCTCTTTCCCGGTTCTCCTGGCTCACCCTTCTGACCTTTGGCACTATACCCAGGGGGACCCTACGACGAATGAAATACGGAGTGAATGACAGGTGAACAACTCTCTAAACTGCTGCAGGTAAACTCTGTATTCCATACTTACAGGAGGGCCAGGGAAGCCCCTCTCTCCAGGTTCGCCAGGTGGACCAATGTCGCCCTACCAAGAACAAAACTAATTTTAGGTGCTATTCACAAGAAGTCAAATGGAAGAATGTAAAGCAGATCACCATATGCTTCACAACCAATGGATTATTTGTGAAGCACTCACTGACTTAACATATAAAAATTCATTGTGTGCTCAATAAATTCCCAATGGAAGCAAATAGGCTCACAAAACAGCCAACAAAATCTTTGTGCAGGTGGCTAAGTAAGAAGCAAAGGGGTCAGAACAAAGGGAGACTTCTGCCAGCAGAACAATTGTAACTTCTGCATTCCCTCAGTCAGCACTTGGGGTCCTGGGTTTAACAATGCACACAAAAGGCTGCACTCGTAACAATGCAATAGCAATGCTTCAGTACTATGGAGGAATAATGCACTCTGTGCTGCAATTATTCTTAATCACAGGATATTTTAGCTAGAAGCTTAGATTAAAGAGCTTATCCTGATGTGTCGATTAGCCAACACGTTTGCAAATCTGAAATGGAATCACAGACAGGGATGGTCGCAGACTCTTCCCACTGCAGCAGACCACAGTGTTGTGTTGGTCGCAGGAATATTGTGGTTGGAGGTTGGAGACGCTCTAACCTGTGCCTATCACTGTATCAACACTGGCAACTGTTTGCCATGCAACAACCCACTGGCAACAAACTGCATACACTTCGAAGCTAGACAGAAAATTACAATGTGGCAAGTGATGAATCAGTTACCAAATTTACAGTTTGCCAGGAAAAGCGGGATCTCCCAGTGGCCATCCATTTTAATTCCACTTCCCATTCCCATTCCGACCAGTCAATCCACAGCCTCCTCTACTGTCACAATGAGGCCACACTCAGGTTGGAGGAGCAACACCTTATATTCCATCTGGGTAGTTTCCAACCTGATGGCATGAACATCGACTTCTCGAACTTCCGGTAATGCCCCCCCCCCCCCCCACCCCTTTACCATTCACCATCCCCTTTTCCCTCTCTCACCTGCCTTCTTACCTGCTCATCACCTCCCTCTGGAGCTCCTCCCCCTTTTCTTTCTTCCGTGGCCTTCTGTCCTCTCCTATCAGATTCCCCCTGCTCCAGCCCTGTATCTCTTTCACCAATCAACTTCCCAGCTCTTTACTTCACCTCTCCCCTCCTCCCAACTCTGACTCCTCATCTCTCTTTCCTTCCTTCATTCCCGATGAAGAGTTTCAGCCCAAAACGTCGACTGTACTCTTTTCCACAGATGCCGTCTGGCCTGCTGAGTTCCTCCAGCTTCTTGTGTGTGTTGCTCGGATTTCCAGCATCTGCAGATTTCCTCCTGTCTGTGAGTGAACCAGTTACCTTGTCTCCTTTCTGGAAATCCACCCCAGGAGAATTCAGCTGCTCCAACTGTCCTGGAGGTCCAGGAGGACCCTGGAGCCCTGGGTCACCCTGCAAAGGATCAGCATAAAAGCAGTGAAAAAAATTGCCGTTTTGTTATTTAACCCATCGCAAACTGGAGATGTCAGAAAATCAAAGATAGCTGTGAATCACAAGTATGACCACCAATGATAAGAGGTGACAATTAAAAATAGAAAAATGTAGATGAAGATGTGCTTACCTTTTCCCCTTTGGGTCCTTGGAAATTCAAACCCATGTTCCCCTAGGGGCAAAAAGGAGACTTGTGAGGCTACTTGTGATGAATGCACAGTTAAAAGGAGAAAGCTACCTTCACTCATCTTACCTTCTGTCCAGGTAGACCAGGAGGACCCGGAAGACCCTAGAATAGATGGAGCAGTTTTACAGTGAATAATTGTAACTTGATTCAGTCCCAAACCTATTTTGGGAGATAATTTTTTTTAACTCCACAACTTAGCATGGGGTTTCCGGGGAGGGGTTGCACCTCTGGTGAAGGGGCTTCAGGAGCAGTTCGCTCACCACCGGACACTCAGCCCTCACCCGTGGCTCCAAGTAGCTGTTTGCATGTGACAGCGGCCACACCCCAGCACGCCAATTCGACAGGCGGGCTAAGCCAGGTGAGGGTAGCTGGCGGGCCTCATACCCCGGCGGAATGCGAGCATGTGAAATTGGGTCCTGCAGACTGAGCATATGAGATTTGCAGTGACATCCAACAGCAAGGAAGGTGGGTCTGCAGCACTCCGTGGAGAGCGAAGCCACCATAAACGTCATGGTCATCCACTACAGCCAACAATCCACAAGCCCTGTTTGCGATACTTGTTCGTACCACTGGACCCGGATTTCCGAAGTTGAGAGACCGCAACAGCTTTTCCACTTTAAAAACACTCCGGCACAGGTCTCCTGTCATCATTGGACAACCACCACTCAGTGCCTAGATTACAAATCAGTGGCCCTGTTTCGTCTTGCCCAACAGCTCTTTTGTCTACTCAAAATGAAGTGGTGAGCAGGCTGTGAATCTATCTTTCCCATGACTGGAACCAGATGTACCAGCTAAACCAAACTTGGAGAAACTTCAAACAAGAGAAATCCTTTGGCCTAAAACGTTGTCTGTGCTTTTCTTTCCCCATCGATGCTGCCTGGCCTGCTGAGTTCCTCCAGTATTTTGAGTGTGTGTTGCTTGGAGACACTTCTTTATTTTCCCCAACTTCCTTTACCCTTTAATCTGTTTGAAATCTAATATCACTTGACCCTTTCTGAATCTGAATCCCTTTTTTTTAGTAATTTTTTTGTTCATGTATAGAGGAGCAGAGTTAATGACAAATTATAATTTTAACCGATGAAACATGGCAGCCCAATCTTTGTTTTTTTTAGTTTAGTTTTTCTTAGTTTAGGGTTTTTTTTCTCTTTTATAAATATCTTTTTCATGATTAATTACTAAGAGATTGGGAGGCTAAACTCTATTTGTTACTTGAAATATGTGTTTTTACATGTTAACCATTATTAATGTAATCCCAATCTCTATGTACCATTATCAATAATGATATGCTTATTGATTTGAAATTTAATAAAAAGATTGAAAAAGAAAGAAATCTAATATCACTCTGTCACTAAAAGTGCAATTTTATAAAATTTGTGAAACCCCACTGTAGTCTTACTCAAAGGCAGAATAGACTTGATTTTAGCTTGTTTAATACTTTATATTCCAAACCCAAAAGAATGCGGGTACCACTCCCGATTCAGGGTTTCAACTCAAAATGTCGGCAATCCCTTTCCCCACAGACGCTGCTTGACCTACTGCGTTCCTCTCATAGCTTATTGCTCCAAAAGAATGCAATTCTGCAAGGTCTCCTGCCATTGCTATTGGTTCCGTGGATGAAGTTTTGAAAGGGAAGTGCTATTAACATACCGGTTGACCTGCTGGTCCTGTTGAACCTGGTAGGCCTTGTGCTCCCGCTATACCTTGGGGTCCCTGTGAAGACAAAGACTTATTAACTTTGTGTTTATATCCTAAACTTGAGATTTTTAACATTAATCCAAGAAACTATGCAAATTTACAGATCCACTATCAAAGTTAATCTTACTACAGATTTAATGCAGTGCTAAACTGCCTCTAATTTACTCTTACCATAGTGGGCACTTGGTTGAGTGGACAGATAGGATGATACCTTCTGTTTTTAGCAGCTGATTAGCATTTGAAGTGGAGAGAAGAGAGATGCAAGCTCTAGAACAGCAGTCAAAATGCATGAGCAACAGATCCAGATTGCAGGGATAAAGCAGAGATTTTTAAAAAACTGCCCATAATCCGAGTGTCCAAATTTAAAAGTTAGAATCTTTTGAAGTACCGGGTACTTGGAACAGCACCAATGACATTGTCCAATGGCACAGTAAATGCTGATTACTGATTACACTAGATGGAGAATACCACAAATCACTGTACATTTTCTAGTGAACCTAGGTAGGAAGTAAGCAGATGGAATCAGGTGCAAGTTGCAAATATCCTTGACCTAGGCACTGGGAGACATGAGCAGCATGTGCTTAAGGCTGGTAGGAAACGACTGATGACAGGCAGAAATCTCCTTGGCTTAAGCGGTTCTGGTGGAAGGGGTCTGGAAGGCCTCAAAATATCTTGGACTGATTTTCGCGTAGGACTTCTTGAATAAGCTCTTCCTCTTAGCCTTATAGGACAGGTAAAAGAATTTAAAAGTTGATCCTTTCCAGCCATTCGTGCCCCCATTCCCACTCTGCTAAACTGGTGTGAAGCTTACAACTTCTTCACTCTCAGGCTGCTGACTGAAAAAAGCAGGGCCCCATATGATGTCATATTTATTTAGCGATATGTGTAGGCCCTTCCAGCCGTGCTGCCCCAGCAAACCCCGACAAATCCGATTAATGCTAACCTAATCACGGGCTGATATACAATGACAAATTAACCCACTCGGCACATCTTCGGACTGTGGGAGGTAAACAAAGCATTCCACAGTGAGGGTGTACAACGACTCCTTAAAAAGGAATTGAATTCTGAACTCCAGCACCCGAAGATGTAATAGAATCACGCTAACCATGGCACCCAAAGTCTAATGGTTGCTTCAGAGACTGTAGACTATAAGAGATAGGATGGATTATAGAGGTCCTTGATGATGAATGGTGGGGAACCTTGATGATGAATGGTGGGGGTCCTTGATGATGAATGGTGGGGGTCCTTGATGATGAATGGTGGGGATCCTTGATGATGAATGGTGGGGGTCCTTGATGATGAATGGTGGGGATCCTTGATGATGAATGGTGGGGATTCTTGATGATGGATACTAGGGGTCCTTGATGATGAATGGTGGGAATCCTTGATGATGAATGGTGGGGGTCCTTGATGATGAATGGTGGGGATCCTTGATGATGAATGGTGGGGATCCTTGATGATGAATGGTGGGGGTTCTTGATGATGGATACTAGGGGTCCTTGATGATGAATGGTGGGGATCCTTGATGATGAATGGTGGGGGTCCTTGATGATGAATGGTGGGGATCCTTGATGATGAATGGTGGGGGTTCTTGATGATGGATACCAGGGGTCCTTGATGATGAATGGTGGGGGTCCTTGATGATGAATGGTGGGGATCCTTGACGATGAATGGTGGGGATCCTTGACGATGCTAGGAGTCCTTAATGATTTTTTGTGACAGCACTCCTTAATATTAATGTTTAACTAGTTGCCCTTGAGTAAATCTGAAACTAGCACTATTCCAGCACCAAGAACAATTTATGAAGGCTTGTAAGTCATTTCAAAATGTTGACGCTTCTGTCTCCACAAAAAATTGTTAATATTTTTGGCCTGAATGAGTAAAAAATCTTTGCATAATCTCTTTTCAATAGTTTTGAATCATAAGTTTTGATCACATAGATATCCATAAACAAACACACACAGAGGCCCATGTAGTAACAATCTGTGTTGAAAACTCTGCTGAGAAAGAAGGCAGGAGACTTTGATACTTACTGGTAATCCTGGCAGGCCAGGTGGTCCTGGGTCTCCTTTTTGATTTGAAAATGGTGGTATTATCACCTCGCCAGGGTCACCCTAACATGGGAGGAAAATAAAGTGATTAACGTGAATTAGAACTGCAGCACGTAAAGAGGGGAATGAACAGCTGGGCAACTTAGGACTTACCTTGATTCCTGGAAGCCCAGGAGGACCCTGCAAAATGAAAAACATGTTCACAGAATAGAAAAGTGCATTTGAATAATAGACCAATTCTGTCCCCAGATCCTGCAACAATTTACTGACAAGATGGAGCACTGGCAGATACAATGGGAGCATTTAAAAAGCTCTTAGATAGGGGTATTCATGATTGAAAAATGGAGGACTATGTATGAGGGAAGGGTTGGATTGATAGAGGTCTGCATGATGATAGGAATCATAGATTAAATGGATAGCCTGACACTTTTCCCCAGGGCAGAAATAGAAAGAATGTAAGTCTATGAAGGAGGAAAGGATTACATTGACCTAAGAGTAGATTAAAAGGTCGGCACAACTTTGTGGGTCAAAGGGCCTGTACTATGCTGTAGTGTTCTATGGACTATTAGTCATCAAAGTTTCAAAGTGCATTTATTATTGAAGAATGCATAAATTATACAACCTAGTAACTGCCTGTAAACAAACAAATCTCAAGGTTGTATAATTTATACATTCTTTGATAACAAATGCATTTTGAAACTTTGAACTTCAAATGAGTAAGAGTACATAGAAGCGCTACAGCACCGTACAGGACCTTTGACACACAAATATGTGCTGACCTTTTGATGTTATGGCCCTCCATTTTTCTATCATCCATGTGCCTATCTGAGAGTTTTTTAGATGCCTCCAATGTATCTGCCTCTATCACTACCTCTGGCGGCAGTTTTAATTCATGGCAGGGCATTTCATGCACTCATCACTGAATTTACCTCTGATATCCCACTCCCTCACCATATGTTCCTCCAATCACCTTAAAATTATGCCCCATGTTAATAGCCATCTCCACCCTGAGATAATGTCTCTGACTATCTCCTTGATCTATGCTTCTTGCTATCTTGTACATCTCTATCAATTCACTTCTCATCCTTCTAAGAGTAAAGTCATAGCTTGCTCAACACCTCAGCATAAAACAAGCGTTTATACAGTAAGACATTTCTTTTAGCAACTACTGCTATTTTCCCTTTATCTAGCTCTCCTTTCCGTCTGATATTGCCTGCTCAGTTGCATGTGATTACTGCATTGCAGAGTCTATCGGCAAGTGTTGCTACCATTCACAATGCCAGATGGGAAACGTCACAGTTCTTTGACCAAGGTGGGGGGATGGGGGTGGACTTAGGGCAGAGTTGGGGAACTCAGTGATGGTTCTTTCAGTCTCATTGGCCTGAAATCCTCTCCAGTGAGTCCTCAGTTGTGTGGCAACCAATGACATCCTGGAAGATTTCACTTTCAAACTTCAACTATCCTCACCTGAAGCACGTGCACACGCATGGACAGTGCAAAGGCATACAGGTGTTTCCCTTTATATTCACATGCACACAAACTTGCATAAACATACCTTTCAACATGCATATGTGTACATGCACGTACACACCCATACAGACTCCACAGGGGTAATGGGCACACATTAGGAGTCAGTACACTGGCTCTCTTTATTCCCCCTATCTATTGACCTGGATAAATCATTTAGATGGAGGAATGCAAATATTAGGTCTGAGCCTTGCAACCTTTCACAGTATAGAGTTACCAATGTCACCCTTTGGGGAAATGGCCTACAGAGAGACCAAGAGCAAGAGACTGTATAATTCTCATTCCTGTTTTCATAGACACAGCTGGTCGAAGACAAGTTACAGGTGATTTATTTGTCCAGAGGGAGGGAGGAATTAAATCTCGCAGAGGAAACTTTAGTGGAGAACTCAAAAGTTCAAAGGTCATAAAAGGAGACCATTTAAAGAAATGACAATCACAGGAAAGTTTTCAAGCCAACAAGCATTCATCAGCAATACTGAAAGATCATTAATGTGAAGATCATTATCTCTGCTTGGTTCTCCACAAGTGACCAAGTGAGTGTTTGCAACATTTTTGCACGCAGGAGTTCCACCACCTCTGCTAAAGGCAAATTCTCTGCAAAGGCCATACCAAAGTCTCACTGAATCACAGATTCCAGCTTTTATTCAAGCCTTTGTACACTAGAAGGGGAGGACAGAAAGATGTCCTGGTCTTATCAAGTACTTGTATTGATGTTCTCCCACTTCATAAAGCACCTTTATAAAATTAAGTTCAACCCTGAAGTGTGTCAGCAGAATGGTTGTTCCATTCTCCCACAATCCCTTGCAACAGCATTCCACTTCAACATCATGGAACATCCAAGACAAGCTCATAGAAACAGTGGCCACGAATAGTTCATGACTCAGCTTGTATAAACATTCTCGATGACTCGGTTCAATTAAAAGCTGGTTATCTCTTGGTTCCAAAAATAAATTGACTGTTGATAGAAATCTAAAGCCTATGAAACACAAGGAAAGAGAATCTGAGCAAACCTACTTCCAAAGGGATTAGCATTGGGATTTGAAACATGTCTAACAGCCTCTTAAACACCACTATCATTTCTCCGTCCACCACTGCCCCCAGCAGTCCATTCCAGACATGCACCAGCTTCTGTGTTATAAACCTTGCCCCACAATCCCTTTCAAAAACCGCTTCCTCTTTGCCTTAAATATATGTCATCGAACAGCCAGCTCTATACCTCTCATAATCTAATTACCTTTAATCAGGTCTTTCCACCAGAAAAAAAAATGCAACTTTGTCCAACCTTTCCTTATTTTGTGTGTATGCGTAATCTTATTACAGTGTTGTTGTTTACTTACCGGAGGCCCCTGTGAGCCTGGGAGGCCAGAACTTCCTGGATAGCCAATCTCTCCCTGTGTGATAGAAAGAAAAATGTGGACACTTTGGAAAGTACACTAAAATGTGAATAATCTGGCAGGAAACGTGGTTGAGACGGACGCACCTTTGTTCCGTTGCAGCCTGGTATACCTGGTGGGCCTATAGGGCCATCATGACCTGGCAGACCCTGCAAAATGGAAATAGGATAAATGTTAAATAAAAGATGCAAAAGAAAGGAAGTTTTTCCTTTTTCTTACATTTTCATACAATGTATGGATTTGTGATTCATAGATAAATGATGTAGGAACAATAGTTCAGGGGAAAGTACGCTCACAGTATCTGGGAAACATCTACACATGCACTGGAGTTGCCAAGGCATTGAAGGTTAGGGACCAGGTGTTGGTGAGTGGAATTAGTGTGGTGAGTCAGTGTGTCCGGGAGGTGCCTGCTGTTGAGTATTTAATGCTTCAGTAAAATTTGAGTAGTCTTGTAAATATATTGTTTGATTAAGCATCCTGTGTTGTTTATAAAATTCATTATGCTTATATGTAAAAATAAGTGAACTGCATACGTTATGACACAACCACGTGATACGTACGCACCTCGCTTAAAGTGAAAGAGCAAACTGAGACTTGCATCTCTTGGGATCTTGTCTTTTTCTTGCAATTAGTTTTTATGGTTTGGAGTTACAAAGCATTAAGATCTGTGAGTCCACAAGGCCACCGGAGGCTGGAGAGATCCAGAGGTGGTCTGAGCTGGGGCTGGAGGCCTGTCTCTGCGTGTGAATGGGTGGCCGGGCGGGAGGAAGGAAAGGGACTTGTTTTACTGTTGCTGTTGGCAGGATGTGTGTGTGTGTATCCCTCAAATGGTTGGATCACTCAACAAATGGCTGAGCTACTTGGGTGAAGAGATGCAGCGAACCAAATGGAGGGCCTGAGTCACAATGGTTGCCAGAGTCATTGCATGGAAACCTGGACCCTGACAAGTGGAGTGCTGCTCTTGCTTAATGGAACGGGCATGGGGAGTTTCGCAGTCGAGGTGTCGTGTCAAGGAGGAGGGGTGGAACCAAGCTGCAGAAGGACTTAGACAGAGTAGGAGAATGGGCAAGAGAGTGGCAAATGAAATAAAGTGCTGGAAAATGCATGGTCATGCACTTTGGGAGTAGAAATAAATGTGCAGAGAATTTTCTAAAACAGGAGAAAATCCAAAAATCTGAGATGCAAAGGGACTTGGGAGTCCTTGTGCAGAACAACCTAAAGGTTAACTTGCTGGTTGAGTCAGTGGTGAGGAAGTCAAACGCAATGTTAGCATTCATTTCAAGAGGTCTAGAATACTACAGCAGGGATGTGATTCTGAGGCTTTATAAGGCACTGGTGAGGTCTCACCTTGAGTATTGCGAACAGTTTGGGCTCCTCATCTAAGAAGAGATGTGCTGGCATTGGAGAGGGTTCAGAGGAGGCTCACAAGAGTGAAACCTGCAATGAAAGGGTTTTCATACGAGGAACGTTTGATGACTCTGGGTCTGTACTTGCTGAAATTTAGAAGGATGAAAGGGGGAATTTCATTGAAACCTTTTGAATGTTGAAAGGCCTACATGGAGTAGATGTGGAAAGAATGTTTCCTATGGTGGGGGAGTCTAAGACAAGAGGACACAGCCTCAGGATCGAGGGGCATCCATTTAAAACAGAGATGCGGAGAAATTTCTTTAGCCAGAGGGTGATGAATTTGTGGAAGTTATTACCACAGGTAACTGTGAAGGCCAGATCATTGGGTGTATTTAAGGCAGAGCTTGATAGGTTCTCTATTGGACATGGCTTCAAAGGTTACGGGGAGAAGGCCGGGAGTGGGGCCGAGGAGTGGAAGACAGAACCAGCTATGATCGAATGGTGGAGCAGGATCGATGGGCCAAATGGCCTAATCCTACTCCCGTGTTTTATGGTCAAACCAATGGGGCTGTCACCCGGTGAAGCGGCAGACTCATAATCTCAAGGGGTGCTGCCAACTAAGAGGAGGTCATTCATCCAGGGACAGGGCCGATATCACTAGTGAGGGGACGTGTCATCCACAAGAGGGGGCAAAGTTGCCCAATGGGAGGGAGGTGAGCAGAATCACTCCACGCTAGGGGTCTTGGGTGTGAGATTAGCCAGGTGAATGGTTCTGAAAGGTTCGGTAGGGTGGCATGGTAGTGTAGTGGGCCGTGCAATCACTTTACAGTGCCAGTGATCATCGATCGGGGTTGGATTCCCGCCACTGACTGTAAGGAGTTTGTACATTCTCCCTGTGACTGGGTCAGCTTTCTGCCCACATTCCAAAGACATACGGTTAAGATTAGTGAATCGTGGCCTTGCTATTGTGGCACTGGACATAAGGTGACCTCAGCACAATCCTCGGACTACGTCGTCCCTTGACACAGAACAAGTCATTTTGTTTCGATGTACATGTGCCAAATAAAGCAAATCTTTATTTCTTTTATTTTATTTCCTAAAAATATACAAGGTTGACCTTCATTGTCTGATATCCCTGGCTCTGTCCTGGCTCTTTACTCTAGAGCACAGAATCTCACTATTGGGTCTCCATTTGTTCTCTGTCAGAGCAACTCATTACTGCCATCCTTTGGCCCTTCCTTTGAAGTCTTGGGGTAAATTAAAACAAATCAAAAGTGTAAATATATTTCAAAAAAAAACAAACACTATTAAACATGCTCACATAAAGAAATATGGCTTTGGGATAAAGATAAAGAGAGAGGATAACCTTGTAATTTCTAAGGTAGGGACATGTTCGACACAACTTTGTGGGCCAAAGGGCCTGTATTGTGCTGTAGGTTTTCTATGTTTCTATAAAGAGAGAGACCTTGAGACATGAAAATAACAGTGCATAAAACCAATGTTCATTTTACTGTTTGTTCCCATGTGTAGATATCTTAAAAACTGAGCTCAACTGTGCAAAATATAAATTATTTTATAATTGTGAAAAGACAACGTCAGAGGTGCAGGAGAAAGAGTTCTGAAGCAAGCTGATAAAATGATCGATACTTACTGGAACACCAGGGGTCCCGGGGAAGCCTGGAATGCCAGGGGGGCCCTGTCAAACAACAGGAAACAAAAACAAGGTTAACACCACTATTGTATATCAGTGTCATCTTTACAGCTTGCCGCTATAAGCACAGGATTAGCTAGGTCCTAGCACATTAACTGTATTCTGTTCACTAAGTAACAAAGTACAACACCTTCGGCCAACGGAGAAGGAAGTATCCTTTACTTTATAAACACTTCCATAAGAGCACCATTGCCGCAAACCCAATCACATTCCTGAGGGAAATAACCGCCTTTCCAAATGCTGACTAAACTCTTTTACCACTTAATGCACTGAACTCTCACTGACCATCACCTGCCAGTCAGAACTGGGTCACCACCACTTTAAAGCAGATGTTTATTTGCAGGAACACTGCCAACTCCCTAGACATCCACAATGGAAGTACTACCCGCTCACACCAGCTGCCTGAGCAGGAGATCACCAGCTTACTTCAGTTTTTTCCACAACTGCTGCACTATCAGTGCGCACCAGGGACGTCAACAACTCATACCAGATGCCCGCAAAAGAAGCATCACCGGCTCACAATGCACACTACTGATCAGTTCAAGGTAGGGATATCTAGGTGAACACCAACCCATTTACTAGAACGGTGAACACCAACCCAGAGACGAGATGGACTTGGCCAAATATTCCATGCACATCAGAGTTCTACAAACTGTGCCCATGCCAGGATCTACATTGTGTGTCAGACAACTGTTATCTGTCTTGCTACATCATCCTGTTCACACCCTAAAGGGTGAGTGAAAGAGGGTTGCTTTCTCAACAACACCAACACCCAGCTGTACTGTCTAAACTCTTGTTCCCTTTACCATCGCATTTCCCCTGTACTCAACAGTCATTTCCTTTGACTCATTAACATAACTGAGTCACGCAGGGCGGGGTCATGTGGAGCAAAGGGGGCATCCTCAACAGCCCATCACCAGGTCATAATCTTGCACAGTCACATCTAATTGACAAAATTCCAGAAAACAGACACGTGCGCGAAGAAGACGTGGTGCATGCACAATTTATCCAAACTGTGAGCAACATGCCAAGGATTTATCTGCAAATGGGTTATCCCACTTCATTAGGACAAACAGCTGCAGTGGGTTCAGAGTACTTCCATATCAACGCTACACTGGGTTTGGAATAGTTGAATGAGGCAACACAAGGTAGGTGGTATGTAATCGGCTGTTCATCATACTGGGTGTATAGCCTTACAATACTATTGGACGCTGGAATTGTATCCGCTCTAGATCCTCTGAACCCCGACTGTAGCTATCCCGCACGTTTAAACTCACACCAGTCAGTGCATTCCTCTGTCACTCCTGAGGTCACTTACTCGTATTCCTTTTGGGCCTGGAAACCCAGGTGGTCCAGTCTCACCCTGGGAAGAGAGGAGAAAGTACGGACTGTAATCCACGTTTGGACATATCAATGTTTTAATACTGTAACGTGCTGTAAGGTTTCACTGCTAATGTAATGGCCTCTCTGTAATGTTTCCCTGCTAATGTAATGGTTTCTCTGCAGCAGCAATGTTTGGGTTCAGACTAGAGATAATGGGAGATAGCAGGGTTATCCAACGAGAGGAATGTTCTTTCTTGTGGGTCTGGAAGAGAGATTTTTGCAGTCTTTCGTCGGTGAGAGGAAGAAGGAAGACGCATGTGGTGAGAGCAGGTAGACCACCGGACGGAGTGGACCGGGAGCGAGTGTCTGAAGGTCAGTGACACTTGAAGGAGATCGATGGTTGATGAATGGCCGTATCAGTGAGCTCCAACATGCACTTTTGACTTTCTCCTTAAAATGGGCCCTTTTTATTTTCTTTACTAACCCTATAGTCAGATGAAGATTTATAAAGTTCAATCATTCAATTGCATACGGTGTACTGTCTGATATTTTGCGGTGCAGATTTGTATCTGGGCAACAAACCATGCTGCATCCACACAAACAAGAGTTCTCAGTTTGGCCGGGCCAGAAATTGTCTTCCCCTAGACAAACACATGCTGGCCGAGCCTGAGGGTGACAATACAAAATATAGGAACCAACAGCAGGCAATATTACCCACAAGACTGCTGTCCCCATTCGATAATTTTTATATCTGATCCCCAAAACGTTTGATCCCCTTATAATCCAAAAACCTAACTCAGCCTTACATTGAAATCTATAGCTTAGGTGGATGGACAGGAGAAGCCCACTTAGAAATTTGTGTCCGCTTACTTTCTCTGAAACTCCAAGTTTTTAGCTTCAGAGTCAGGTGATTCCCAATTGGTAATCACTCCTTAGATTGTTTGTCCCAGCAGATGTGCATAGGTGGTAAGGACACTAATGTTCATCTGCTCAGCTAAACAGTCTAAGGTATGATCTCCTATTCTGTGCAGGTTAACTGATCTCATCCTCATTAGGATATTCCTAATGGATGAGTATCCCTAAAGTAAATGTGGGACATCTTCCTTGTCACCATTCAGTGACAAATGCTCTGGAAAGGATGCAGACTTATGGAGGGTGCATGAGGGCTGATCTAGCAGACTGTAACCCTTGGTACCCCGCTTCAGACTGCAATGCAAGGTCCCAGAGGGCTGCTTGGAGGAAAAGAAATAATGACAAGAACGAGAGCTTGGCATATGTCGAAGAGATGAAATATATCAAAAAGAAGTCACAAGATTTTCTCTCCAGATGTCTTCAGCCCGAACAGGTTGCAGACTCTTTGGTACTTTTCTTTTAAAAATGTATTTATTTTTTATTCGGATGCAAGCATTTCCTGCACCTCCCTTGCTCTATGAAAACTTTTCACCCCCTCCAGTGCTTACTCTTGCCTGTTTCTAAAGTCATTAAATCTGTATCCATTGCCCTCGCAGGCAGCATCTCCGAGATCACAATTTACTGTATGAAATACAGTAATGTGCAAAAGTCTTAGGCTCATATATATATATAGTGTAACTAGAGTGCTTAAGACATTTGCACAGTACTGTGTTGTCAATGTGGAGCAGAGAGTAAGTTTGTAAATCTGGTGGGAGCAAAGGGTGTTGGGAATGGCGAGGCTGGAGCGCTACGGGGAGGATTTGGGACATGTGGCACACTTATACATTCACTCACATATACATACACACACATATATATGCATACATTCAAACACAGGCAGTCCCTGAGTTACGAACAACTCGTATTTACGAATGGAGGGAGGAGAACACCATCTGTCATTTTAAGTTGTTGCCGTTAACACTGTGTTGAGTGTGTAACTTTGTATTTGGCTTAAATACTTCTTAGCAAGATTCACCCTAACCCTCCCCCACTTTTTCCAGTCAGCACCATCTTGTCCCATTTAACCTGTCTCAGTGCGGGTGGATTTTAGGACCTGGGGGAGCAGAGGACCTGCGGCTGCTGCTGAATCTGCAGTTTTCTGTTCCGTTGACGGAAAACGATCGTGACTGAAAATGAAATGGAAAAATGAAGCGATCGGAAAGAGGTGAAACGCCATCGGTCATTGGAAAAGCGTTAGGCTACAGCTGGTCAACGATCGGAACAATTTTAAAGGATAAAGTGAGAATAATGAAAGTGTGAAGGCCCTACCCGATGAAAGCTACAATTATTACTAAGCAACGCAGTGGTTTAATTATTGGAATACGTACGTTCCTTAAGTGTTTTATATGCATAGAAAGGTAAAATATATACTATAAACTAAGACAAACGTTTGACTAACTGACGCTAAATAATACCGGATGTACCTGTTCCGACTTACGTAAAAATCCGACTTAAAGACGGACTCAGGAACAGAACTCGTTCGTAACCCGGGGACTGTTTGTATATGCGTGTTTATATACAAAGTTTGTATATATATGTGTGCGTATATAAAGTGCTGGAGGTACTCAGCAGGTCAGGCAGCATCTCTGGAGAGGAATAAACAGTTAATATTCATCAGACATCCCAGTTTGAAACAGCAACTGTTTATTCCTCTCCACAGATGCTGCCTGACCTGCTGGGTTCCTCCAGCACTTTGCATGACTTGTATGAAATACTCACACAGACTGAGTAAATCAGACTGCATTTCTAAAACTGGCTTCATTTGAAGATATGAGTTTTCTTTTCAGGCATTGGAATTGGGTGCTCCTGATCACCAAGCTGATGAGGTAACAACATTCTTTCTTACCTTTATCCCTCTTGCTCCAGGCGGCCCCTCAGGACCTGGGAAACCAGGCAAGCCTATATGACCTTCTAGTCCAGGCAGGCCTCTCGCACCCTGTACAGCCATTAAAACAAATACCTTAAGCACAAAGTTCAAGACACTTGCTTCATAATGAACTCTGAAACACAAAAGACCAATTCCATTACAAATACTGTTCACTATCTTAATCAGAATTTCTCCAAGCAACTGAAATCATATCTCAGCAAAGCTCTACCAAGCAGGGATTCGGGGGGAGAAAGAGCAATGTAAAGGCACATCACATTGAGACTTGCAGCTGGAAGCTTGGTGTCTCAATTCATTTGAAATTTGAACTTTAACACCACGGGCGATAGAACACAGGACCTGGTGTGGTTTTGTGCAAAGGAACAGAGTGCAGGAGGAGGAATTGTGAAATTCTCTCTGATTGTCTGACCTTAGATGTCCATTTAGAACAGAGATGAGGAGGAATTTATTTAGCCAGAGGGTGACGAATCTGTGGGATTCATTGCCAGAGCTGGCTGTGGAGGCCCAAGTCATCGGGTATATTTAAAGCAGAGGTTGATAGTTCTTCTTTAGCCAGTGCGTCAAAGGTTATGGAGAGAAGGCAGGAGAACTGGGTTGAGAGGGATAATAAATTAGTCATGATGGAATGGTGGAGCGGACATGATGGGCTGAATTGCTCAATTTTGTTCCTATATCTTTTGGTCTTATATCCTGGAAATCTCACTCCTTCTCTTCAGGTAGATTTAAAAACATCTTTGTCAAAATTGATCCCATGCGTGTTGCACTTTTCCCTCACTGTTAATTCTTCCCAACATGTGTTCATATGATGAAATCTTAACCACTTCCTCAGTCCATTCCCTCACAGTGGGACATCTGGGTTTTTTCCAGTTTTGCAATATAATTCTTGCAGCTGTGATGAGACCCACCTTTAAAATAGTAAATTTGTCATTGTTTACATTAGGTATCATTATCCTCTCACCCAAGAGACAAAGCCGTAGGCACAAGGGCAGTGTAGGACCTGACCAATTCCCCAACAAATCAAGAACTTTACACCAAAGTGGACGAACCATGGAACACTCCCAAATCATGTGAAAATATGTACCCACCTCATTACTATATTTCCAACATAAATTATTATCAACAATCCCCATTTTGTAGAGTCTGGTTGGTGTCCAATAATATCCGTGTACTATCTTACACTGATTAAGTTTCCCTCTCGCTTCCCTAATATGTCTACCCACATTTGATAAAATATTTGACCACTCATTATCTTCAATATCGCTTCCAAGATCCTTCTGCCATACTGCTTTGAGATTGTTACATAGTTCACCCCTGTCATGGGATGGCTGTGTAAATATGCTGTACTGTATCTGCTCCATGATATGCTGTGCTGTTTTGTAAAATAAGAATAAATAATAATAAAAATATGAATTACAAAAAAAACACATCTTTGTCTGCTTTTGGGAAATAACAAGACCTCACAACATCAGCCTGCTGACAGCTCTCTTTCCAAAAGGCAATTGAGATTAATCAGTGAACTGTGTAGGGGCAGAAGACAAATTAATCCTGTCAATAGACACTCAGTGCCCACTTAATGATGTATCTCCTCTACCTAATAAAGTGGGCAGTCAGTGTATGTTCCGTGTTTTCTGCTGCTGTAGCCCATCCACTTCAAGGTCAGACTTATTTTGCATCAGAGATGCCCTTCTGCATTCTGCTGTTGTACTGGTGGTTATCAAAGTTACTGTCACCTTCCTGACAGCTTGAACAAGTCTGGCCATTCTCCTCTGACCTCACTCAGTAATAAGGCATTTTTGACAACAGAACAGCTGCTCACTGGATGTTTATTTTTCTCACCGTTCTCTGTAAACTCTAGACACTACTGTGTGTAAAATCCCATGAAATCAGCAGTTTCTGAGATACTCACACCACCCCATCTGGCACCAACAATCATTCCACAGTCAAAGTCATTTAGATCATATTTCTTCCCAATTCTGATGCTTACTCTGAACAACTGAGCCTCTTTACTATGTCTGCATGCTTTAATGCATTGAGCTGCTGCTACATGATTGACTGATGAGATATTTGCATTATCAAGCAGAGCTACTGGTGTACCTAATAAAGTGGCCACTGAGTGTGGATAGGTACAAGTAGTTCTAATCTTGAACCACTAATGCCCCTCAGAGCATCAGTTCAATATAATTTGTCATGCTGATGCCCAATAGGCTTTGCATTTCCTTTTGGTTTAATTTGGCATTGCTTTCATTAGACCTTTTTTTAAAATCCAAGACCATTTTCAATCTTTCAGGGACCTCATTGTGTGCAACTCTGGTCACCCCATTACAAGAACCTTGCAAGACTAATATGTTTCATAGAACCAGTGGGGTATAGCTTGTCCTGCTGGTGCCCGATAGGCTTTCCACTCCTATTTGGTTTTATCTGTCCCTGGTTTTATTTGACGATTCCTCTCCAAGATCAGAGCTGCAGCAGGGATCCTTCATGAGGAATTGTGTCCAAGATCTTTGCGGAGCAGAAGAGCTTTGGAAATGTACCTTTTCACCCTTCACACCGCTGCAGTCACAATTGGATATCGATTTGCACCCATGACAAGCCTGCAATGAAACACAGAGCAGTTATTGAACATTAACTCCTCACAGGGCCAGCTTCTCAACGTCATAAACCTGCTTACTGAAAGAATGATTATCATTATGTCAAGGTTTCGATCGATGGTTTAAAATAGTCCCAGAAAGTGGCTATACAGGTTGATGTGATAGTTAAGAAGGCTTATGGAATGCTTGTCTTTATTAGTCAAGGACACTGAGTTCAAAAGTCAGGAAGTTATGTTGCAGCTTTATAAAACTCTAGCTTGGCAACATCTGCGGTATTGTATTCAGTTCTGGTTGCCTCATTATAGGAAGGATGTTGAGGCTTTGCTGAGGAAGCAGAAGAGATTTACCAGAATGCAGCCTGGATTACAGGGCATGTGCTATAACGAGAAGTTGGACAAGTTATGGCTGTTTTTCCTACAGTGTCGGAGTCCAAAGGAAGATTTGATAGAGGCATATTAGAATATGAGAGGTACAGATAGAATAGACAGGCATTATCTTTTTTACCAGGGCTTCCTGGGGTGGTGGAGGCAAATACACTAGGGACTTCCAAGAGATGCTTCGACAGGCACATGAATGTAAAGAAAATGGCAGGATATGGACACTGGGTGTAGGCAGAAGAGATTAGTTTAGTAAGCCATTTGATGACTAATCTAATTGGCTTGTCACGACGTTGTGAGCTGAATGGCCTTTTTCTGTGCTGTACTGTTCTATGTTCTAAATCATAAGTATTCAGTTTGAGGAACACAGATTTTGTTGGGATTTTTTTTACTCTAAACTTACTCAATTTG
This sequence comes from Hemitrygon akajei, assembly GCF_048418815.1. NCBI lineage: Eukaryota > Metazoa > Chordata > Chondrichthyes > Myliobatiformes > Dasyatidae > Hemitrygon > Hemitrygon akajei. Next base: position 23,811,472 of record NC_133133.1, on the reverse strand, counting down.
CCACAAATGTCATTGTGATGATGCTTATTCTGTAATTATTTTGGTGCAGCAATAGATTGAGATAACCACAAAGCTTTAAATTATTCTGGATACTGTTTTGGGTGTAGCCCCTTGTTCTCCCATTTTTCACTCACATGGTGGCAATTTGTTACAGAACCTGCACCAAATTTACAGGTGACTCTTTTTAATCAACAAGCTTCTCAAGCAAGACCAATAATTGAGCTCCATTCACTTCTCACTGGATCACAGCACACTCACGCCAGCTGATCTCAATCAACAATTAAGTGGTCACCCAATTTCTGTTTGTTTTTTCCAGTACAAAGGGTACCACTCATGATTCAACGTACCCCTTACTTCTGTTAACTTTCTCCCCTTCTTTTCTTTTTTTCTCCTTCTGTGAATGAAGGACATGTCCAGCTAGCTTGACACGCTGAGCATATCTTCTTGTTCTAATTTTACAACTCCCAAGTTTTTTTCCCCCCCGACATTTCAAAGACGTGCAGTAAGTTGTGGGCATGCTGCACTGGCACTGGAAGATGGCGACACTTGTGTGCTGCCCCCAGCACATCCACGGACTGCGTTGGTCGTTGAAGCAAAACATCGAAATTTCGTTGCCCGTTTCGATGCACGTGAAAAATAATTAAAGCTTGGGTGGTGGGTTGGACATACGTCTCTGCCAAAGGGAATGTAAGGCTCCTTCCTTCAGCTAGCCAGCAGGTCACCCCTGGGCAAGGTATCACACCTGCTTAACCCCCCCAGTCAGGATCACGTGAAGCCACAGGAGCAGGTTGTAAGAGCAGCTGGTGCGTATGACAAGTCCTGGTTATGCCACCACTGAAAGGACAATCTCTGAGGAGTATTGATAATAGCTGTTTATTTTTTGCTCCTTTTCGCATCAAGTGGTGCATCAGGCAGCATTTTTGGCCATTTCCTTGGCATTTGTCTTTTTTTTACGAGACTGAGTTGCTAGCTCAACGCTCAACCCAGCACAGGTGGAAGGTTGGCTGGGTTTCAATCCGGGGCCACTGGCCTCGAAGTTTGGTGCTGATGCCACTGCACCACCGGCTGGCTAATGGCTGGGGTTACCCATCCTGTCAAGACACTGCCCAAAAGAAAGCAATAGCAAACCACTTCTGTAGAAGATTTTGACAAGAACAATCATGGTCACCAATATGGCATGGCCCATAATGATGATGATGATTACAGATAATACAAAGGTTTATTTCTAAGGAATGCCAGCCAATAGATGCACTCACTCAACAAAGGAAGTAATTTTGAGGTCTTATTATAAGATCATAAAACCATAAGATATAGGAGCAGAATTAGGCCATTTGGCCCATCAAGTCTGATTCACCATTTCATCATGGCTGATCAATTTTCCCTCTCAACCCCAATATCCTGCCTTCTCCATTTATCCCTTTATGCCTTGACAAATCAAGAATCTATCAATCTCTTGCCTTAAATATGCATAAAGACTTGGTCTCCACAGCTGCCTGTGGCAATGAATTCCACAGATTCATCACTCTCTGGCTAATGAAATTCTTCCTCTCCATTCTAAAAGGGCACCCCTCTATTCTGAGGCTGTGTCCTCTAGTCTTAGACTCTCCCACTATAGGAAACATTCTTTCCTCATCACCATTCAATAGGTTTCAATGAGGTCACCCCTCATTCTTCTGAATTCTAGTGAATACAGGCCCAGAGCCATCAAATGCTCTTCATATGACAAGCCATTCAATCCTGTAATCATTTTTGTGAATCTCTGGACCCTCTCCAGTTTCAGCGCATCCCTTCTAAGATAGGGAGCCGAAACCAGCTCACAATACTCGAGGTGAGGCATCACATCCTTAGGAATTGACTCCAACGTCTTACCAACCACTGAGGCCAAACTAATTGGCCTATAATTTTCTTTCTTCTGCCTTTCACCCTTTTAGAAGAGTGGAGTGACATTCGCAATTCCCAGTCTTCTGGAACTATTCTAGAACCTAGAGATTCTTGAAAGATCATTATTAATGTCTCCACAATCATTTCAGCCAGCTCTTTCAGAACACTGGGAAGTATGCCATCTGGTCCAGGTGACCTTTCTACTTTCATATCTTTCATGTTCCCAAGAACTTCCTCTCTAGTAATGGAAACTTCACACACTTCATGACCCCTGACACCTGGAACTTCCACCATACTGCTAGTGTCTTCCACAGAGAAGACTGATGTAAAATACTTACTCAGTATGACTGACATTTCCTTATCCCCATTACTACCTCTCCAGCATGATTTTCCAGTAGTCTGATATCCACTCTCACCTCCCTTTTACCCTTCATATATCTGAAGAAACTTTTGGTATCCTCTTAAATATTATTGCTTAAATAATATTACTTTTGTATTCAATCTTTATCTTCTTAATGACTTACTAGTTGCCTTCTGTTGGCTTTTAAAAACTTCCCAATTCTCTAACTTTCCACTAATTTTTACTATATTATATGCCCTCTTTTTGGCTTTTATGTTAGCTTTGACTTCTCTTGTTAGCCACGGCTGTGTCATCTTGCATTTAGAATACTTCTTCCTCTTTGGGATGTATATGTCCTGTGCCTTCCGAATTGCTTCCAGAAAATCCAGCCATTGCTGATCTGCCTTCATTCCCGCCAATGTTCCTTTTTTAATCAATTCGGGCCAACTCCTCTCTCATTCCTCTGTAATTCCCTTTACTCCACTGTAATACTGATACATCTGACTTTAGCTTCTCCTTCTTGAATTTCAGAGTGAATTCAATATTATAGTCACTTTCCCCGAAGGGTTCTTTTACCTCAAGGTCTCTAATCAATTTAGGTTCGTTGCATAACACCTAATCCAGAATAGCTGATCCCCTAAGTCGGCTCAACCACGAGCTGCTCTAAAAGCCATCTCGTTGGCATTCTTGAAATGCCCCCCTTGGAAACCAGCACCAACCTGATTTTCCCTATCCACCTCCATATTGAAATCCCCCATAACAATTGTAACATTGCCTTTTCGGCATGCATTTTCTAGACATCTTTACAACTTTTTGGGGTCTATATATTATTCCCATCAGCAGCTTTTTAACCTTGCAGTTCCCTTGCTCTACCGACAAAGAGGTGACTCTATATCACCTCTTTATAATTATTTGATTTCATTTTTTTTTTACCAACAGCGCAATGCCACCCCCTTGGCCTTCCTGCCTGTCCTTTTGATACAGTGGGTATTCTTGGACATTTAGCTCTCAGCTATAATCTTTCAGCCATGATTTAGTGATGCCTATGACATCATACATGCCAATCTGTAACTGTGCAGCAAGTTAATTTACCTTATTCCATATACCGCGCACATTCAAATACAACTCCTTCAGTCCTGTATTCGCCCTTTTCTTCTGCCAGTATTCGAAGAGTTGCAACTGTCAATGTGTCCAACAAAATCTCTCAGTTTTGTGATTTTGACCAGATAATCCTTTTTACTATTGTGGATTGAAAACTGGCTAAGACACTACAGATAGTAGATAGATAGATAGATAGATAGATAGATACTTTATTCATCCCCATGGGGAAATTCAACTTTTTTCCAATGTCCCATACACTTGTTGTAGCAAAACTAATTACATACAATACTTAACTCAGTAAAAAATATGATATGCATCTAAATCACTATCTCAAAAAGCATTAATAATAGCTTTTAAAAAGTTCTTAAGTCCTGGCGGTAGAATTGTAAAGCCTAATGGCATTGGGGAGTATTGACCTCTTCATCCTGTCTGAGGAGCATTGCATCGATAGTAACCTGTCGCTGAAACTGCTTCTCTGTCTCTGGATGGTGCTATGTAGAGGATGTTCAGAGTTATCCATAATTGACCGTAGCCTACTCAGCGCCCTTCGCTCAGCTACCGATGTTAAACTCTCCAGTACTTTGCCCACGACAGAGCCCGCCTTCCTTACCAGCTTATTAAGACGTGAGGCGTCCCTCTTCTTAATGCTTCCTCCCCAACACGCCACCACAAAGAAGAGGGCGCTCTCCACAACTGACCTATAGAACATCTTCAGCATCTCACTACAGACATTGAATGACGCCAACCTTCTTAGGAAGTACAGTCGACTCTGTGCCTTCCTGCACAAGGCATCTCCACCTTTATTCTTTAAAACAAACCTGGAAGCCCCCCCCCCCATGTTCTAAGATTAATAACTCATATTCTAGGGAAGTATTCAGAATCAGGTTTAATATCACTGGAATATGTCGTGAAATTTGTTCACTTTGCAGCAGCAGTTCAATGCATTACATGATAAATATAGAGAAAAACTGTTACATTAACAATATACATGTATATTAAATAGTTAAACTAAGATAAGTAGTACAAAAACAGAAATTTAAAAAAATGTCCATTCAGGAATCAGATGGCAGAAGGGAAGAAGCTGCTTCTGAATCGCTGAGTGTGTGCCTTCAGGCTTCTGTACCTCCTACCTGAGAGAATAGGGCATGTCTTGGGTGCTGGGGGCCCTCGATGACGGAAACCATTTTTCTGAGGCACCACTCCTTGGAGATGTCTTGGATGCTGCAGAGGTTAGTAACCAAGTTTGAGCTGGTAATTGCACAGGTTACTGCAACTTACTTTGGTCCTGTGCAGTAGCCACCCCCCCACCCTCCCATACCAGATGGCGATGCAGCCAATCAGAATGCTCTCCACGGTACATTTGTAGAAGTTCCTGAATATTTTAGTTGACAAACCAAATCTCTTCAAACTCCTAATGAAATATAGACATTGTTTTGCCTTCTTTATAGCTGGATTGATATGCTGGGACCAGGTTAGATTCTCAGAGACTTTGACACCAAGGAACTTGGAATGGCTCAATCTCGCCACTTCTGATCCCTCTATGAGGATTGGTTTGTGTTCCCTCATCCTATCCTTCCTGAAGTCCACAATCAGCTTTTTCATCTTACTGACATCGAGTGCAAAGTTGTTAATGAGACACCACTCAATTAGCTGGTATATCTCACTCCTGTACACCCTCTTATCTCCATCTGAGATTCTACCAACAATGGTTGTATCATCAGCAAATTTATAGATGGTAGTTGAGCCACACAGTCATGGTTATAGAGAGTAAAGTAGTGGGCTAACCACACACCACCGAGGTGCTCCAATGTTGATCATCAGCGAGGAGGAGATATTATCACCAATCCACACATATTGTGGTCTTCCGGTTAGGAAGTCGAGGATCCAATTGCAGAGAGTGGTACAGAGGCCCAGCTTCTGTAGTTTATTGGTCAGGACTGTGGGAATGATGGGGTAAGTGCAGAGCTGTATTCATGAACAGCATCCTGACATAGGTGTTTGAATTATCCAGGTGATCTAAGGCTTTCTGAAGAGCTATTGAGATTGCGTCTGCTGTAGACCTATTGTTGCAATAAGCAAATTGCAATGGGTCCAGGTTCTTGCTGAGGCAGGAGTTCAGTCGAGTCATGACCAACCTCTCAAAGCATTTCAAGCTCACACTACTCTTCTTGGGCACTGATATAATTGTTGCCTTTTTGAAGCAGGTGGGAACTTCCAACCATAACAGTAAGAGGTTAAAAATGTCCTTCAATACTCCCACCAGTTGGTTGGGATAGGTTTTCAGAGCCTACCAGGTCCTCCATTGGGTCTTGCCGCCTTGCACTCTCCTCATAGACAGCCTGACATTGGCCTCTGAGACAGAGATCACAGCAGTTCCTACCTGAGCACCCCCTTAGTGCAGCATTTCAGAACGGTCGGGATTACTAATTCTGGAACGGCACTTGAGCTGACAAACCTCTAATTCTGATGGAAGATTGCTACCGGAGCAGAACGAGCACACAATCTCGTTTACTGAAGATAAGTCACTTGAATCCCATCAGTCAGTGCTCATGACCCATTCATGGAAGGGAAAATGTTGATGATTGTGGTGAAAGGAATGGAAATGTAATCCTTTTCCTTTACTCAGTAGCTGTGTGGAGGCTGAGCTCTGTAAACGGATTATATACTGTAGAGATTTGCTTTACCTTTGCACGGGATGACAATCACAGGAAAGTGCGCCATCTAGTGGAGAATGCGACACTGCACGCTTTGCAGACTTGCTCCGCTTTCGTATTACAAGTTACCAGAGCAGGTATTTCATTATCTGACACAGATAAGAGCCTTTCCCACCTTACCTCCAGTATCATGGCCCATCACGGATCAGCAGATAAGCCAAAGGGCACTATCGGTCCCTCACTGGGCTTTCCAGCCGTCATGTCAAAGATCCTTAGTGGCTTAGCGAGCGAGAGAGCAGAGGGCGAGAGGGGGGACGAGGCAGAGAAATAAAGACAGAAAAAGAGAGGGAGATCTTCAGCCCTGACAGTTCTGAATTTGATCCAAATCCAGGTCTTAGGGCGACTGGACTATATCTTAGCCCAGTACACCACACAGATCTTTAAAGCAGTGCTTCTGTTTAGAAATAATTGACTTCCAAAATCCTGAAATTAATTATTTCCTGCTGAGACTCGCAAAACCATTGCTGTTGACACTTGCGGATCTGACAGAGGCATATCAGCGCCACCTAATGACAGAATGCTGGAAGGCACCATTGCAGCTCGAAATCCTGCAACTGAGCAGCAGTCTTTCTGCCTGTTAATTTCTCTTCACAACAGAGTCTGATGTAATATGCCTTTTTCCAAAGTCTAGTGTCAGACATGAAAACAATATTGCCAGCTGAATGACTAGGCCTCGACTATGGCAATGATTATCTTTATTAGCTTTATTTGTCACATGTATATTGAAACATATTAAAAAATGCTTTGTTCTGTGTCACCATACTTCCAGTGCTCGCATAGCATGTCCACAGCTTACTAACCCTAGCTGTACAACTTTGGAATGTGGGAGAAAGGAATAAAATGGGTGATCTTGAAATTCAGCTACAGATTGGCAAGTATGACGTTGTGGCCATCTCTGAAAATTGGGTAAAGGATGGATGCCATTGGGAGCTGAACGTCCAAGGATATACGGTATATCGGAAAGATAGGTTAGTAGGCAGAGGGGGTGGTGTGGCTCTCTGTATAAGAAATAATATTACATCATTGGAAAGGGGTGACATAGGATTGGAAGGTGTAGAGTCTCTATGGGTTGGGTTAAGAAATGGCAAGGGTAAAAGGACCCTAATGGCAGTTGTATACAGGCCTCCAAACAGCAGCCGGGATGTGGATTACAAATTACAGCAGAAGATAGAAAAGGCGTGTCAGAAAGGCAATGTCATGATAATCGTTGGGGATTTTAACAGGAAAGTGGATTGGGAAAACCAGGTCAGTACTGGACCTCAAGAGAGAGAATTTGTAGAATGTCTAAAGGATGGCTTTTTAGAACAGCTTGTTGTTGAGCCCACTAGGGGATCGGTTGTGCTGGATTGGGTGTTGTGCAATGATCTGGAGGTGATAAGGGAGCTTAAGGTTAAGGGACCCTTAGGGAACAGTGATCACAATATGATTGAGTTCACATTGAAATTTGAAAGGGAAAAATAAAATCCAATGTGTCAGTATTTCAATGGAATAAAGGAGATTACAATAGCATGAGAGGAGAACTGGCCGAAGTTGACTGGAAAGGGATGTTTCCAGGAAGGTCAGCAGAGCAGCAATGGCTGGAGTTTCTGGAAAATTGAGGGAAGTGCAAGACAGATATATTCCAAATAAGAAGAAATTTTCAAAGGGTAGAAGGACACTACTGTGGCTGACAAGTGAAGTCAGAGCCAAAGTAAAAGCAAAAGAGAGGGCATACAAGGAAGCCAGAACTACTGGGAAGATAGAGGATTGGGGAGCTCTTAAAAACTTGCAGAAAGAAACTAAGAAGGTCATTCAGAAGGAAGAGATGAATTATGAGAGGAAGCTGGCAACTAATATCAATGAAGATTCTAAAAGCTTTGTTAAGTATATAAAGGGTAAAAGAGAGTCGAGGGTATAGGACCAATAGAAAATGACGCTGGAGATATTGTAATGAGAGATGCAGAGATGGCAGAGGAATTGCATGCGTATTTTGCATCATCTTCACAGTAGAAGATGTCTGCAGTAAACCGGACATTCAAGAGTGTCAGGAAAGTGAAGTTTGTGCAGTGAAAATTATGACTGAGAAAGTTCGGGAAGCTTAATGGTCTGAAGGTGGATAAATCTCTGGGACTTGATGGAATGCACCTTCGGGTTCTGAAGGAAGTAGCTGGAGAGATTGCGGAGGCATTAACGATGATCTTTCAAGAAATGATAGATTATGGCATTGTACTGGATGACTGGAAAATTGCAAATGTTACTCCGCTATTTAAGAAGGGTGGGAGGCAGCAGAAAGGAAACTATAGACCTGTTAGACTGACATCAATGGTTGGGAAGTTCTTGGAATCGATTGTTAGAGATAAGATTACGGAGTACCTGGAGGCACATGACAAGATGGGCCAAAGCCAGCATGGTTTCCTGAAAGGAAAATCCTGCCTGATTAACCTACTGCAAGCAGGGTAGTCAAAGGAGATGCAGTAGACGTGGTGTACTTGGATTTTCAGAAGACCTTTGACAAGGTGCTGCACATGAGGCTGCTTTGCAAGATAAGATCCCATGGAATTACAGGGAAGTTACTAGCGTGGGTGGAGCATTGGCTGGTCAGCAGAAAACAGAGAGTGAGAATAAAGGGATCCCATTCTGGCTGGCTGCCGGTTACCATTGGAGTTCCACAGGGGTTGGTGTTGGGATCGCTGCTTTTTACGATGTATGTCAATGATTTGGACTACAGTATTAACGGATTTGTGGCTAAATTTGTCGATGATACAAAGATAGGTGGAGGAGCGGGTAGTGTTGAGGAAACAGAAATCCTGCAGAGAGATTTAGATAGTTCAGGGGAATGAGCAAAGAAGTGGCAAATGAATTACAATGTTAGAAAGAGTACGGTCATGCACTTTGGTGGAAGAAATAAACGGGCAGACTATTATTTAGATGGGGAGAGAATTCAAAATGCAGAGATGCAAAGAGACTTGGGAGTCCTTGTGCAAGATACCCTAAAGCTTAACCTCCAGATTGAGTCGGTTGTGAAGAAAGCGAATGCAATGTTGGCATTCATTTCTAGAGGTATAGAATATAAGAGCAGGGATGTGATGTTGAGGCTCTATAGGGCACCTGTGAGACCACACTTAGAGTATTGTGTGCAGTTTTGGGCTCCTTATTTTAGAAAGGATACACTGACATTGGAGAGGGTTCAGAGAAGATTCACGAGAATTATTCCAGGAATGAAAAGGTTACCGTATGAGGAACGTCTGGCAGCTCTTGGGCTGTATTCCCTGGAGTTCAGGAGAATGAGGTGGATGTCATAGAAACATTCAGAATGTTAAAAGGTCTGATCAAATTGGATATACCAAAGCTATTTCCCATGGTAGGGGATTCTAGGACTTCAGGATTGAAGGACGTCCTTTTAGAACTGAGATGCGGAGAAATTACCTTAGTCAGAGGGCGGTAAATCTGTGGAATTTGTTGACACGAGCGGCTGTGGAGGTCGAGTCACTGGGTGCATTTGTCAGATGACAAATTTTGTCAGAAGATGGTAGAGGATTTTTTGCACATAAATGGTTGTATGATACAGCTGAGATTCAGGTGGATGGTTCTGGAGTGGGGTCACTGTAGGTCGAACCATGAAGATCTAAAGATCAGGACTATTCCCATGGACATTTGTTGGAGGAGAGATATAACATGGTGGTGAGAAGGACTGAGAAATATTTTGGGACAATGATACAGCCAGTGGGCCTTCACAGAGATTAGTTCAGTTGTATACCATTAGCTGATTATGGATTTCTGACTAAACATATCTATTTTATTCATCATATTCTTTCACACATTTGGTTAACAAAATCTATCAGTCTATGATCTAAAATTAACAGTTGCCATTGCTGAAACAGACTTCCAAAATCTAGCATCCTTTATGCGAGGAAAAGTCTCCTAATTTCAACCCATATGGTTGTACACATCACTTCCCCCACAAGCTCTAGTTTGAATCTTAGCGCTTCTCCTAGTTCAGAGGAAGGGTTCCTGAATGGAAACATTAATTGACCATTAATATTCTTTTTCCACAGTTCTTCCAACATTCTTGTTTTGGACTTTAGAACATTATTTTTAGTCTATGCCCTGTCCTTCTTAATTTCTAATATCTGCAAGTAAAGAGATTTTCACTAAGACTTTCACCCATAATTGAGCACACCTAAAAGGAGTGCTGTTACAAGAAAGCAGCATTCATGATCAAGGGCCCCCAATACCTAGGCTATGTTCTCTTTTCACTGCTGCCATTGGGAAGGAGGTACAGAATTCTTAGATCCCACACCGTCAGTTTCAGGAACAGTTATTACCTTTCAACCATTAGGCTCCTGAACCAGTGTGGATAACTTCACTCACCTCAACTCTAAACTGATTCCACGACTCACTTGCAGGGTCTCTACAACTGAACAGTGTACAACTCACACTCTCAGTATTATTTATTTTTTGTTTGCACAAATTTTCTTCTTTTGCACATTGTTTCTTTGTCAGTCTTTGTTTATGTATAGTTTTATTTATTTATTTCCCTGTAAATGCCTGCAAGGAAATGAATCTCAAGGTAGTATATGATAATATATACATCATCAAAATCATCTGCTCCTTATGCCACTGGCATTTATGGCAGCCATGGAAGACAAAGGTGTGTCAGGGTCCTCATTTCTGTCTCAATGGTACAGTGCCAAGTATTCTTTCTTCGCCTTCATTTCTTTCAGGATCCAATGAAGTGTTGCCTTGATCATGGAGTTGGCCTCTCTTCTCATCATGTGCCCAATCTATCTCCAAGGTTTCCTCATTCTGAATGTGGCCATGCCCTCTTGATGACACTGAACGAGTAGGATGTGGTTGGAGATCTCTCTTGGCCAGAAAATATGGAGGATCTTCCGGAGTCTGTGCAATGATGACAGCCTGACAAGCTCATTCTCTGTCATGCACCAGCAATCTGACCTGTAGAAGAGCATGGACATAACACGGCTCTGGTACAGCTTCACCTTGGTGTGGATTCTGTACTTGTTTGATCCCCATATGTTGCTCATTGATCTGGATGATTCTAGCTTTGCTGAGTCTGCACTAGATGTCGCCTTTGGTCCCAGCATCCTGCCGAATGATGCTGCCCAAGTTGGCGAATCTGCCAGTGCTGGATAAGCGGAAGCCATGTGGCTTGACAAGAGGAAGAGATTCTACATTAAGGGTCATGGTCTCAATATATACATACCTTGACAATAAATTTACTTTGACTTCGAGATTTTCGCTACTGACTTAATCAGCTCCCGTTGATATCTTGAGCACTGTCTACCAGCCTCTTGTACGCTGCTGCCGGAGGAAGGTGTCTGCGTGGGACGGTCTCTCTCTCTCTCGTCTGCTGCTCCCAGAGGAAGGTCCCTGTGTTCAAATTGTCTCTCTACTCCCACTCAACGTCAGAAGATGATACCAGAGTCCTGGGTCTTGGCCAGGGTTTAATTGAGGCGGTTTGTGGGTTGAACTTTGTAGTTCACATTATGATGCGTTTCTGGTTGCATCTTTCTTGTTGCCTTTTTGATCGGAACAGACCGACTCTATGCCTGAAGTTAACTAACGGCACAGAGCTAGACTGAACTGAATTCAGCTGAACTGAATATACCTGGACTGGTTCGATGATACGTACTTCGGTGTTTTATATTCTGTGTTTTTTGCTGATTGCATGATTTGTTGTCTTTTTTTGTGCATTGGGGGTTTGATGTTTTTTTCTTTGAATGGGTTTTCTTCCTTTGTTCCATGGCTGCTGTGGAAAGAGAATCGCAGGGATGTATATACTGCATACCTATTTAGATAATAAATTTACTTTTGAAAGTTGAATGAATGATTGAACATCAGTGAAGTCTCTTCCTATTTGAGAACTCTACTCATCATATAATAGTTGAACTATAGGTATACTTTAGGTAAATCTGTGGTGGACAAACCCTAGGCCCCAGAACTGGTGACAGTGTCTAGAACTTTGTTGCAGCATAACTTTAAACCCTTGCACTCAAGTCCACTGTCAAGCATAATGGCCAATATCCTTTGATAAACGATCAGGTTATATATGTTTTTTTTAAACCAATTATAAATTGGAGGTAACCCAATTTAGTATAAGTGCTAAGTACAGATTTTATTAAGCTCCGAAAGCAGAGGCAAACCAATTTCTGTTCTATATATTTTATCTCCAGTGTGATGACCTGACTTTTGCATAGCCTGATATCCACTTGGTGCAGCTTTGTCCATTCACACTATCTATCAATGTCCCTTCCTATTCCAATGCCTTTACATGGTTACAATGCAGCTGCTTTGTAACACTGGCAAATTTTATTTGATGGTTTTTCTCTTCTGTCATCTTGAAACAATTTACAAACAGGTTCCCTAAACCAATAATTCCACGGATTCAGCCCTTGCTTCAGGGTGTGTCCTGTGGCTGATCACAGAATGATTACTCAGAGGTACTTCGGGTAAAGACGCTACCACTTGATTACATTTCATTGAATAACTCGAGTGAGAGACATGCCATGCTTGGTCTCTCATTTCAGTTAGCAGAAGATTTTTGATTCTGCTTGTATCTTACTGTCATAGTTGCGAACAGCCTTCATGAGAGAGGGACTGTCAAATATTCAGAAGAGATCATGGCAAGGTAAAAATTGTGAAAGAAGGGAGAAAACTTTGAACTTAAATGAACTTGAATGAGAGTGAGAGCTTGTCTGAGATGTTGAAGTGTTGGGATGGACAGTAGTTTTTGATGGCCTCTAGATGATGGTCTCTTTTGGGGCTTTGCTATTGCTTGTATGGTGGGTGGTGGGGGAAGGGTTAATGCTTCTACTGGATCAAGTGGGGGGAGGGTCGATGCTTTTGATGCTGTTTGTGCGTGGGAGGGAGGGTGGACCTTTGGGGTCCTGATGTTTTCTGCCATTCACTCGTTGGGGTTTTCTTCTGTTTCATGGATGTCTGTGAAGAGTAAGCATTTCTAGACAACCACAAGACATAGGAGCAGAGTTAGGCCATTTGGCCCATCGAGTCTGCTCTGCTATTCAATCATGACTGATCCTTTTTCTCTGTCTCCTCCTCAACCCCAGTTCCCAGCCTTCTCCCCGTAACCTTTGATGCCATGTCCAATCAAGAACCTAACAATCCATGCCTTAAATACACCCAACAACCTGGCCTCCACAGCTGCACGAGGCAACAAATTCCACAAATTCACCACCCTCTAGCTAAAGGAATTTCTCTGCATCTCTGTTTTGAATGGACGTCCCTCTATCCTAAGGCTGTGCCCTCTTGTCCTAGACTCTCCCACCACAGGAAACACATCTTTCCACATCTACTCTGTCTGGGACTTTCAACATTCGAAAGGTTTCAATGTGCTCCCCCCCCATCCTTCTAAATTCCAGCGAGTACAGACCCAGAACCCAAAACGTTCCTCGTATGATAACCCTTTCATTCCTGGAATCATCCTTGTGAACCTCCTCTGGACTCTCTCCAATGCCAGCACATCTCTTCTAAGATGAGGACCCCAAAACTGTACATAATACTCAAGGTGAGGCCTCATAAAAGCCTTATAAAGCCTCAACATCACATCCCTGCTGTTGGATTCTAGACCTCTTGAATATTGATTGTATATTGTATACATTCACTGATATTAAATTGAACCATTGAAAATTTGACATATATCTCTCAATAATTAAACATCTAGACTTTCAGTTTTCAGGAAAGTTGCCACAGGGTACACTCCCAAAATGCTGGAAAAGTTCAGGAAGCCAGGCAGCATCTACAGAGAAGTAAACAGTTGATGTTTCTGGCCAGTCTCTTCAAAGAGGATGCAAAGATGCTGCCTGGCTTGCTAAGAACTTTCAGCACTTTCTGTGTGTTGCTCAAGATTCCTTGCAGATCTCATGTGTGTGATTTACCACCGGCTACAAATGATTAATTACCCTTGGTAATCTTTAATCCCTTGAATTCACGCACTCGGTGGAACCTAAGCAGACTGGCATAAAATCACAAGCAAATAAATGAATATTAGACAATTAAAATTTGAACAACATGTTTCATTTCGAAAGGGTCAGGAATAAATGTGTCTTCAAACAGAGATAAATCTTCATCTTCTACCCTTAATAATCTGCTACTACATACAGGAAGCCATCAATTGTTCATCTGGACTAACAGAAGTGAGAGCTATAATTAACTATTTCTTATTGAAAGAACTGGTTTCTGACAGCTGTTACTGCTCATCCTATTAAAATCCGCACTTTGAAACTTGTATTACATCATGTAGGTCTTTGAAATAAGGATTGAGAGAGAGAGAGTGATATTAGAAAGGTGAAGAGAGAGAGAGAGAGAATAATAGAAAGTCCATAAAAAAGAATTGGTGATGAAAAAAGTGAGCAAAAAAAGAAATAAAAGAAAGGACAAAGAGAGACAGAATGAGAGTTTTCTACTGTACAGGTCACAGGAAGGCCCAAGATCTGTAGCAGATAGCATTTTGCTATATGTTTTGATGTTTCAATCGTGACAAATAAAGCTAGTTTTAGATTATATCTTAGATCCTCTGGTGCAGCAACGTTGCAAAGGGAAGATTAGCGAGGACTTAGGACAGTGGTAACACAGCTAGCAGAGATGCTACTGTCTGTTCAATCTTGCCCTCCGCCACATAACTTTACAAGTGACTGTGAGTTTCCTCTGTGTGTACGAGTTTCCTCCCCCAAAAGAGCTATGGGCTACAATGCGATTTGGCCTCTGTAAGTTGAGTCTAGAGAATGGGTGACTTGTAGAGTCTTGGGGAAATTGAGGGGAATGGGGGAGAATAAACTGGGATTGGGAACTGGATGGTCATCACAGGCTTGATGGGCCCAGCGGCCTGTTACTATACTCTATGATTCACACTTTTTTATTTGTTCTTACTTATTGGTTAAGTTATCTGAATACAAAACAAGGTGCTGCACTAATGATTTAAGGGCATGAGTTCCAACTTCAATATGTCAACTGAAGAATTTAAATTCAGTTAATTAAGCTAATGTAGAATAAAAAACTTATAACTATGACAGTGAATGAAAAACTAGTGGAATGTCCTTAAGTTTATAATTGTGTTCTATGGCTTTTGTAACTCTAGATCCACAGGAATGCCATTAATCTGTAACAGGTCTACAAGCCCCTGGTTATAAACTCACCCACAGTGTGTTGGTATTGGGTTCACTGTCCATAAAACCCTAAACTCAAAAGGAGATTTTAAGCCCTATCCAATACAGGTATCTACAGGTACCCTCACTGTAGGGAAGTCATACTGTACCAATCTACTCTTCAAAGACTAGCGTACTTTCTTGTCTAGTCTCTGTGGTACGGTTTAGCTGCCAATAGTCACTATTTGAGTGGTAGGTCCTTCTGCTCTACCAAGAAGATACTTCCAGATAACTAAATAGCTAAACAGTTTATTTTAATGATACACATTTAAATTTAGACAATTGTTTTTTTTAACACATAGTTAAAACTCAGAAGGATTCTGGTTTATAAAAGATTTCCAAATTACAAAAGATTTATAAACTACGAAGGATTTCAGAACATTGGTAAAATTCTTATTAACTAAAAGAACATACCAACAAGTTGCAGATAAATGCGTCTTCTGTTGCAAAAACCACAGGTTGAGGAATGAATTCCAGTTCTTCTTTCTGTTACCTTGTCCTTCCGTCATTCCTAACAATCCCCAATGCTTTCCAAATTGTATACTGTTTTCCATCTAGATGACATTATCTGCACGTGATGTTTTTCAGATACTTCTGCTGGGGCAAAATAATGGTCTAAAATCTTCTGGGTACAGAGGCACTAGTCATCCGAAATTAATGCTGTGAGGGCTGACTGACTCTTTCAGTACACAAATATTCCAACTATTGACCAATCACCTATTCCTGCAACCATGATTGATGAGCTAAGTGACAAAATCAGTCTGATCTGCAAGCTTCTTTGAACTCAGACACAATAATGCAAATAACTTGGCCAGTGTTGTCTGTTTTGATGCAGGACAATTAACATAATCCCACTGTTTTACATTGATTAAACATGGGCATACAAGACCTCATTGTTTAATTATTTACAAGAAGCTGAGCAAGGAATATTGGTTAATAATTTAACTTTGTCACAAGCAGCTCTGACCCCCTGGAAAGGTTAAGCTGCTGCGCTCAAAAGCTGAGGTTAGCAATAAGTTTCTCGGGCCCCGGAAAGTGAATATCCATCACAGCAACAATTTCATCACGTGGAATGCCACAATGCACGAAGGAGATTCAAAACCACCTTCCTGAGGGGCAACAAGTGCTCCCCTTTTGCCAGAGGTGCCCACATCTCAGAGCTGAAGGTTTGCATGGCAACTGCTCTGCACATTACCTCAAGAAACTGCAGAGAGCTGTGGACTAACCTGGGGTAGACCTTTATTGCTGTCTGTGGAAGCTTGCTGTACACAAATCAGATGCCACATGTCCTTCATTGCAACAGTTCTACAGAAGTACTTCACTAGGTGCACGCTAAAGGATGTTAAAATGCATATCTTTTTAGTCTATATCTATTGTCTACTGACTGGTACAGGTTGGTTGATGTGACTAGTTAAACTATTATTGTTGCACAGTGGAGACACCTGGAAGGTAAATCCAGGTGGATTCACGGCTATCTTTTCACAGAGCAGTTTCTTGTTGAATTGTACCCCCAGCACGTTCAGAAGAGCAATCTTGAAATGAGGGCTGTGAACTACAAATGACCTTTACTTGTAAGATAGAGCCGGCTCACAAGAGGGCAGCACCATGCTTTTTCCTCAAAACCTCTCCAATTTCCCTGGCACAAGATACTTCCAATGATCTAAAGCATGTTCAGCCCTTTTGGCCAGAAACACTGCAGTTCTACAAATTCGTTTTCAGTTTCTGCTTGATAACCGCGTATAAACAAAGCCACAGCTCTTACAAAACAAAGTAGTAAGTGTACAAAGTGAACAAAGGACATCAAGTAATCAACAATGCTACAGATTTACCAAGTAAAAGCAGATTCTTGTTTGTTGTGCATTTTCTCTCTGAAGCATTTGTTTCACTCAATTTGCAGTTTCCCAAGAGGCAAAATGTAACTCAAGAGTGGGAGCCAGATATTGACAGTGGGGCTACCATTTGATCATGGGTGCCCAAGAATGGAAAATCCCCCCAAAAGCAGTTAATACAGCCCAGTCCGTCACAGACAAAGTGTTTCCCACCATTGAGCACACCTACAAGGAGCGCTGCCTCAAGTTGCCACTCACTTCAACTCTTCTTCACGTTCCCATTCGGATATGTCCATACATGGCCTCCTCTACTGCCACGATGAGGCCAAACTTCGGTTGGAGGAACAGCATCTCATCTACCGTCTGGGTAGTCTCCAGCCCCTTGGTATGAACATCGAATTCTCCAACTTCCGGTAATTCCCTCCCTCTCCCTTCCCCCCTCCCACCTTCACCCTGTCTCCTCTTCTAGCTGCCTATCACCTCTCTCATGATTCTGCCTTCTTCTACTACCCATAGTGCTTTCTCCTTAGATTCCTTCACCTCTCCTGCCCATCCCCTCCCTGCTTCCCCTCCCCCACCCCTTGATCTTTCTTCTGATTGGTTTTTCACCAGGCACATTCTCCCCTCCCCACACCTTCTTTATAGGGCCCCTGCCCCCTTCTTCTTTAGTCCTGACGAAGGGTCTCGGCCCGAAATGTTGACTGCTCCTTTCAACGGATGCTGCCTGACCTGCTGAGTTCATCCAGCCTTTTTGTACGTCTTGAGCTGCCACAAGAAAGCAGCATCCGTCATTAAGGATGCCCACCATGCTCTTCTCTCACTGCTGCCATCGGGAAGTAGGTACAGAAGCCTTAGGTCCCACACAACCAAGTTCACGAA
Organism: Hemitrygon akajei; assembly: GCF_048418815.1. Classification (NCBI taxonomy): domain Eukaryota; kingdom Metazoa; phylum Chordata; class Chondrichthyes; order Myliobatiformes; family Dasyatidae; genus Hemitrygon; species Hemitrygon akajei. The sequence continues at coordinate 23,793,567 of NC_133133.1, read as the reverse complement.
CCAGTTACTACCCTTCAACCATCAGACTCCTGAACCAGTGTGGTTAACTTAACTCACCTCAAATCTGAGCTGATTCCACAAGCTACAGATTCCATTTCAAAGACTCTACATCTCACGTTATCAGTACTGTATCATTAACTTCTTTCTATTTGCATCAATTGCCTTCTTCTGGTTGTTTTTCAGTGATTTGTGTGTAAGATTCATCCTTTGATTCTATTGTATTTCTTTGTTCTGCTGTGAATGCAAGAAAATGAATCCCAGGGTAGTATATGGTCATATACTGTATATACGTACATTGATAATAAATTTACTTTGACCTTGGGGGTGACATTGTTGTTCAGCTCTGTCTTTGGTGGACATTTCAGTTTCATCACCCTTCTGCACCATGTTTTGCCCCTCCATCAGTTCATTGAAAATTTAATGAAACTAAAATTACCTTACACCTATATTCAAAGTCAAGACCACCAGGTACAAGTAGTGCTGCTGTCCCCATTCAATTATGAACACATCTTTATATCACAAAGATCCTGCCAAAGGGTTTCGGCCGGAAACGTCGACTGTTCTTTTTTCCACAGATGCTGCCTGGCCTGCTGAGTTCCTCCAGCATTTTGTGTGTGTTGCTCTGATTTCCAGCATCTGCAGATTTTCTCCTGTTTATGATATAAGTTTCCAGTTTCTTATCTGAATTCAGGGATCTTAGAATTGGAACTTGAATTGGTTTATTACTGGTGCACATATAGGAATAGATTGAAGAGCTTTTCTTACATATTATTCACACAGATGAGATCATTATACAGTGCATTGAACTAGTGCAAGGTAAAGCAATAACAGAATGCAGAATAAGGTGTTACAGCTACAGAAAAAGTGCAATGCAGGTAAGTAATAAGGTGCAAGATATTAACAAGATAGATTGCGAGGTCAAGTTAGCCTACAAGGGAACTATTCAATAGATACATAACAGCAGGTTAGAAGCTGTGCTTGAGCCTGGTGATAAATGATTTCAGACCTTTGTATTTTCTGCCAGATGGTAGGGGGAGCATGAATGGAACTATAATGAAAAGATTGTCTTGCATCCTGTTCATACAGATCAGATCGTTACACAGTGCGTTGAGGTAGATCAAGGTAAAACAACAACAATGTAGAATAAAGTGCAACAGGAAGTGCAGTGCAGGTAAACAAAAAGTGCCAGATCATAATGAAGTAGATTGCAAGATCAACCGTCAATCTTATTGTACTAGAGAACTATTGGGTAGTCTTATAACAGTGGGGTAGAAGCTGTCCATCTTGTCATTCTAGGAACCCATTCAATCAAGTCTTATAACAGTGTGGTGGAAATGTCCTCGAGTCTTTCCTTGTGTCCTTGTGTCTTCCATCTTCTGTATTTTCTGTCCAATGGGAGAGAGGAGAAGAGAGAACATCTGGGGTGGGGGTTGGGATCCTTGATTTTGCTGGCCGTTATACTGAGGTAGTGATAAGTATAGACGCAGTGAATACAGGGGAGGATGGTTTCCGTGATGAGCTAAGCTGTGTCCACAGATCTTTGAAATTTCTTGTGGTCTTGGGCAGAGTAGTTGCCATTCCAAGCCGTGATGCTTCCTATGGTGCATCGATTAAAAATTGATAATGGTTAATGGGGAAATGCTAAATTTCTTTAGCTTCCTGAAAATGCAGAGGCATTGGTGAACTTTGTTGGTCATGGCATCTATATGGTTGGACCAGAACAGTCTATTAGTGATGTTCACTCCTAGGAACTTGAAGCTCTCAACCTCAGGAACAATGAGGTCCTTTCTACAGATACCATACCCCCAGGACCTTACTGTCAACTCTTCATTAAGATTGTGAGATTTCAAGTAAGGGAATACCATGGACAGTAAACGTTTAGAGTGATGTGGATCTAATGCAGGCAAATGGGACCATCTTAGACGGGCATCTTGACTCATGGACATGTTAGGCTGAAGGGCTTGTTAGTGTGATGATTGGCTTTATGACTCTTTATCTGAACTTTATTCAGGGGCATACAAAAGTTATTCACGAGAGTTGTACGTCATACTGAGATCAGAAAGTGCAGAGACCAACTACAGCAACTGGACTGGTTAGCTAATGTTCCTTAAAACTGAATGAGGAATCATTCAAAATGAGAGGTAAACAGTACCTACTAGAGAGTACAGCTCAACGGAGGGGGCTTGTTCCTCTACATCAAAGGGAGCTGGTAACGCAAGGAAATAATGTGGTGCAGTGGTCTAGATGAAGGGTCTCAACATGAAATATGAACAGTCCATTTCCCTCCACAGATGCTACATGACTCACTAAGTTACTCCGACATTTTGTTTGCTGAGGGGCACCCAGGCCTGGTCTTCTTTACAGCTAATCTTCTCCCTTTCCCAGATCACTGTGGCAGGGTTCATCCCTCCTGTCCTGCTGCCAGGGATTTTCCATTGCCCTGAATGGGAGTGCAGCAACAGGTGAGCAGTAATATGTACACACTCACTGGCCCTCTCATCCAGGAGTAGCAGAATCTCTCTGAATGAACTTTCCAATTGATATCTCAAAGTGCAAAGTAAATTTATTATCAAGATATGTATATATCACCATATACTTCTCCGAAATTTATTTTCTTGCAGGAATTCACAATAGAATGAAGAAATACAGTATTATCAATGAAAAACTATTAACAACGATGACTAACAAACAACCAATGTACAAAAGGAAAACTGTGTAAATATAAAAAATTAAAAAATTGAATAAACATTACTGATAACATGAGTTGTAGAGTTCTTGAAAGTGAGTCCATGGGTGATGGAACCTGCTCAGAGTTGAAGTTATTCATGCTGATAGCTGAACGGTAATAACTGTTCCTAAAACTGGTGGTATGGGACCTAAGGCTTCTGTCCCTCCTTCCCAATGGTAGCAACAAGAAGAGAGCCCGGCCTAGACGGTCGGGGTCTTTGATGATAGGTGTTGCTTTCTTGTGCCAGCGCTCCATGTAAATGTGCTCAGCGGTAGGGAGGGCTTTACCTGTGATGGACTGGGCTATGTCCCATTTGGCACCCACCAAATGGCTCCTGACAATGAACCTGACACCAGTTCATAGGCACAGGACGACTTTGATAATCTTCTTGGAAAGCTGAAGGGTGCTGGCAAAGTTCTTTTAAAAGGTGGATGTGTTGGTACAATGTGATTTGCCAAATGATTCTTATCTCCTCAGACTAAAGCACACATACAATCCCAGTCTTTCTGGTGCCCTAACAATGGACTTGGCCTCAGTTGATAAGCTACCAGTCGAGGATCTGTTTAACCCAATCAAGACAGGAGGAATATCCATCACTCTCACAATCAGTAGGGAATAATAAAATAAATCAAAATGAAGGCACCCTGAGTAATACGACCTAATCGTGGGACAATTTACAATGACCAATTAACCTACAAACCAGCACGTCTTTGGACTGTGGGAGGAAACCAGGGCATGCGAAGGAAATCCAAGTGGTGACGGGAAGAACAAACAAACTTCTTGCCGATAGTGCTGGAATTGAACTCCAAACTCTTCTGAACTATAATGTCCCGAGCTGTAATAGTGTTTTTAAAAAAATTTTATTAAACAAAATATACTTTATTCAAAAATAAAATTATATACAATAACCATTCAAAGACTTTCAATTCTTTACAGTTAGTACCATTACTGTCTTTTCATTTTCAAGGTTCAAAAGTTTTGCCACCCACCTGGCACTTTGTTCTTACATATTTACATTCAGGGGGTATACCCCCAACCCCCCACACCTCAACTCCCACAGGAGAAGAACCCTAGACTGTGGTCCTTCCCCACCGGGCTAACTTGGCCCTCTAACGCTTACTCTGCAAGGAGCCTACCATCGGAAGTGTGAGGCAAGTTCAATCCCCATGGCTCTTGTTAGTCCACGGGAGGGTAATAAGGCATCCCAAATTCCTTACCACAAATTGTACTTGCAATTGCTGTCTGGGGAACAGTTCTCAGTGGCTAGTTATAATACAGAAGTTCACAATGGGGTTGGAACTTGATGGACAAGTAATGCAAATGTGCCAATTACATCATCATTGATGTGCAAATTGGCCAGTGCAATTTAGGAGATAAAAGATGATGCTGGATGGCGATCTTTAACGTTTATTCTGCAAACACCGTCTGCCATTGTGAGACTAAACTCACCACTGACCTGATATTAAAATCACCACAGAACGTTAAGCCTGAAAATCACAGGTTAACTCTCATGCTCCCAGGACACATTCCACACCACTAGGAAAGCTCACCAACACAACTTTTTGAGAAGGCTGAAGAGAGCCGGACAAAGTCCACCCGCACTCACACCGTTCTGCAAATATGCAGTAGACAGCTTCCCAACATGCTGCAGCACTGCATGGTTTGGGAAGAGACTGTGAAAGCTCCACAACGGGTGATCAAAACTGCCCAACACATCCCGGGCACCAGCCGTCCCACGATCACGGACAGACGTACAGGAAGGGCTAGCGACATCATGAAGGTTCCCACCCACTCTGCTCATGGACTGTTTGCCCCACTCCCATCAGGCAGGAAGCTGCACAGCATCCACACCGGAACTACCAGACTCAAAAACAGTTCCTTTCCCCACGCAGCAAGTCTGATCAACACCTCCACTCACTAGCCCACCCCCCCACCACCAATACTTCCCAGCACCAATCTTCAGGGACCTACCACTCTCTCTCTAAACTTTCCGCCTGTTACCTTAAACCTATGCCCGCGAGCGTTTGACATTTCCACGCTGGAAAAAAAGACCCTGGAGATCAACCCTATCAAAGCCTCTTGTAATTTTAATACCAATTTACACACCCACACACTTACAGTAACTCAGTCCCTTTTTATCTATTGTTATGTATTGCATTGCACTGCTGTTGCAAAATTAACAAATTTCACAACCTATGCTGGTGATATCAAGCCTGATTCTAATATGAAACTATCAATTATCCACACAATTGTTAGGGCACCAGAAAGATTGGGATTGTACTGTATGTGTGCTTTAGTCTGAGGAGATGCTAAGAATCATTTGGCAAATCACGGTGTACCAGCGCACCCACCTTTTATAAGGATGATGCAAGTGCGCAGTTCAGCTTTCCAAGCAGATTATCAAACTCGTCCTGTGCCTGTGAGTTGGTGTCAGACTCACTGTCAGGAGCCAGCTGCTGGGTGCCAAATGGGTTTCAGCCCAGTCCATCATGACTAAAGTCATGAATCAGGAACAGCTTCTTTCCCTCTGCCATCAGATTTCTGAATGGACATTGAACCTATGAACACAAACTCACTACTTATTTAATTCGTGGGCACTCTGCTGCTGCTGCTCAGGCCTGCCTTTCTTTCCCCAGTTAAGGAAGTACAAAACTAGATAAACAAAGAGTAGTATCGTGCAATGACTTATGACCTTTGTTTTACTAGTAATGGGAGTATACTGAAAAGTAGTGACTTCATAATATAAGTAATTGGATCCCAAGTCTTTATTTAAGAAAATCAGTCCTTGGTGTTCTCTGCACATCAGGAAATTTTAAGTGAATCCACTCACAAACCAGGTTGTTTACTGAAAGCACAAGGGCCTGTCTTGTTGTAAATTATCCAAAGAGCTTAGTCCTTTTTAATACAGAATCCTGTGGGAATGTTCAACAGTGGTGTGAAAGGAATTACATTGAAAGTTGTGGCAGTGATCATGTGTCTTGTCTCTATGACCTCACTGTTATTCATTTACTGTGGTGAAATTAGCCATTTTCAATGGGTTCATTTTGAGTTTCATCGAACAGGCATCTCTACTGCGTTGCTACCTTGTCAAGGCAGGTTCTGAAAAATCTAATTTCTCAGACAGGTGAAAGCCATTCCTTTGTAAAGTTGGTAATCTAATCTTCCAGAATCTACCTTTTGTGTATTCATGAGCACCCAAGAAAAAACTAAAAGAATCCAGAAACAAATGGATTTTACTTCAAAATTCTGTCTGTAAGTTGTGCCACATCTTGAAACACGTCTCCTAAAACAACATTGTTTTCGAGTATAATTCTGCACGGTGAAGGAAACTAATCTAATTGGCTGATTCAGAGAGAAATTGCACCATTGCTTGGTTGAGACTTGGCAGTTGAGCCATTTGCAGGTTGTATCTAAAAGTAATGCTGAGGAGAAGCTGTAAATACACATGGTTAGGATTTCCAGAACTGATGAATATCCGGTGGCCTCTGCAGCAACAGTACTTGTGCAGATTGAAAGACTGTTTTCCCCACTCTCCCCCCTTCCTTCTCTCTTTTTTCCATTCCTCGTTCTGATTTCTCTCTCACTCTACTCTTCCGCTCACCTGCCCATCACCTCCCTCTGGTTCCCCTCCTTCTTCCCTTTTCTCCATTGACCCACTGTCCTCTCCTATGAGCTTCTCACTTCTTTATCACATTACCTTCCACCTATCCCCTTCCAGCTTTCACTACCCCACCCACACATGTTGCCTCTCACATGGTTTCACCTATAGAACCATAGAACATTACACCACAGAAACAGGCCTTCTGGCCCTTCATGGCTGTGCTGAACCATTTTTCTGCCTAGTCCCACTGACCTGCACCTGGCCCATATCCCTCCATACACCTCTCATCCATGTACCTGTCCAAGCTTATCTTAAATGTTAAAAGTGAGCCCGCATTTACCTGCGCAAGAGCCCATTCCACACTCCCACCACTCTCTGTGTGAAGAAGCCCTCCCCTAATGTTCCCTTTAAACTTTTCCCCCTTCACCCTAACCCATGTCCTCTGGTTTTTTTCTCCCCTGGCCTCTGTGGAAAAAAGTCTGTTTGCATTCACTCTATCTATAGCCATCAAAATTTTATATACCTCTATCAAATCTCCCCTCATTCTTCTACGCTCCAGGGAATAAAGTCCTAACCTAGTCAACCTTTCTCTGTAACTCAGTTTCTCAAGTCCTGGCACCATCCTTGTAAACCTTCTCTGCACTCTTTCAACCTTATTAATATCCTTCCTGTAATTCGGTGACCAAAACTGAACACAATACTTCAAATTCGGCCTCACCAATGCCTTATACAACCTCACCATAACATTCTTATACTCAATACTTTGATTTATAAAGGCCAATGTACCAAAAGCTCTCTTTACTACCCTGTCTACCTGTGACGCCACTTTGAGGGAATCTTGTATCTCGTATTCCTAGATCCCTCTGTTCTACTGCACTCCTCAGTGCCCTACCATTTACTTTGTATGTTCTACCTTGGTTTTTCCTTCCAAAGTGCAATACACGTATCATGTAACAGCTTATACTCCTTCTCCTCCCCTCCACCCCACCTTAATATTCTGTCCCCTTCCTTTCCAGTCCTGATAAAAGGGTTTTGCCTGAAACATTGACTGTTTATTTCCCTCTATAGATACCGCCCGACTTGCTGAGTTCCTCCAGCAATTTTCACGTGTGTGGTTTAATATTTTCAGCATCTGCTGAATCTTCTGTGTTTATAGTTTCTCATTTCTGCTTAACAAAGTCAGTGGGATGCTTTGCCTCAGCGCAAGAGTTAACGGTCCAAAAGGTGGTACCACTGGTAGTCCAGTCCTGACTCATCGCTAAACTGGAATCAAGCCCATATCTTTATGTTGAAATTTCTGAACGAGGCCTTGAACCCAAAACCTCTAGACCCAGAAGAATCCCATTACAGGCAGACACGTATTATACTGAAGATGCCTTAACCAGCCCTACTTTTATATTATCATCTTAATATCAGCATTACTGGCCATGATTTATGGTTCAGCTCACCATCTCCCTGACCAGAATGTTTGCAGCTTATTTATGAATCGTGAATGTTTGCAGCTTATTTATGAATCGTGATTAGGTTACTGGGCTAAACCAAGAATAGCCTGGTGTTTCATAGCCGGGATTTCAAAATAGAAGCCTTGGCAATATGCAAGGAGAAAAATGTGGAAGATGGGGGCAGCGGATACAGGCTTCCATTAGCACTGCTTCACAGAAAAGGGGGCTCGCAATGATACTGATGTCGGAGTGTAGTTTCATATTAATTTGGGCAGCTAGCAATAAAGATTGCTAGCTGTTTGAGTTCATGTGGGAGAATGGGCAATGGGTGGGGAAGGGGTTGGAGGACAGAATTGGGACTGGGCCATTCTAGGAACAGCTGATCTCATCCTCGCTCGACTGCACATATGCAGACAGCTAAAAGATATCAATGGTTCCTGACCAGAGCACCAGACAGAATATACCTCTCACTGCCTGGGGCAACAGCTGCTTTCTACAACTGGGATCAGATAACATAGGACTGGGGACAGAAATCAACGAACAGTACACTAAACCACTAGTGACAGGTCTAAAATGTCCTTTTTAATTTCTTTCTAATCAAAGTGCTGCAATTGTTAACTATTCACTTAAGGTCCTATCTAAACATTCCTTCTTGGACATTAATATCGAGGACCTTCTTATGTGCACAACCCTGTCCACTTGCTGCTTCCTGGAGAGAAGCCAAGCTCTGCTCTGCAGTGCCTGAAGCTACAACTCTGTGGAGACTCCCAGTGCCTCCAGGTTTTGTTCAACATATTCCAAGGTAGGAAGAACGAAAAGTCTGCCTTCCAAATAGACATGAAGAACTGGAAGACCTCCAACTTTTATCTTTGCTTTTAGGAGAGTTTTCTGACCACTGGCCCTCAGACTAAGGATTCAGGTCAAAGTGATCAGTCAATGTATGTGTTCCAACCAAAGTATGCATTAAAGCTCCCCAGTCTCCATCAATCAAATTTCAGATCACATTCAGATGTACAACAAAACAAACAGTGAGATGTGTCATTTGCGTTACCAATCAACACAGCCTAAGGACGTGCTGGGGGCAGCTTACAAGTGTCACCACACACACTAGCGACAATATAGCACGCCCACCACATTCAGCAGAACATAGAACACAACAACAGTAAAACAAGCCCCTCTCCTCCCACCTGCAAACACAAACAGACAGTCTTCAAACTCCAGGACAGGCCTTCAGCTTCCTTGACTCCAATCAATCTCTGAGCTCTGATCTTCAGTATCTACCTCAGACTAGCCGGTGATGGGATCCAAACTGCAGGATCTAACTCTGAGCATGTCGACTGACCACCCCTCGTGTCTCCTGCTTGCATTTCTGGAGGCGTAGGCCAACCAAGTCAACAGATTGTTTACTATAGCTGTGTAGCTCTTGCGGTTCACCAGCAGGACCAAAGGGGACCTTGAGTGCGGGAGTGCTGGAACAAGTTTTATAGTCTTTCTGGGTGTCAACAGCTCTGAAGATCTATCCTGGGTCCAACATATTGATGCAACTACAAAGATGGCACTACAGTGGTTATATTTCATTAAGATTTTGAGGAGGCTTGGTACATCTCGAAACAGTTTTGAGATGTCTACAAGTGTAGACATCTGTGGAGAGCATTCTAACTGGTTACCTCACTGTCTGGTACGGAGGGGCCACTGCAAAGGATTGGAGAAAGCTTGCAGAAAGTTGTAAACTCAACCAGTTCCATCACGGGCACTGGCCTTCTCAGCAACCAGCACGCTTTCAAAAGGCAATGCTTCAAAAAGACAGCATCCATCATTAAGGACGACCTCCATCACCCAGGACATACTCTCCTCTCATTGCTACCATCAAGGAGGAGGGCTGAAGACACACACTCAGTGTTTCAGGAACAGCTTCTCAGCTTCTTCCTCTCTGATTTCTGAACGGACAATTAACCCATGAACACTAATTTTATATCATTATGTATTGCTGCTGCTTAACAACAAATTTCATGACATATGCCTGTGATATTAAACCTGGTTCTGATTCTGAGTTGGGGTGTTGAAAATCAGAGGTGACAGTATCATGCACACACACATAAAATGCTGGAGCAACTCAGCAAGTCAGGCAGCATCTGTGGAGGGGAATAAACAGTCACTGTTTTGGGTTGAGCCCCTTCATCAGGACTGGAAAGGAAGTGGGCAGAAGCCAGAATGAACAGGTTGGGGGGGGGAGGGAGGGGAAGGAGTACAAGCAGGCAGCTGGTAAGTGAGGGGGAACGTGGGTGAGTGGGGTAGAGGGGAATGAAGTCAGAAGCTGGGAGGGGGATGGTGGAAGAGGTAAAAAGCTGAAGCAGTAGCATTTCGTCAGGAGAGAACCGTGGGCCTTGGAAGAAAGGGAACAAGGAGGAGAACTAGAGGGAGGTGATGGACAAGTGAGGAAAAGCCAAGGGGTGAGAAGGTAACCAAAATGGAGAATAGAAAAACAGTGAAGGCTGGTTGAAGGATAAATTAGCAGAGGTTAGAGAAATTGATGTTCATGCCATCAGATCGGAGGCTACACAAACTTTGATAGATAGATAGATAGATAGATACTTTATTCATCCCCATGGGGAAATTCAACATTTTTTCCAATGTCCCATACACTTGTTGTAGCAAAACTAATTACATACAATACTTAACTCAGTAAAAATATGATATGCATCTAAATCACTCTCTCAAAAAGCATTAATAATAGCTTTTAAAAAGTTCTTAAGTAGTTTACTTACGGTAAATACATTAAATACAATCAACCCCGGCACTTTAACATATCTTACTCCTGGCGGTTGAATTGTAAAGCCTAATGGCATTGGGGAGTATTGACCTCTTCATCCTGTCTGAGGAGCATTGCATCGATAGCAACCTGTCGCTGATACTGCTTCTCTGTCTCTGGATGGTGCTATGTAGAGGATGTTCAGGGTTTTCCATAATTGACCGTAGCCTACTCAGCGCCCTTCGCTCAGCTACCGATGTTATACTCTCCAGTACTTTGCCTACGACAGAGCCCGCCTTCCTTACCAGCTTATTAAGACGTGAGGCGTCCCTCTTCTTAATGCTGCCTCCCCAACACGCCACCACAAAGAAGAGGGCGCTCTCCACAACTGACCTATAGAACATCTTCAGCATCTCACTACAGACATTGAATGACGCCAACCTTCTAAGGAAGTACAGTCGACTCTGTGCCTTCCTGCACAAGGCATCTGTGTTTGCAGTCCAGTCTAGCTTCTCGTCTAACTGTACTCCCAGATACTTGTAGGTCTTAACCTGCTCCACACATTCTCCATTAATGATCACTGGCTCCATATGAGGCCTAGATCTCCTAAAGTCCACCACCATCTCCTTGGTCTTGGTGATATTGAGACGCAGGTAGTTTGAGTTGCACCATATCACAAAGTCCTGTATCAGTTTCCTATACTCCTCCTCGTGTCCATTCCTGACACACCCCACTATGGCCGTGTCGTCAGCGAACTTCTGCACATGGCAGGACTCCGAGTTATATTGGAAGTCTGATGTGTACAGGGTGAACAGGACCGGAGAGAGCACGGTCCCCTGCGGCGCTCCTGTGCTGCTGACCACCGTGTCATTTGCGTGCATTGCTCAAGTTTTCCAGAATCTGCAGAATCTCTTGTGTTTGAGATCAGTGTCAGCCTCACTGGATGGCATCTCCAATCGTTTCGCACCTACAGGATGCTGCAGTTCACACTTACTAAAGAACATTGGAAAGAAAAAGAGGAGGAGGCTGTAAGGCCCCACTTGCCAAGGTAAGGCCTTGATATGATCTTAAAAGGAACATTTTGCACAGGTCTAGTTTCCTAACTTAAGGGATGATTATACTTGCAATAGTGAGAATGCAGCAAGGGCTCATCAGACTGATTCTGTGCTTTAAATAGAGGCCGTTGTCCTTTGCTTAACCTGTATCATTTGGTTCCTCTAACATCCAGAAATCTGTTGATCTCTATCTTGATTATACTCAGCGAATATGTCTCTGCAGCTCTCACGAAAAGAGAATTTCAAAGACACAATACACTGGCTGAAGAAATTCCTCCTCGTCTTAGTTTTGAATGGTCACTCCTCCACCCCACCGCTCTGAAACTCAGGCTCAGATTCTGAACATTCCAGTCAGGGATGGCGACCAAACTCCACGATACATTTCTACTAATTTACTTCTCTTTCTCAGAAACTCAATCTGGTTAATCTCTCAATATAGGATATACCCACCTTTCCAGGATTCAGTCTAGTGAATTGCTACTTCACTCCCATGACTGCAAATAATATCCTTCACAAGCCCAAACTTGCCCACAGTATTCCAGGTGTGGTCTCATCACAGCATTATATAATTGCAGAAAGAGTCTTTTATTCCTGTACTTAAATCTTCCAGTAATAATGGCCAACATATCCTTCGTATCCCTTACGTTTACTGGAATGGCAGATTAACCTCTAGTGATTTGTGTACAAGGACGCCAATCCTTGAAAGTAGCAACACAGGTAGACAATGTGGCAAAGCTGTTGCATAGCATGCTTGCCTTTATCAGAGGGGTTGGGGTGTCATGCAACACCCAAATACAATATTGGTGAGACACAACTTGAAATGTTGTCTGCAATTTTGCTCATCAAACTACAGGAAAAATATGATTAAGGTAGAGAAGGTGCAGAAAAGATTCACAAGTTCGGAGGTTTTTTGGGATTAGCTCAGCTAGGATAGGAGAGACAAGTTGAGCTGAAGGGCTTACTTCTCTGCTGTATAAGTCTATGACCAGATGATAATGTACTGAGGTGGACGGAATATTGGAGTATTGTTGAACTCAGCAAAGTTTTGTTTGAATGTTCTCTGGGAATGATCAACAAAACCTCACCAAGATTTTGCATAATAATGTCTGTGATCTATCCTCACAGACAGACTATGCAAGTGGCTGCCACTGTCGGTCTAGGGTCAATCAACAGTGAAATCAGGGCTCTATGTTGTATTGACCAAAGATGACCTCTTAACTAATTCCAGAATTATACACTGCTATGTTCTTGCATTTTTTTGAACATTCATCTGAAAGCACCATGTTCAATTGCACTGTGGAGCTCAGACACCAATGGGAGATGGATTTTCAGTAAACTATAAGATCATAAGACATAGGAGCAGAATTAGGCTATTCAGCCCATCAAGTCTGCTTTGTCATTCTATCATGGCTGATTTATAATCCTCTCAACCCCATTCTCTTGCCTCCTTCCCATAACTTTTAGATCATATCATCCTCCACTTTAAATATACCCAATGACTAGGCCTCCACAACCATTTGTGGCAATGACTTCCACAGATTTACCACCCTCTGGCTATATTAAAAAAATCCTCCTCATCTCTGTTCTAAAGGGACGTCCTTGTATTCTAGACTCTCCCATCAGACTAGGAAACATCATCTCCATGTCCACTCTATCTAGGCCTTTCAATATTTGATAGGTTTAAATGAGATTCTACCCCCCCCCCCCATTCTTCTAAATTCCAGAGGGTACAGACCCAGAGCCATCAAACGCACCTCATACATTAACCCTTTATTCCGAGGATCATTCTCATGAACCTTCTCTGAAACCTCTCCAGTTAGCACACCCTTTCTTAAACAAGGAGTGAAAAACTTCTCACAATACTCCAAGTCTGACCAATGCCTTATAAAGCTCAGCATGACATCCTTGCCTTTATAGTCTACTCCCCTCAATGCTATCTTTCAGTCCATAGCTTACGTGAGCATTTCATGTTAGTTTTCAAAAACTGATGTTATTCCCCCATCACAAGCAGGACAAGAAAATCAAAGCAAGAGGTCGGATAGACGCCTGCTCCGACAACGCGGACTCCCTGAAGCCTGTCCAAGTAACAGGAATGAACTACAGAGTAATTGACTTTAGAGAGTATTGATGTTGTTACTGTCCTAGGGAAACAGATTGGAAAATCATTTGAATGGCATGCAGCAGCTTTGGACACTGCCTGGCAACTGACACTGAGGAGCAGGTGGTTGTCATGTGGGTCGGATGTTTGTGTCGGATAAGTCAGTTCCTATTGGAAGTGAATACTCACTTCCATACAGAGCTCACTTTCATTCCGTTGATGGTGACTGAAACTGCTTCTGTTGTACATTTCACAGAGCTTGCAGTAGCATAGAAAGATCAGAGGTCAACACGTAAACACTAAAGCAGAAGAACAAAAAAAGAGTATTGAAGAAGTTCAGAACCAACATAAGCTGAATGACCTACCGGGCGTTTCTCAATTTCTCTCGTATTTCAGATTTCCTGCAACTGAGCTGTGCACCAGCATTCGATCCTGAGCCCGGGTCCTGTCTGCATGTGTGTACAGGTGTTCCCCAAGTTCTCCAGCCCGCAACATCCCAAAGACATACTGGCAGTGTCCTGACGAAGGGTCTTGGCCCGAAAGGTCGACTGTACTTCTTCCTATAGATGCTGCCTGGCCTGCTGCGTTCCACCAGCATTTTGTGTGCGTTGCTGGCAGATTAATTGACTTTTTTCTATTGTCCTTTAGTTTAGGTGTGCAATGAGAATTAGGGAGCAAATTGAAGGAGGTGTGAAAGAGAATAAATCGCAGCATTAAAGAAGATCAAAACAAGGCTCAACTGGACCAATGACATTGCTCTGTTTGTAGTCATCCTAGCCTCAATGGCTAAAGGCCTCCTTCTGTGTTTCAATAAATGTGATATGTGAACCTTCGATGCTCCAAACCCTCCCCGTTAGGGGTCCTCACTGGTGCGCTAGACATTACCGTCACCGGGAACAGATGCACCAGCGGCATTCCCCTCTTAAAGGTGATTTCTCTTGCTGTAGTGTTCCTGACACTTACGGCTATATGCCTCGCATGTACCACCCCTGGTCTCTGCACTTTGGGCCTCACCAGCGCCCCCGCCGGAAATCGTGTCTTTCCCTCAAAATCATCCGGAGCGTCTACTAGAGGGCTTCACCCGTCGGCGCTCCAGGGAATCTGGGGGTCCCCATCACGAGTGCTACCTCCCCTGGTTGAATCACCTTGGGCCTCGCCTGCGTACACCACACCGTCCCTCGTTTACACTCCGGGTCCAGCCCTTGGGAGGCAACCCCTTCTTCGAATACCACTTGAAACACTGGATGCACCGAGAGGGTCTCCAGAAAGTGTTCCCCCGCTTTCTCCTTACAAGCTCCCAGGAGCCATCGCAGAACAGGGGAGTTAGTCCCCACCAGGAGGGCAGCACCACCGGTTTCCACCGGGTCTGGACACACCAACACCAACGTCTCAATAGCTTCGGACACTCCCACATCACCCTCCGAGAACTCCAATCTCACCGATAGGTACCCATCGTACGGGTAGTCACCCTCGCTCACACCCCAAATCTGCAGGGCGTCAAATGGGGTTACGGACAAATGCTTTAGATATTTGTTGTAGAAAGACCGGTACAATAAGGTCACCTGCGATCCCGTATCAAGAACGGCTTTTGCGTAAACTCCCTCTATCCGTAGACACACACTGGCCCACCCGATGGTCCCCTGGCTGATCTCTGGGAACGTGTTCCTCCAGAGGCTCCAGTCCGTTCCCTCACTGAGCCTCTCCTGAGTTTCCCGACACCTCTCCCTTCTTAGTCGCAGGGGGGCTTGCCCTCCGCGGGACTCCTTGTCTCTCACAATCCCACCTAAAGTGTCCCTCCTCTCCACAGCTATAGCACACCCTCGGCCGCCCACAATCCCGCCCGAAATGCCCCTCTTTCCCACAGTTAAAGCACATGCTGCCTGCCGTCCCTCCTCTCCCAGGACGGCCCCCGCTCCCAACCCACTGCACGGGCCACCCCTGGGAGTGAGTACCTTCCCTGTTCTTCCCCTCCAGAGGGGGGTCCCTACTTCCCTGGGGGTTTTCAGTCCTCCACCCAGCCACCGCTTCCTGTATCGCTGAGGATCGCTCCCGGTGGCCCGAGCCCCTTTTCCGCCCCAATGCTCTCTCTTCCTCCCACACCTCTCTGATCAGTTGCCCGAAGGATGGAGGGGGGCCCTTCCTATAAGCCTGCCGGATAGTCCACACCACCTTGTCCTCCTCCAGAGAGCCACTGAATATCTGACTCATCCTCACGCTAGCCACGTCAGGCGCCTTCACTAGCCCCCTGGCGCCGCAACCCCGTAAGCATCCCCTCCATCCGAAATATGTACTCGGAGAGCTTTTCCCCTCTCTGTTGTTCCAGGCGTTGGAACTCTGCTAAAAGCAGCCAGGGTTCCCCTGACAACCCAAACACTCCCTCCAAAACCTCTATGCATTCCTCCACTGAAGCCCCAGGCTTTTCAGCTTTCAACTCCCGGACTGTTTTGGCTGCTAAACCCCTCAAACTTCCCACCAATCGCTGCCTCTTCTCCTCCTCCGAGCCTGGCCACTCCTCTAACATCAAAGACGTATGCTCGATCCAGGTCTCATAGTCCACCTCCCCGTCCGGAGTAGGCTTGGCTCTGGAGAACACCCCCAGCTTCAGCCGTGGCCTCTCGGCCACTCCCACCAGGGAGTTAAGTGCGGCTGCCAGCTCCGAGGCTTCCCCCCTACCTGGGGGGCGGGGCCTAGTCACGCCTCCCTCCTCCAACCTCCCTTTATTAGTGCCGGGCACCTCTCTGGGGTCCACCTCTAGCTCTAGCTCCTCCTCCGATGTCTCCTCAGCCTCATCCTCGGAGAGGGTGTGGAGCCCCCACGGCCCTGCCTCCCCCGGAACACTGACTGTCACCGGCAGTTCCAACATCATGATGTCAGCACTCGTACGAACCAACACCCAACTAGACTCCACCTCTTTACCACACCGTCTAGCTACCAATTCTACCTGCCCAATACCTTTTACCAAACTTAACCCCCGCACTAATGCGTCTCCCGAAACTCGAAAATCCACTCCGCTCACTACACAGGCATACTATACCGGTACATCTTCCAACTCGCACCAGCTAACAATCTTATCTCTGTCCATCTCCGCTCTGCTGCCTGCGTGATTCCACAGCCCCCTGACAATCCAAACCCGGGACGAGCACCCCACAAATGTAACACTTACCCAACAGGCTAGTATATGTCTAGGGGAAAAGGAGATCCAGCCACTCACCAACCCCGCCTCCCGTACACGCAGGTGCTGTAAGAATCAAGTTTATGCCGCGCGTACACACACCATATCAAACTCACACCAGATACTGTTACAGAATACACTTTAAAGATTTTACTAAAACTAAAAGAGTACTATGCAATATATATGAAGGAAAAGAAAATAAAGTAAAAGGCGCTAACTTATCAAAGTTCAGTCAGTTTAGTGCACATCGTTGGAGCTCAACCATCAAACCATTCGACCCCTCGTCAGTTTCCTCCGACCTCCACGTCCTTGCACCTGGGACCACCCCGGTGGTCGACCGAGCAGTGCAGCGCACGTCCACCTTCCTCGGCGTCTCCTTCCCGCCTCCCCTGAAAAGACCGCGAAAACCCCCAAGCTCCCAGCCTCATAAGACAAAATAACATTCCTCATTGGTTAAAAAATGAATACAATCTCCATATCAGCAAGTCCAAAGCTAAACAACTGCGAGAGAAAACACTTATCAAACATAAAAGCATTCCTACTCTAGCAAACCAAAGAAGCCATGTTGATTAACATACACAGTACATTTTGTTACACTGGATGCATGAAATTCTCATGTTATGAATGGTATGTAATTTTTTTTTACCTGTGTGTAATGAGCAAGTGTTAGATAAAGACTATTTACAGTTAGCACATAAATTCAGAGTCAAAAATGATGGTGATCTTAAGCTATCTCAGTATATATTCCAAAATCTAAAACACTTCTGGCTCCAAGAATTTCTGATCGGGGGTACTCGACCTGTGCTAGATTCCAAACTCTGCTCAGTATAAATGGCTACTTGATGGCTAGTATGGATGTTATGAGCTGAAAGACTTATTTCTGCAGTCAATGCATGACTCCATGACTCAAATCTCTTCAGGGATTTCTGCTCTTATCTTTGGTATGATGCAAGTTCCCTAGTTTGCCTTACCTCAGTTCACTTTTTTTTAACCTTATCTGTCTATGAGTGTAACATCTGCTAACAACGAGTCTATCACTGATAACAACACAGACAAGCACAATTACTGTTGCAGGTTCAAATCAGACCAAACATCCTGGGGAGAAGCAACAACACACAAAATGCTGGTGGAACGCAGCAGGCCAGGCAGCACCCACAGGAAGAAGCACTGTTGATGTTTTGGGCCGAGACCCTTTGTCAGGACTAACTGAAAGGAAAGATAGTAAGAGATTTGAAAGTAGGAGGGGGAGGGGGAGGGGGATATGTGAAATGATAGGAGAAGACCGGAGGGGGTGGGGTGAAGCTGAGAGCTGGAAAGGTGATTGGCAAAAGGGGTACAGAGCTTGAGAAGGGAAAGGATCATGGGACGGGAGGCCTAGGGAGAAAGAAAGGAGGAAGGGAGCACCAGGGGGAGATGGAGAACAGGCAGAGTGATGGGCAGAGAGAGAGAGAGAAAAGGGGAGGGGTCAAAAAACTAAATACATCAGGGATGGGGTAAGAAGGGGAGGGGGGGCATTAACGGAAGTTAAAGAAGTCAATGTTAGAGATCTGCTAAGTTGGTATTAAGATAAATGGCATAAAGTTGTTTGCCAGTATCACCACTGTCCATACTTCAGCTCGCAGTAAGAGTTCCAGTTACTCTGTGTTATTGTCTAAACAAGGACGAACAAATGACAAAAAAAAGCCACAACTAGCTTCAATATTAAGGACTTAAAAGACAAGACTCAGATTAGTTTCTAACAATGATTTGGAGCATAGGATTTTGGAGATGTAAAAGGGCCAAGGCCCACTTTGTTTCCCCCTGTCCTTCTGATTTCTGATTCAACATCCTGGTCTCCAGCCCCATCTAGGCAGAGTTTATACGTTCTCCCTGTGACAGTAGGATTCCTCTAGCCTATGTTTCCTCCTTATTCTGAAAACAAGCAACTTCTACTAATGTATTGTGGAGAGCATTCTGATAGGCCGCATCACCATCTGGCATGGGGGTGTGTGGCTTTGCTACTGCATGGGATCAAAAGAAGCTACAGGAAGTTGTAAAATTAGTCAGCTCCATCACAGGTACTAGCTTCCATAGTGCCCCAATCATCTTCAAGGATAGGTGCCTCAACATCCATTATTAAGGACCCCCATCACCCTAGACATGCCTTCTTCTCACTGTTACCATCAGGAAGGAGGTACAGAATCCAGAAGGGTCACTCTCATCGATTCAGGAAGAGCTTCTTCCCCTCTGTCATTCGATTCCTAAATGAACATTAAACTCATGAAGACTAGCTCATTTTTTAACTTCAGTTTTTTCACTATTCTTAATTTAACTATTTAATATAGATACATATTTACTGTAATTCATTTATTTTTTCTATGTTTATCATGTATTGCATTGTACTGCTGCCACTGTTAACAAATTTTACGAGATCTGCAGGTGATATTAAACCTGATTCTTATTATGATTCCGATTCAGAATCAGATTTAGTATCACTGTCTAAAATGGCATGAAATTTGCTGTTTTGCAGCAGCAGTACAGTGCAAAGTCATAAAAATTGCTATAAGTTGCAAAACAAATAAATAGTGCAAAAAAGAATAATGAGGGAAAAGAATGATAATATTCATGGGTTCAGGGAACATTCAGAGATTGGATGGCAGAGGGAAAGAAGTTGTTCCTGAATCATTGAGTTTGGGTCTTCAGGCTCCTGTACCTCCTCCCTGATGGTAGTAATGAGAAGAGGGCGTGTCCCAAAAGGTGAGGCTCTTTAATGATGAATGTTGCCTTCTTGGGGCATCACCACTTGAAGATGTCCTCAACGGTAGGGAGGTTGTGCAGGATTAGTGGTGTCCGATGATTAGCATGGATCTGGATGGAGCTCAAAAGTCTTATTTTCCGCCTCAGCATGTTCATATTGACATACTTTGTTCAGATGCTGCCTTAATGCAACCCCAACACTTTATTCCAGTGTTGGACATCCTGCCATCTCTCTATGTCCAGGCTTCTGATGAAGATTAGCTCATCAGTAACAAAGGACACCTGACTCTGCTGCGGTCATACCAGCATCTCCCAAATGAGGGTGCTCCTCAAGCATCTAAGATGGTCCTCCATTCAGCACCACCTTTCTTTTATACAGTAAATGTCAAAACATGCTGCTGCCTGTCTGGTTGGGATGATCATATCAGGAAGGATCTGCTCTGTTACAACTGTTAACCCAGCACCGCTTATAAGGATACACTTTGCTATCCTGATTTAAAACTTGGCGAAATGAGTGTTGGAGGCAAGCTAGTCAGTAAATTCCCTACTTCAACGATTAGCAAGTAGACATTATGAGCAGCAAGTTCACTCCATTAGCCCGTGTTTCTGGCAGAGAATAAACAAGCTGAAGAGAGCCAGAAAATGGTGTTTGTGATGTTTGAAACTTTGAAACTTGTAAATAAGGTCATACAGTATGTTGTAGTCCATGGTATATTCTTCATGAAGCATGTTACATGCATATTTGTGGCATGCTCCCATTCGTACTTAGAGCCTACAGCAGCAATGGAACAGGAACTCTATTACAATCACACACTGTGCTTAATCGAACATTACAGCACAGGCCTTTTATTGTGCTGATATTCTAAAATCAATCTAACCTTTCCCTCCTACATAGCACCCCATTTTTCTATCAGCTGGACTATGAGTTTCTTAAATGTCCCTACCATATCTGGCTCTACCACCAACCTTGATGGGGTGTTCCATGCACCCATACCTCTCTCTGTTAAAAAAACCCTACCTCTAAGATCTCCCCCTACACTTTCCTCAGGTCAACTTAAACTTACACCTGCTCAGACTAGCTACAGTATTTCCGCCCAGGAAAAAATTCTCTGTTTGTCCACTCATTATACATCTTGAACACCTTTAATGAAGATAAATTTCCCCTTTTGCTTTAAAGAACATCTTCAACTATCCATATCCAGTTTATCACATGCAGCTTTAGGGGAATAATTATTTTAAATGGATACACAATATTCCCAGTTACATTGCTGTCCAATTCTTTCAGCATTGCTCAGATTAATGTTGCTGAGGCAACAATGATGTGATAGATGATGCCACACATTACAAATCAATCTGGACTTTATCTCAGTGTTACAAAGTGCAAACTGATTCTTGGTTTCTTGTACAACAGGAGCAGCTTCACTTCAAAATTATTCACTAGGCTGTAACCAATTTGAGAGGTCTTAAATAAGAGAAAATCTGCAGCTGCTGGAAATCCGAGAAACACATGCAAAATGCTGGAGGAACCCAGCAGACCAGGCAGCATCTATGGAAAAGAGTACAGTCGATGTTTCAGGCAGAGACCCTTCAGCAAGACTGGAGAAAAAAAGATGAGGGGCAGATTTAAAAGGTGGGGAGGGGGGGAGAGGGAGAGATACATGATAGGTGAAACCAGGGTGGGGGAGGGGGTAGTGAAGTAAAGAGCTGAGAAGTTGATTGGGGAAAGGGATAGAGGGCTGGAGAAGGAGGAATCTAATAGGAAAGCCATGGAAGAAAGAAAGTGGGGGAGGAGGAGCACCAGAGAAAGGCAATGGGTAGGCGAGGAGATAAGGTGAGAGAAGGAAAAAGGGACAGCGAATTGTTAAGGAGTTGGGGTGGGGCATTACCAGAAGTTTAAGAAATTGATGTCCATGCCATCAGGTTGTAGACTACCCAGACGGAATATAAAGTGTTATTCTTCCAACCTGAGTATGGCTTCATTGCGACAGTACAGGAGGCCATGGATCAACATATCAGAAAGGGAATGGGAAGTGGAATTAAAATGGGTGGTCACTGGGAGATCCTGCTTTTTCTGACAGATGGAGCGTAGGTGCTCGGTGAAACGGTCTCACAATCTACGTCGGGTCTCACCGTTTCACCAGAGGCCACGCCGGGAACACCAGATGCAGCATATGACCCCAACAGACTCACAAGTGAAGTGTTCCCTCACCTGGAAAGACTGTTTGGGGCACTGAATGGTAGTGAGGGAGGAAGTGTCAGGATAGGTGTAGCACTTGTTCTGCTTGTAAGGATAAGTGCCAGGAGGGTGTGGACGAATGGACAAGGGAGTCGCTTAGGGAGCGATTCCTGCAGAAAGCAGAAAGTGACAGGGAGGGAAAGATGTGCTTGGTGGTGGGAGCACTATCGTCTCCCTCTGATACTCCTCCACCCCTTTTCTTTCTTCCATGGCTTTCTATCCTCTCCAATTAGATGCCCCCTTCTCCAGCCCTGTGTCTCTTCCACCAGCCAACTTTCCAGCTCTTTACTTCACCCCTCCACCTCCCAGCTTCACCTATCACCTTGTGTTTCTCCCTCCACTCCCCCCACCTTTTAAATCTACTCATCTTTTTTTTCTCCAGTCCTGCTGACAAGACCCGGCCTGAAACATTGACTGTACTCTTTTCCAGAGATGCTGCCAGGCCTGCTGAGTTCCTCCGAGCGTCTTGTGTGTGTTGCTTGACAGGTCTTAAGTATGGAATGGTGTAATGTACTATTTAACCTGGCAGTGGATATCTTAGAATTACCCCAGGAGACTGAATGGAATCATAATTCAGTCACCTCTGCTAGAAAATGCATGGGTGTGAGTGTTAGGGTGTTGCAGACACAGGAGACTGCGGGTGCTGGAATCTGGAGCAGCCGACAATCTGCTGGAGGAAGTCAGCGTGAGGAGCTGCATTTGTGGGATGAAATGAATTGTCAACTTCGATCCAAAATGTCAACACCTCCTTTTCTCTCACTGACGTCACTCAACCTGCTGAATTTCCTCCAGCAGGTTGTTTGTTGCTTAGGATATTGCAGGTAGGGTTTGGGCCCCATCTCTTGTATATATAGATTTACCTGAGAGCACCATACCTCACCCAGAAAGCATTTTAGCTACTCTCACAGAAACTTCTATATTCCTGCATAAATTTGCAAAATCTGTAAAAATGAAACAAAACCTGCAGAAAAATGATCCTCATCCTCGAACCCTTTCTCTCTGCAGACAGTGCTGCCTCAAACTGCCAGATATTTCCAGGTTGCAGAATGGCTAGCACAAGCGGGCTCATTTTTAAGGTGTAGGGAGGAAAGTATAGGAAGGATGTGAGAGGTAGGTTTTTCACAGGATGGAGGGTGCGTGGAACACGTTGTCAGGGTGATGGTAGAGGTAGATACACTAGGGACATTTCGGAGACTGTTAAATAGTCACATGGATGAAAGGAAAATGTGGGAGTGAGGGGTTAGCTCGCTCTTGGAGTAGGTTAAAGGGTTAGCAACATTGTGGGCCAAAGCGTCTGTATTGTACTGTACTATTCTATGGTCTAAATCTATCCTTTGGAAAATGGGTGAATTTCCTTTTTGAATCACTGCAGTCAGTGAGATGAAGATGACCAGCTAGTGACTGGTGACCCATTTCAAAGTGCAGTTAAAGTTAAGCACGTTACCGGAAGTCTGGAGTAAGGCACAGAGCAAACTGGGAGAGGAACTGCAGAGTTGCAACATGGAGGGGCATCAGTGATTAACCTTGTAGAATTGAAAGATAATCATTTGAGAAGAGAAGCTATTTCAAAAACAGGAAAGTTGAAAAATGCTGAAAATGCTAACCAAACTTACAGAGTTTTTTTTTTGAGGAAGTTAGCAGGAAAGTTGATGAAGGCAAGGCAGTGGATGTGTTCAACATGGACTTTGGCAGGGCATTTGACAAGGTACAGTATGGGAGGCTGGTCAAGAAGGTTCAGTCGCTCGGCATTCAAGATGATGTGGTAAATTGGATTAGACATCGGCTTTGGGGGAGAAGCCAGAGAGTGGAAGTAGATGGCTGCCTCTGACTGGAGCCCTGTGATTCGTGGAGTACCGCAGGGATTGGTGCTGGGTTCGTTGTCATTTGTCATCTATATCAATGCTTCGGATGATAATGTGGTTAACTGGATCAGCAAGTTTGCAGATGACACCAAGACTGGCGATGTAGTGGCCAGTGAGGAAGTCTATCAGAGCTTGCAGCGGAATCTGGACAAGCTGGAAAAATAGCTGGAAAAATAGTAGATTGAATTTAATGCCAAGTGTTGCACTTCGGTAGGACCAAACAGGGTAGGTCTTACACAGTGAACGGTAGGGCAGTGAGGAGTGCAGTAGAACAAAGGGATCTGGGAACACAGATCCATCATTCTTACAAGAGGATCGGGTGGTAAAGAAAGATTTTAGCACATTGACCTTCATAATTCAAAGTATTGAGTAGAGGTACAACTAGAGGTCATGGGTTAAGGGTGAAAGATGAAAAGTTTAAGGGGAACATGAGGGGAAACTTCTTCATTCAGAGGGTCAAGAGAGCGTGGAATGAGCTGTCAGTCCAAGTGGTGCATGTGAGCTCGATTTCAACATTTAAGAGAAGTTTTCAAAGGTACATGGATAGTAGGGGTATTAGAGGGCTACGGTCCCAGTGCAGGTTGATGGGGGAGTAGGTAGTTTAAGTGGTTTGGTATGGACTAGATGGGCTGAAAGCCCTGATTCTGGGCTGTACTTTTCTATGATCATGACTCTAAAAAACTTCAGTAGCTCAGGCAGCATCTGTGGAAAGAGAAACAGGGAGCATTTTGTGCCTGCAGTCCTTCAAATTAAGGATAAAGTACCTTCCAGAGGAAGTGGCTGAGGCAGGTATAATTAACAACATTTAAAACACTCTTGGACATGTTTAAGGATAGAAAGATGTTGAGGGATATGGGCCAAACATGTGTCTGCTTAAATGGCATCTTGGGAGCATAGAACACACCGGCTGAAAGACCAGCATCCATGTTGTATTATTTTATGACTTCATTAGAATTTTGCTGACCTGATTCTGACTTGACTCTATACCTTAGGGGAAAAGGTGTGGATATTTTGGCTAAA
This sequence comes from Hemitrygon akajei, assembly GCF_048418815.1. Taxonomy (NCBI): domain Eukaryota; kingdom Metazoa; phylum Chordata; class Chondrichthyes; order Myliobatiformes; family Dasyatidae; genus Hemitrygon; species Hemitrygon akajei. The sequence continues at coordinate 23,768,868 of NC_133133.1, read as the reverse complement.
AGCAAAAGAAAAAAAATGGTGTTTTGAATGAAGTCTGTTCATTTATCATTTAAATAGGCCAATCACTGGCAGGTGCAAAAGTAGAAAGGGGAAATGGGAGGAAAATAAGTATTATCTTTGTTAACATCAAAAGGCGCAGATTGCATTCCTAATTTTACCAGAGGCCAATACATTTATCTACAATGCACTGGGAGAGAATAAATTAATCTCTATTATTATACCAGGAAAAAGGCCTCTAGGCCACATTCTTCAAACGTAAAAAGGTTTTCTGCCTTCAGCTTCTCTCAGCACAATCAGCGTTTAATGTATCTGGGTGTCCTTCCTTGCCACATTCCAGAAATTTATCCCTGCTTAGGTGAACAAACAAACTAACAGCCTAGAAATTCAAGAAAAACTTCTAGCCTTAAAACTCCTGAAAGTCTTGCCCTTCCCCTGCAAGGCATCCTGGAAAATGCCATGAAGAGATCACTGCAATTATCTCATAAAGAAAGGACTTGCACTTAAGTAGAACCTTTCTCAACCTCAGCGTGATGCATGGTCACTATTTTAATGTAGGAAAGATGGCAGCCAGTTTGCCAGCTGCTAACTCCCACAACTGAAAGACCAGACAACTATCCTGCTGATACTAGCTGGGTATAAGTGGTGGCAAAATTTGCAAGTACTGTGGATTCCGGTTAGCTGGGCCATCAGTTAATCGAGGCAGCCGTTTATTTGTCAATGAGACCATAAGAGATAGGAGCAGAGTTAGGCCATTTGGCCCATCGAGTCTGCTCTGCCAATCATGGCTGACCCTTTTTTCCCTCCTTAGCCCCACTCCCCAGCCTTGTCCCCTTGACCTTTGATGCCATATTCAATCAAAAACCTATCAAGCTCTGCCTTAAATATGACCCGGTCTCCACAGCTGCATGTGGTAATAAATTCCACAAATTTACCACCCTTTGGCTAAAGAAATTTCTTCCCATCTCTGTTTTAAATGGACGTCCTTCTATCCTGAGGCTGTGCCCTCTTGTCCTGGACTCCCCCCACCCCACAAGGGAACCATCCTTTCCACATCTACTCCATCTAGGCCTTTCAACATTTGAAAGGTTTCAATGAAATCCCCCTTCATCCTTCTAAATTCCAGTGAGTACAGACCCAGAACCATCAATCATCCCTCGTACAATAACCTTTTCATTCCCCGAAACATCCTTGTGAACCTCCTCTGAACCCTCTTCAATGCCAGCACATCTTTTCTTAGATGAGGAGCCCAAACTGGTTACGTAACTCAAGGTGAGGTCTCACCAGCACATAAAACCTCAGCATCAAATCCCTGCTCTTGTATTGTAGACCTCTTGAAATGAATGCTAACATTGCATTTGCCTTCCTCACCACTAACTCAACTTGCATGTTAACCTTCAAGGTGTTCTGCACAAGGATTCCCAAGTCCCTTTGCATGTCAGATTTATGAATTTTCTCCCCGTTTAGAAAATAGTTTGCACATTTATTTCTTCTACCAGAGTGCATGACTAAGCATTTTCCAACATTGCATTTCATTAGCCACTCTCCATCTGCAGCCTACCTGATTCCTGAAGACTACCTGCTCCTCCACTAATCTTCATATCATCTGCAAACTTGGCAACAAAGTTATTTGGGCCATCTCTTAAAGAGCAAAAACAAATTGAGAAAATAGCTGTAATTCCATTTGTTTATTCTGGAGACTATGTTGCTTAATTGGGACAGTAGATATTTGCCAAACGGTTCCTAACTAACATCAGTTGTCTGCACTTGTGTGGCTATTAGACATGCTGTGTTTGGAGAGAATAGTTCTTAAATAGCGTCAGTTGTCTGTGTTTGTGTTCTGATCAGTGATTCTTTTCATTGATAGTAGATGAGAAATCAGCAGTACGACAATTCAGAACTGTATGAAGACAGTCCATTATCGGCACTAGGTGTCTGCACTGATTTTGTTCATTCACAGTCAAACAAAAGAACCCGGCAGGGTACACTGGATGAATTCCTCTGTCGATAATCATTAGGAACTAATACACAGTTTTATAGTACTGTAGTACTGTTAGTGTTATAATTTCTGTATTTAATTTAGATAAATAATTTGTTACTCAGTTAAACGGTAGTTCGACTTTTTTATACCTTCTTAACTATTTCCATTAAACTGGTTAATTGGGGCAGTCACTTAATTGGGCCAAAATGCATTGGTCCTGATGTGTCCCAATTAACCAGAATCCACTGTATTGAAACTACAACATGCAAGTTTCATTTCAAGCATGTTGCTCAACAGATCTGATGAAGTATTAGGGTAATTTAGATAAGTAACATACAAACACACGTCTGTGCTGCTTGTAACCTGACCCATAAGGATCTTATATCTGGTTTCTCCATATTTTTAGCTCTTATAGAAATACCTAACACAAAACCGATGAATTGCATGGCCACAACAAACCCTTCAAACCCTACTGTTGGCAGGAACAAAAACAGCTACATCTCATTTAAAATGAAGCTTCACTCAAAAGTTGCCTTTTATGTCATGGATATAGATAGATAGATACTTTATTAATCCCAGAGGTAATTACACTATCACAGTAGCATTACAAGTGCACAGATATACAAAAATAAAAAATATCAGAAGAGAAGAAAGAAAGAATAAAACCTCAAACAGTGTAACAGGAGGGGTCATCACTTCCCTGGCTATAGGTTGACTTATTATAGAGCCTAATGGCTGCGGGTAAGAATGACCTCATATAGTGTTCTTTGCTGCAGTAAAGTTGTCTTAGTCTATTACTAAAAGTGCTCCTCTGTTCAGCCAAGAGGGTGAGGGTGCAGAATTGCCAGGATTTTCTGTAGGATCCTTTGCTCTACCCAGCCTCCAGTGTGTCCAGTTTGACTCCTATAACAGAGCCAGCCTTTCTAATCAGTTTATTGAGCCTGTTGGCATCACCCATGTTGATGCCCCATGCCCCAGCACACCACCACATAGAAGATTGTACTGGTGACAACAGACTGGCAGAACATGTGAAGGAGAGGCCTGCACACTCCAGAGGACCTCAGTCTCCTCAGGAAGTAGAGGCAACTCTGGCTCTTCTTGTACACAGCCTGTGTTGGTGCTTCACTCAAGTCTGTCATCCAAATGCACCCCCAAGTACTTGTGGGTCATCACCACATCCATGTGCTCACCATCAATAGCAACAGGGAGCAGTGCAGGCTTAGTCTTCCTGAAGTCCATCACCATTTCCTTTGTCTTACTGATGTTGAGCTGCAGGTGATTCAGCTTGCACCATTTGACAAGTCCTACACCAGGGCCCTGTATTCATCCTCCCGTCCTCCCTTTATACATCCAACAACTGCAGAGACATCAGAGAATTTCTGCAAGTGACATGACTCAGTGTTGTAGCAGAAGTCCAAGGGATTTTATTAAATCCTACCGGATACTGAAAGGCCTGGAGAGAGTGGACGTGAAAGGGATGTTTCCACAACTAGGTGAGTTCAGGATCTGTATGACTGACCATGTATATATAAAAGAAGAATTAAGCTATTTGGCCCATCGTGTGTGCGCGTTCCTCCATTCAATTACCATTGAATTTTTTTTTCCAACTCCATTCCCCCACCTTCTCCTCTTTACCAATCATTAAATTATCAATCTCTGCCTTAATGCACACAATGACTTGGTCTGCACAGCTCACTGTAGCAATGAATTCCACAGATTCACCACACTCTGACTGTAGGACTTTCTCTTCATATCTGTTTTAATGAGATGTCCCTTTATTCTGAGGCTGTGCCCTCAGATCCTAAACTCTCCCAGTAATGCAAACATCCTCTTCACGTCCACTCTGTCCAGCCTTTCAGTGTCCAGTAGGCTTTGATGAGATCCCTCGCCCCCACCCACATCCTTCTGAACTCCATCAAATCCAGGCCCAAGACACCTACCAACACTCTTCCTATGTAAAGCCAGGAGTTCCCAATCTGGGGTTCATGGAACCCTTGTTTAATTGTATTAGGCCATGCCATAAGAAAGTTCGGGAATCCCTGCATTAATCTTTCATTCCTGGGATCATTCTTAAGACCCTCTTCTGGGCCCTCCCCAGGGCGAGCACATCCTTCCCCTGATACTGGGCCAAAATTGCTCACAATATTCCAACTAGGGCCTGACCAATGCCTTATAAAATGTCAACATTACAGCTTTGCTTTTATGGTCTAGTTCTTCCGAAAGGAATGCTAATACAGTGGATTCGATGTCATTAGGACACATCGGGACAGGTACAGTTTGGCCCAGTAAAGTGACTGTCCCATTAGCTGAAGTTTCATGGAAATTATTAAACAAAGGTATAAAAAAGACAACCTACCATTTAACTAACAAATTTGAATTTAAATGAGATACAGAATAAATTAGAACAGTAACAATACTACTGGCAGTTGTCAGTCATATCTGATGATGAAAGGAGCCCAGTGCCGTTGAGTTTTAAAGTGTAAAAGTCATTGCACTAAGCCAGTTCCACTCTCTCGACTCAGAAGTCGGGTCCAGTAGGAAGAGTAGACACCACAACTGTGCACTTCCCTGTCTGCAGTGAATGGCCATGACTTCTTCTGTCTATCATCATACCCTTCGCTCTCCACATAGTGATGAAGAGTTGCAGAACTGCCGTCCTGGCTGTTGGATCTCACCACAGATCTCATCTGCCCAGTCCGCCTTCGCCTGCTAGGGCAGCATGTCCCTATCTCACCAGGGTGTGAGACCCACCAGCTATCCTCACCAGGTCTGGCCTGTCTGTTGATGCGGACATACTGGGATGTAGCCACCGTTGCATGCAAACAGCTACTTAGAACCAAAGGTAAACACAAAGTACACTGCAGATGCTGTGGTCAAATCAACGCGTACAAACAAGCTGGAGGAACTCAGCAGGCCAGGCAGCATCCGTGGAAACGAACAGTCAACGTTTCGGGCCGAGGCCACCTGACAAAGGGTCTTGGCCTGAAACGTTGACTGTTCGTTTCCACGAATGCTGCCCGGCCTGCTGAGTTCCTCCAGCTTGTTTGTACGTGTTGATAGAACCAAAGGTGATTGAACGTGTGGTGTTCCCATAACAGCCATAATAGTCACTTTGCACTACACATCTATAAAAGTTTGTCAAGGTTTTTGATGTCATGCTGAATCTCCACAGCTTCTAAGGAAGTAGAGGTGCTGTCATGCTCTTTGCAATTATATTTATATGATGGGTCCAGGACAGGTCCTCTGACATAGTGACACCCAGGAGTTTAATGTTACTGGCCCTCTCCACCTCTGATCCTCTGATGAAGTCTGGCTCGTGGACCTCTGATTTCCCTCTCCTGGTCTATAATTAGCTCCTTGGTCTTGCTGACATTGAGTGAGAGGTTGTTGTTATGATACCACTCAGCTAAATCTCGCTCCTGAATGCTGATTCATCACCACTGTTGACATGGCCCACAACAATGGGATTATCAGAAAACCTGAATATGGTGCTGGAGCTGTACTTAGCCACACAGTCATAGGTGTAAAGCAAGTAGAACAGGGGGCTAAGCTCACAGCCCTGTGATGTACCTGTGCCGACGGTGATTGTGGAGGAGATGTTTTTGCCAGTCCGAGTTGACTGGAGTCTGCAAGTGAGGAAATCCAGGATCCAGTTGCACAAGGGGTATCGAGGCCCAGATCTTGGAGTTTACTGATTAGTTTCGAGGGGATGGTGGTATTAAATGCTGAGCTGTAATCGATAAAGAGCATTTTGATGTATGCATTTTTGCTGTCTGGATGTTCCAGAGTTCTGTGAAGAGCCAAAGGGATGGCATCTGCTGTGGACCCATTGCTCCGATAGGCAAATTAGAGCGGATCCACGTCGCCACTGAGATAACGATCAGACTTGTACAGGTTGGTTCAAGAACTGAATAGTTAAAGGAAGTAGCTGTTCCTGAACCTGGAGGCGTGGGACTTTAGGCTTCTGTACCTTCTGCCAATGCAGGCTGCAGGCGCAGAGGTAATCCAGCACCACTGCTATGAAACCAACATTACCCAGCAGGAGGCAGTGGAGGTAGCCAGGCATGCGACACAACATGGCAACATAATGCTTTGAATAGCAGACAGTGGTTTGCTAAGACATACCATAGCTGTCTATCTGCTCAGCAAGACAATTGTGTACAGCTGATTCCAATGGAGATAAACTGAACAGCAGAGCTCAAACAATGGGGCACTGTTTATTAAAAGGACAGAAATCAATTTTATTTTAATGTAAAATTCTTTACTTCTTCTCCTTAAAAGCAGGAAGTATATTGAGCATACAGATTAAATTGAGCACACAGTTTAAATAGATTAACATGACAGGTTGGCTCAGGGGTTAAGGAGAATTTTTTTTGGTGCATTTAAAGTAGATTAAAGAAAATAAAGGCTGCTGTACATTACGTTGCAACAACAAAATGGTTGCTATGGGGATTATCTGTCCTGTGGAGTTTAATTTGACTTTGCTGCCTCTGTGAAAACGCGTAATTTGTGAGTTCCACCAAAAGAGAATGGTGGCAATTTTTCAAGACATGTTCAAATTGTTTGGTGTACTGACCTGGAAGGAACATTAGGTTTGTAAAAGAAAATTAGCTGGAAAAGCCCAGAGGATACATAAAGTGTGCAGTACTTGGCAATGGAACATGTATGTGCACTGAAGCTGGTCATCATCCAGTCATTGCTCCCACAGAATTGCAGGGAACTTATTAGACTGTGTACAGCAGATTGGAAAACAGCAGACTCTTTTTGATTCCCCTTCAGTGCCAAACCCAAATCCAGGTGGTCCAGGAACAGGGATAACTTTAAGTGCTTCAGGCCAGGCAGAGGAACACTCTGGCTATGAGCCCTCAACACAAGGGAGAAGTGTTAATGTGGGTGATGTGCTATGAAAGGGCAGGGTCTGGTGTCCTATCTTCACATCTGCTGGGAACTGGCATGTTACACAGGCCATGTCAAACAGAGAAATATAAACAAAAGTGCTGGAGAAACTCAACAGGTCAGACAGTGTAATGTTTCCTCAACATGAAATATTAACTCATCCTTCACAGATGCTGCCTGACCTGATTATTTCTCTTCATCTGTTTTTAATGCAGGTTTCTGGCATCCTCAGTTTTCATTTTGCCTTCAGTCCCCCAAACCTCTTTGCCCCTGCACTAATTCCTGTGCATTCAAATGCCCCTGGGCTGACAGATTTTCACTGTCTCCTAGGGGGGCAACAGCTCCATAATGAAATTTCATTCTTGTTTTCCCCAATGTCTCACCCCTCTTTATCCCTGTAACTTTACTTTCATTGAAACCTATTGAATATCGAAAGGTCTAGATAGAGTGGATGTAGAGAGGATGTTTCCTATAGTGGGAGAGTCTAGGATCAGAGAGCACAGCCTCAGAATAAAGGATTTAGAATGGAGATATGGAGGAATTTCTTTAGCCACAGGGTAGTGAATCTGTGGAATTCATTGCCACAGGCATTTTAGTGCATTTTGAGGCAGAGGTTGATAGATTCTTGATTAGCCAGGGTGTGAAAAGATACAGGGAGAAAGCAGGAGATTGAGGTTGAAAGGGAAATGGATCAGCCATGATGAAATAGCAGAGCAGACTTGATGGGCTGAATGGCCTAATTATGCTCCTATGCCTTATGGTACCAAAGAATGACAATAACGAATCTTGACTCTTGAATCTTCAACCTCCAGCACATTAGTAGATAGCTTTTCATCACCACCAGCTCCCAAATATAAACAGAAAGGTTCTGGAAAAAGGCCAGTAACATTATGAAGAATACCCCCTACCTGTTCATGGACCACTTGTCCCACCTCCATGAGGGAAGAGGTTATCTACTGTCCATGCCAGGATCACCAAAGCTCAAAGTTCAAAATTAATTTCTTATCAAAGTACATATGTGTTACTGCATACTACCTTGAGGTTTATTTGCTTGCAGGCATGATTGGAAAAAAATACACTAGAATTCATGAAAATCTATACATCAACAAAGATTGACAAACAACCAAAGTGCAAAAGAAAACAAACTGTGGACATAAAAATAATATGGAGAACAAGAGTTACAAAGAGATCTTGCAAGTGAGCCTGTAAGTCATATAATCTGTTCAGAGTAGTGGTGAATGAAGTTATCTAAACTGGTTTAGAAACCTGGAGGTTGTAGGGTAACTAACAACTGTTCCTGAATCTGATGGTGTAGGACCCAAGGCTTCTGTACCTCCTGTCTAATGGTAGCAGTGAAAAGAGAGCATAGCCTGGATGGAGGGGATCATTGGTAAATGATGCTGCTTTATTGCGGCAACGGTCCACATAAAGGTCTTCAAAAGTGGGTAGGGCTTTACCTGTGATGGATTGGGCTGTATACTTTCTGTAGTCTTTTCTTTATTCCTGGGAAATAATGTTTTTATACCAGGCCATCATGCAATCAGTTAGGATACTCTTAACTGTGTGTCAAATCTATGCAAATTTCTGAGGAAGTAAAGGCACTGTTGCAAATTCCTTGTGATGGCACTTACGTGTTGGCCCCAGGACAGATCATCTGATATGTTAAAGCCAAGGAATTTAAAGTTACGATCCTCTTCATCTCTGTTCCTTTAATGAGGACTGTCTCATGGGCTTCTGGCTTGTTCTTCCTGTAGCTGATAACCAGCTCTTTGGGTTTGCTGATGTTAAGTGAGAGTTTGTTGTTGTTGAGCGAGAGGCTGCTAATGATTTCCAGATCACAGTCACAGGCCTTTAAGACTTAACAGGGCAGCATTTGCAAGTGGGTCACAAATAAAGGGTCCTGACTTTATTAAATATTAGAGTAATGAATTTGCAAGATATATTTGAATATTTTCTTTTCGAAGTTCAAAGGTAATTTTATTAACAAAGTACATAAATGTCACCATATATAACCCTGAGGTACATTTCCTTGCAGGCATACTCAATAAATCCAATAACCATTGTAGAATCAATGAAAGACCGCAGCAACAGGGTGGACAACCAGTGTGCAAAAGCCAACAGATTGCGCTAAACAAAAAGAAAAAATGAAATCATAGTAAAAATAATGAATAAATAAGTAAACAATAAATATTGAGAACATGAGCTGAAGAGTCCTTGAAAGTGGGTCCACTAGTTGTGGGAACAGTTCAGTGATGGGGTAGGAGAAGTTGAGTGAAGTTATCCCCTCTGGTTCAAGAGCCTGATGGTTGAGGGGTAACAGCTGTTCCTGAACCCAGTGGTGTGGGTCCTGAGGTTCCTGTACTTTCTTTCTGATAGCAACAGCAAGAAGAGACCTATTAGAGCATTAGATTTCTTTTAAAATAATTTATCCTCTCATGGCAGTGATGTGCATAGTTAGTTGTCTCGCCCTTAAAATTGATTGATGGTTGGAGATAGGAATCAGAATCAGGTTTATTAACACTGACATATGTCATGAAATTTGGTGTTTCACGGTAGTAGTACAATGCAAGTTACAATTAAAAAAATAAGATAATTAAATAGTGCAGAAGAGGAATAGTGAGGTAGTATTCATGAGTCCATTCAGAAATCTGATGTGCTGGCTGATTAGGGTCATTAGTGATGCATGCCACATTCTTGAGGCACTGCCTTCTTAAGGCACCACCTTTTGAAGATAACCTCAATGATGGGGAAGCTTCTGCCCATGATTTTCCTGGCTAGGTCTACAACCATCTACAATTTCTTTTGGTTTTATGCATTGGCTTCTCCATACCAGGCGGTGATGCAGTGAGTCAGAATACTCTTCATGATACATCTGTAGAAATTTGCAAAGATCTTTGGTGACATACCAAATCTCAAACTCCTAATGAAGTCCATCTGCTGGCATACCTTCTTCATGATTGTATTACTGCTGCATCACACCAGGAGGTTGAAGGTCTTGGTGGTTGAACCCTGTTTTCTTCAGGAAACAGAAATCCATGCAGGCAGTGGTGAACCTCATCACTGATGTCTGTCTTTGTAGATAGGTGGCTCCAAGGTATTGAAAATACCTTGGTACTGATCCTGATATTAACAGGGTAGTGTTGGGCAACAGGAGCAGGGAGGCAGAAGATATTTGGCTTTCAGCTATTTGGTGCAAAACCCATCCATTCACACATTATTCAGTGAAGGAATCAGTGATACCTTGGAGCTCAGCCTCCACATGAATTTGTCTCCAAGCATTATTTGTATTGATCTTGTTTGTGAAGTGGAGGTGACTAAAGTTGAACAGTTTCCCGTGCACCATGTAGATCTGCTTCACCGCATGTGGAGGCTCCCCCACGTTCAGGGACAGTGTTGCAGGTCCCTTAGTACTGTTAAGGATCCCACCCATCCTCCAGCATCCTCTTTGACTTTCTACCATCAGGCAGGAAACTCAGATGCATAAAAACATGAATGGTCATAATGGGAGACAGTTTCTTCCCTCGGACTATCAGGCTTCTGAACTCCCTGCCGCATCACCTCTGAAGAGTCACTGGTTGTCACTGTTCCAAGCCTTACAATACTTAATTTATGCAGTTTAGTTTGTTACTTATGCGTGATTCACCGGTAGATTTTATCCTTACCTTCAAATTGTGTTATGTGTACTAATGTGCTTTATACTACGGTTTAGAGAAATGCTGCCTCATTTCTATATACATTATATGGTGTGTTATATAGACGTTTATAGTTAAATGACAATAAACTTGACTTGATGAAAGTTGAGAGTTGGAGTGGTGTCATGGTCTTGTCAGATCCAGCTCTGCACTGAGACTGGGTCTGTGCAGGATTTGTCGGTAAGTAAACACAGTGCATGCCATGTAGCTAGTGTAGAATGGTAAATATTTCTGAGGGCAGTAGGGCTTGAGAGGAATTCTTGATAATCTCAAATAATCCCAAAAGCCTACAAATTGTGTAAATTGTGTAAATGCTGTGTTGGTGTTGGAAGCGTGGTGACACTTGTGGGCTGCCTCCAGCACTTCCCTGATGCAAATGACGTGTTTCACTGTATGTTTCAATGTTTTGATGCATGTAACAAATAAGTCTAATCTTTTATCTGATCTTTACCTTTACTTCAAGGAAGACCAAGAACCGTGCAAGGACACACAAGGTCAGAGACAGTCTAGGTGATTTCTAAGAGCTACATGTGATTTGGGAAACCCCTCATTCCTTTTGTACCTACACCACAATTTAACTTCACTCATTCAGTCTGACAGCATCTTGAAAATGAAGAACAATTCTTAATTTGAAGCTATTCTTTTAACATCAACAGACAATCTAATTGTGATTCCAGCTCATTTTTATTTTGGTTCCCACAGTCTTCCTAGTTTCACTGCGTGATTTGATGTAGTCACTTTGGAGGAGTGTGGGATACCAGAGGCCTCACCCTGCATGTTTAGAAGAGATGAGACATTAGACCACAGGAAATAAAATTCCAAAACCAAACTGCTCTGCGTGGGTATTGTTATTCTGTGGCTTTCATTACAAGGCAGGCTGGGTTGAGTGAGCATCCCGTTTAGTCTAACCAATAACTTTCAATCTAACCCTACAGGAATCTGAAGGTTACATTCTTTAAACAGAGGTGACCTTGAGTAAATCATCACAGAAGTCTAGTTATATGCTCGACAAGTTCTGTTTCAATGCACATCTCAAGGTACTCTAAAATAAATAGCCAAGCAGGACTACTTAGCAATTAGCAGTTTCAAGTGCTTTGAGAAATATTTTGATCTCTGCGTTCAAGATGGAAGGCTCTTCTCTGAAGGAGCTCTTCCTGTTTATTCAGAAGAATACTCCTGTTCTGTGGCAGAGTCCTCAGTCGTCCTCTGGTTTCTTTATCAATAGGGCCAATCAAAAGGAATTTTAAACAAATACAATTCAGGAAGCACTGAACTGTTCAGGCAGCATCTGTGGCAGGAGAAACATGTAGTGTTTGGCATCTGGGAATCTTCAATCAAAACTGGGAGTGGGAAAAAATGCAAGCTTATAAAACACAAAATTCTGGAGGAGCTCAGCAGGTCAGGCAGCATCTATAAAGGGGAATAAACAGTCGATGTTTTGGTCTGAGACCCTTCAACAGGATTAGGAAGGAAGGGGGAAGAAGGTGGGGAGGGATGTGTAGAATAAAGGGACCATTTCTGGATGTGGTCAATGTGAACGTATTGATATATATATTTTTTGGCAGAGATACAGTGCGGAATAGGCCTTTCAGGCTCTTAGAGCCACACACCGCTCAGCAATCCACTGATTTAATGTTAGCCTAATCATGGGACAAATTGCAATGACCAGTTAACCTACCTGGTACATCTTTGGTCTATGGGAAGAAACAGGAGCACCCGGAGGAAGCCCACTCGTTCCACGGGAGGATGTTGGGATTGAACTCCCGAAGCCCCAAGCTGCAATAGCTCTGTGCTAACCGCAACGCCACCGTGGCACCCCATACAGGAGCAGCGGTGAGTATATTAATCTCCAGTGTCGATATACTGTGTCATACCCATGTGCTGTGGTTCTGGGGCTTGCTTTGTAGGCAAGATCCCATGAAAGGAATGAAGAAAACTGAGTCAACAAGAATAAGAAGTTAGAAGGCATTAATTCCGAATCACAAAGGCACAAACACGTAAACGCGCAGGTGTACACAAAAACGTAAACACACAAGTACACAGACACATAAACACACGTGTACATACACTTCCTCACTTTCACACTAGAGAGGACACCTACCATCAGTAGGAGGTACAGGAGCCTGAACCCATAAACTCAATATTTTAGGAACGCCCTTTGCCATCAGATTTCTGAATGGACAATGAACCTATTAACACTGCCTCACTATTTCGTGCTGCTTATTTTTATATGAATACTTCTTATTGTAAACACATGTGAAATATATTGTAAACAACAAATTTCATGACGGATGTCAGAGATAATAAACTTGATTCTGATTCCGCAAAGATATGGCTTTTATATTCACTTGAAATGACAATTCTGCACTTTACAGAGTTACATGGCTCCTGTAGTTCTGGCAGACTTCTATACCAAATACTCTGTATAGCAGCCTACCCACCACATAAATACAGAACGGTGCCAGTAATATCATCAGGGAACCCACCCACCTGCTCATGGACTATTTGTCTCACTCCCATTAGGGAAGAGATTATGTAGTGTCCACGCCAGGACCACCAAAGTTCAAAGTAAATTTATTATCAATGTACATATATATCATCATATACAACCATGAGATTGATTTCCTTGTGGGCATACTCATCAAATCTATAGAATAATAAAGACCACCCAACTAGGGCAATCAACCAGGGTGCAGAAGACAACAAACTACGTGAATGCAAAAAAGATGAAAGAATAATAAATAAATAAATAATCAATAAATATCGACAACATAAGATCGAGAGTGCTTGAGAGTGAGTCTATTAGTTGTGTGAACATTTCAACAACAGGGCAAGCGAAGCTAAGTGAGGTTCAAAGGTTCATTCTATTATCAGAGCATACAACTCTGAAATTCTTCAATAGCCAGGAAACCAAGAAAGAAAAGAAAGGCAGCACGATCATCATCTCCGTAATCCCACCTCCCTCATTGCTTTAATCGGTGAACAACAGAAGCTACAATCAGCAAAATGGAGCTAAACATCGGCTTGCGCCCTGCCCACTACGAGGTTTGAACACACTGCTTCTGCTGCACTCCTCTCACAGACTGCAGAGTGCTGGAACACCCAAATGGTTTCCAAACTTCCGCACTCAGCTTGATGTTTCAATTGTCCTCGTCGCTTTAATCGGCGAACAGTGGAAGCTCTAACTGGCAAAATGGGATCGAGCGTTGGCTTGCGCACCGCCCTGCAGACTGCCCGCCACGAGGTTCACTCACGCTGCCTCTGCCTCCCGGAATCCTCTCGGAGATGGCAGAGCGCTGAAGCACCCAAACAATCTCCAAACAGCAAAACACGGGCTGCAACAGTTCCAGAATCACATTCAAGACGAGTAGCAAAAGTAAAAGACATAAAATAAGTGAAAAAGATAGTTTCACGATCTATCTAGAAGATGTCGACCAAAGAAGCATTGTACACAGGCGCCATCTTGACCAGAAGTTATCCCCTTTATTTCAAGAGCCTGATGGCTGAGGGGTTCCTGAACCTGGTGGTGCAAGCCTTGAGGCTCCTGTACCTTTTTCCTGATGGCAGCAGCAAGAAGAGAGCATGTCCTGGATGATGGATGCTGCTTTCCTGCGGGCTGTATTTCATGTAGAAGTACGGAATGGTTGGGAGAGCTTTAACCGTGATTGACTGGGCCATACTCACTCCATTTTGTAGGATCTTCCTTCCGTTCAAGGGCATTGGTGTTTCCATACCAGCTTGTGATGCAGCCAATCAATATACTCTCCACTACACATCATTGGAAGTTTGTCTTAGTTTTAGATGTCATGCCAAATCTCCACAAACCCCAGAGTAACAATCTCCTTTACACTTGTGTAGAGGAAATGACATCAAACATTAAACAAGAGTGTGGTATTTAATAACAGAAATGTGTAACTATGTACAATCCTCTCTCGAAAGTGAAGCACAGATTCGTCTCTACTTTGGCAGTAGGTGATTTCCTACCCACTGAACCACTGAGCCACTGAGTGCTTCCAACAAAAAATTGTTTGCAACTCCAGATTCCAGCTTCTGCACTCCTTTAAGTTTCTCTCTTATCCACTGTACTTCGCTTTGTGATGTGTACCAACCTTCCACAAATTAAACTAATTAATATGCTGTTAAACTATAAGACAATGGAGCCAAATTAGCCTACTGAGTCTGCCTCACTAAATAACAATGGCTGTTTTTTCAACCCATTTCTCTCCATAACCTTTAATCTCCTTACAAACAAGATGCTTTTAATCTCTACCTTAAATACAACTGTAACTGATCTGCACAGCCCTCTGTGGCTTTAAATTCCACAGATTTACCTCTCTGGCTGATGAAATTCCTCCTCATTTCGGTTATAAAGGGAGGCCCTACTAATTTGAGGCTCTGCCCTTGGATTCTAGAGATTTATCTGGCGGCATGGTAACATAGTGGTTAGCAAAACGCTTTACAGTACAGGTGATTGGGTTCAATTCCCACCACTACTTGTAAGGAGTTTGTACGTTCTCCCTGTGACTCCAAGGGGTTTTCCTCCGGGCACTCTGATTTCCTCCCACAGTTCAAAGGCATACCAGTTGCTAGGTTAATTGGTCGGTTGATGATTTAATCCTACCCCGTGATTGGGGTAGGCTTAAATCAGGGGACTGCTAGGTGGTGTAGCTCAAAGGGCTTATTCTGTGCTGTATCTCAATAAATAAATAAAACATAAAGAAAAAACGTCCTCCATCCAGACATTCTTAGTATCTGATAGGTTTCAATGAGATTCCCCCCTCATCTTTCTGAACTCCATCAACTACAGACCCAAAGACATCAAATGCATCTCATACATTCAACCTTTCTCTCCTGGGACAATTCTTGTGAAGCTGCTCTGGGCCCTCCCCAAGGCCAGCACATCTTTTCCCCAGATTTGTGGACCAAAATTGCTCAAAATAATGCAAATTCACCACAGACTCTTTACATCACCACAAATTCTTTGCAGTTATGTCGGCTGATGATAGTCATGACTTGGGTCAAACAGAAGCAGAAGCTATTGCTTTATGGGTATTTGATTAATCCTACCTGGGAGTTACGTTCTGTAAGATCAAGGAGGGCCCAGTCTAGGTGATCATCAGGTTTGACCATCTCACCGGATGTAGAAGCTGTCACAATAAAAACCACCTGACAAAATGAGGTCAATATTCTGATCTTTCACTGCTTCTTCCTTGAAATGTGTGAATGACTTGCTAAAGTAACTGTAAATTGTTGCTTCATCTATAAACTCCTCAGGAGGAGATGGTTCCAGATTACAGCAGATGGATGGTTTATCTTTTCATTTGCAAGTTAAGGAGTTTTATCATGTATATTCCAAGACCAAAGATTAGGAAGCTTTCTCTCATGTCAACCTGAAACCAAGATTAACAGGTGTACAAGAAGACTGCTAAAAGGGAGGACTTGTATTTGACAGCAGACTAGGAACTTTATGGAGTACCCGAGAAATTAATCTTCCTCTTGTCAGATCATGGTGCAGCAGTTAATATCGGCACATACCATCCAGCTTTGAAGATTTAAAAAAAACATTTAGAAGCTCCTTTTTAACCCACAGCATTTTCTTTCTTCACAACAGTACTGTAACTTAAAGCTGAACAGCAGTACAGAGATAGAAATGGTCAGCTTTATAAAGAAGATGGCTATGAAGTTAACAGCTGCTCACAAACCTAACCAAGAGTCCACTGTAAATCTTCCAGTAAATCTTCTTTAACTAGAATGAAATGTACCAGGTGGTTATTTAAGATTTCCTGCCTCTTTGCATTATTATTTATACACATAATCACACGGTACGGCTAGACACCGAGGGTCAGACGAGAAATGCCCCCAAAAGCCTTCTCAATGCAGTTTGTTTAACCTTTTATCGTTTTGATTTACAGAGAACATTCCACGACCAACCAATTGCTTCAACATGACCAAGCAAGCACTGTGGTCATTAACACTTCGATAGTTCTGCACGAGTTTTCCTTTAAACTGAACACACCATTACATTCCCTGAGAAACTAATGTTTACACACACCCATTTAATTCATATGTCTTGGGGGCATAAAGAGCAGGACAAAAAGCACCCGAAGGATTATTAGACGCATATTTCAGCAGTTGAACAGCACTACAGTGGATCGGGGTTTAGGGTTGCTGAGTGTTCAATAATTTACGCACTTACCTAAATCATTAATTCTGGCCCATTCTTACTGTAATTTGGGAATAAAATTAGGTATCATATTTAGCAAAAAGGAACTTGGGCTAATATTATTTTTGTGCGACTGTATGTTCCTATCATAACTATATACGCTGTGTGCAACTTTATGTACTGTGTTTTGTACCTTGCTCCCCCTCCCCCCTCCAGGAGGGCTGTTTTGTTTAGTTGTATACATTTAGTTGTATACATATATGGTTGAGTGACAAATAAACTTGAAATTGAATCTAACACTGCTAACTGATTATCAAGGCAAAGGACGAGCATAGTTAAATAGGAAAGGTTACTGGGTCGCAGGGAATAGTAGTACTGTAATTAAACTTACCTCTTATTTGTAACTTTGATGTTCATTGTGGATACAGTATATACTTTAGACACATTCAAGAGAGGGATAACTGGTCTTGGAACAGAACGATTTACAAAGTCAAGGTCATAGTAAATTCCTTTCTTTATGTCTCTTTTTCCCCCTCCTTTTCAAGATGGTTGGGGGTCTGTCAAGGTCCTGATCTGCAAGTGGCAGTGAAACTGCTTTTTTTTATGCGGATGTTTCCTGTCCCTGGAGCTTGTTGGCCAATCGTTTTCCAACATTCTCCGGGGGCGGCTTGGAAGATGGTGCCTCCGGGGAGCAGCCCTGTGGACAACAGGTTCCAGCTGGGTGTTGCTGACTAAGGTGTCGAGGGAGATGGAACATTAGGATTTTGCAGCGGCAGATGTACGGACAGAGGTCTCTGTAGTCGAGCGGTCACACTCTCTCGATGGGAGGAGAGTTTGCTGCTGATTCTCGAATTTGGGAATAAAAAGCGATGTGACGGACTGTAGCACTGTAATACCGGCTGTCAGTTTCCTCTTTCACTGTGAAAAAAGGGTGATATCTCTCTGTCCCTTGTTAGTGAGAGAGTGAGAGAGTGTGTGAGAGAAAGAGAGAGTGAGAGACAGAGAGAGTGAGAGAGAGAGAGAGAGAGAGAGAGAGTGTGTCAGTCTGTGGCATGCCAAATTGTTGGGCAAACAATAATTTTTGTTAACTGCAGATGATGGTCTCTCACTGTGTGCTTGCCTGTTGCTGTTGGAGGGCACTGACACTTTTTGCTGGAACAGGCAGGGGGAGAGGGGGGAGGCTAATGCGTTGGTGCCTTCCTGCTGTTTGCCTGGGGAGAGTGTTTTCCTGTCATTCAGTCTTTCGGGGTTCTCCTGTTTCTCGTGGATGTCCTTGAAGACAAGTATTTCAAGTTGTATACTGCATATATTCTCTGATAATAAACAGAACCATTTGAAAGTCTAAGTACATTTATTATCAAAGTATGTACACAGTATACAACTCTGAGACTCATCTTCCCACATTCAGCCACAACAAAGAAAACCCATGGAGCCTTTTCAAAGATAACATTAAACCCTCCTCACGTGCAAAAATAAAGCATGCAGACAGCAAAAAAAAAGAGCAAAAAACACAGAATATAAAACACCAACCCACAGTCATCAGAAGAGTCCAGGCATATTCAGTTCAGTTCATTCTAGCGCCATGACATTCGTCATCCACAGGCTGCCCCAATCAAAATTACACAAAATAGCAACAAGCAAAGGAGCGACCAGAAACCAGAAATACCCCATAATGGGAACTATGGAGTCCAGTCCACGAACTGCGCCGATTAAACCTTACCCAAGACCCAGGACTCCGACACCAACCTCCAAAAGCACTGAGGGAGACAGGGACCTTCCTCCGAGTTCAGCGAGTGAGATGGAGAGACAGACCATCACACGCAGACACTATCTAATGATCAGCACCAGCAGGTTAATACGAGAGCAAAAGCACTTCGCCATATTATAAACTGACACAGCTGCCCAGTACACAGGCCACTGTGTTGCCCGTTCCAATTGTTCATTTACACCCTACATATATACAGAACTGTGCAAAGGTCTTAGGCACCCTACATATATACAGTATCTCGAAGCAAATTGTCCTAGCCAGGCAGGGGAAGGGGTGGGTAATGGGGATAAACTCCCACTACCAATTATATGCTCACAGTGGCGTGCGTATCAGATAGCCTTGGACAACCAAGTCTGGCTCTTGGCCTTCACGTGTGGCTTAGGTACTCAGCCTGGCAGAACTGTTTCTACTGATAGGGGCAAAGACGGATTACTGGCGCCTTAAAACCCGTCACTCTGGGCAGATGGGATTCATCAGCCATGGTTGGCAGCTCATCTAGCAGGTCAAAAACTCTGATCTCAACCCACCGCTGCCTTGCAGCTACACCCACCTATGGGGATGATTTTGGGAGTTAACCCCAAGGGAACACTCTGGAACTGGAGTACCATAGGCAGGCCTATATTGTGTTCAATACCGACTGGCAACTCCTGCGAAGCTGCTGCTGCCAAATTGCATCGATCTCTGCTGTTCCTGTGGAGACAGGGGGAGCCTCCTGCATGGGTAACTGCTTGTGCTCCATATCATACTGTCCTGGCTTGCATACCAACTGAACACAGACACAACATTCACGGTCGACCCCAACCAACAGAAGGCGCCATACCCAAGCACAACACGAGAAGCGGAGTTTCATAAAGTGTCCAGGTCTGCATTCATCCTTCTGGGCAGTGGAGAGAGACGTATATCTAAATGATGATATTCCATCAGAATTGCTGCTTCTAAATGATTTTATAAAAGGCCATTGACCTGAAACATTAACTTTTCTTTCCCTTTCTACAGATGCTGCCTCACCTTCTGAGTATTTCCAGCTTCTGCTGTTTTTATTTCAGCTTTCTGACATCTGCAGTTTTGTGCCATTTTCACCGCTCAACAAATATCACAAAAAAAAACAAATGAAAAGTCTTAGCTTTTGAGGCCTCCCGCTTCCTGCCAACAGTTCATCGAAACACTCTTCCCTCCACCCTATCCCCCCCCCCCCCCCCACCACTTCCGATTTCTTACAGCTACGTTCCATATAAATGTATCCAGCTGGCAAAAGGACAGGAGCTGTATCTGACTGTATTACGTAGCAGCTAACTGCTGCAGAAGAAATGAGAAGAGTTAAAATAGCCTGAAACTCAAACCTCTGCCCTATGTTTGTGAGTATGTACTGTGCACTGTGCCCAGCTGAAGCCTGCTGTCTGTTAACGTTCCACACTTCCACCTATCCCTTCACTATACTCCATCCTTCGAATGGGTTACAATAGCCTAAATGACCAATGGTCTGCTGCTGCTCATTCAGCAACTGTGGATCAGGCAGACCCTGCAAGAAAGGAGGGGAAAAAATTGTAAAATGGTACAAGAATTGTTGCTGGCATTTTCTCTTCAAAAGTGCATTCTTCATTCTGTCTTTATGAGTTGCTCTACCATGGAGTGGTTTCAGAATGAAGTCTGCAGGGAAACAAAAGTATCAATGGAATACAAAAGACATAGCTTGGAGTCACGTTATTTACTTTTGGCAATATCACATTTAAAATACAATCCATAACCACAGCCAGTGAGACCAGTAGAAACTTCCGTCTGCAACTGACTTTCCCTGCCCATGGCCTAAAGGCAGGATATGAGAACTCACTGGTTAAACATGTACCTGCAAAGCTGACAAATCACAGCCACCAGACATGTGAGGATCTGATTTCAAACAAATACAGCCATTTGTTTCACGTTTATAGAAGGGAAAAACTAGCAAAACACCGGAGGAGCTCAGCATCGATGTTGGGAAATGGACAGTCAACATTTCGGCTCCAGATCCTTCATCAGGACACATGCTGCACCTATGTTATAATTTCCTGTCCTGCAAAAAGCAACCCTCACTCACCCATCCTCCTCCCGGAAGATTTTTTTCACCCACAGGTAACTGAAACCACTGCCAGGGGAATAGAAGAAGTGGAGACTCTTGCAACATTTCAGAATCATTTCAATAAGTACCCGATAAAGCCTGCCTGCCATGGAAGACTGTGAACTGAGTGTGGGAGGTTGGTTATTACAGATGGACACTTGGTAGCTGCTATGTGCCCAGTGGACAGAACGGCCAGCGTCTGTGCTGTATGAAACTTTGACTCTCTGAGATCCTCACGTATAGTTCATGTGAAGCTTTGTTAGGAACATCTTTCACTTTTCAGATTTGCCAGTAACGGGCCCCTTCCTGAAAGTGTTGTTTCTCGCTGGGGCCTGACACCATTCCTATCCATTATGCACTGATCTCAGTAAGAGGATCAGTGCTACGGACTGATAATCTTCATCCTAAACACGAGATTCTGCAGATGCCCGAAATATTAACTGTTTACTTCTCTCCATGGCTTGCTGAGTTCCTTCAGCATGTTGTTCATGATCTTCATCGTGTCCCCACCCAACCTTTCCACAAAAGCACAATTAAGGGCATACATTGACCAGTAATCAAGGACTGCCCTGCCCTAGATCAGCTAACTAGATCACAGGCCAGGACAAGCTAGGGATAAGGGATGCCCATGGTCACTGTGTACATTATTACTCTGGATGCTGTGTCACTCCACGTAACCTTTGAGCACCCAGAGGTGGATTTTATCCTAGCTTTAAGGAAATCCTTACACACTGAATCCTGAGCAGCAGCAGTCTATGGTCTGAAAGGGGACTAAAATTAAACTTTGCACATGTGTGACGTTCCGTCCGCAAAATGAAAGCACAATTGCCGGATTAGCTAATGCCTAGGACTTATTTCATTACTGACCATGAGTTTTCTTTGATGATGGTTGTCATCCAGGAGTTTCAGGACCCACAATGTTGAAAGCAGCCTTTAAATCATTATTTCTCTAAATCAGGGGTGTCAAACTCATTTTAGGTCACGGGCTGGATTGAGCAAACTGCAGCTTCATGCGGGCCGGATCAGTCGGACGCGTGCGAACGCAGCTTTCGTTGCCTCCGTTTTTTCAGCCTGCTCTCATGTGTCTCAGTCTCTGCTATAACTACAAAGTGTTTCACTTTACAAATTCCGTTTCTTATGAAGAAGACTGCCGAATAAACACTAAAAACCCTGAAAACCTGGTACCTGAATAAACTCAGCATTAGCCATATCATACGCCATAGGCGCTTCGATTACTGGGGCCAGCTTTAATAGTAATTAGATATTATCTCGCGGGCCAAAGATAATTCCACCACGGGCCGGATTTGGCCCGCGGGCCTTGAGTTTGACATATATGCTCTAAATGATCCAGAATTATCTATACTTTTTATCTCAAAGTCTAGCCTGCCTTTCCATTTTGCTGAATAAATATTTCTTCTAATCTCTAGTTATGATTGTAGTTATGTTCATGGTTGTATTCTTTGCATTTGTCCTTCAAGTCTTTGTAGGTAGGTTTTCATTGATTCTATTGTAACAAATTCCTTATAAGAAAATGAATCCCAGGTTGTATATGGTGACATATATGCACTTAATAATAAACCTCCTTTGAACTTTGAACTTCGGGATCAATGCAGTAGGTGTAATTATTTTTGAATGGGGCGCTGAATCACAAGCGTGCGATATCATAAATGTTTCATGTCCCTACTGGGTGGCATAATCTCTTGTTTCTTCCTACATGAATGGGCTTTATAAAGACCTGGAACACATCCACACCCAGAGTCACGCTCTCTTCCAAAGGAAGCAAGTTCAGTAGCACAAGGCCGATTCTGTAACGGATGCCTTGTTCTAGATGGTGTCATTGAGGAAGAGCATCTGGAATGCCAATGGCCATTCTCTGGGAATACAGAACAGTCCAGCATTGCACAAGCCACTGGCCCGTGAACAAACCTGACCAAGATGCCAGTCACCGTCCCTTATTGTCAGTCCTGATGCAAGGTTTTGACCCGAAACATTGAGAATTCCTTCCTCCTCCACAGATGCAGGCTGACCCACTGAGCCCCTCCAGCACACAGTTTGTGGCCCCCCACATTCCTACCTTTACTCTGAGCCCTCAGGGAATAGTTGTAAATCAAAGTAGCTAGAGTGGAATGGAATGGAATGTAACCAGCCCGACTCTTTGAATCACTCTAATCACAATCAAATCAAAATCAGTGCAGTCTTCCCAGTCGGTAGGGCTCTGATCCTCTGAATGCCATCATCATTTTCAGCACATTGATGGTACGTACACAGTGGAAAGTTTCTGCGGTCAGCGATGAAGATTGATATGAGACCATAAGACATAGGAGCAGAAATAAAAAAAGGCCCATTGAGTCCACTCCACCATTCGACCATGGCTGACTTATTATCCCTCTCAACCCCATTCTCCTACCTTCTCCCCATAACATTTGATGTCCTAACTAATCAACCTCAGCTTTAAATACACCAAATGGCATGGCCTCCACAGCATTCCACAGCCTGATCACCCTCTGGCTACAGAAATACCTCCTCATCACTGTACTAAAGGGGCATTCTCCTATTCTGAGGCTGTGACCTCTGGTCTTAAGGCTCTCCCACAATTGGAAACATCCTCTCCACATCCACCTGAACTAGGATGCCTTTCAGTAGTTGGCAGGTTTCAATGAGGTCCCCCTTCATTCTTCTAAACTCCAGTGAGTACAGGCTTAGAGCTTTCAAATGCTTCTCATAATGCTAAACCTTTAATTCTTGGGATAATTTTTGCAAAATTCCTCTGAACCCTTTCCAATGCCAGCACATCCTTTCTTAGATATGGAGACCAAAGCTGCTCGCAATAAATACTTCATATATGGTCTGGCCAAAACCTTATAAAGCCTCAGTATTACGTCCATGCTTTTCTATTCTAGTCCTCTTTAAATTAATGCTAACATTACATTTGCCTTCTAGATTACTAACTCAACCTGCAAGTTAACCTTTAGGGAATCCAACACTAAAACTGCCAAGGCCTCTTCCCCTCCGATTTCTGAATTTTCTCTCTTTTTAGGAAATAGTCTATGCCTTTATTTCTTTTGAACTGAATTGAATTGACTTTATTTTTTACATCCTTAACATACATGAGGAGCAAAAATCTTTACGTTATGTCTCCGTCTGATTTTGCAATGTGCAGTTTATAGTAATTTGTGATAAACAGTATGTACAACAGGACAGTCAATATAGCACAGAAATACAATTCTATCAGTGTGAATTAATCAGTCTGATGGCCTGGTGGAAGAGGCTGTCCCGGAAACTGTTGGTCCTGGCTTTAATGCTGCGGTACCGTTTCCTGGATGGTACCAGCTGGAATGCATGGCCAAACACTTCCATACATTGCATTCCATCTGTTACTTCTTTGCCCATTCTCCCAATCTGTTCAAGTCCTTCTGCAGACTCCTTGCTTCCTCTACACTACCTGCCCCTCCACCTATCTTGGTATTATTCACAAACTTGGTCACAAAGCCATCCACTCTCTGACAGTGGTGTCTGAAAAGAGGATGCTGTCCAAGTTGCATGCCATCTTGGACAATGTCTCCCATCTACCCCATAATGTACTGGTTAGGCACAGGAGTACATCCAGCCAGAGACTCATTCCACCGAGATGCGACACTGAGCGTCATAGGAAGTCAGTCCTACCTCGGGCCATCAAACTTTACAACTCCTCCCTCGGAGTGTCAGACACCCTGAGCCAATAGGCTGGTCCTGGCTAATTTCCACTAGGCATAATTTACTTAGTATTATTTAATTATTTATGGTTTTTATATTGGTATATTTCTACACTATTCTTGGTTGGTGCGACTGTAACGAAACCCAACTTCCCTCGGAATCAATAAAGTATGTCTGTCTGACATCAAGATCATTAACATATAAACATGGGAAGTAACAGACTCAACACTAGTTTCTGTGAAACACCATTAGTCACTGACAGCCAACCCGGAAAAGCCCTTTTTATTCTCACTGTTTGCCTTCTTCCAGTCAGCCAACCCTCTTTCCATGCTGGTATCCTTCCTGTATTACCAAGGGCTCTTACGGTGCTTTGCAGCTTCACCTGCAGCACCTTGGTGATTTGCTCAGGTGACTTGGCTAAAAGTGGTTTTGTTCAAGGCATGGATACAAGTCTAATTTCAAACAAGGAGCATTGGTCATGTATCTGGGAGACTCTAACATGTTGAAGGCCATTTGAAAGGATTGGGAGGATGTAAATCCCAGGAAATATTACAAACTGGTAGCTTCAAGACTTTCTTCCTTGTCCCTACTAACCACCGTGGTTATCTATACTGTCAGAGTAGATTTCACTTTAAGAGGTTTCTGTTAACCAATTTGTTCTTTTTTTTAATTTAGAGATACAACGTGGTATCTGGCCCAATAAGCCCATGCTGTCCAATTACACCCATGTGACCTGCTAACCCGTGCGTCTTTAGAATGTGGGAGGAAACTAGAAAACCTAAAAGAATCCCACACAGTCTTGGGACAAACTCCTTACTGACAGCAGCAGAATTAAAGCTGTGCCACTGGCCCTGTAATAGCCACCCCAGTATCATTCCAGGGTAGTCAGTGATCCCTTGGTGCCCCATCGGAGTGGTTGCTCAGCAGGTCACTTCACCGTGAAAGCAGAGTGAGCAAAACCACTCCTCAGAGGAGCATGCTGCAGCTGAGTAACGAGGTCACGTCCAATCAACGGCAACTTTCAGATAAGCAATTAGACCAAACAGGTCGTGCCCACTTTACACTGCTGCCATCAAGCAGGAGGTATGGAAGGCTGAAGACCCACACCTCAAGGTTCAACTGCAGCTTCTTCCCCATTGCCATCAGCTTAGAACATAGAACAGAGGGCACCACAGCACAGTACAGGCTCTTTGGCCCACAATCTCGTGCTGACCTTTTAACCTTCTCTAAGATTATAACCCTTTCCTCCCACATCATCATCATCAACATTATCATTATGGGCCTTGCCAATGATGTGGGCGATCATGGTCTTCCATCTTGTTTTCACTCTGTCTACCGAGCGAGGTATCATTGCCTACGGGGAATACCCCTTTCATGGTGGTTGCATTTTCCATGACCATGATTGCCCTTGGCAAATTATTCTATGGAAGTGGTTTGCCACTGCCTTCGTCTGGGCAGTGTCTTTACATGACCAGTGACCCTATCCATTATCAATACTCTTCAGAGACTGTCTGCCTGGCATGAGTGGTGGCATAACCAGGACTTGTGCTATTCACTAGCCGCTCATACGACCATCCACCACCTGCTCCCACGGCTTCACATGACCCTGATCGGGGGAGCTAAGTAGGTGCTGCACCTTGCCCAAGGGTGTCTTGCAGTCTAGCGGAGGGAAGAAGTGCCTTACACCTCTTCTCGTAGCGACATATCTCCACCCCACCACCTCCTACATAGCCCTCCATTTTTCTATTATCAATGCATCAGGTTCTCAAACAGACTGGAAAAACCCTAAATCTACTTTGGACTATATTTCTCTCAATTTGCCCTGATGTTGTTATGTTATTTTTGATGATTATATTATGTACAATTTATGTTCACCTGTTTATATAACTTTTGATTTTTTGGGGTTTGTAATGTACTATGCTGATGCAAAATCCAAATTTTCATAGCATGTATCATCCTGGCAATAAGCTTGAATTTTATTGCAGTTACTACCACCCCAGCAATATCAGCTGACAGTCAAGTAGTTTGGTTGATTTTTATAGGTTATAGAATGATCTTCATACAATTCCCTTTCCATTCATTCAACAAGATGAAGCTTTGTGCAATTTAAGTTCTTGATTGAAAGTACCCCACCTTAGAATTTTCATTCTTGATTCCTATTTGCTCCATGCTCTTGGGAAAAGTTCAGGGAAATAGGACCTTGTATAAAGTTTCTGCGGTAATTCAATTGTTAACAATGCCCTTTAGTAGATACATATTAAAAAAAACTGACTGCTCTCTGTGACTAGCTGTCAGCAACGGCTGTCTTTTATATCATTTCTATTTGATATTCAAAACCATTGAAAGATGCCATTGCTTCTCCCTACCTCTACAATTGCCCCCAGCCCTGTAATCCTTCAAGATACTGGCACTTTTCAATTCTAGTCCTAAATCATCTCCCCATTTAATTGCTCAAAAACTGGCGGATGTACCTTATACATCCAAGATGGTGCACTTTGAAATTCAGTTACTAAACCTTTCCAGATGATTGCCTGCTTCTTTTGCTTAAATACACTCCCTCGTTATACAAGCTTCTGGTAACTTATCTTAGCATCTCCTTTCAAAGCTTAGTGTCAAACTTCACGATGCACCTTTGGCTAAATTGCTCATAAAAATTACTCCAACATACTGTACTACTAATAAATCTGCACTGCGAGTCATCACACCATAATGGAAGATACCTCACAGTAAGTTTAAACACCAGGACTTATCTGGATTCATGGGTGGTCAGGGTTTCACCCTCCCTCAATTCAAAAACCTTTAATTCCACCACAACCTTGTCTTTTCCACTTAGCAAGCTGAATGAACATTTTTATGGGGTAATGTACATATTTAATGACTTCACTTAATCCTTTAAGAAAACTGTAATGATTTATTTGTAATAAAAGATGCATTATTCAACAGTTCATGAACAAATTCATGATAATCATATCAATAATATTGTCGAAAAGCATCTGAACACCTAACAGAAATTCTCTTTGTTCCTCATAGAACAACTTTGCATAGTTATGATGCAATTGCACAAGCAGCAATTAGGAAATGGCAGGCACTCAACTATAGAGTTTTTACAAATATTTTATTCTAAACAAAATATGGCATAAACAAATCTGCTTAATTTCCAGAAGCATCTGTTGAGAATATTGCAAAAAACAAAGTTTACCTTTAATTTTAGGATAAATGACTTGTTGGTGATGGTTTCCATTAACTGGAAATATCTATAAATACTGTCTGAAACTCCACAACCACTAATCCAAATGTACAAGTGTCCCAATCACTCGTTTATGGTTTCATGTTTATAGGATGCTATGCTGTTTATCATCAAGCTCTAAATATCAGAAGAGTCCATCAATGGCTTTTATATGTAACACAGTTTTGGTCTATATAATACAGATGGAATCCCACGGATCTGATTAAACGCCAGTTTCCTGTAAGAGCTCATGGCCCAGTGCCAGGCAAATACCTTCTTCTTCAATGTCAACAAGGCAAAGGAGATGGTTAATGACTTCAGGAGTACTCACACCACTCACATCTCTCACACCCATCCTCACACCGGCAGCACAACAGTGGAAACTGCGAGCAGTTTCAAATTATTGGGAGTGCAAGTCTTACACAACCTCTCATAGTCACAGAGCACATCCTCCCTAAGTCAAGAAAGTGCATGAACACCTTTACTTTCTGAGAGGGCTGTAGAGAACTCAACAATGTGCATCAGTATTCACAACCTTCTACAGCTGTGCAGTTCAGAGTATCCTAAAACGCTGCATCACTGTGTGGTACAGAGTTGGCATGATGGTGGAAAATAGGGCTCTACAACAGCTAATTAAAACTGCCAAATGCATCACCGGCACCCACCTATATATATAGAGTGAGGGAGCCTAAGACTTTTGCACAGTATTGTATGTGTCAACGTGGAGCTGAGAGTGAGTTTGTTAATCAGGCAGGAAGAAAGGGTGTGGGACAGGTTACAGAGAAGGAAACAGATTTCACAACATATGCTGGTGATAATAAACCTGATTCTGATTCTGAGGAGTGACAGGGGTGGAGGGTGGCACAGGTGCAGACACACCCGCCCCCCGCCCCCCAACCCTGGGACACCAGGCAAGGTTATTTGATTCCAAACAATTAGCTTATTAATCATTACAGAATGTCTCTCTGGTGTTCCCCGCTCCCTTCGCCTTTTCCCAACCAAGATTCCCCACTACCTGTCCACTTCCCACTCTCAGTCCACGATAGAGACCCATATCAGAATCAGGATTATCATCACTCACACGTCATGAAATTTGTTTTTTTTTGTGTGGTGGCAGTACAGTGCAATTCATAAAATTACCACAGAACTGTGAAAAAGTCCTAGGCTTCCTAGGTATACATATGTGCCTAAGACTTTTGCACAGTTCGGTATATACAAAAAGATTCTGGAAAAAGGCCTGCAATATCACGAAGGATCCTATCCACCCTCTTCACGGACTGTATGTCCCATTGCAATCAGGGAAGTGTTTACGCATCATCCATACTAAGACCGCCAGACAAGACAAAATCAGTTATTTCTCCCAAGCTGTCAGGCACCTCCACCCACTAACCCACCCCACCACATCTCCACCACCAGTACTTTATAGTTTCCTGTAAGTCACATTATGTACAAATACTCCTGTACCTCACGTCACTTTATATACATACAATCAGTCTACGTATATATGCTAATCTTATGTATTTATATTTATCGTGTTTCTATATTTGTTGTGTTTTTTGAAACATAGTTTTGTTCTGCACACCTGGTGTACTGAAGTATGACAATAAACAATCTCGAATATTGAACCTTGGTCCATTATGGCTGCTACCTGTAAATGGATTGTGTGTGCAAACCTCTTGGTGTGCATTTGCTGTTTGGGAATGCTTTGAGCTGTGTCCACCTACATGTGATTACACATCAGTGATTCTTCACGTGTCCTCTAAGTACATCTTTGCGCACATGCATGGGTCTACGTGCTTGCTTTTGCATGCTTACCAAAGCATTGTCTGTACCTTCATGTATAAAAGGGGAGTAAATGCCAGCACTCAGCCTAATATGAGCTCGGACATTTCTCCTTAGAGTGAAGATGTTGAGAGGTGACATGATCGAGGTGTACAAGATGATAAGGGGCATAGGTTGAGTGGACAGCCCAAGGTGGAAATGGCTAATACTAGGGGACATAATTTTAAGGTGATTATAGAATTTTATTCTCAGAATAGTGGGTGCCTGGACTACCCTGCCAGGGGCAGTGGTAGGGGCAAAAATGTAAGCAACTTTTAAGAAACTCTTTGACAGGCACATGGATGAAAGAAAGCTGGAGGGTTATTTAGGAAGGAAGGATTAGATTGATCTTTGAGTAGATTATAAGGTTGTCACAACATCGTGGGCCAAAGGGCCTGTCCTGTGCTGTAGTGTTCTATATTTAGTGATGCCTCCTTGTTACTGATCTAATCATCTAAGTATAGATCTAACAGGCCCCAGTGCAGACAACTGGGATGTGCAAAGCAGATATGGTGGTCCAAAGGGCCTCTGTCTGTGCTACATCACTCCATAACTCTCTCAATCTCTTTTAACTGCCTTCACTTCAAGCAGGTGGACCATGACTATTATTTCAGCTTCTCAATACTCTGGGCAAGTTGGAGTGTGGAATGGCTCTGCAATGGACAGTCTTTTTGGCAGTAAATGAGCAACTAATGAAGTTACAGAATCTGTGCTCCAGCACAGAACAGTACATATCCACAGCGGAAAGGAAGAACAAACGGACACACTTCAGGACGCCCAATGTGATCACGCACCTCCCTGCAAGCATCAATCTCCTACTAATCATACAAGTGGTCTAACTCCTTGCCTAGAGTGAAAGAAGCCATTGATCACTGGAGGTTCTTCCTGTACATGGGAACAGCATAAGAGCAAATTGTTTTCTGGCTCAGGTCTCCATTGTAACAAGATTCAGTGCTGTTCAGGGACTTGCATGCTAAATCTGGAGATTTTGCAACAGTGAATCTAAGATTCCAACACAACATCTACTCCAGCAACTCTCCTTAATTCCTATTAATGATCTATCACTTTATGAAAGGTCACAAGACAAATTCAGGCCAAGACAATTCACCAGCTTCTGGGCCAACATAAATACACGCAGACATGCAATTAGAATGAAATATTTGAAAAGTTAATTAGAACTTTTAGTTAGAGCCCTTAATGGACAATCACCATAAACATGCATTAAGAGTCCAAGTTACATCTAGATTCAAGATTCTAAATTGTTTAATGTAATTTCCAGTGCACAAATATAAAAGAGAACAAAATCATTGTTGTTCCAGACCCGATGCAGCATAAAAAAACACAATAAGATAAAGAACACAATAATAAAAACACACTAAAATAGAAATATGCAAGATAACTTATATACAAAGATTGATCATATGTCCATAAAGAGACTCAAGGCACAGGAGTGTCTGCACATAATGTGACCCTCACAAGAAATGATAAAGTAGTGGTGGTCGGTTGGGTGGAGGAGTGGGTTAGTGGGAGGTGGTGTTGATCAGCCCTACTTTTTGGGAAAAGTAACTGTTTTTGTGTCTGGTGATCCTGGTGTGGATGCCTACTCCCTGATGGGATTGGAACAAACAGTCCATGAGCAGGTTCGGTGGGATCCTTCGTGAAGTTGCTGGCACTTTTCCTGTACTTTTCTGCATATGGCAAGTAGACTGGTGCCAATGAGGAGTTGGGAAATTTGACCAGTTGTTGTAGAGTCTTCCAGTCTGCGACAGTACAGTTTCTGTACCGAGCAGAGATGTAGCATGGTAGGATGCTCTCTACTACACATCTGTAGAAGGGCATGAGATGTGATAGGTATAGTCCAGCTCTCTTCAGTGTCCTCAGAAAGCAGAGGCACTGGTGAGCTTTTCTGACTGAGTAAAATGTGTTTTGGGACCATGAGAGGTTGGTTGTATGTGAGGTGCATTTCCAGGAATGTGAAAATACTTGCAGTTTCCACTGCTGTGTCACAGATGTAAAGAGGCTGGTGCAAGTTCTTCTTCGTGTTGTTGACATTGAGGAAGATATTGGGCGTCAGGCCCCAAGCTCTTCCACCTCCTCTCTTTTGGCCATCTCATGATTGTTGGTGATGAGCCCCACCACTGTTCGGTCATCGACGAACTTGACAATGTGACTACTCGGATGCTTGGCTGTGCAGTCCTGTGTGAGCACAGAGCGCAGCAGCGGGCTCGGCACACACTTCTATGGGGCACCCGTGTTGAGGATGATGGGAGGTCATGATTACTTACCGATGTACTAGTTCCTGATCACAATAAACCTTTCAACTTTGGAGCAGCACAACGGCTCAGCTGTAAAGCTGCTACCTCTCACCTCCAGCAACCCAGGTTCAACTCCAATCTATTGCGCTGTCTATGTGAAGCTTGCAATTTCTTCTTGTGATTTCATAGGTTCCCTCTGGTATCGGAAAGATGTGCAGGTTGGTAGGTTAATTGTTCTCTGTAAATTGGCCATAGTGTGTTGGTGAGTGGCGGAATTGGTAACAGGGAGGATTGAGGTATGAGTGGGAAATACAATAGAATTATGATTAGTCTGATTGGTTACTTGATGATCATTAAGAAAGTGCTGGAATTTCCCAGTGGCATTCCAAATGCTCTTTCTCCAATTTCAGCTTTAACCACACAAACTTGTGGGACCACTAGAAGAAGAACCCTAGTATGAGGGAGATGCAGGAAACCGCAGCTGTGGAGACCTGGAGCAACAACCTGCTGGGGGAATTCGTGGATTGAGCAGATCTGCGGGAGGAAAGGAACTGCTGGCATTTCAGGTTCTAATGCAAGGTTTGGACCTGAAATGTCGTCATACAGATTGTTTGTAGGACTTTGTGTCTTTCTCTAGGGTAAACAGAGCGAGATCTCTCTTTAGTGCATATGATCATATTTACAATATCTCGCCTCTGAGACATAGTTCCAATTGCAGTTTTGCTGAGATCCCTTGGCATACTCTTTTCTCAAATTTGGGAGACAAGATTGCAAACTTGTGATGACAGTTCTTCGCCACCAGCTGATGGAACATCAGCAGGGATTCCATCTGCTCCTGAGGTCATGTTGGTCTTTCCAACATTTTGGCATTCAGGGATGGTTGAGAGACTGGCCTGGATAATCAGTAGTGGGGTGAGTTCAGGGATGTCAATGTCAATGACTGAGTCACGGTTGAGAAGTTGTTCATAGCATTTTTTCCAGGGGATGCTATTTGTCATTAAGTTCAACTCTATTTGGTCTTAGTCACACTTTGGGAGTGAGAGCCATATATGATGTTGATGGCACTGAAGAAACTATGCATGTCATTGTTGTCAGCAGGATATTGGACCTGCTGTGCACTTCCATCCACCAGTGTTCTTTGGGTCATAGGTTTTCAATTAGATCTTGGCCTTCAGGTCCCTGTAGAGTTGTACCATCTGCTTTGAGAGGCTGTGGTAAAGAAACATAGGACATCTGAGAGGGCTTCTGGAGATAAAGGAGATGGTTGGGCACTGATACGTTCTACAGTTCAGTACTTGCCATGGCACAGGTGCTTCAGTCGTCTTAATAATCTCTTTCTCAGACAATGATTATCATCTAACAAGTAACAGTGCCTGCATCAGAAGTATCACCATAACATCTCTGGCAACGCACGGTACAACAAGACTATATACAGTATATATATTCCACGCTGTCAGGAGGAAAACTCCTGGAAATAGTTTTCCTTACTCCCTCATGCCTTGCCAGATGATTACACCTTTTCAGACCACGGCATTGAAGATGTCCTGGGGGATCAGTTTGTCTTCCCTGGGACGTGAGGCCAGATTCTTTATAGGACTGTATACGGATATGACCAACACACCAGCATGTATATCCACTGTGTTCTCAAACTGTAAGTGGCAACACCAGCTCATTCCAATTCCAACTCCGAGAGCCTTGACCCACCTGCTCCTTGACCCAAATGAACTTTTTAATCCTGCTGCCCCGATAGAGAAGGCTCACGGAGTTGTGCACTTGCATTCATAGTTTGGATTCAATGTTCACAAAAACGTGACTGTTGCACTGCAACCTCTTTAAGTCTTGCAACCGAGGCGGTAAGCTTTCCAGTTCTTTGTGCCACCTTCCTGTTTGCAACATGTGCGGCTCTCAAATTACCTAAACAGCGGTGCGAGAAAATTTACCAAGCAAGATAACTTCTAGAATCAAAGTCTACAAGGGAGGGGAGTATGTGTGAGTGTCTAGCCACATAAACACTGTGACTGAAAGACCAGGTCAGAGACCTAAATTATTCACTGCCCACGAGGTATAAACCAGGACTATAACGGAATATATTTCACTTGCCTGGATGACTGCAGTTGCTTTAATCCCCCCTCTGTAGAGTGCATTTCAGTGACTCACCCAGTTTACTGATGCAGAACCTTCCCAACCCCACACCTCTACTACGATGAAGGACCAAAGCTGATTGGGAACACCACCATTTTCAGGTTCTCCACCATATAACAAACCACCTTGACTTGGAAACATATCCTTTCTCACTGGGTCTACATCATGGAACACCTTCTGCAGAAACACTGTGGGAATACCTTCTCCAGTGCACTATTGCAGGTTAGAAACATGGCTTGCCACTACTATAAGGGCAATTAGGAGTGGGTGATAAATGCTGGCTCTGCTTGCATCCCAAAACACACAAAAAAAAGAACACATCACCGAGGATCTCACTTGTCTGGGTGGTGAAAAACAGCTCCTCTTTCACCTCAGACGGTTGAAGAGCTTCGGCATGAATCCCCAAATCATAAGGACTTACTACAGGGGCACAGTTGAGAGCATCCTGACTGGCTGCATCACTGCCTGGTATGGGAACTGTACTTCCCTCAATCGCAGGACTCTGCAGAGAGTGGCGCAGACAGCCCAGCACATCTGTGGGTGTGAACCTTCCACTATTCAGGACACTTATAGCGATAGGTGCGTATAAAGGGCCCAAAGGATCATTGGGGACCTGCGTCACCCCAACCAGAAACTGTTCTAGCTGTTACCATCCAGGAAACGGTACTGCAGTATTAAAGCCAGGACCAACAGGCTCCGGGACAGCTGCTTCTACCAGGCCATCAGACTGATTAATTCATGCTGACACAATTGTATTTCTATGTTATATTGACTCTCCTGTTGTATATCTTAGTGTACATACTATTTATTACACATTACTATAATTTGCACATTCAGACGGAAACGTAAAGGTTTTTACTCCTCATGTATGTGAAGGATGAAAGGAATAAAGTCAATTCAACATACAAACATATGAATTTATAACCTTTTCAATGCTGATTTAGTAATTGCTTCATTACTGTCACTTTTACTGAAATACAGTGAAAAGCTTTGTTCTACATGCCATCCAGTCAGAGTTAAGACACAGATCAGCAACAATTAACAGGGATGCCCATATAGGCTTGAGGGTTTAAGAGTCCTGCTCCAGTTACTAGATAATAAATTATATAAAATTCATGAATGACTGAATTTTGTACGTGATTCCATATGAAGGAAGCAATAACCCTTTCCCACACAAGTGTAAATTAGTGTTTCCTTTGACAGTAAGTATTGCACTTCTGAGAGTGACTGGTATTGTTACTAAGCATTGCCTTAGGTAACTGGAGTGAAATGCAAAGGGTAAATGTCACACCAATATGGCATTGTAACATACGAGAGCAGTGATGACCCAGGGTGAATCTCTAGACTATGTTGATTTAGCTATCTTACACCCCTGACAGCATCTAGCATTAAAGTTACCTTTTGTCCCAAAAGGCTGAAGGAGAAAGTAGCAAAGTAGTTACCAGGATTCCTCTTTCTAATCAGTGATTCATCAAATCCTCGGAGAAATTGTTTATATTTGACACTGGAGAACAGGATTAGAGTTATCTATGGGAACTTGCCCCTTACTCTTACACAACTCACTACAGAGAGGCAGGGAGAGGGTATATGTGTGTGTGTTTCCTCCTCACCTGGTTTCACTATGACCTGCTAGCTTGTCCTCCCTCCCCTCCTCTCTACTTCTTATTCTGGCTTCTTCTCCCGTTCCAGTGCTGATGAAGCGTCAAACCCAAAAACACTGACTATTTATCAGCATCCAGAGACGCTGCGTGATGCTGAGTTTCTCTAGCATTTTGTGTGGGTTCCTGTGCATGTGTGTGTATGTCTTCCTTCATCCATAAATAATGAGAATTTGTACCCAGATGTTACATGCAACTGGATACACATGCCAAATTATCTTAAGGAGAAATTCACAGTTAACACACTGACCCCCCCCCCTCCAACCATCTCTCCTCTTTTCATCATGATTGATAAATCCTGACAGTCCACTTAAGACCATTTGGAAATTTACTGAAGATAAAGAAAGGTGTGCAGATTCTACCACACTAGAGGTAGTTAGCGTCACTTCAGAGCTGTAGATTGTTGAGCACCTCCGCTCCAACAGCAAAAAGCAGAATTTCCTGGTGACCAACCATATTTATTCCTATCCCCATTCCTGGTCCAACATATTGGTCTATGGCCTCCTCTTCAGCCATGAAGAAGCCACTCTCAGGTCAGAGGAGCAACACCTCATATTCCATCTAGGTTGTCTCCGATTGATAACATGAACATCAAGTTCTCCAACTTCCCCCTTCTCCAATTTCCCCTTCACCTTTCCCTCTTTTTCATTTCCCCACTCTTCTCCTTTTTCTTGTAAAGTTTAATGGCATCTGCATCAGATGTATTACCACCACCTAATGAGGTGGAGTGTGGAGCAAAGAG
This sequence comes from Hemitrygon akajei, assembly GCF_048418815.1. Taxonomy (NCBI): domain Eukaryota; kingdom Metazoa; phylum Chordata; class Chondrichthyes; order Myliobatiformes; family Dasyatidae; genus Hemitrygon; species Hemitrygon akajei. The sequence goes on along the minus strand of NC_133133.1, from coordinate 23,732,742 downwards.
ACAGGAAGTATATCCACTAAATTACACCCCTCAAAAGAAATTCAAAAAATATCCAGAAGTCAAATGTTTTCAGAAAGTTAAATATGCATTTATATAATTACAATGGCAGTGATATCCTAACAAACTTTAAACTGTGTCTGTCCCAAAGATCTCAATTTAGCAATTAAATATTTTGTTTGCACTTCATTGGAACTGCATTCAAACATTATATGCCATATGGCCTCTTACTCCTTCTCTTCACCTGCTTATCACCCCCTCCTTCCCTTTCTCCCATGATCCATTCTCCTTTCTTATCAATTCCTTCTTCTCCAGTCTTTAGCCTTTTCCACTTATCACCTTCCTGCTTCTTGCATCATCAACCCACCTGGCTTTACCTGTGATCTTCTAACTTATCATCCTCCCCTTCCTCCTACCTTCTTATTCTGACATCGTTCCCTCTTCTTTTTCAGTCATGATGAAGATTCTCCACCTAAAATGTCTACTATTTATAAACTTCCATAGATGCTGCTTGGGTTTAACCAGCAATCTATGTGTAACACACACAAAGTGCTGGAGGAACTCAGCAGGTCAGGGAGCAACTATGGAAAAGAGTACAGTTAATGTTTTGGGAAAAGGGGATGGGGAATAGTGAAGGGGGGGAGCATTACCGGAAGTTCGAGAAATCGATGTTCATGCCACCAGACTGGAGACCACCCAGACGGAATATAAGGTGTTGCTCCACCAACCTGATTGCGGCTTCATCATGACAGTAGAGGAGGCCACAGAACATTCTGTTGGTTGCTCTGGATTTTCAGTATCTGCAGAATGTCTTGTATTTATAAAGAAACATTAATAGGTATCTCTTCACTTCCTTTCTTCTAATTAACCTATTCTGTTAATCAGATAATGTTAACAAAGAGTCTGGCCTTTGTAGGACCTTTCTAATCAGATAAGAAGATCTGTCCTCTTTGAAGGACAAACGTTTACAAAAAGGTCTGAAAAAGCAAATATATGGCACCATTAGGAAGCTGTCAGATTGCAATTTGTCAGATTGCAATTTATATCTCCTTGACTCTGGAGTTTAGCTGGGTGAGCAAACAATCCAAAATTGTTTTCAGGTATGATTTCCAATATCATTAAATTGCTTAAATACATATTTATTTACCTTCTGCTCATGATAAGATATATTTTTAGCCAGAGGGCGGTGAATCCTTGGAATTCATTGCCATGAACCTCTGTGGAGGCCAAGTCATTGGGTATAATTAAAACGGATGTTGCTAGGTTTTTGATTAGGCAGGGCATGAAAGGATATGGGGATACTGATAGGTCTACTTAGCACGAAGAGAGACCAATCAGGATGCTCCCTCTTGCTCTCGCTCTTCCTCTGCTTCTCCCTCTTAAAAATATTGATTTCCAGGATATTGTACTGTATATAATTTATGGGTGTCAGGGAGCTGCTATCAATATATAACCATATAACAATTACAGCATGGAAACAGGCCATCTCGGCCCTTCTAGACCGTGCTGACATGGAAGATATGTAGGAGACTCCCGGAACTTCCGGGAGAGGTGGGATGTCTGTGAACAAACCTTTGAACAGACTTAATGGGCTGAAAGGCCTAGTTCTGCTTCTATGTCTTATGGTCTAAAATGATAGGAAATGAACACTGGACAGTTCATCACAATTTGTATACAAGAATCTTCCCACTAAGGATTGTGTTCAAACTAATGTATCCTGTATACATTCATGTGTGTCACAAGCAAGAGAAAGCTCAAAAGGCTAATCTGTTCTTTAATGAACGAAGCTAATCTCATCTTTAATGAACGAGTTTTAAAGCTATCGATAGAGAGAATCGCACCTTATTAATATGATAATACACAGCAAAGTAAGTCACTGGTTACAATGTGATTATTTGTGAAGTATCTAGAATATATATTAATTGAAATATATAGAAGGATACTAGAAAGAGGCCAAAGCTTGTCAAAAACAAGGTGGAAGAAAGAATGATGAAGTCATTTTAACTTAAAAGCTATCATTTTAAAATGAGTGCTCAACAAGCAGTTCCAGGAGTTTACATACTCAATTCTTAGAAGATTTGAAAAGGCTACTTTAAAAAGCATATGGGAATCCTTGGTTTTATAAATAGAAGCACCAAATACAAAAGCAAAGATGTGATATAAAACCTTTATCACCAGTTAGGCTTTAGATTCAGTACTGTTTCAAATCTGGATTGCTAACCTAAAATAAGATGTCAAAACCTTGGATAACAATATTTGCAAAAGCAACTTGACCAAACATTTATCAGATGCATAAACATTTGGTCCATTTCTTTCCCAGAGATGCAGCCTGACCCGCTGTGTGTTTCCGGATCTTCATGTTTTAATTTTGCATTTCCAGCATCTTCGCTCTTTAGTTGGAACAATCCCAAGAATGAAGGTCCCATTAGTTTGAAGAGGAGAAACTGGGATTGTTTTCTTCATGACAGAAGGGGGGAGGGGGGGGTTTAGAGGTTGATAAAGGGTGTTCAGAATCATGAGGAACAACTGAGATTGAAATTACTTCCACAGAAGAGAAGAGCCAACAGATACAAGAGAATTGGCAAAAGAACAAGGGGTCAAGTGAAGAAATTTTCATAATGACAGTTGTTACGATCAAAGCATCGCCTGAATGCATATTGGCAGTGGATACAATAGTAACCTTCAAAGCAGATTTAACCAGTATGAAGTAGAACTATTGCACATGGGCCGAGTAAGTGGAGAACTTATTAAAAAAAGACAGTGCAAGTATGATAGGCCAAATTATTTCCTTCTGGACTACATGATACTAAGAAACCACACCTGGTGAAGCAGTTGATCCGCTGATACTTTTGTTTCTGAGGAAGTCAACTTTCATATATCTTTTGTTGATAAAGTAGCTCAAAAAATCAAGAAAAATATATCTAATGTGGTACAAATTTAAATGGGCCCGGCCCACAGGCCTTCAGGTGAAGTTAGTACCAAATTAGCTGAACTCGAAAGAAAGGTTCAATCTTTCTGCTCTATGGAGGTGGTGTGAGGAGGAATGCTCTCTCCTATTGTCCACTCTTTTCTCCTGTCAGGTTCTTTCTTCCCCAGCCTTTGACCTTTCCAAACCACCTGGCTTCATCTATTTCCTTCCAGCTAGAGTCTTTCTCCCTCTCCCCATCTTTTCATTCAGGCATCTTCCCCCTTCCTGCCCCATCCTGATGGGGTCTCAGCCCGAAACATCAGCTGTTAATTCTGTCCATTGATGCTGCTGAGCCTGATGAGTTCCTCCAGCATTTTGTGTGTGTTGCAATCAATTCTTCAGTTCATGTTAACTGTCTGTCGGAAGAGTACAGGTAACATTTTATTTTACATTCCAGTAAGATCATAGTACAGTGCATTTCCCAAATGGCGAAAAAATGGGAGAATAGACTGGCAGGCTAACAGAAACAGAAGATAGGCAGAAGTAGCAAACATGAAGAAATCTGCAGATGCTGGAAATTCAAACAACAACACACACAAAATGCTGGTGGAACACAGCAGGCCAGGCAGCACCTATAGGGAGAAGCATTCCTATAGATGCTGCCTGGCCTGCTGTGTTCCACCAGCATTTTGTATAGGCAGAAGAAGTTTTATTTTCTGATTGGCAAGATGAGATATGTGGTACATCACAGGAAATGGAGCTGAGTGAGGCCTGATCTTTTCAATTTATATAGATAGGTTAATTAAGTGGGCATAGATCAGGAAAATGGAATATAATATGAGAAAATGTGTATTTGTTCAATTTGGTAGAAAATAATTTAAGAAAGCATTATGTACATTGTGATAAGTTCTATTATGCAGAAGGATTTGGGTGTCCAAATGTATGATTCACAAAAGGTTAGTAAACAGGTAAAGCAAGAAATTAGGAAAGTTATTTGTTGTTGCTGGGAGAATTGAGTAGAAATTAGGGAAATTACGTGTCAGAATCATTGGAACTGGAATTTGAATTTGTCACAAGAACCAATGACAATGAAAAACTTGTCTTGCATACTATTCTTACAGATTAAATCATTACACAGTGTATTGAAGTAGAACAATGTAAAATAATAACAGAATGCTAAAAGCTACAAAGAAAGTGCAATGCAGTTAAACAATGAAGTGCAAGATCATGACAAGGTAGATTGTGAGGTCAAGAATCCATCTTATCATACAAGAGTCTAATAAGAGGTGGGTGGAAGTTGTCCTTTAGCCCACAGCTGGCATACATGTTTTATATTTGTGTCCTTATTTAAATGAGGATAATAATGCACCACGAGTTTAGTAAAAGGTTTATTACATTCTCACTTGGAATGGGTAGGCAGCTATTAATGACTGGAAGAGCAAGGTGAAGCTTGATTGAGACATTCAGGACCCCGAAGAAGGATGTGGAGAAAATTTTTTCCTCTTTAGTACGGGAATGGGGAACTAGGGGTATCTGTTTTAAACAAAAAGGTGTTGTTCATTCAAGACAGATAAGATTTTTGTTTGCTTTCAGAGGTAATGAGCATTTGAAACTCTCTTCTGTAAGGACTGATGAAAGCAGAGTCTTTGAATATATTTAAGACAGCCGCAGACATAGAAAATTCTCAAACATGATTGTGAAAGGTTAGTACGGGCAGACAAGGGTGCCATGTTACATATTGCTAAAGGTGACACTATTACAGCTAAGCACATTGGAATTTGGAGTTCAGTTCTGGTGACCTCTGCAAGCAAGCCTGTATATTCCTTTCTGTTTGCACGTGGACTTCCTCCAGTTTCCTCCCATAGTCCAAAGATGTGCCGGTTAGTATGTTTATTGGTCAGTATAAGTTCTCCCGTCATTAGGCTACGGTTAAGTTGGTGGGTTGCTGGCGGCACGGCTCGAAGGGCCAGAAGGGCCTATTTTGCACTGTATCTCTAAATAAATTAATAAATAAAAGAAATGTAGTGATGGGGTTATAATCAAATTTTTAAATGCAGATCAGCCTTGAGTGAACAAGTGGCTTATTCCTGTTCCTAATGTCTCTGATTGCACAGTATAATGTACCGAACAGTGCATGTATGTCTATTATTCAAGTCAATACAAGGCTAATTTCAAATTTGAAGATTGGTATTTTTCGTTAATCAAAGGTAGTAAGATGAGGGGGAAGTGGTTGAATGGAGATAGGTTATAGATCAGCAATGATTGTATTGACTGGTTATAAAGTCTCACGAAGCTAAAAGTCTACTTCTGCTCCTAAGAATCAACCCATTCAGCTAGAAAGGAAAAGCAGAAACAATCATAATCAGAGAGCACTACAGCACAGAAACAGGCCCTTCAGCCCATCTAGTCCATGCTGAACTATTATTTGGTTTATTTATTTTACTTAGAGATACAGTGTGATATAGGCCATTCCGTGATTTCATGCTATGCCACCAGCAACTCACCGATTTAATCCTAGCCTATTCACGGGAAGCTTTCCGATGACCAATTAACCTACTAACTGGTATATCTTTAAACTGTGGAAAGAAGCTGTAGCACCTGGAGCAAACCCACACATTCCACAGGGCGGACATACAAACTCCTCACCAAGGATGCTGGGGTTGACCTCTGAACTCTGATGCCCGGAGCTGTAATAGCACAGTGCTAGCTGCTACACGACCACAGCACCCCATCTGCCTAGTCCCATCGATCTGCACCTGGACCACAGCCCTCCACTATTATCCAAACTTCATTGAAATGTTGAAATTGAACCCGCATCCACCTCTTCTGCTGGCAGCTCGTTCCGCACTCTCACCGTCCTCTGAGTGAAGAAGTTTCCAGTTAGGTTACTCTTAGACATTTCAACTTTCACACTTAACCCACGACCTGTAGTTTTAACCTCAGTGGAAAAAGCCTGCTTGCATTTACACCATCTATACCGCTCACAATTTTGTATACCTCTACCAAATCTCACCACATTCTCCTACACCCCAGGGAATAAAGTTCAAATCTATTCAAATTTTCCCGAACTCTGGCCCTCAAGTCCTGACAATACCCTGGTAAATTTGCTCTGTACTCTTTCAGTCTTTCAGAAAATGGGAAACTCTAGGGATTGTATCGTACAATAGAGACCGCAATCCGTCTGGAGGTAGTATAAGTAGCTAAAAGTAATTTGCGGAACAGTACGTAGGTCATTAAGCCTCATATGTAATACATGCTTTCAAGTAAACATGAAATGACAATGTATTCAATGCTGTAAAAACAGTGTACAGGAAACCGTGTAGATATTAGGAAGCAATTGCTATGCTCACATAGTAGGTGGACATGCTAGTGCCAAATGGGAGGTAATTACAATGAACTGATTGGCAGATGATGGAAACAATAGTATTTGACCTGAACTAATGTCACACCTTGGGCCTTGATGCACCATCAATAACTCACGCTGAGACTTAGGAAGCGAGATATCGGCTTTTATTGACTGGAAGAATAAACAACACTACATCCTGGGGAAAATGAGGGAGAGCAGCAGCCCACAGTCGCCTTTATACAGGAGCCACAGGAGCAGTCAGACAGGTATATCTAGTTCACCTTGGGCCTAGTCCATTGTTGAGGAGCACCTCACCTTCTGGTTCCTCAAAGCCTATTCACTTTCCTCACCCCCAACACTGTATTTTGTGCAGAGTTCAACAGTACAATGAGCACTGTTATATGGAGCAATTTAGAACAAGGACTTTAGATCCATCTGTAAGAAAACCTTGTCTGTGGCACTCTGTTGACACAATAAAAGCTAGACCACCAGAACACATCAACTCTAAAACAGTTAAGCTCATTAGCAGCCTTTGATTTTGGAAACATAATAATTGTGGATATAGCCAAAATTAACAGAAAACATTGTGATGGTTTACTGAAGGACAATAGTTGTCCTGATATCAATGGTGCTGGACTCAAGACAAAATAGCAATTTGGGGGATGTGCACTGATTCTGAAAAATGGTTCCATTGATGTCGGTGGAACAAATTTTAAAAGCCAGATTACAATTCTCAGACGCTATATCATGCATTTAAAAGTAAATTAAGGATGATTCTGCATTATTTGCAGTTCTATTATAATTATACAGTACATCTTGGCTAACCCCATCATTATGGTGTTTCAGGTGAAGTGTATAAAGTTATAGTTATAAGAGCCACAATGCTATTTCTAGTAACAGAAAACTAATACGACTGATATGGTTCTAACATTCAGGAAAAACATCAACGCACTTCAAATGCCTGAGAGCTACAAGGGCACAGGGAGGATCACATTGGTGAATTAGCCTCAATACCATTCACACTGAACAGCAAGGCCTACTGGTTGCTAAGCAACAGAAAGGCTGACACTGCAGTGATTTGGAAGCAGGCACTGGCGCAGTCTCATTTCATATGGAGAGCAAAGGTCCCACATTGTAACTTGTGTATCCCCCTCCCCCCCCAAGAGATTATTAACAATAGTGTTAAGATCGTAATGTGTTTGATACTTTCACCAGAAGATTAGTCAGAGTCATTGCATCAAACAACACAGAAGGGTCCTTCCACCCAACATGCCCTTCCACCTCTCGACACTAATCCCATTTACGCCATCACTATGTACTTCACCCTGCCATGTTTGCATATTTTTAATATTGTCCAGTCTACTTCCAATCACTCTATGGCTGGACTGCTGTTGCTTAGTCCATGCTAACTTCCCCCCTCGCTCTGTCCATCACTACTCCTGGTTCACCTTACACGATCCGATAGGCTACTAACCTTTCAGGTCACTCGAGCCCTGCCCCACCTCTTCCCTTTTGCGTCGGCACGAGCTCCAGCTGGCCGGGTCTGCTTTCATTCTGGATCCTCTGCTGCACCTCAGGCCTTAAAAGTCTCAGGCCTTGCTTCGCTCTGCTCTTCTCAGACTGCTCCAGCTTCACCCAGCGCTCTACCTCAACGCCCTTCACTTCCTGCGACCCAGGGCTGATTACTGTTGCACATTCATTGCTTGGTTGCTCCTTCACTCTGCCTCTCCCTGTCACAGGTCCACCCTACATGGTCTGCTGGACACTACCTTGCCATAGTTCTTTCAGGTCAGTATCAGGTTCGATATCACTGACCTATGTGGTGAAATGTCTTGTTTCGCAGCAGCAGTACTGTACATTGCAATACATAATAATATAAAACCATATAAATGGCAATATATAATTAAATATGTAGTGCAAAAAGAGAGCAAAAATAGAAGTGAGGTAATGTACAAGGGTTCATCGTCCATTAAGAAATTTGATGGCAGAGTGGAAGAAGAAAGCCCTTAACTCCGAGTGGAGTCATCGGGACGCCATTGTGACGGCGTTTTTTAGCATGTTTTCTTGTTTTTACGAGGCCGAGTTGCTAACACAATGCTCAACCCAGCACGGCTGGAAAGCGTGCAAGGGAATGGGCTAGATTTGCCTTCGCTCCGAAGTCCGGCGCTGATGTCACTACGCCATCAGCCAGCTAGAGTGAAGAAGCTGCTATTAAATTGTTAAGTGAGTGCCTTCAGGCTGCTGTACCTCCTCTACTTTCTGTGAAGGCTAAGGAAAGTCCATCTCCCACCCCCCATCTTCATCACATTCTACAGGGGTTGTATTGAGAGTATCCTGAGCAGCTGCATCACTGCCTGGTTTGAAAACTGCACCTTTTCTGATTGCAAGACCCTGCAGCAGATAGTGAGGTCAACTGAGAGATCACTGGGGTCTCTCTTCCCGCCATTACGGACATTTACGTGACACGCTGCATCCGCAAAGAAAACAGCATTATGAAGGACCCCACGCACCCCTTATACAAACTCTTCTCCCTCCTGCCATCTGGGAAAAGGCACCGAAGCATTCAGGCTCTCACAACCAGACTATGTAACAGTTTCTTCCCCCAAGCTATCAGACTCCTCAATACCCAGAGCCCAGACTGACACCTTACTGCCCTATTGTCTTGTTTATTATTTATTGTAATGCCTGCACTGTTTTGTGCATTTTGTGCAGTCCTGGTAGGTCTGTAGTCTAGTGTAGTTTTTTTTCTGTATTTTTTTTACGTAGTTTAGTCCAGTTTTTGTACTGTGTCATGTAACACCATGGTCCTGAAAAAACGTCTCAATTTTACTATGTACTGTATCAGCAGTTATGACAATAAAAGTGACTTGACTTGACTTGACTCCTCGATTAAAGCAATGAGAAGAGGGCATGTTGGTGGTTGGGAGTCCTTAATGATGGATGTCACCTTCTTGAGGCATTGCCTTTTGAAGACATCAATGCTGAATTTGCAACTTCCTGCAGCTTTTTCCGATCCTGCGCAGTGAGCACTCCATACCAGATGGTTTTGCAACCAGTTGAAATGCTCTCCGCAGTTACCTCTGTAGAAATGTGAAAGTCTTTAGGTGACATGTCAAGTCTACTTAAACTCCTAATAAAATATAGCCATTGTTATACCTTGCTTCTAATTGCATCAATACGTTGTGCCCTGGAGAGATCTTCAGAGATGTTGACACACGGGAACTTGAAACTGCTCACCCTTTTCGCTGCTGATCCCTCGATGAGGACTGCTGTGTGTTCCCTTGACTTCCACCTCCTGAGGTCCACAATCATTTCCTCGTTCTTACTGATGTTGAGGTCCACCTGAGCTCCACCCTGCCGGATCCACTCCCAGTGTGCCAATTCTAATACAGTGCATCCTCACCAATTTTGGCATTGGCTGATCACCCGGCACCTTCTTCACTTTCCACGGTCCACTTCCACTCAGCCTGCTTGACCCTGTTGTTCATTACTATTCATTACTTAGTTGTCTCCTTGTCCTGTTCATTCGTGCTCTTGGTTCACTCTACATGGTCTGCTAGGTCATTGCCTGCAAAAAGGCAGGTATTGAATCTGTCTATCATAAATACGGATTCTCCACAAACAAAAATTGCCACACTTCAACACAGTAGAAAGCTACTGCGTACAAGGTAGACCCTGGCCACCTTCCACAGAAACTCAGCAATCTGTTGGCATTGAGCAATATTATTATATTATATGGGAAAAGAGTGAAAATTATCCTGTAATCCTGATCAATATAGCTCCATACTTATATCATTGTGTGGAAGGCAAAATAGAAAAAAAGGTCCAGGCCACACACCACCAGGTTCAGGAACAGTTTTTACTCTTCAACCATCAGCCTCCTCAACCAGAGGGGAAACTTCATTCAACTCCACTTACCCCATCACTGAACTTGTCCCACAATCTACGGTTCACTTTCATGTTCTCAATATTTATTGTTTATTTATTTATTATTTCATGTTTTTCTTTCTTTTTTTATTTGCACAGTTTGTTACCTTTTGCACTGGTTATCTGCCCTGTTGGTGCAGTTTTTCACTGATTTGATTATGGCTATTGGAAATAAATTTCAGGGTTGTATACGGTAACATGTATGTAACAAATTTGATAATAAATTTACATTGAACATAGAAAATAATTAAATGTGGCCCTCAGCATCAATGAAAAAAACATTTTAAATTCCATAATAACTAGGCAGCCAATATTTAATTTTTGATTGATATCCATGATCCTGCATGTAAAATTGCACTAGATCATTATGCATAAAGTTAGAAACAAAAAGGCATACTATTTTTGCTAAATTGCATTGACATGGCTGTTAATTCTTTTATGCTTTGGCTTGTATTGGGTATCTATTACTACACAAATTTGAATGTGATTTGGAAACTAATCACAGAATAAATTGTGACATTGATTGCTGCATTGGTGCTGCTTCATGTAACTATACTGAGCTTGTCAATTTCATCAACTTTGTCTCTAACTTCCACTCTGCCCTTAAATTCACTTGGTCCATCTTTGACATCTCCCTGATCTCTCTGTCTCCATCTCTGGGGACAGACTGCCTGCTGATATATTTTAATCCTACTGATTCTCACAGCTACCTGACAATAAACCTTCTTATCCTGCCATTTGTAAAAATGCCATTCCTTTACTCAGTTCCTCCGTTTCAGCTATATCTGTTCTTAGGATGAGGCTCTCCATTCCAGAACATCTGAGATGTTCTCCTTCTGTGAAGAATGGGGTTTCCTTTCCCCTACCATTGTTGCTGCCCTCACCCACATCTCCTCCACTTCACAGACACCTGACCTCACCCCACTGTCTGGCTGCTATAACAGCAATAGACTTCTTTACCTAGCACCACATGAGTGTCCGTATCTAGCACACTATTCTCCACAGTGTCTTCCATCTTCAACAGCATCCTACTAGTAAATACATATTTCCCTCCACAAACTCCTTTGAGCTTTCTACAAGGATCGCTTTGTGGCTCCCCACTTACCCCTTCTCTTCTCATCACCTTCCTATCCCCTCGTCTGGTGTCCCTCCTCCTTCCCTTTCTGCCATGACACACTTCCCTATCCTATCAGATTCCATCCTGTTTAGTCCTTTACCTTTTCCACCTGTCACCTCCCGGCTTCTCACTTCATACCCCCTCCCCCACCAACACCTTCCCCCTCATCTGGCCTCATCTGCCAACTTGTACTCCTTCTGCTCCCCCCGCCTCCTTATTCTGGCCTTTTCCCACCTCTTTCCAGTCCTGATGAAGGGCCTTAGCCCAGAACACTGACTGGTTATTCCTCTCTGTGTCTCCTGCCGCGTTCTCCCAGCATTTTGCATCTGTTACTCTGGATCTCCAGCATCTACAACGTCTCTTGTATTTAAAATCTCACGACATAATAAACCTGGTTCTGATTCTATCAGTCCTTGTCATGAGGATGATTGAGTCAGTGAGGCTTCAGATGAAACATAATGTTTAAGCATAACAACATTTTTTAGAAAGTTAACTCCTATTGTGCCAGGAAGATTTAAAAGTACATTCACATCAATTGGATAGAGTCAGAGAATAACGTATTGATGATGTGAAAATACTGTAACTTCACCACATTCCTCCAACTCTTCTGAGCTAAATATGCAGTCCCACGCTGGCATATCTTTATTGATACTGGTAAAGACACCTCTAGTAGCACTGCCCTAACCCCACCTCAGGTAGGAAGCAAACTCTTGGCAGGTGTTTCAACATAGTTCGGGGGGACTACAACAGCCATGTCTAATTCTATTCACACCCAACAAGGGCTCCTTATAGAAAGAATTCTACTTTGCCGGTGCTGCTGCTGGCTTATTTACTCCATCCTGATCAGAGGCACCATTCCCGCCTTCAATTTCTGGATTCTTAACCCTTATCTCAGCAAATGTTTGGTGAAAGACCAAACTTGAACCTTGAACTCAGCTGGTATTTATGGAATGCTGGCAGCATAAGTTGTTGATCTATTTGAGCCATTAGATTAAGAGTTATTTCTAGACCATCAAGTGTATTTATGAATCGAGGTACTGGGTTAATTCACTCTATTCCTCATCCTAACCGTTGCTGGGTAAACTCGTTTTCACTGTGTGCACACAGTCTATTTCCCCATTTCATCTTGTATTATATCGTATAATAGTGAATTGTGTGCATATGTGATCTATGGTGTGCCTGTTCTGATACAGTCAAGTCCCTACTCCTTAATCTTTTCCAAGGTATCTGTGCTCATTCAATTCAGGATTCCTGATCAGCCCAATTTAATCGCACCAGATTTATGGCCATACTCCAGCCCAAGGTTTTAAATCTTGTATTCTCTCCTCCATCCCCTGTCATACTTAGCCACTCTCTTCTCCTCTATCTGTCCAGTTGCCTGGATTAAGCAAGTGCTCTCGTATCTCCCTATGTTGATCTACGTCAAGAATTTTTTTCTATTATTCAACTCTGAAGTGGATTGAGATGTTTGGCAATCCTAAACAATGCCGCAGATATCCAAGTTGTCATTAAAACTACAAGCTAGATGAAAGTCTGTTTCATATTAGATAAACAAGCGACTTGCAGATGTTGGAAATCTTGAGCAACACACATAAAGTGCTGGATGAACTCAGCAAGTCAGGCTGTATTTGTTTATTGCCCTCCATTGATTGCTGCCTGAATTGTTGAGTTCCTCCAGCATTGTGTGCATCTGTGTGTGTGGTTTAGTACAAGCACTTGATTCTAATTTCCATCAATATTAGGTCCACTGAAGACAGAGGCATTCTCACATCATATATAATAGATCGGCAAATAGCTAACTAAAACAGTGGGGCGTGCCGTCATTCATTTGCCTATCAGTAAGTTCATCCATCCAGATATTGAATGTTGACCAGCACGGTGATGCAGCTTGCTGAGTTGCTGCCTCACAGCCCCAGTTCACTCCCAATCTTCACTACCACCTATGTGTAGTATGCATATCTTTCCTCTGACCGCATTGCTTTCTGGATGTTCCAGTTTCTTCCCATCACCTGAAGGTTAGTTGGATAATTGGCTGTAAATGACCTTTAGTGTGCAGGTGATTTGTAGAACCTGGGCAGTTGATGGGAGTGAGGGGAGAATAAAAATTGGATCCAAATGACTGCATGATGGTCAATGCAGACACTGGGGGCTGAAGAGTTGGTTTCCCTGCTGTATGAGACCTTGACTCTGTGAGATGTGCACTTGCACTAAATGTAGATCTTCTATTTGTGCTTGCATAAGAGATACAGGCTGGAAGTATTGGCAGGCTATATATTGTTTACGTCTTACTCTTGCAATAACATTTAAATAGATAAAGACTTGACTGAGTAGCAAAATCTGGGTGGAACGGATGAGAATATGGGGATATTAAAAATAGGATTAATCATTAATGTAGAGTTAAAGTACATGGAAATGCCTGTTGTCAATGTAAGTCTTTATCTGCTCAACCTTTTCCCAATAACTCACATCCTCAAATCCCGGCAACATTCTTGTAAAATTTCTTTGTATTCTTTCAATCTTCTTGATATCTGTCCTGTAGGAATGTGACCAACTCTCCACACAATACTCCATGTTTGCCAAAGAAAGTAAATAGACAATAGACAATAGGTGCAGAAGTAGACCATTTGGCCCTTCGAGCCTGCACCACCATTTTGAGATTATGGCTGATCATCTACTATCAATACCCAGTTCCTGCCTTGTCCCCATATCCCTTGATTCCCCTATCCATAAGATACCTATCTAGCTCCTTCTTGAAAGCATCCAGAGAATTGGCCTCCACTGTCTTCCGAGGCAGTGCATTCCAGACCCCCACAACTCTCTGGGAGAAGAAGTTTTTCCTTAACTCTGTCCTAAATGACCTACCCCTTATTCTCAAACCATGCCCTCTGGTACTGGACTCTCCCAGCATCTGGAACATATTTCCTGCCTCTATCTTGTCCAATCCCTTAATAATCTTATATGTTGCAATCAGATCCCCTCTCAATCTCCTTAATTCCAGCATGTACAAGCCCAGTCTCTCTAACCTCTCTGCGTAAAATAGTCCTGACATCCCAGGAATTAACCTTGTGAATCTACGCTGCACTTCCTCTACAGCCAGGATGTCCTTCCTTAACCCTGGAGACCAAAACTGTACACAATACTCCAGGTGTGGTCTCACCAGGGCCCTGTACAAATGCAAAAGGATTTCCTTGCTCTTGTACTCAATTCCCTTTGTAATAAAGGCCAACATTCCATCCAATCCTCAGGAACTGATCCTGAATCTAAGGAACATTGGAAAATGATTACCAATGCATCCGCAATTTCCAGGGCCACCTCCTTTAGTACCCTAGGATGCAGACCATCTGGACCTGGGGATTTGTCAGCCTTCAGTCCCATCAGTCTACTCATCACCGTTTCCTTCCTAATGTCAATCTGTTTTATTTCCTCTGTTACCCTATGTCCTTGGCCCATCCATACATCTGGGAGATTGCTTGTGTCTTCCTTAGTGAAGACAGATCTAAATGTAGAAAGAGCCAAAATAATTCCAAACTTAAGAGACATTCACAACAATCTAAACTGATCTTTACTAAAAATTTTCTAAGTCTCAAAAAAATCAACATGGGGTTCAGTTGAGTTGGATTACCAGCATTTCAGGTTTGGGTCCCGGAATCTAAACCAGAATGGCTACTTTGATAAAGAAAGAGATTCTGCAGATGTTGGAAATCCAGAGAAATATAATATTGTTACATTCTACTGTTTTAATCAGCTTATTGCCTATGCATTAAATATGATGTGAGGATTTCTCTGTCTTCAGTGGACCTAATATTGATAGGAATTAGCACTAACAAGTGCATGTACTAAAAAACAGACATAAATTGCTGGAGGAACTTAGCAGGTTAGACAGCATCAAGGTTAATGAATAAAGAGTAGATGTTTCGGGCCTAGACTGTTTATTCCATTCCGTTGTGTTGCGCCAACATTTTGTGTATGGTATTTTGAATGATGCCTTTTTTAATTGGATATATGGAGTCATGCAAAGTTGACGGCATCAGATCACCTAGTTTTTATAGTCAACAATATTCATATCTTTTGAAAGTGGCTAATTAGTTGAATCTGGAGATTTTATCTTTTTCTAGGCAAGCTGTACAACAGGATTAAACTTTAGACATATTTCACTGTCTTCAATCACATATCTTTCACAAATCTCTATACGGTCTGGATTTTGCAATAACCAACTTTCACACATATCAGATTGAACATTATCCTGATTAAAAAAATCTAGCAATATCTTCATCTTCATTCATGCTTGTCTTTATAAACTATGCCTTGCCCACACGTTTATGATTAATGCAATTTTCCTATATGTCAGATTTAACATTATCTCAATTGGTAAAACCTGGCAACATCTTCATTTTTGTTCAATCTTGTCTTTATATACTATGTCTATCCCACACAGGTATATGGTCAACGAGATCTGAAGAAAATCATCCTGCGGCATTTATGTGCATGATTTTGAATGGAATGTGATTCACAATTGCTGAATTCTCACCTCCTGCTCAAACCTGCCAAATGCTTAATGAATTATTAACGGCATTGGTGCTGAAAACTTTTGCTGGAGAGATACCCCAATTTCACCAACAAAGCTTGGGGGAGGCAGACACGGGACAAGAAATGTGATCAGAACAGAGAACAAATGTGTATCCCCTTTCCCTACTTGTCATACAGAATGAATGCACCATAGAATTACCAGGGAAAATGGCCTCAATCTGTACAATAACACTTCAATGATTTTTCCAAAATTTCTGCATGTTCCTCAGAGTGCACTTTAGTGTTACTACTTTGTGCCAGCTACAACCTCTTCTTCATTATAGGAAACATCTTTAGAGAGGGGGCATAGGCCATATACAGTATCAGGATGCTGACTGAACTAGGGAGAATGTATTAGCTGGACAGGTTGAGCAAGTGAGGGCTTTTCTCTTTGGAGTGAGCAGTACCCTGATAGAGGTGTACAACATTGTAAGAGGCATAGATTGAGTGAATTAGGGTGGAAATGGCTAACAGAAGGGGGAAATTTTTAAGTTGATTGGGAGAAGTCGATTGGGTTGCCAGAGGTAAGTTCGTTACACAGAGAGTGGTGGGTGCAGGTAATGCCCAGCCAGAGGTACTGATAGAGGTAGATGCATAAGGAACATTTAAGAAACTCCTAGATCAGTCCATGGATGATAAAAAAATGGAGGGTTATGTGGGAAAAGGATAGATTGATCTTTGAGTTGATTAAATGGTCAGTACAACATTGTGGGCAGGCGGGCCTGTATTGTGCTATAACACCCAGTCTTTTATATTCTAATATCATTCTTGTGTCAATCACCATCTCCTGCAGATCTTAGTTGACTATAATCCTCTGTCAAGCTGCCTTATTTGGGGATCTTTCTACCAATATTCTTTGCTTTAAATCTTGTTCCATTATCTGTGATCCAACATACAGCCTCTAAGTGTCAGGAAGTCATCCTAGAACAGGTCTCAAATCTCCCAGAATACGTACACAACACTGGAAGAACTCAGCAGGTCAGGCAGCATCCGTGAGAAAAGAATAGCCAACGTTTCGGGCCGAGACCCTTCATCAGGAATGGGGGGGAAGAGAGGGCCAAAGCCCAGTAATAGAGATAGGGGAGGGGGAAGGGCTAGAGGCGCCAGGTGGAAAGCCAATCAGAGGAAAGATAAAGGGGAGAGGGGATAAGCATGAAAGAACTGTAGAGATAAAGAAGCAGAAAGTTGAAAGGGGAGAGAGGCAGAGAGGGACCTGGGATAGGGGGAGGGAATTACCAGAAGTTGGAGAATTCAATGTTCATACCACCAGGCTGCAGACTACCCGGACGGTAAATGAGGTGTTGCTCCTCCAACCTGAGTTTGGCCTCATCATGGCAGTAGAGGAGGCCATGTATGGACATATCTAGATGGGAATGAGAGGTAGCTTATTTTTGTGTCTCAAATCTCCCAGTTGTTTTACTGATTCCCATTGAAAGGCATCAGCCAATGGCCCAACGATTCCAAAACATGAACCACATATGAAGAAGATCTTACACCTGAAGCAAATCTGATTGCCCTTCCACAGATGTTGCATGATCTCCAAGTCTTTCTTGCAGTTTCCCTTTTTATTTATGATTTTCAGTATTTATACTTTTTTGTTTTTTCTCACCAAAGTGAGAATCCTGGCTGAATTTTCATTTTTTCCTGTCACAACGGCATCATCAAATACAATGTTATTCCCACCTTTAGTAAACCAACAAGAATCAAAATGTGCAGAAACTTAATGCAATTTTTAAAGAGTTAGGTAACATGCATTGCAGATCAGAATTTAGAATATTTGAAATATCTTCCTACCAATTCATCTCCTCTCCAGTCCCCTAATGAAAAATGTTATAGATTATTATCTGAAGCTTGCTATTCAGTTGCAGTCAAACTTAGCAATGTATATAAGAATTAAATGAACACAACATAAGTCTCACTGAAAAATAAGTTGAATGTTTTTGAGTCCCTACAGGATAACATCTTTATTCAGCATTCCATATTTCCTTATCACTCACCAGGCTTATCATACACACTTGAGTGAGTTCGATGTGAAGGCATTTCAGCTTGGCAATGCAATACCAATTTACACTTTAAGTTCCACGTTCCAGAGCTCAACAATGGACACCATTTTCTCCCAAGACCAACTTGTTTTTCAGTTGATGTTTGTCCTTTACTTGTTGGTTTGGGCGGGGGTGGAACAAAGCTGGACCATACAATCTACTATTCGGTGAATTCAAATGCACTCATGTCAAAGGCAGAGTAAAAGTGAGGAGTTTTTTGAGTTGCTAACTGCCTTTCTTTCCTTTATGTTCATCTATGTTCTGGCTTCTCAGCTGTGTGTGCCTGACATGTTAGAGGTATAGATTGTCTCGACTGTGCTAAAGAGTCCAACTACATCATAGTTATAAGAGTTGATTTGCTTCCGATATTCATTCTACCTTATTAAGTTATGAGTTTTCTATTTAAGAACACCCTGCATTTGTGGTTAATTAGCTCTTCAGTTTTTTTTGGTCTTTCTCATCAAACCAGTCCAGGTAGAGAAATCAAGTGTCTCTTCACAGATGTTCATCCTGTTAGACCAGGTCAATCGAAATGCTGAACACATGACGCAATTCCTCTCAAATGGGAGTTGTTGGCTTGTCTGTAAGACTGGGAAAAGAAAGTCATGCTGGGAGACCTTAGAGATGCCTTAATTATGAAGAAAGGATGCAATTCTCATCGTTCTGGCTACAAATCAAAAGCCATCCACAACAGCCCCTTTCCCTTGGCCAAAGAATTGTTCTCCAAATTACTGTGTGAATCCAACACTACAGGTATAAATGACATAATTCTCAAAGCCTGGCAGCTGTTAAGAAAATTGCGGGGAGCAGCACCAACCACTGTGCATCGCATTTCTTGACCCACAAACCCTTTGACACCATTAATTAAGAGGGAATGTGAATCATCCTTTTCAAGTCCGGCTTAGTGCTTTTGAATCTTTAGACTTAAGTCTGCTTCAGAAGGGCATGTGAAACTGAACTTAACCAATAGATCCACAACAATCTGGTCCTGATGCAAACTGGCATCAGGAAAGGTTGTGTCATTGCTTCAACATTTTCGCATTCTTTCTCACCAAAATTCCACACCTCATCTAAAACATGTTTTCCACCAGGATGGAGCCAGAGGATAAAAGGTTCAACCAGCACTTTCTTCACTTCAGAACCAAAACCTTTGAGTTGCACTCTTCATCCAGTGTATGCACGTGTAGAGGGGCCATGCACTAAGTTGATGTCGACTCATTCACTGAGACCACAAAGAATGCAGCTCACACTTAACATTCAACCAACAGCTTCAATTTTCATACATCTAAGGAAATAAAGGTCTGATGATCAAGATCACTACCTGGCACAAGGTCTACTGGGCAATGGAAAGCTTTACTCACCTGTATTCTTTGAAGAGATGCATCTAGAAGCAGAATTAGGGTACAGAACTGGAATTTTACTTGTATCTTAACTTTCCTATATTTGCTTATATTTTTATATAATCACCTGCAGTATACATATGCAAGTCCAAAGTAAATTTATCATCAAAGTACATACATATCACCATATACAAACCTGAGATTTGTTTTCTTGCGGGCATACTCAGTAAATCCAATAACCATAATAGAATCAGTGGAAGACATCATCCCATTTCTATCCCTGAGAATGAACTTCTGAGACAAAAGTTCTATTCAAAGCTGTGGAGCTGCAAAAAATTACCAGGTGGGTGAAGAAAAAGAATGACAAAGTTCTCAAAGGCTACTTGAAAAAATGCAACATGCCCACCAATATATTGGAATCCATATACGAACTGTCGACGTAGAGATAACATTAAGAACCTCCAGTTCAATCATTGGAAACCGATGAAAGTCCAGTGTAAAGGTGGAAGGAGCGCACTACCTCATTATCAACCTCATTACCTCATTCTTAACCAAAGGACCTTTGGTGGAGTCAAATTATCCTTGATCCCAAGAAGGGACTGTCTACTTAGAAGAAAGTAAACTAACGTGATTTATGAATAAGGCAAATGGAGGCAAAAAGCAATTTGGTCTCCACTCTGTCTCTTTCCAAAATTCCTATCGTATATTTTGTAGTCATTATGTTTAGATGCATTTGTATTTGGTAATGAAATGCCAATAATCTTGTGCTTTCTAGTGTTGCTATTCAGCGCTATAGAATAAATGATAAAGGATGTTAGGATTACAATCTCAATCACAAAACCAATAATATGTTAGTCAATAATAATTAGATGATAAATATTCACTTGATTAGAAGCAATTCTTAAAAACCAAGTGTGTTACAGTCTTGCACTCTGAATCACAAAGACAATATTTTGTATATTGTCAGTAAGTCAAGATGAATTGAGTTATCCTCAGACCTGGCGTTAATGGTGGCACTTTCACCTCTGTATCAGAAAGGAATGGGTTCTAGTCTATTGAATCCAAAGTCCTCGACTGACTCTCCATTGCAGGACTGAGTGCTGCACAGTTGGATTACTGTTTTTCAATGCTACATTAACCAGAGGTTCCTGCTGCTGTACAGCAAGCACCAACCAATGCCACTCTTTAGCTAATGTTTCTCTCCCAGCTGAACAGCCAACAGACTATGTGGTCACTATCAGATTACTGTTTGTGAGAGCTTACTCAAACAAGTTGGTTATAGTATTACTTATATAACACCATGGTTATGATGTTTACTGCTATGCTGTAGGTATTTCATTTTAGCAGTTCTATAAGGGCAGTCTGTTCTGCTTTTAGCACATTTGGGTTTGAACTAAAGATAAAGGACTTTGTTGTTCAACTTAGGAATGTTGTGTCAGCCAATCAGGTTGGTGGAATTGGGAAAAGGTTCTAGAGAACACTGGGTAGAGAGTTTTTGTGACGGACACTGGTGTAGGTCGAGGTCTGTCTGGTGGGAGCTGAAAAAAGAAAGGAGGGAAGATGGCTGAGGATGCCATCCCTGTTGCACAAAATGCTTTGTCCAGATGAATGGCTTCAAGGAGGAAGGAGCGATACTCCTATGGGAGAGCCCGTTTGTTTCAGAAGCAACATTCGGAAGGTGGTGCCTGTTTTCATGCAGGTGCAGACCGTAGGCTCAGTGCATGAATTAAAGACAACTTCAAGATAAGCTCTAACTTATGTGTACATTTGGACTGGGTTAACAATAATGGGTCCTTGTAATTTTTCCCTTATCTTTTTCCTCCTAACTTTTCATTAAAGCTGTCATTTGTAAATATACTTTTTTTTATAATTGTATGCAGTGTACGACCTGTTATTTCTTGCTGATGGCTAATTTCATGGGGGCAATACTTACACAGTATTCACACAGATTGGGTTTGGATGATTGAGATGTCCCAACTTCCTGGTTTTGGTGGGACCCAAGTCATACTGACCATGGACATATAGAGTTGAAAAAGGTAGCTTTCTCACCGCTGAGTCCAGTGGCTGTTAGTGCGGGGCTAACAAGCTGAATCTCTAGAGACATCCAGTAAAAAGGGATTTTGCTTACAACAGTAACTGTGCATCAAGTAATCTTGAGTGATAATGGACTTTGGATTGCCCATCAGCCTTAGGAGATGCTATATACATATTGCCACATGGATGAAGTTAAAAAAGAGTAAGTGCTCAGAACCTACTTGAAAAAGTGCAATTAATTTATGGGAATTCCTACGCATGAACTGTCTGCATGGAGATTACATTAAGAACCTATGATAATTCAATGTTCTATTTTTTCTCTCTATTATCATGTATTGCTTGTACTGCTGACGCAAAGTCAACAAGTAATCACCACATCTGCCGGTGATATTAAACCTGATTCTGATTCTGATACACTTGTGTTCTTTTCAATCACCCTCAGTTATGTCTTGCGTTTAGCGAATAGTCTTACATGGCCTCAATAATGCCATGAGCTTCTTAAAAAAACTTGCAGGTTTCTCATGCTGAGTTTTGTAATGCACCTTTTTGTGTGCAGGAGAGTTTCTATTAAGCAGGAATAGACAGTGAGTGGAGTGAAGAGAATTTTATATTTTCAGATCAACAGAAGCACAGTGAGGTGATTGAATCTTTTAATCTTCCAACCCACAGGCTGTTAATTTCAATGCCTGAACATTACCAGTTGATAATGTGTTTGTAATGCAAACTATGCAAAATCACAGATGATCGAAATGATGAAATCAGATAGAAAGCAGACAATTTTTCCACTGTTATGTAACAATACTATGTGATCTTAGCTCCATAAAGCCAGAATGATTTTCTGATCCCATATACACTCAGTGACCACTTTAATAGGTACACCGGTATACATGCTCGTTAATGCAAATATCTAAACAGCCAATCACGTGGCAGCAACTCAAAGTCTAAAAGCATGCAGACATGGTCATGAGGTTCAATTGTTGTTCAAACCAACATCAGAATGGGGAAGAAATGTAATCTAAGTGACTTCAACTGTGGAATGATTGTTGGTGCCAGAAGGGGTAGTTGAGTATCTCAGGAACTACTGATCTCCTGGAATTTTCATGCACAACAACCTCTGGAGTTTACAGAGAATGGTGCGAAAAACAACAAGCATCTAGTGAGTGGCAGTTCTGTGGGCAAAAATGCTTTGTTAATGAGAGAGGTCAGAGGAGAATGGCAGGAAGGCAGGGGCAACTCAAATGACATCACTTTACAACAGTGACATGCAGAGGAGCATCTCCAAACAAACAACATGTCAAACTTTGAAGTGGATGGGCTACAGCAGCAGCAGACAGTGAATGTACACTCAGAGGCCACGTATCTAATAAAGTGGCCATAACATAGATGCTAGAAGTCACGATGGTCTCAGCTTCTGTTTGTAGGCTTTAGCAGTTTGGTAATCAATCATCTACTGCAAAGGGATAGTAGGAGATTTCATTAGCTAATGTAAGAGCAGGTTATAAGATGATGGATCAGTTGTTATTTTTTCTCTCTTAATTTAGACCACTAAAGGACCAGGTTTTGAGCCAGATTATGTAAGAATTCGAACAAAAAATGGTATGCTTCAATGACCAACAATAGCAACAACTCCTCAAACCTACGTAAGATTTTTAATTTTCTAAAATATTTCAAGGCTTTCTCAAGGTGTGTTATCAAACAAAATCAGCTGCAGAGACATGTTATCAGTGATCAAAGGGACAGGCTGTACAAGCAAAAAGAAACTGTTTTATAAAGGCTTGAAAAAGGAAATACAAAACTTAGGAATGAGACAGCAGCCACATCTGCTGGTGCTGTTGGGCTAAAAATCAGTCTTGCATCACAGTCTAGAAATGGAATTATATTAGTAGCTTATGTTAACTCGATTTCCTTCCATAAATAAAATCAAACAAGCAGCTTTTCCCTGATTGGCACTTCAGCTGACAGGTTGCAGTTTGATTTTGCCTATGTCTGCAGAAGTGTCATGATCATTCCTGCTTGCACTTGCGTCCCCAGTTGCCAGTCTTGAAGGCATGACATGCACCTAATCTTATGAGTAAATTGGCATTTCTGAATTTCCTTCTGTCACTGTGGTAGTTCATCTGGTTTCTTTCAAGAAATGGTAGAGTACCACTTTAATTTTTAACTTGGGTCACTGAATTTTGAATTGTCATCCAATGCAAATAAATTTCCTGTATCAGTACTTTCAATTCTATATTTTTTCATTAAGTTACAACAAAGATACACCCTGATGCAGCAAGAAACTTAAGATTCATGATAACTGGAATCAACTAGATTATTGAGATCCACATGCTCAGGAGGAAATAATCCTTCCAGTGAATGGAAGTGTACCTATCCAAGTAGGATGATGAATATATTACTTGCTTAGATGGGCCAAAGATAAGCTTTAACATTACTTATGCAACCTTGGATGGAGCAAAACCTGAGATAAAAGCAATAAAATCTTTTGCACAATTTAAGAAACTCAAATCAGTTACAATATGGGTAACAATTAAAAAGTGAAAGGTTGCCAAAGTAATCTTCATGAATTTTATGGCTTCGTTGGTGTCTCACCTGAAAGGTTGCTGCATCAGAAGATGAATGAAGTCCTCATTTGAGAAGAACGCTCCAAATGCATTTGTCCAAGAGGTTTAGCACTTGTCTACATCAGTTGACCATAAGATCATAAAACAATGGAACAGAATTAAGCCGTTCATCCCATGGAGTCTGCTCCTTTTCATTTTGGCTGATTTATTATCCCTTTCAATCCCATTCACTTGCCTTCTCATCATAACCTTTGATGCCCTTACGAATCAAGAACCCATCTAACTCCATCTTAAATATGCCGAATGACTGAGCCTCCAGAGCCATCTGTGGCAATGATTTCCACAGATTCACCACCCTTTTCTTAAGAACCTTAAGAAATTCCTCCTTACCTCTGTTCTAAAGTGATGTTCTTCTATTCTGTGGATGTACCCTGGTTCTAGACTCTCCCACTAACGAAAACATCCTCTCCACATCCAGTCTATCTATTCCTTTCAATATCCGATAGGCTTCTTTGAGATCCCCTTCATTCTTCTAAATTCCAGTGAGTACATGCTCAGAGCCATCAAACACTCTTCGTACTTTAACCCTTTCATTCATGGGATCGTTCTAATGGACCATCTCTGAACCCTCTCCAATGCCAGCACATACTTTCTTAGATAAGGGGTCCCAACACTGCTTATACTCCAAGGATGGTCTGACCATTGTCTCAGCAATACATCCTTATTGTCCAGTTGACTCCAGAGCTGCTACAGCTCTCTGACTTCTCTCAATTATCCATGACCGGAAATGTTCATTCAATTCAATGCTGTGAGATAACCACATTGAAGGTCAGATGTAACGTGCCCACAGCTGAAGAACTGGCAGTAATTCTGCGCATAGGCTCATATCGGAAGAAAAAATACTCTAGCAACCCACAACTGTGGAAGCAGCTTAATGTTCCAGCGGCTGATGAATGGGCAAATAAAGTGGCAGGAGTGGAGAACGCAAATCAGCAATGAATCAAAGTAAAAGTTCCACTCAGTGGTTGGTAAAGGCTACCAATTCAGTGTGAAACTGTATGAGCTGCACTTCTTTCAAGTCAGATATGAAACCAAGGCAAGCATGCCCACTGGGTAGGGTTATAGAACTCTATGATGTTATTTTAAAATTGATCGGAGGCGTTCTCCCTGGGAGCCTGCCTAATATTTAAGCATCATCTGATATTTATAAAAGAAGCAGATTATCTGATCTCTTTCACTGTCATGTTAATGGAAGCTTGCTCTGATAAAATTGGCTGCGGCACATTCCTCATTATGACTGTAAATGTGCATCCAGATTGCTCTATGACTATCTGGAACTTGGAGTTTGGGGCCCTGTCACTGGTGAGTCTGGAGTTTGAGGTCCCATCATCAATGAGAGTTTGAGGCCTGGAGTTTAGGATCCCCTCGTTAGCTAGCTGTAGGTTCAATACCAGCAATTGGAGCCCAAAAGAGCATCTTATCCCTACAGCTATTATCCCAGAGTGACCTGAAGACTCCGTACAGTCTCCGCTAGAAAGGCAGACATGATGGATCGTGGCTGGAATTGAACAAACAGCTGCATTCTACACCATTAGTCCAGAGGCGACATTTCAAATTTCATGAGGGAGTTGGAAAATTTAAATTCAATTAATTTAATTAATCACGAATTTTTTTTAAAAATGAGTAATATGTTGTAAAAACAAACCTTTGGTTCATAAATGTCATTCATGGAAGGGTATTTTATCCTATCCTAAAAGGGGTAGGTCTGAGGGATTGGTTCACCTCTTGACATTTGTACACTCTTTCACCAGAACACAAGGCCTAGATGAAGAATGGGATGAATTGCTCTCCAGCTTCACACCATTGGTATGTCAATGGCACAGTGTGCATTATTTACAAAATACGCAACAAGGCTCCTTCAGCACTTCCCAAACTCATCCATCAGCATCAGCACATGAAATGCCTGGAAGCAACAGTTTTAATTCACCCAGGCAAATGACATTATAGACAATAGACAGAGTAGGCCATTCAGCCCTTCTAGCCAGCACTGCCATTCACTGTGATCATGGCTGATCATACACAATCAGTACCCTGTTCCTGCCCTCTCCCCATATCCCTTGACCCCGCTATCTATAAGAGCTCTATCTAACTCTCTCTTGAATGCATCCAGAGACTTGGCCTCCACTGCCTTCTGGGGCAGAGCATTCCACATATCCACCATTCTCTGGGTGAAAAAGTTTTTCCGCATCGCTGTTCTAAATGGCCTACCCCTTATTCTTAAACTGTGGCCTCTAGTTCTGGACTCACCCCTCAGCGGGAACATGCTTCCTGCCTCCAGCGTGTCCAATCCCTTAATAATCTTATATGTTTCAATTGGATCCCCTCTCATCCTTCTAAATTCCAGTGTATACAAGCCCAGTCGCTCCAATCTTTCAACATATGACAGTCCCGCCATTCTGGGAATTAACCTTGTGAACCTGCACTGCACTCCCTCAATAGCAAGAATGTCCTTCCTCAAATTTGGAGACCAAAACTGCACACAATACTCCAGGTGGGGTCTCACCAGGGCCCTGTACAGCTGCAGAAGGACCTCTTTACTCCTATACTCAATTCCTCTTATTATAAAAGCCAGCATGCCATTAGCTTTCTTCACTGCCTGCTGTACCTGCATGCTTGCTTTCATTGACTGATGTACAAGAACACCTAGATCTCGTTGTACTTCCCCTTTTCCTAACTTGACTCCATTTAGATAGTAATCTGCCTTCCTGTTCTTGCCACCAAAGTGGATAACCTCACATTTATCCACATTAAACTGCATCTGCCATACATTTGCCCATTCACCCAACCTGTCCAAGTCACCCTGCATTCTCATACCATCCTCCTGACATTTCACACTGCCATCCAGCTTTGTGTCATCAGCAAATTTGCTAATGTTACTTTTAATCCCTTCATCTAAATCATTAATGTATATTGTAAACAGCTGCGGTCCCAGCACCCCACTGGTCACAGCCTGCAATTCCGAAAGGGACCCGTTAATCACTACTCTTTGTTTCCTGTCAGCCTGCCAATTTTCAATCCATGTCAGTACTCTGCCCCCAATACCATGTGCCCTAATTTTGCCCACTAATCTCCTATGTGGGACTTTATCAAAAGCTTTCTGGAAGTCCAGGTACACTACATCCACTGGCTCTCCCTTGTCCATTTTCATAGTTACATCCTCAAAAAACTCCAGAAGATTAGTCAAGCATGATTTTCCCTTCATAAATCCATGCTGACTCGGACTGATCCTTCTACTGTTATCCAAATGTGTTGTAATTTCCTCTTTTATAATTGACTCCAGCAACTTTCCCACCACTGACGTCAGGCTAACCGGTCTATAATTCCCTGTTTTCTCTCTCCCTCCTTTCTTGAAAAGTGGGACAACATTAGCCACCCTCCAGTCGGCAGGAACTGTTCCTGAATCTATAGAACATTGGAAAATGATTACCAATGCATCCACAATTTCTAGAGCCACCTCTTTAAATACCCTGGGATGCAGACCATCAGGTCCCAGGGACTTATCAGCCTTCAGACTCAACAGTCTATCCAACACCGTTTCTTGCCTAATATAAATTTCCTTCAGTTCATCCTTTAACCTAGTTCCTTTGGCCACTATTACATCTGGCAGATTGTTTGTGTCTTCCCTAGTGAAGACAGATCCAAAGTATCTGTTCAACTCATCTGCCATTTCCTTGTTCCCCATAATAAATTCACCCGTTTCTGTCTTCAATGGCCCAATTTTGGTCTTAACTATTTTTTTGCTATTCACATACCTAAAGAAGCTTTTACTATCCTCCTTTATATTCTTGGCTAGTTTACCTTCGTACCTGATTTTTTCTTGGTGTATTGCCTTTTTTGTTATCTTCTGTTGCTCTTTAAAAGCTTCCCAGTCCTCCGGTTTTCCGCTCATCTTTGCTATGTTATACTTCTTCTCTTTTATTTTTATACTGCCCTTTACTTCCCTCATCAGTCACGGCCGCCCCTTACTCCCCTTAGGATCTTTCTTCCTCTTTGGAATGAATTGATCCTGCACCTTCTGCGTTATTCCTAGAAATACCTGCCATTGTTGTTCCACTGTCTTCCCTGCTAGAGTATTATTCCATTGAACTTTGGCCAGCTCCTCCCTCATAGCTCCATAGTTCCCTTTGTTCAACTGTAATACTGACACATCCGATTTTCCCTTTTCCTTCTCAAATTGTAGGTTAAAACATATCATATTATGGTCACTACCTCCTAATGGTTCCTTTACATCACCCTCAATGGAAAGGTATTGCCGTTCTTTCTTTGTGCTGTGTCCAGATCCTGAAAGTATCTACCTAAGACCACAAGGACAGCAGAATATTGAGAAAGTGGCTCAGCACAATCTTCATAAGCGTTACTTAACCTGCCAGCTATCACAACTTGCTCTCAATGAAGGAAAAAAGCTCAAATCACACAGGAAGAGTCACACTGAACAATTCAGGAACAGCTTTTCCCCTCCACCTCAGATTTCTAAATGGCTCATGGACACAATCTCATTATCTCTTGTTACTGCACTATTTATTTATTTTGCAATTTGTAATAATTTTGTTACTTTGCATTGTTGGGTCATAAATAGTTTGGTGTATAAAGGGAGGATCGGAGGATGGATACTGGGCCCTGGTGGAGGACTTTGTCAAATGGTGCGAGCTGAATCATCTGTAGCTCAACATCAGTGATGGTGATGGACTTTAGGAAGACTAAGCCTGCACTGCTCTCTGTTACTATTGATGGCAAGGACATGGATGTAGTGAGAAACTACAAGAACCTGGGGGTGCGCTGGATGACAGACTTGAGTGGAGAACCAACACAGAGGCTAAAACAGCACTTTTAGTAATAGACTTATACTAATTCTGCAGGAATTCAGCAGGTCAGGCTGCATCCATGGGGAGCAATAAAGAGTCAGTGTTTTGGGCCGAGACCCTTCATCAAGTTTGGAACTGGAAGAGGAAGAAGCCAGATAGACAGCGTGGAAGCAGGCCTTTGGCCTACACTGACCATCACTATATTACACTAATTCTACACAATCCTTATGATTATGTAAATATCCTTAAAAATGACAACTTCCTTCTTTCCTTTTCTGGCTTCCATTATCAAAACATTCAACTACTTGCAAGTGATTGAACAAGTATTCTACACAACTGTTACTCTTAGGCAGGAGTTAAAGAGATAGGAATTCAGACAGGAAGAACAAAATGTAGATGATATGAAGAGGAAAACAGATATAGGCAAAGGAATGAAAGACACATGTTCTGATGTACTTGATAAACAAATAGATCTGAATTTGTGCACCAGCAGCACTCTGAACAGAGTGTCCCAGTGCATTTTGCATCCAATGAAATACTTCTTCTGGTAGTGTAGACACTGTATGAACTGTGATGGGCAATTTGCACCCCCCCCCCCCCAAGCTCCCATTATCAGTATTACAATAACAACCATAACATTTGTTCAGTGACTGTGCTGGACACTGGCCAGGAGGCCAAAGAAAATTTCACTCTGTTCCTTAGGGGAAAACAATGTCATTGGATCTTGTACCTCTAAGCCAGGGGTATGGAATGCATGATTAGGTTAAAGCCTCCATTAACACTCTCCATTATTTGTAGTAATAGACTGGTCTCCGGAGTGGGACTGCTCCCACTGCCTTCGGTCTCCAGAGACAAATTAGCATCTTGTCTGATGGTGAGATATTCCACCGAACAAATTCCATTTTCCTGAAACATCTCACGGAGACAACAATGGCTGTAAACATTATCAAGCAGCCACAACTTATGTTTTTTTTTAAGCGTCCGTAGTCAATCTCACATTGTTTTTGCATTCTGAGAATTCTTGTAGCATCTTCTCCCATCCCTCCACCCCTCTCTGATCTGTAGATAAATGCCAGTACAACCGCAGGTAACACTGCAAAGTTTCCAGAGGCAAGCCCTCAAACGCTTGGAACACGCTGTGTCAACTGGCTAAGATTGTTTCGCAGTGAAACCATCGAGACAGATTCCTTTTGCCTACCGTTCGTCAGCATACAGACCGGCGTATTGGCTCCTTAAGACGCTAGTCCATGTAAAGGCGGGCTTTTTGTTTGATATCAGGGATGAGTCCTGCTTTCCCTGCACTGGTTAAATTGCACGGCACTGTCAACCTTCCTGTCAGTCGCATCTCCACACAAAGCAACGCTTGAGTTCTGATGGGGAAGGACCCGAAGTAACACGGTCCGAAGTAGCGCAACAAAAGCCTGCTGGAGTTAATCGCGTCCAAGGGGGGTATTTCGCACTTGGCCACCGCACGGGGACATCCACACACCCGTCAGTGGAGCGAGGGGGTAAAGAGACGGAGAAAGCCATCTTTCCCCTGGGCTCTTCAGTCCAGCACGGGTTACGTTTGACAGGAATCAGACAGACAAAAGATAACGATCAAAGAGTACTAACGAGCATTTTTTTCCCCATTCCTCTCGACTGAACTCCCCCTCCCCACACACACACTTCACTGGGAAGCAGTTTGCACCGATTAGTCTCGGGGAGGTGGCGGGGAAAGGGAAACTCTCTATACGTTGCACTTCTACGCGAAAAAGTATAAATGAAATGTCAATTCCTCACCTAATGCCGAGCCACTGATCATCCAGAGAAGCAGAACAGAGCAGACCCGATCCACCATTACAAGCAGCCAGATACAACAGTAACCTCCTCCAGTGAATGTTAAGAGTCGGCTGTTAGTTCCCCATCGCCTTGCAGAAGTCAAATCAATACTGTCTTTTGCCATTTCAATGTGGTTCCTTGGCGCCGTTAGTAACACGCGATTCAAAATAGTAACGATTATACCCCCCAGTTAAATCGAAATAGTTCCCTTGACTCCTTTCAGCTGTTTCTCAATATCGTAGGTATGATCCTGGATACTTTTTCTTAAGTCTAGAAAGAACAGAAACGGTACTCACCGCCGCCTCAGAGTTCTTCACCCAAGTTGTTAGCAACGATAACGACAAGATTAGAGCAGGAAAGGTAAAATATTTTCCAAACTTCATTTTCTGGCTCTCGACAAGAGACTGATCAACTGACTAACTTTGCACATCCACGCATGTTCTATTTGGAAACGGGGAAAAAGAATAAAGCTGCTTAAAGCGCGAGAGAGAATAAAATCAAAGGAGCCTGTGAGAAACTCAGTGAGTGTGCTACATTTATCTGCTTCCTCTCTCTCTCTCTCTCTCTCCCTCCCTCCCTCTCCCTCTCAATCTACCTCTCTCTTTCACAAAATTTCTCTCTCTGTCCTCTCTCTAAGCAGCCCGGCACGCTCTCTGTCTCCAGAAATCTTCGGCAATCACGCAAAAAAAAAAATGATGCGTTCGAGGTGGAGGGAGTTGAGCAATAGATCAAATCACCTCGAAAAGGCAAATGGGACGTGACGCCCCGCCCCGTCACACAGCCGTCTTCAACAACCCCCTCCCTCCATCTCCTTTATTGTTTTTTTTTCCCGCACAACTTTGATTATTTTAGTGGACTGGGGGGCAAAAGTTTAGCAAACTTTCTTTGTGTGGAACTATTTTACTTTAGCGGTTATATTAAAAAACCTACACTAACGTTAGCAAGGAATTTGGACGCTGAGGGTGGCTTAGGGAAAATAGCTTGCTGATAATGATAAAGAAGTGAGTATAATCTGTTAAAACAATGTATTAAAACATCGGCTAACATCGTAGAACTAGTTACTTGGGCGTTCTGCTACTGCGGCTCTAATCGTACTAATACACTTGCTCCTATTTTTGGAGTGAGACTGTAATATGTTGTAAATTGGGAGGGGGGGTTCTTTCTAAAAGGTTGAGTATGAAGACTCCTCCCCCTTCCCCCCAGCACCTCTCGGAGTTGGAGAAATAAGGTTCCGCGTGTGTTCCGACTATACTCTCTCCTTGGCCGCGTACACGTTGCGTTTTAAATTAAATCGTGAGGTAGTTTATTCTTTAACCTATTTGGTGCGTCTTCCTTTTCGCTCCGTTATTTTGCAATTCAAATTCATGCTTTCTCTCCCCCCCCCCTCCCACCTCCCCTGAAGATGGTGCGTGGAGAGTCGGTGATCTTTCAATGACCGAGGGCAACACAATTCGATCGTTCCGAGGTGATCGCAAGGCATCCCTGAAATCTCCCGTTCAGCATCGGGAATTCCAACCTTCATCAAAATGAGCAGCGGGTGAGTGAAAATTCTGAGGAATCGAGCAAGCCTTGTTAGAAGCTTTCATTTAAACCTGCAGCCGTGCCGGAGTAAGAGCTACCTCGCTTATAACTGTGGAGGGTGCCCTGCTCTGTTCTGCAGCAGGTTCTGATGCTGTCTACTGAACCTTTTAAAACTTTCTTTTCAGAATTCTGCTAATCGTCCTGGGTTGCCTGGCTGCTGATCTTGTCCGAGCGGTGAGTTTATGTGGAGGACGGTTTTCTTACGTTTGAACGAGCTGTTCGTGATAAATGCTTCAACTGCATATTGTCTTGATTCCGGCAAGAATCCCCCCCCCCCCCCGTAAATACCAATTCTCTCAACCGCCTAAATTATACCCACAAGAAGTCTGTGAAACATGGCTTTCAAATTCTTTGTGATGTTATTGGTGTATCTAACCTCCATGGATAATTTTGAATATACAACAGCCGTGGTTGAGAATATGCTTTATTGATTGTGAGACATAATAATGTGATTTTTTTGTTTGTTAAAAAAATAATTTCAAATATTTTATGGAAAAAGGAAACTGCTTTGTTAAAGATCAAAGAAATTGAGCATATTTCTAATACTGCTTTGTGAACAGTTGTACCTGAGAGGTGAACTCTCTCAGGGGATTTTAAATAATCATTTAAAGGGTGGGTTCAGGTAAGGAGTTGATGGGGAAGTTATTTTTGTTAAAGAATTGCG
This sequence comes from Hemitrygon akajei, assembly GCF_048418815.1. NCBI lineage: Eukaryota > Metazoa > Chordata > Chondrichthyes > Myliobatiformes > Dasyatidae > Hemitrygon > Hemitrygon akajei. The sequence goes on along the minus strand of NC_133133.1, from coordinate 23,699,976 downwards.
CTGGAACAGTGTTGTTTGCCTTTTGGTTAAAAGCTGTCACTGGTGGGGTGTATTGACATTGGCAAGTTTACACTGGGTTAAAATCGTCAGCGTGCAGTTCTCAGAGTCATTCATTAATAGCAAGCCATGGGGTAAACCCTGCACCTGGGTGAGATTCCCATGGGAACACACTGGATAGAAATCAGTTTGACCACTGATTAAATACACAGGGAAGTGCACATATTCTAGTGTGCTGCCTGCTTATTAGGCAAGGATGAGTGACTATTATAACAGCCAATCAAATACTGAGAGTAATGGCCAGAGAACATACAATTGGGTTAGTCAGTCTGTCTCTCCCTCTCTGGAACCTGTTAGCAACAAGCGGAATGCTGTTAATTTTTTAATTTATCTAGGTACAGTGTGGAATAGGCCCTTCCAGCCCTTCGAGCTGTGGCACCCAGCAATCCCCAGTTTACACTAATCAGCATACCAACCGGAACATCTTTGGACTGTGGGAGTAAACTGGAGCACCAGGAGGAATCCCCATGCGGTGATGGGGAGAATGTACAGACTCCTTATAGGCAGGGGCGGGAATAAAACCTGGGTCGCCTGCGTTGTAAAGCATTGTGCTAACCACAATGCTACTGTGCCGCCCTCAGAAATCAGAGTCTTACGTGGTTATACCTGTCGCCATTTAATGGGCCAAAACATCAGTGTGACTATATATCAGGAGTTTCCAACTTGGGGTCCACTGACCCTTGCTTAATGGTATTGGTCCATGGCATAAAAAAGATGCCATACATTTTATTATCTGCAAGGTGCTTGAGTTGTCCTGAACAGAATGTGAAAGGCATCACCACGGGAGTGCAGCAGTTAGCATGACACTAGCACTGCCTGGGGCAGCAGAGTTCGGAGTTCAGTTATGGCGTCCTCCATAATGAAGGTATGCATTCTTCCTGTGAGTGCATGGGCTTCCTCCGGGTGTCCCGGTTTCCTCCCACTGTCCAAAGACACACCGGTTGGTGGGTTAATTCCTCATTGTAAACCGTCCTGTGATTAGGCCGAGATTAAATTGGTGGGTCGCTGAGCGGCACGTCTCGGTGGCTGGAAAGGTCTGTTCCACATTGAATCTCTAAATAAATAAATAAAATGTAAAAATAAGCTTTTCATTCCATTGAGGCATAAAGGGCTCTTTTTTTAACTTTGCATATTTTAATTGTCATGAGTAATGTATCTTAATAAACATGAGATACTGCAAAGCCTGGAAATCCAGAGTAAAACACACACACACACTATGCTGGAGGAACTCAATAGTTAGGCAGCATCTATGGAGAAGAATGAACAGTCGATTTTTTGAGCCAAGACCTGATGAAGGTCTTCCAGCATTTTGAGTGTGTTTATGTAACTCAATTCTGTTTTGCACTTTACGCTTTATAAGGAGTAAGATGACTTTCTGGGAATCCTCTTCCATAGACTATGTGTTATGCCAACAGCAACATGTCCCTCTGTTTCCTGCTGAGATTTGGCAGCTTGGCTCAGTCCGGAGATAGAAACTGACCCTTTGCCTTCTTTGTGTGGCTTTGCTTTACAGAGTGTAATGATTCAATTAACTGTGGCATCACAATCCTTATTAAGCAGTGCGGCCACTGTGAGTAATAGTTTATATACAGATTCATTTATTTATCATGGGCATCAAAACATGCAGCGAAACACAATATTTGTGTTAATGGCCAACTCACCCAAGGATGTGCTGGGGGCAGCTGGCAAGTGTTGCCACACGTTCCGGCACCAAAACAGCATGCCCACGACGCTCCGATCAACACAATGAAACAGAACATACAAAGTGACAAAGCAAGCAAAAACAACACAAATTAATCTGACCGTAAGCAATCAGGCTGTGATATTCATGAAATGCAGGGTTATTTCTCAGGTTAGGTTTGACTAAAAACAAATGTCAAATACCAGCTTTTTAGCATATTCACTAATTCACATGCGCCTGTCCATGTGAAAGACATGACGTCTTTAAGAATGGTGAATTCTAGGAGAATCAAGTGCTGTGTTACTTTTTCTCCTCTTCTGCAGGTAGTGATTGTGTTAAATACTTACATGGGCATTGGCCATCTCCAGGGTCAATGTTAGGCTGTGCGCCCAGGTGACGAATGCTGGCGGCTGATTTACTAGTCTCTGATAAGATCACTGATCAGTAATGGTGGACACAATGGCTGAGAGGCACTAAAACAAACGCTCTCCCACTTATATTGCGGTCATTGTTTGTGCACATTCAATGACTGGACCTGGAATTTACCTAGTCCCATGTGTCTCTGGTCAATAGAGGGAGGTACATTTACAGACAGAGGTCATCAGGCAAGGTTAATGTTCTGATACTAACTCATAGTCAGATCTGCTTTCTAAACAACCATTCATTAAGAACAAACACTCAATTGGTGTCAATAGTAGTTGATTTTAGCATATTTGTATGAATTGGTCTCATTTTCATACATTACCATAGTTTATTGTTGCTGCTTAGACTAACCCAGGAGAAACTTCCCCAGTAAAGGAATGTACTACTAGTAAGACGTCATGAATAAAATAGCAGTTACACAAGCTGATTATAGCTTAACAGTAACAAAATCAGTACTGCCATGAAAAATATTTGGTAGGTACAATGATTTCCATTTAAGATTGAATGTTGTAACTAGATAAACTCATATTTATATTGTTTGTATCTTAACATGTACATGGGTTTAATGTAGACAAATAAGTAGCTTTGCTTTTATGTGTTTTTAGTTATTTAAGAATAGACTTTAAGGATAATTATGTAAATATCGATTGCAATCGACAACAAACCAATGGGTTTTGTTATACAGAACATACAGATTAAAAATTGGCCCTTGGCCCATCTACCAGTGTCAGTGATAATGCTCCATTGAAGCCTCCTTCCATTTCTCTTTATCTGTTTCTGTCAATGTACACTCAGTGGCCACTTCATTAAGTACCTTGTGGCCACTGAGTGCATGTTCATCATGGTCTTCTGCTGTTGTAGCTCATCCATATCAAGGTTTGACATTCAGAGATGCTCTTCTGCACACCACTGTTGTAACACATGATTATTTGAGTTACTGTTGCCTTCCTGTCAGCTTGAAGCAGTCTGGCCATCATCCTCTGATGTCTCGCATTAATAAAATGTTTTCACCCACAGAATTGCTGCTCACTGGCTGCTTCTGTTTTTCACACAGTTCTCGGTAAACTTTAGAAATTGTTGTGCGTGAAAATCCCAGGAGATCAGCAGTTTCTGTGATACTCAAACCATCCCACCTGAGACCAACAAACATTCCATGCCCAAAGTCACTAGATCTTGTTTATTTCTCCATTCTGATGTTTGGTCTTGAGCATGTCTGTATGCTTTTATACGCTGAGATACTAACACAGGATATTTGCATTAATGAGCAGGTTTACAGATGCACCTAATAAAGCAACTACTGAGTGTATTTGTCTTTTCTAGCTGTCCCTTGAATGTATTTATGCTCAACAATATAGTCTTATTTTGAGATCTGCATCCTGATTGGTCACTGGGTAAGGAGATCCTCCTGTGTTCCCGAAGAGATTTATTGCTGCAGAGATGCTTAATGCTGAAGCTGTTCACACTGCTACCTCACAGATCCAGAAAGCTCTTCTATGATTTTAACCCTTGGCTCACTGTGGAGTTTGCAATTTCTCCCAGTGGTCATATGTATTTTCTCTAGTTGCTCCTGTTTCTGTAAGGATTTGTTGGTTGGCTGATTGGCAACTGTTAGCTTGTTTTTACCTCAGGTAAGTGGTAAAAGAATTAAAAAGGGGAATTGGGGGCTTGTGAGAGAGAGTAATTTGTAGGGCAACAGAGAAATAGGGAAGGTTGGGGGTGGGAGTTGAGACTGATGGGATTTTACTTTTGGGGACGGGCATTAGATTCCAATGGCTGAAAGGGCTCTGTATTGTATTAAATGCAAAAGGTTTTTTTTATCATGTGAGTTCATTGGTGTAGACTGTTCCATATCTCAAACTAAATTATAAGTGCTTGTTTCTTAACACCTCTGGATTCAGATGACAGCTTTAGTTTAAATCTTGACCCCTATGCATTTGCATGGAAAGATACAATCTCTTTTAGGATTTTATGAATGCAGGGTATTTACTATTTGCTTCACATTTAATCTGGGTGAGACTGCACAAAAGGCATTAGTTAACTATTTGACTGAGTTGGACTAATCACCATCACCGGAGCCCATGCTTTTAAAAATTTTTTTTCACACAGTTGTACTGCTCAGCAAAGGAAAATGTAGAGCATTTGGAATTCTGCTGAGGTCATTTGCAATGCTGTCTCTTCAAAAAAACTGAGAACTGAGTCAACAGGGACCCTTGTGATCCATCTGACCCAATCACATACAACAACAGACTGAATAAAGTTCAAACAAGATCTTGCACTTAAGATTGATGGTAAATTAAACCCTCAGTTTCACTGTAGCCTGTACCGTACTTTCAGATATCGATTCATGATTACATGAATTAGCTGAACCATTTGATTATATTCCAAACTGTAATTTACTTTTGGTCTCTGCCATGTTTAATAAAAAGGGAGGCAGACACCATGATCAAGTTCTACTGAAGCAAATGAGGTACCTTCATATAAACTAAGTGGGAAAATGCAGGCATTTATAATTTTAGAAAACGAGTGTCTAGTCTACCATTACACCACTCCCTCAGGTAGTGCAGGATTACAACATTTTCTGTTGAACAATGGAACACTGTTTCACCTCAGATAATCAGCGTGGGGTTAGGGAGGGATGGTAGAGTATGACAGGAGTAGAAAATGCCAGTATAAGTTGTACGTCACTGTCTTCACATTCCTCCGAGTGACCCTCAGCTAAAAGTGGGAGATGTTATTTATTTGCCCTTTTTTATAAAGGGAAAAGAAACTCAAAGATTAGTGGGGGAGAGGTGAGGAAAATGAAGGACTTATATAAAGTAATTCCTCAGTAAAAAAATAAAATGGTATTACTTACAATTGAATAACTAAACAAATGTAAATGACATTTTACGTAGAGGAAGTGCTAGATAACTAGCAGCAAAGGAATCTCATTGCAAACCAAATTATCTGGACATCGGTTTTGATGCCTTTAATTCTCTTGCAGTCATAGAAAAGTACAACACACAAACAGGCCATTCAGCCCATCTAGTCCGTGCCAAACCATTTAAACTGCCTAACCCTATCAACCTGCACCAGGACCATAGCCCTCCATACTCTTACTATCCGTGCACCTATCGAAACTTCTCTCACATCAAGCTCACGTGCACCACCTGTGTTGGCAGCTCGTTCCACAATTTCACGACCTTCCAAATGAAGAAGTTTCCTCTCATATTCCCCTTAAACTTCTCACCTTCCACCTTTAACCATGAACTCTGGTTATAGTCCCACCCAACTTCAGTGGAAAAAGCCTGCTTGCATTATCCCTCCTAATCTTGTATACTTCTATCAAATCTCCTCACAGTCTTCTACATTCCAAGGAAAAGTAGTGTAAATTGATGTATTATAATGACATGTACTGAGCTACAGTAAAAAATAAACTTTGTTTTACATGCTGTCTGTACAGATCATTACATTACATCAGTACTCTGAGGTAGTACAAGGGAAAACAATAACAGTTTGCAGAGCTGTCAGAGTTCCAGAGGAAGTACAGGCCCAGGAGAGAAAAAGGGGCACAGCCATTTCTAGGTAGATTTTGAGGTCAAGAGTCCATACTTGGGGAATGTTGGTAGTCGTATAACAGGGGAATAAAAGCTGTCCTTGAGCCTGGTAGTAGGTGCTTACAGGCTTTTGCCTAATGGGAGGCAGGAAGAAAAGATATGTACAGGGTGGGTGGGATCTACTTTACCAAGGGAGTGAGAAGTGTAGGCAGAGTCGATGGAGGGGAGTTCAGTTTCCATGATGTGCTGGGCTCTGCCCACAACTCTCTGCAGTCGCTCGCAGTCATGGACAGAGCGGTTGCTGTACCAAGCTGTGATGTGTGTGGAGAGGATGCCTCCTTTGGTACATTGATCAGAAACAGAAAGGGGACAACCCAAATTTCTTCAGCTTTTTGAGGAAGTAAGGGTGGGGCACTCTTTCTTGGCCATGTCGACTATGTGGTTGGAATCAGGTCAGTCTTTTAGTGATGTTAACATTGAGGAGCTTGAAACCTTCAGCCGCCTTGATCTCAGCATAACTGGTGTCACCAGGAGTGGGTACGCCTCACCCCAACCTCCCTATTTCCGGGTTAATGACCAGCTGTTTGGTTTTGCTGACTTGAGGTTGTTGTCATAACACCATCCCATTAGGCTCCTTATTTCCTTCCTGTACTCTGACCCATCATCATTTGAGATTCAATCTACCACGATGCTGTCTTCTGCAAACTAGTAGATGGAGTTAGAGTAGAAGCTGGCCATGGCATTAGGTCTGTACAGTGAGTAAAGTAGGGGGTGGGGCAATAGTGTTGTGGATAATTATGGCAGAAATATTGCTGCCTATCCTTACTGATAGTGGTCTGTTGGTCAGGAAATCAAAGGTCTAGTTCCAAAGGGAGGTGCTGAGGCACAGATCAAGGAGTTTGGAAATGAGTTTGCATGAAATATGGTATTAAAGGTGGGGCTGTAGTCTAATGTAGTGTTCGTTATTGTCCAAATGAGAGTTGCGTTAGGGAGATGGCATTCGCTGTGGACCTGTTTTGGCAGTGGACAGATTACTGAGGGTCAAGGTTATGCCATGACCAGCCCCAAAATGCACTTCATGATGGAGGATGTCTGAGCCTCTGGGCTGTAGTCGTTAAGGCACACTACCTTATATTTCTTACGACAACACACACAAAATGCTGGTGGAACACAGCAGGCCAGGCAGCACGAAGGGTCTCGGCCCGAAACGTCGACGGCGCTTCTCCCTATAGATGCTGCCTGGCCTGCTGTGTTCCACCAGCATTTTGTGTGTGTTGTTGTTTGAATTTCCAGCATCTGCAGATTTCCTCGTGTTTGCTCTTATATTTCTTAGTTCATTTTCCTTCATAGTGTTTGTTTGACCTGCTGTGTTCCTCCGGCAGTTTGCTACACCTGATTCCAGCATTGCAGTCTTTTGTGTCTCCAATTGGATAATTTCTTTTAATGTTTACAAGTCAAATAATCAAAATATGTAATTAGAAGCCTTTTTAAAATAATACTCAATGTCCTCAGCAGTCGGGCAGCATCTACGGGAGGACTGTGAACAGTTGACAGTTCGGGCTGAGACCTTTCATCAAGATCGTCAACAGAGTCCCGATGAAGGGTCTCAGTCCAAAACAGCAACTGTTTATTCTCTTCCATAACTGCTGCCTGACTTGTCGAGTTCCTCCAGCCAAGATTCCCAGCATTTGCAGAATCTCTTGTGTTAGTGGTCGGTGTCCTATAGTATTGAGGAAAGTTCAGTTTTTGAGTGATGGAGTGTGGTATTAGCAGGATGCAGACATAGTCACTACCCCATTTTTTAAGCGTAAGAGATTTTGTTGATTTTTTTGTTTATAAAACTTCATGTCATGCTGCAATAACCCTGTTTCATCAGTGGGGGCACTGCAGACAGCCGCCGCATGTAGGTGTAATAATACGTATAACCTCAACTTCAACCAGCTAAGTAACATGAATATGAATGCACCGATTTATTTTTGTAAAAAAAATCTAAAAGCCAGGAGATATTCATTATTCTTAGCTTGCAGAAATTGTGCATTGTATAAGCTGCTGGTTAAAGTGGTAAGAGAGTAATTTGGTTATGGAGAGGGTAAATTGAAATCACAAAACTAAATAAATATTTAGTACAGAAGAGGCCATTCAGCCCATTGGTCCAGCCAGAAACTATGCACAATTCTGCAGGCTATCACAGTTCAAGGACTCATCTTATACTTCTATATGTGCTGAGGGGTTTGGCCTCCATGTATTTAGGAAGGGAGTTTGAAATGCTCCCATTTTTATTGCATTGAATCATTTTATTCAATTTCCCTGTAACCATCTATCAATGAATTAAATCTATTTTCTTCATTATTGGCCTGTCTGCTTTACCCAGTCTGGCCTGAACATAATGTTATACACCTCCATGAAGTCACTCCTCAGTCTTCTCAATTCCAAATAGAACAATTCCAGTCTCTCATAGAGTCATAGAGCACCTCAGCACAGAAACGGACTGTTCAGCCCATCCGGTGAATGCAAACTATTACTCTGCCTAGTCCCATCGACCTGCCCCTGCACTATGGCCCTCCATACCACTTTCACTCAAATTTCTCTTAAATGTTGAAAATGAACCCACACCCAGCACTTTCACTGGCAGCGCATTCCATATTCTCACTGCCTTCGGAGTGAAGAAGTTCCTCAAAGCTATCATTTCCAGCCCTGGAAATATCCTGATAAATCTCCTGTGCATGCTTATCTAGCTCCTCCCTGTCGCGCAGTGACCGGAGTTCCACATGGTGCTTTATCTGGGTTTGGTTAATATCTTACATGGTCCTAGTCTGGCACATCCTCTCTTTTACTGTGATCTGAGTATCCTGTGCACCCTCACAGCTGCTTCTGTGTCTAACTGCATGATAATATCTTGCAGTCTGGTTAATTTTCATATCCCGTAGAATCATCAAGATGATATTCAGCAGACAGCAGATCGGAAATCTTTCTTTTCCACCCTACTCCTACACTTTATGGTTGATTTATTCAGAGAACTTAGAATGATCTCAAAGATTTTCACACTTTCTTTGTACGATAAGATCAGCTTTATTTGTCACATGTGCAGAGAACCATACAGTGAAATGTGGTGTGGGTGTCAAATCAAATTAGTGAGGATTGCGCTGGGCAGCCTGCAAATGTTACCATGCATCCGGTGCCAATATAGCCTGTCCACAACTCACCAGCCCTAACCATACGTCTTTGGAATGTGGGATGAAACAGGAACAACCGGAGGAAACCCTCATGGTCACGGGGAGAACGTACAGATCCGTTACAGACAGTGGTTGGTACTAAACCACAATTGTACTTACACTGGAAGTTCCTTCCCTGCTTGGCAAGGGGCCAGAATATTCTACATCAACCTGAGCACTTGCGGGTATTTTATGCACGCTTGGTTTAGGCACAGCTGGCCTTACGAGGGTGTTCCTAACCTGTACAGCAAAAGCTTGACCTTGGCCCTGGCAACCTCTCGGGTTGGGTGGGGGCAAGGGGATAGAGAGGATGGGGTGTTGGTCGGATGGGTTAAGTGCTTTTGATTAGGGTTTGGTTATCACCGCTGTCTGTACGGAGTTTGCATGTTCTCCCCATGACAACATTGGTGCCCTTACTAATTGAGCAAATCAAGTAATCAAGGCCCTTTACTCTACAACTTGTTGTGGGCATGTATGTTGGCGCTGGAAGTGTGGCGATACTTGCCGGCGATCCCTATCACATCATAAGTGATGAATGTAAATGACACATTTCACTGAACGTTTCGATGTTTCGGTGTGCATGTGACAAATAAAACTAATCTCTTCAAGGCATGACCAGGTTTGCACTTTTGTGATGTGGAGAAGCGAGAGGCTGGCAGGCGGTAGGTGGAAAAGGCAAAGGGCCGAAGAAGAAGAAGGACTCTAATAGGAGAGGAAAGTGGACAACGGGAGAAAAGGAAGCTTCTCACTTTATCTCTCCTCTCCCACTCACCTAGTTTCAACCTTCACTTGCCAGCCCATATTCTTCCCTTCCTTCCACCATCTTATTCTGGCATCTTCCCCCCTCCTTTCCAGTCCTGATGAAGGGTCTTGGCCCAAAAGGTTGACTGTTCATTCCTTCCCATTGAATATGAAAGTATTATGTCTCTTCCCTTGCTGAAGTCTGGAGAACTTGGGAATAGCTTCCCATATCCTTAACACTGCATTTGCCATCTGTTCATAAAGATGCTACTAAAACTGGCACTAAAGCACTGATGGGCTTCCTGTTTCATGTCCAGCTGGAACCTGCTAAGTCGATGGCAGTGGGTCTAATTGATTCTATGTGGTAGGATTTAGTGACATAATTACTTTCCCAGTAACATTAATGAGCTGGTCTGGCTAGTCATTCTTGTGTATCGCAAATCTTTGTGTTTGAAGTAGCCCTGAATACTAAATGGATTCTGCTGATCACTCCATTCAAAAGAAGCACTGCTAAGAGTCATCTCTGTAAAATACGCAATGTGTGTCAATTACTTTGTCAAATAAACAGCCCTGTAAGTAAGCTTGGCTTCATTGTCATAAAATCATTGATTAGTCATCATCATTAAGTGCCGTGTCATATGACGTAGCCGATCATGGTCTGTTCGTGACCGTGATTGTTTTTGGCAAATGTTTCTACAGAAGTGGTTTGCCATTGCCTTCTTCTGGGCAGTGTCTTTACAAGATGGGTGACCCCAGCTATTATCTATACTCTTCAGAGATTGTCTGTCTGGCATCAGTGGTCGCATAACCAAGATTTGTGATATGCACCAGCTGCTCGTATAATCATTCAGCCACTGTTCCCATAGCTTCACATGACCATGACTGAGGGCTAAGCAGGTGATATACCTTGTCCAAGGGCGACCTGCAGGCTAGCAGACAGAAGGAGTACATTACATCTCCTTTGGTTGAGATGTATCTCCACCCTGCCACCTGTACTATATCTGTTAGAAGTATATTGTCCATGGATCATCACCTTGTCGTGGTGGACAGGCTTGTGAGTTCCTGAGATCCCAAGAGTGATGCCATCTGGAGTTTAGCTCCTGGTAGGGTCACCTATGCTGGTAAGGTAAAGGGGGAGGTTCCAGCAAAAGAGCAATTCATCCAAGAGCTTAATAGTGGAACTGGCAGTGTTGCAAGGACGTGGCGATGGGACAAACCCAAGTGCTGAACACAGGTGCGGAGGCCGAGTCAGGAGGCGTTATGGTCGTAGCGAGCATGGGACGGGTGCCAAGGGAGTCTTTACCCAGAGTCTTGGTCTTCGTAGAGAATTCAGGAATGATGCTAGACTTAGAACTGATAGTCCTAAGAACCATGGAACAAGGTTACTCATACACAAGTTGACCAATGAACTGACAGCTCCTTGTTGTGCTCACAGGGTTTTTATACTGCATTTGCTGATGGAAGACAGGTGTTTGTAGTTAGTGGAACCCGAGAATGATTGGAACTAAACGAGATGATTGAGGCCCAATTCCTGAGGTAAATAGCCAGGTGGGTGCTTGCCAGAAGGGACCATGACAGGCAGAAGATGATGACAAGTCACGGCATCAGTGAAGGCGGAGGAAGTCTGTAGCAGCAAATTGCGCCCAGTCATTTTGCATTCCATGCCTCTGGACCCTGAGCCTGATCCGTCAAGGACCGCGTCCATGCTTCAACCTCCCTATGTTAAACAAAGTGACGCACAGGCGTTCTCCATTAAAGGAATAACCCCCTAGGTTGGAGAACATCATACTGGACTTGAATGATCTCACTATTGACATCTATGAGAAGTAATGATTCCTTCAGGATTCTACAAATGGGATTACACAAAAGCCATGTAGATCTTGTCACCCTGGGACAACTAGCCTCTATTTGCCATGATGATCACTTGAAGGAAGTTTTTGAATGGGGGCAGTAATATTGCACACCCACTTACTTTTTGGATTCTGCAGTTGTGCAGCGGCTTCCTGCTGATGAACGTTTGCTTTGATGTTTTTCACAGCCGAACAGCTGAGGTTCTCTGGCGATTCCGGATTGGCAGCAGGTGCACCTTAACCCTCTGTGTGTTGCAGAGAACATCGAATGGGAGACGATAAATATGGATTCACTTTCTGGCTCTTTTTGTGAGCCTCGTGTGTGATCTTTTATTGTGTGTTGTTCTGGTCACTTACAGGAAAGATACTAATAGGATTGAAAGGGTACTGAAAAAAATTACAAGGATGTTGCTAAGAACTGACGACCTGAGTTATAAGGAAAAATTAAATAGGTTAGGACCTTTTTTCCCAGGAGAACTACTAAATCTGGTCTTAAACATTTTTATATTCTTCAAGGGATTCTTTCAAACCCAGCATCCTAAAAGTGATGTCTGCTTTTTTCTTCATCCTGACCAGAACTCAATATCTCTTGTCCACTAGGGTTCACTGTACTTGTAATGTTTAGCCTTCACCCTAATAGGACAGTGCTCGCCCTGGGTACTTGATATAACCTCTTTCAAAGCCTCCCACTTTCCAACTGTTCCTTTGCCTTTAAGTAGTTAACCAATTAACCCCAGCTAGATCGTACCTCATACCCTCAAAGTTGCCCTTGCACCAATTCAGTTCTTTAACCTGTGGAGCTGATCTATCCTTTTCTATAACTATATTAAAACTGATAGTACTAAATCAAAGTGCTCCTCAACTGCCACTTTACTTACTTGACCCACTGTTTTCCCCAAGGGGAAGTCCAGTATTGCTGCTTTCCAAACAGACTCCTCTGTATCTGGAGCTCCCAACCTGGGGCCCATGGACCTTTCTATTCTTTGTAGGGATCCATGGCATAAAAAAAGGTTGGGGTCCCCTGCTCTATATGTTGTGTGAGGAAACTGTCTTGGATGCATGCCACAAGTTCCACCCCATCTGGGTTCTTTGTACTCTGGGTGGCTGCCACAAATACTACCCTTACAATGACTTGTAATTTCTCATCACATTTGCTCAAGTTCTAGCTGATTATTAGGGATGTCTCTAATATCTCCCTGGAACTTCAGTAAGGTCTATACTACTCCTGAGGATTACACATTTTAAGACTCTCTCTGATCAGTGACACAGAGACCCTTTTTGGGCGGATCACCCTTTGGTCTGGCCTGTTGATTTAAACTGATGATACGAGAGCAGAACACTGAGGGAATCTTGGATTCTAGGATTTATATGCTTTGAAAATCTATCTTGGTATTTAATTACTTGCCTGAGGAGGCAAAAGCTATCCAGATTAGTGCTGCTTCTCTGTCTGCACGCTGAGAGATGACAAAGCTTTAATCTACAAACTGCTATTTTCACCAATAAGCTTATATTATTGCAGGTGCTACAGGTGCTCAGTAGACTGAAGAAGGCAGTTCTGAAAAGTAGGACTGGAGACAAGAGGGGAACATTGATAATGGACTCAATATAAATGAACTGGAGCCCTGATTAAAGGTCTGGAACCCCAATTCAGGGGCTGGATCTCCAAATCAATGTTCATCTTAAGTATTTTTTCTTTACAACAGAGTCAAAATGCACTTACAGCCTTCAGAACAGGGGCTCCCAGCCTTTTTTATGCCATGGATCAGTACCATTAAGCAAGGAGTTGATGGACTCTAGTTTGGGAACCCCTGCTTTAGACCATAATTTTATGATCATAGGACATTGGAGTAGAATTAGGCCATTTGGCCCTTCATGTCTGCTCCACCATTCTATCATTGATGATTTATTTTCCCTGTCAACCCCATTCTCCTGCCTTCGCCATGATGTACCTGTCCACCCCGTACTTTCCTCACTATGCAGTCAGGACTGCACGGGCAGATTCTCTAAACTCTGGAATTCCCTCTGGATCATTCTGAATCTTTACCTCTCTTTGTTTCTTTAGCAAACATCTTAAGACCCATCTCTACGGCAAGCCTTTGGTTAAATATATTCAATGCTGAATATGCAAGCATTCCATTGTATGGAATTTTTGCAATAATGCTGTTCTGATTGTCCTGTCACATTTTTCCCGCTGATCCAATTAAATCCCTCAGTATCTGAATCTGATCTTATCTGCTTCACTTAGCCCCCCTTAGATCTTAATCTTTCATTCTGTACCCACATGGCTGTCTTATATTTCTCTCTTTCCTTTATGCTCCTATCTCTGACTTATTGCATTGAGTAGCCTCTCCCTTTACCCCTGTTTCTAAGTGAAATGAGTCCAAATTTATATGATTGCCCACAGGCTTGCTTCAATTTATTTAGTGTGGAGTGAGCACTTACTTCCCTTTTGCTAACCAACCAGTCTGTGTTCTGAGATTAACATGGGTTTCATTGGCCCCTCAGAATCAGAATCAAGCATTTTTATCACTGTCTTGTATGATGTGCAATGTGTTGTTTTGCAGCAGCAGTACAGTGAAAAGACATGATATTACATTACAAAATAAATGAATAATATAAAAGCAAAGGAAAAATGAGGCCATATACACAAGAAATTCTTCAGATGCTGGCAATCCAGAGGATCTCTTGTGTTGCTCTGGATTTCCCGCATCTGCAGAATCTCTTGTGTTGCGATTTGCTGCTCCACTGTGAAGTTTCTTCGAAGAATGCCTACCCTGAAAAAGATTAAATCTTCTCTTCAGGAACTCAGTGAGACTTCTCCCCCACCTTCTTATTTTGGCTTCTTCTACCATCATGATGAAGGGACCCTCTCTCAAACGTTGAATGTTTATTCCCTTCTATAGCTGCTGTCTGACCTGCTGAGTTGCTCCAGCATTTTGGAATAATGAGGTAGTGTTCAGGATTCTTTGCCTATTCAGAAATCTGACAATGGAGGGGAAGAAGCTGTGCCTAAATCATTGAGTGTTGGTCTACAGGCTTCTGTACCTCCTCCCTGATAATAATAACGAGAAGAAAGCATGTCCTGAATGGTGAGGACATCAACAAGTACAGAAGAATTGAGGTAATTGATCCGCCAAGTTCATGGTGTTAGAGTGGACCTCCAACTTGGGCACTTCTAGACAATACTAGCCCTCACAGACAGGGCTGAGCAAGTTACCTAAAGCTGGGTCACTTGAACACTCTTCTCCAATCCTCTTAAAATGCAGGAGATAAAATAGCTGGATTGGAGATACTGCGAGAATACAGAAGCTTCTGCCTGACTTCCCATTTTGTTGTTCTGTAATTCAGCTCGATCTATCCTCTGAAGTATTTGCCAACTTTTCAGACAGTGCTGGATAGATCAAGATCTCATTGTTTTGTGGAGGCTCTACAGGACACCATCCTACAGGCTTGGCTGCATTAAATCACACACTTGTCGTTAATTTCTTTGAACTGGTGAGGCAATAACTATGCTACAGGGATAGTGACACCAAGTTTTCATTCAAAAAGCTCAGTGAAATGTTTGTTTGAAACAAAGATATTTTGTTCTGACAACAGGACATCAACCTGAAACATTAATTCTGCTTCACTCTCCATGGATGTTGTCTGAGCTGCTATGTACTTCGAAATTTTCTGTTTCTTTGCATCTGCAAAATTTTGTTTTTTGATTGCTACAGAAAGTAGTGGATACGTCCCAGTACCATCAAGGTTAAAACCCTCTCAACCTTTGAGTACTTGTTGCAGGAAAACAGCATCCATCATCAGGGACCCCACCACCCAGGTCATGCTCTCTTCCCACTGCTGCCATCAGGAAGAAGGTACAGGAGGCTCAGGATTTGCACCACCAGGTTCTGGAACAGTTATTACCCCTTAACCATCAGGCTCTTCTACCAAGGGGGATAAGACTATCAGACCATAAGACATAAGAGCAGAATTAGGCCATCTGGTCCATTGAGTCTGCTCCGCCATTCAATCATGACTAATCCCTTTTTAAAAATCTCCTCCTCAACCCCAGTTCCCGGTCTTCTCCCCGTAACCTTTGGTGCTATGTCCAGTCGAGAACCTATCAATCTCTGCCTTTAATACATCCAGCAGCCGGGTCTCCACAGCTGCATGTGGCAACAAATTCCACAAATTCACCACCCTTTGGCTAAAGAAATTTGTCCACATCTCAACTTCACTTGTCCCATCACTGAATTGTTTCCACAACCTAGGGACTCAGTTTCAAGGACTCTTCAGGTCATGCTCTCATATTTATTGCTTATTTACTTATTACTATTAATATTCTTTTGTATTTGCACAGTTTCTTGTCTTTTGCACACTGGCTGTCCGTCCTGTTGGTGCATTCTTTCATTGATTCTGTTATGGGTATTCGATTTATTGAGTAGCCCACAAACAATAAATCTCAAGGTTGTGTATAGTGACATATATGTACTTTGATAATAACTTTATTTTGAGCTTTGAACAGTTCAAAACCCAGGTACATGGACTTTCATGTGGAATCCTATTCAGAGATCAGTGCATAAGAACAAAAAAGTGATGGATACAGCCCGGTGCATCACAGCCATCACTGAGCACATTTACAAGGAACGCTGGCACAAGAAAGCAACATCCATCATCAAGGAGCCACGTCATACAGGCCATGTACTCTTCTCAATCGTATTATCAGGCAGGAGGTGCAGATTCAGGAGCAATTATTATCCTACAACTATCAGTCTCCTGAACTGGCGTGGATAACTCCACAACCTATAGACTTCTTTCAACTCTCATTCTCAGTATAGTTTTTCTTTTACCTGCACCATGTATCTTCTTTGAACTTTGGTTGTTTGTCAGTCTTTGTTTATGTATAGCTTTTCATAAACTCCAGTGTATTTCTTTATTTTCCCGTTAATGCCTGAAAGAAAATAAATTTCAAGATAGTATATGATGATACATACATATTCTGATAGTAAATTTACTTTGAACTTTGAGGTGTAGGGCTTTCATGTGCCTTGGCTCTTTGTGCACTATGGCAATGGTTTTAAATGTTTTTCAGGCAATCCACTTTAACCAAATAGAAAATGAAGTGTATTTTGCAGGTTGGTAGTTGCCATTGTTAAATATTTGTTCAGGTTTTGTCTGCTGGTTAAACTCACCCCATGAAGTCAGCAGAATGAATTTAGAAGACGAGTGTAACACTGACACTACAGTTTACCCAATCCACTCCTACCAACCCAACTTAAATGTCTAGGAATAGGTGCTTAAGGGAACAACAGCCTTCAATGTAAGTAAAACATGTATCCTGAATAGCTATCTCTCTTAGTATCTGCTGTCTGTTTCTTTAGTTTTTCGCTATCTTTCTTTACTATTCAACAGCCAGGGCCAGAAAGCAGCATTAATACCCCGAGGGAGTTGGTGCTGAGACTAATTCCATTCTTTGAAAGCAACCTGTCACCTTTAATATTTTATATCTTTTGGTCATGTAGTAATCCAGTGAGTACACCCTCAATATTATTTAAAAATGAGTTGATTTTGGCATTACTTTAAATGATGAATATGTAGCTGATTTTAATGCCAGGGCTATTACATAAGGTGGGAGTGTTAATTCAGATCAAAATAGCAATTTTACTGGTTTCATTATGTGACATTGTTGGGTAAGATAGTTTTGTTCCTAAACTGTTTCATTGACTGTGGTTTGCTGACTCATATTCTATGCTTTTCATTCTTTTTCTTTTGCTGTTTCTGCTACTGTATTTGTTCTTTTTTGTGCATTAGAGGTTTGATGTTTTTCTTTGAACAGGTTCCATGGTTTTCTTTGTTCCATGATCGTATGCGGGAAGGCAAATCTCAGGGTTGTTTATTGCATATGTACTTTGATAATGAATGTACTTTGATTTAGCTCCACCTTTCACTGGAGCAGTTTAATCTGCTTGTTCAAAGAAGAATGCATGATATCAGCTTTTACATTCAGCAATGTAGGGAGTGGAATTAAAAATGCAACATTTATTCCGATGCCATTGACCCTTCTCATTAGCTACTTGGATGTTAGGTGCAATGGAGCAATCACTCTAGTGATATAACATGTTCTACCCTCTGAAGTGGTTAGCACCTTCCTAGGTGGTCCTGGAGGGATCAAGAACTCTTTGGTTTGGTGAGTGAGTGAGGAGATTTACCATTCATCGTTCCTATTGGCAGCACCAAATCATAGCCTGTGTCATTCACTTCATTGATAATGGATGAATCGGTGAGCCAGGAGCCTTGCATTGCTGCTAGTATGTGTGCAAAGAATTCGGTGAAAATTATCAGCAGATAATTTGTTGGATTATTCTCTCAGCTCTGAGTATTTCAATCTGCATTCCAAAGTTATCAATATTGCAGGTTTGTGCTCTAAGAGGTTAAATCAATGGTTGAAGCTCATGGCTGATAGGCAAGCTACATTGTTTCCCTGTAAATCAGAAGGGAGGTGATAACTAAGGGCGAGACTTTGGAGATGCAGCCACCAATGATAGATATTTCAGCCTAGGAATGACTCAGTGTTTGGGTGAGTGTTTTGCAGACCTCTTTCTGTCTCCATCAGGCAATCACAGCAGCTGACAATACTAGACAGATGAAAGCTGTCTGGATCAGTGTATCAAAGGGCTGGGCAAGCTCTAACAGAAGAAATAAAAACAGAAAGTGCTGGAAATACTTGGCAGGTCCAGCCGAATCTGTGGATAAAAGAAAACTCTTAACTTTTCAGCTTAATCCCATGAACAACTCTCACTGGGGGTTGAATCAGAACTGATGCAATGGACAACTTTTACATTCCAAGTAAAGGGGAGAGATGGGAAAAATCAGAATCATATTTATTATCACAGACATATGCTGTGAAATTTATTGAAATGTGGCAGCAACACAGTGCAATACATAAAAATAAAAGCTATAAAAAGAGAGGAGAAAGATACTGAGGTAGGGCTCGTGGGTTCATTGTCCATTCAGAAATCTGATGGTAGAGGGGAAGAAGCTATTCCTGAAACATTGAGTGTGTGTCTTCAGGCTCTTTTACCTCCTCCTTGTTGGTAGCAACAAGAAGAGAGCGTGTTATGTTTCAGTAAGAAATATATAAAAAGGTAGCATAAAAATTAAGTAAAATAGTGAAGTAGAGTTCATGAATTCATGGACTATTCAGAAATTTGATGGTGATGGGGAAGAAGCTATTACTAAAACATTTAGTATGTCTCTTCAGGCTCCTGTACCACCTCCTTGATGCCTTGTCCTGGATGGTGAGGGTCCTTAATAATGGATGCCACCTTTCTGAGGCATTGCCTTTTGAAGATTCATAAATGGAAGAACAAAGGAAATGTCTGCAAAAGGTGGAGACTGAAAAGGAAAAAGTGTCTATTACAAGCCTTCAAGATGAAAGATTGTTTAATGTTGTTTCCAGTACACATCTATAAATGAAAACAAATAATTCTTACTCTGGATCCAATGCAGCATATAAAACACACTGTAAGATGAAGGACACAACAATTAAAAAAAACACAGTATAAATACATAATATAGTATATATAGCTAAATTGATTATATGTCCATGATATGCCACATGATATTGAAGTGTCTGTAAATAAGGTGACTCTTGACAGGAAATGATAAAGTTGTGGTGGTGGGGTGTGTTAGTGGGTGGAGGTGTTGATCAGTCTTACTGCTCGGGGAAAGAAACTGATTTTGAGTCTAGCAATGCTGGCATGGATGCTACATAGCCTCCTCCCTGGTGGGATTGGGACAAGCAGTCCATTTGCAGGATGTGTGGGATCCTTCATGATATTGCTGGCCTTTCTCCAGCACTTTCATATGTGTGTATATATCCTTGATGGTGGTAGGCTAATGCTGGTGATGCGTTGGGCAGTTTTGACTACCAGTTGATGAGCTTCCTGTCCGCCACTGTGCCGTTTCCATACCGTGCAGTTAGGTTGCTCTCTACTACGCATCTGCAGAAGTTCATAAGTACTGCTCGCAATTTCCACTGCTGTGCTGCCGACACGAAAAGAGATGGGAGTTGTTCAAGCTCTCCTGAGGTTGATAACCATTTCCTTTATCTTCTTGATGTTGAAGAAGAGGACCCTGACAACTCTTCTTCCCACCTTGCTCATGTCAGGCTTTATTCCAATCTCCTAGTTTATCCTAGAATCTCCTAGATTCATTGCATCTCTTTTGATGATGAAAATTTCTATGCTAATGTTTCTGAGATATTTTTCTTTTTCAATACCTGTAGATTTTTCTCCTCCTCAGTTGACAGGAATTTTAAACACTTAGCCTCATCTCCCATCCCATCCAACTCCATAGTCAACAGATCACTCTCCTTAGTTTCAAAGTGATACAACTTCCCCTGCCAGGGTTCTGAAGGGACTATTCATTGTAAGGCTTCAAGGTTCATATGTCCATCTCATCCAAAACCTGTTCCCTTTCTCTTGTTACCGTCCCATGTATGGAGATTCAGTGTTTCCTTAATGCCTTCTCTTCCTGTCATGCAGGTACTCAAAACACTCCTTCCTCGACAAACAATGATTCATTTCATGTTGACTAATTTGTGGGACTATATTTTGGGATCACAAAAAGGCCTTTTCTATACTGGAGAAACCAAATGCAAGTTGAGTGATTGCAAAACAATCCAATTAAGTTTGTAAGGACAGTCCTGGGCTTTTGGCTGTCTGTTACTTTAGTTCCCCATTCTCCTCCCACCTTGACCACTCTATCTCTGACTTGTTATATTACTCCAATGAGAGTCAGCTCAATGAATATCTCATGATCAGGGACTCCACAGCTCTAAATTGAACTATTTATTTTTAGTTAAATTGGGCAGCTCTGAAAC
Source organism: Hemitrygon akajei (assembly GCF_048418815.1). Taxonomy (NCBI): domain Eukaryota; kingdom Metazoa; phylum Chordata; class Chondrichthyes; order Myliobatiformes; family Dasyatidae; genus Hemitrygon; species Hemitrygon akajei. The sequence goes on along the minus strand of NC_133133.1, from coordinate 23,679,610 downwards.
AGCAACATTGAATACTGGTGGCAATTGTGGGTAGAAAGGTAGTATTGGGTGCAGTTTTGGTCATGTACCTGCAGGAAAGATGTAAACAAGGTTGAAAGTGTCTCTGCCCGAAACATCGACAGCACTTCTCCCTATAGATGCTGCCTGGCCTGCTGTGTTCCACCAGCATTTTGTGTGTGTTGTTGTTTGAATTTCCAGCATCTGCAGATTTCCTCGTGTTTGCACTGAGAAAATTTACAAGGATTTTGCCCTGTCTGGAGGACCTGAGTTATAAGGAAAGGTTGAATAGGCTGGGACTGTATTCTTTAGAATGAAGAAGATTGAGAGATTTGATAGAGGTGTACAAAATTAAGAGGGGTATAGATGAGTAAATGCAAGCAGCCTTTTTCCGCTGAGGTTGGGTGGAGCTACAACCAAAGGTCATGGGCTAAGGGTGAAAGGTGAGAAGTTTAAGGGGAACATGAGAGGAAACTTCTTCACTCAGAGGGTCATGAGTGCGGAATGAGCTGGCAACAGAACTGGTGTATGCGAGCCATTGAACGGAAAGTAGAAAAAAAGTTGTATATTCATTTGTCACAGATTCCTTTTTGCTCCTGATTTTTGTTCATTGTTGACTTTAGTTCTCTTTGTCAACTAAATGTGGTGAATATTTGAGGCTTTTCTACCTTACTGCTTTAACCATGTGAGTGTTGGCAGTCATCTTGACTGGGTGAGGCAATATTGATTCTAAGCCTTATCCTACCATCACTCAGCTTCTCTGCCTGCAGACTGTATTGTCTAGTGTTTAAGGATTTGACACACCCAGTGCTGCAACCTCTGTCTGATTCTTGGTCAGAGAAGCTCCCTTCCGCAACAGCCTAACACCTCTGGTTAGCCAGGTTAAATGCTGACCTCTGGGGCTGTCTGTGTGGAGTTTGCACATTCTCCCTGTGACTGTGTGGGGTTTTTTCTGGGTGCTCTAGGTTCTATCTATATAACTCAAAGGCATGCAGGCTAATGACTGCTGTAAATTGCTTCCCAGTGTGTGGATGAGTGGTAGAGTCTGGGGGTTGGGGAGGAGTTTCCAACAGCAATCACAAGATGACAGTGAATCGGAATCAGGTTTGATATCACTGTCGTTCTGTCTGTCGTGAAATGTGTTTGCGACGTGGTAGCAGTACATTGCAACACACAATATTAAAAACTATAAATTGCAGTAAGAAGTATATATATAAGAAAGTTAAATTAAATAATTAATGCAAAAAAGAGGGAAAAATATTGAGGTAGTGGTCATGCATTGATTTTCCATTTGGAAGTCTGATGGCGGAAGGGAAGAAGTTGTTCTCGAAACACTGAAAGTGTGTGTCTTCAGGCTCCTCTACCTCCTCCTTGATTGTTGCAGTGAGGAGAGGGGATATCTTGGGTGATGAACTGCTACCCACTCCCGGGCCACAGATACTGAGGTCAGTGTAAGCTTGCTTATCATAAATTCAGTTTGGTAAACTCATGCATTGCCACTGAACCATATGCATCATTTGTATTCAGTAGAAACATTATTTGGCAGTGTATAGCTTTATTGTCTGTTCACTCTTGGAAGGAAAACCATTTTGTTATAGCACATTGTTTTAAACTGTAGTGTATTTCCTTTGCTTAATTCGTATTTGAACACAGATAGTTGCAAAGCAACATCACTGGTTATTGTGGGATTCTCTGCGTCCACCTGTAGCTTTTGTTAGAGGAAAGCCCACATTCCAAAGTGGTTTTGGTTAACCAGTCATGCATGAATCAGTAAGTATGGGGCAGGGCTGCTGACCCTCCCAAAGTGGTTGTTAATAGAAGATGTGGCTTCCAGGTTTCTATCAATCTCACATTCCTGGCATGTCTTGTATCGCCAACTTCTGATATTATCCAGGTGTTCCTTCATTTACCCTGACCTGTGCTCCAACATGGTGAAACAGAGCTTGGGTTGGTCAAAGATGACTCAAAAGAATGATTCAAAGCAGATGTGAATCAGGTTATTAATCTTCTGCTCTGCACTACCTGATGTTTGCCTCGTGTCTTGTGCTGTAGGACTATTGCACAGCATAATAGACCATAGCCTTCGGCTATCTTGTCCCAGTTACCACACCATCTCAGCCTAGACGTATATGCTAGCAAGTTGTCTGACTATTGGGTTCTATCAAGTCTGATCTAATTCCCAACCAACATGTACAAGTGTGCATTTTCCAGCAGTAGTCACTAAGACTGTGTTTAACCAGTGGAAGAGAGGGTAGAGAAGGGGGAAACGGATGGGGAAATTTGTCCCACCAAATTCCTACTCTACAGTTCATGGAGGCCAGAGCTATCACTGTCATCCTGTCTACCACTCAATTTCTCCCTTGCTTCTGCTTACCCTTTCTGGGGTTCCCAACCTGGGGCCCACGGAGCCCTTGCTTAATGGTATTGGTCCATCGCATAAAAAATAAAGATTGGGAACCCTTAGACTAGAGGGTTAAGTTGATAGGAAAACTGAAATAAGATAGGAGGAGGCTTGAGTGGAGAATCAACACCATGGTTAGCCTTTACGGTGCTATATTTGCACAGCATATTCTTTGAAATTAGCTTGTTTTCATTGGTAAATATACATTTATGGTGCTCAGGCAGATTACTGATGTGTGGGAATCATAGAGTACCATAGCATCAACCCATCTAATTCACGCTGACCTGATCTTCTGCCTGCTCGCATCTACCTGCATCCAGACCTTATCCCTCCAAACCCCAATCTTCTATGTACTTATCCAAACTTCTCTTAAGTATTACAATCAAACTCATATCTCCTACTAGTTTGGCTGGCAGCTTGTTCCACACTCGCACCACCCCCTTAGATTCCCTTAAAACATTTCATCTTCCACTTTACGCTTATGATCTTTAGTTATAGTATCATTCGATCTGAGGGGGAGAAGCCCGCATGCATTCTCCCTGCAGGTAGGTAACCAGAATGCACACTATACTCTAATTTTGGCCTCACCAACATCCGAATCAGGTTTATTATTTATTTATTAAGATAAATAATAAACCCTCCCGGCCCTTCAAGCTGTGCTGCCCAGCAATCCCCCGATTTAACCCTAGTCTAATCACAGAACAATTTACAATGACCATTTAACCTACCAACCAGTATGTCTTTGGACTGTGGGAGGAAACCAGAGAACCCAGAGGAAACCTACGCAGTCACAGAGAGAACGTACAAACTCTTTACAGGCAGTGGCAGGATTTGAACCCCATCGCCTGTAAAGCGATATGCTGACCACTATGTTACCATGCCACAGTCATATATCTCCGATATATGTTGTGAAATTTGTCGTTCAGTGGTAGCAGTACAGTGCACACAGTGATGTGAGGGATGTGAGGAGTCTGGGAGACCTCCAGTCTCCAGATAAGCCTCTCTGCACCAGGTTCACTGAGTTGCAGCTCCTGAGAGAATGTGTTAAGTAACTGGAGCTGTATCTCGATGACCTTAGACTCCCATGGGAGGATGAGGAGGTGATAGACAGGAACTACAGGGTGGTAGTCACCCCTAGGCTGCAGGAGACAGATAACTGGGTGACTGTCAGGAGAAGGAGGGGAAATACACATAGTACACCTGTGGCTGTTTCTGTCAACAATAATATTACAACTTTTGATAATATTGAGGAGGCAACCTACCGGGGGGAGCCACAGTGACTGGGTCTCTGGCACAGAGTCTAGTGCTGTGGCTCAGAAGAGCAGAGGTGAAGAGGACTGCAGTGTTAATAGGAGATTCCTTAGTCAGAGGAACAGAGATAAGGCCCTGTGAGTGCGATAGAGACACCCAGATGGTATGCTGCCTCCCTGGTGCCAGGATCAGGGGGTGTCTCAGACCTGGTCCATGTTATTCTCAAGGGTAAGGGTGAGCAGCCCAAAGTCCTGGTACATATTGGCACCAATGACATAGTTAGACAAGATAAGGAGGTCCTGAAGGGAGATTTGAGGGAGCTGGGTAGAAAGTTGTGAAACAGGACCTTCCAGGGTAGTAATCTGGGGATTGCAGCCTGTGAGGGTAAGAATAGGATGCTTTTGGCAGGTGAATGTGTGGATGAGGAACTAGTGTGGTGGGCAAAGGTTCAGATTAATGGATCTTTGGGATCTCTTCTGGGGAAGGTATGGCATGTACAAAAGGGATGGGTTACATCTGAACCTGAGGTGGTCCAGTCTTGTGGGCAGGCAGCTAGAGTTGTTCGGGTGGGTTGAAACTAATTTGGCAGGGGGATGGAAACCAGAGTGATAGTGTTGAAGGTGAGGTAGTTGGTTGACAAATAAAGTCAATGTGTAGTGAGACTGCTAGCAAGGAGAGGCTGATGATAGAGCAAAATTACAGTCAACAGGATGAATTGCAACGTAAAAGGTGGACAAAACCGAAAAGGGTGAAGGTGTTATATTTGAATGCATGCAGTATATGTAATAAGGTAGATGAACTTGTAGGATAGTTACAGATTGGCAGGTATGATGTTGTAGGCATCACTGAACCATGGCTGAAAGAAGGTTATAGTTGGAAGCTTAAAGTCCAAGGATCCGCAGTGTATCAAAGGGATAGGCAGGAAGACCGAGTTCTGTTGGTAAAAAATGAAATCAAATCATTAGAAAGAAGTGACGGATTTTGCCCAATCATTAGGCTTGGAAGGTGTTGAATCTTTGTGGATAGAACTAAGGAACTGCAGGGGTAAAAAGACCCTGATGGGACTTGTGCACAGACCCCCAAACAGTGGTAAGGATGTGGCCTACAAGTTACAGCAAGAGTTAGAAAATACATCCCGGAGGGCAATGTTACAATAGCCATGGGGAATTTCAATATGCAGGTAGACTGGGAAAATCAAGTTGGTGCTGGATTCCAAGACGGGTAGTTTCTAGAATGCCTATGAGATGGCTTTTTAGAGCAGCTCGTGGTTGAGCCCACTAGGGGATCATTTGTTCTGGATTAGGTGTGAGCAACGGACCGGACTTGTTTAGAGAGTTTAAGATAAAAGAACCGTTTGGGGCAAGTGATCATACTATGATCGAATTCACCCTGAAATTTGAGAAGGAGAAGCTAAAGTCAGGTGTATCGGTATTACAGTGGAGTAAAGAGAATTACAGAGGCATGACAGAGGAGTTGACCAGAATTGATCGGAAAACAACACTGGCAGGAATGACAGCAGAACAGCAATGGCTGGAATTTTTGGAAGGCACAGGATATATATATATCCCAAAGAGGAATATCCTATATCCTAAAGGAACGATGACCCAACTGTGGCTAACTAGAGAAGTCCAAGCCAACATAAAAGCCAAACTGAGGGCATGTAATTGAGCAAAAATTAGTGGGAATTTAATCTTTTAAAAACCAAATGAATGCAACTAAAATGTTTTTAAGAAGGGTTAGGGTAGCTGAAGAGATTGTGTAGTCATTAGTAATGATAATTCAAGAAGCGCTAGATTTTGAAATGGTTCCAGAAGACTGGAAAATTACAAATGTCACTCCACTCTTCAAGAAGGGAGAGAGGCAGAAGAAAGCAAATTATAGGCCAGTTAGTCTGATCTCAGTGTTTGGGAAGATGTTGGAGTTGATTGTTAAGGATGTGGTTCTGAGGTATTTAAAGGCACATGATGAAATAGGCCATAGTCAGCATGGTTTCCTGAAGGGAAAATTTTCCCTGACAAATCTGTTGGAATTCTTTGAAGAAATAACAAGCAGGATAGACAAAGGAGAATTGGTTGATTTTGTCTGCATGGATTTTCAGAAGCTCTTTGAACAGGTGCCATATATGAAGCTGCTTAACAGGCTACAAGTCTATGGTATTACAGGAAAGACTCTAGCATGGATAAAGCTGTGGATGATTGGCAGGAGGTAAAGAGTAGGAATAAAGACAGCCTTTTCTGGTTGACTGCCAGTGACTGGTGGTGTTCCATGGTGGGTTGTGTAGAGACTGATTCTTTTTATATTGCATGTCAATGATTTGGATGATGGAATTGATGGCTTAGCTGCAAAGTTTGCAGATGATACAAAGGTAGGTGGAGGGGCAGGTAGTTTTCAGGAAGTCAAGAAAGACTTAGACAGATTAGGAGAATAGGCAAAGAAATGGAACAAAGAACTTGAAAGTCCTCATGCGTGATTCCTAAAGGTTAATTTGCAGGTTGAGACTGTGGTGAGGAAGGCAAATGCAAAGTTGGCACTTAGATTAAGAGGACTAGAATATAAAGCAAGGATGTAATGTTGAGATTTTATGAAGCTCTGGTGAGGCCTCACTTGGAGTATTGTGAGTAGGTTTGGGCCCCTTAGAAAGGATGTGCTGAAACTGGAGAAGGTTCAAAGGAGATTTGCAAAAATGAATCCAGGATATTGATTAGAATTCAGAATGAGGGGAGACTTCATTGAAATCTATCGAATGGTAAAAGGCCTTGATAGAATGGATGTGGAGAGGATGCCTCCTATGGTGGGAGAGTCTGAGAACAGATGACACCGCCTCAGAATAGACGAGTGTCCTTTTAGAACATGGATGGGGGGGAGTTTCTTTAGCCAGAGAGTGGTGAATCTGTGGAATTCATTGCCACAGGCAGCTGTGAAGTCCAAGTCCTTATGTATATTTAAGGCAGAGGTTGGTAAATTCTTGATTGGTCAGGGAATGAATGAATATGGGGGGGAAGGCCAGAGATTGGGGCTGAGAAGAAAAATGGATCAGCCATGATGAAATGACAGAGCAAACTCGATGGGCCAGATTGTCCAATTGTGTTCCTATATCTTATGGGTCTTATGGCTTAATGTTATACTCAGTTGTAGGCAAATTGGGAATATGACGTGATGGTTGCAGTGCAAACCCCAGTTTCAGGTACTTCTTGTTTGTTGATGCATCTTCTGAGTGGAAAGGTGTCGGGCAAAGAGAAGAAGATTAAAAGACAATGTTTTAGTTGGGAATCTTAATCCATGAACCATATAATTGACATTCTCCCATCTTTTTACAAATGGAAAAACGTGAAGCAAAATTGTCCTAAAGGATCTTGGCTGCCGGACAAGAGGACAGGCTGAAATTTCCATTAGAACCCTCCCCCCCCCCCCCCATTTCTTAGGTTTCCTGCAAACTTTCTGTGAAGTTAGAAAAATCTATTTTATTTTTAACAGAAGAAAGAGGATGAAATGCAGGCAGTTTCAATTTGTTTATATTTCAGTAGGTCAAGATAATCTTTGACCTCCACAGCAGCAAAATCAAAAGTGAGTTAAGACAGCCATGTGCAGTGTTCACGACCTCATTTGTTCCTAGCAGGACATCAGAAACATCAGGCTCCTAACTCCTAATATCCCTCCCTTTCCTGTCAATCATCGTGTTTAAATTGAGTTTGGCATCTCCTAATCACTACTGCTTGCCTCACAGTTTCCTGTCTTCCTGGCCCTGCTGTTTTTTAAGTTGATTGAAACTCTCAGTGCTGAAGGAGAGTATTTGGTCCTTTGTTTCTTCAAGTGGGCAGTCCGATTTAGTCCGCTCCCTAAAGTTTCTCATCCACAATACACCAGTCCATACTATTAATGGATTCACCATTCTCTACCTTTTGAAGTGGAGTGTTTCAAATCCCATTGTTTCGCCACATCTCACCTTGGGATCGTGTTCCAGTGTGATGCACCATGAATGTGGTTGCTTCCGTTTGCATTCCCCTTTTAATCTAGAATTGGCTTGATTAAGTTCAACCACAAGCAAGAGAAAATCTGCGGATGCTGGAAATCCAAGCAACACACACAAAACACTGGAGGAACTCAGCAGGCCAGGCAGCATCTATGGAAAAGAGTACAGTTGACGTTTTGGGCTGAGACCCTTCGGCAGGACTGGAGAGAGAAAAAAAGATGAGGAGTCAGAGTAAGAAAGTTGAGGGTGTGGAGTAAGAACCATAAGGTGATATGTGAAACTGATGGGGGGGAGGGGTGAAGTAAAGAGCTGGGAGGTTGATTAGTGAAAGCTATACATGGCTGGAGAAGGGGGAATCTGGTAGGAGAGGACAGAAGGCCATGGAAGAAAGAAAAGTGGGAGGAGCACCAGAGGGAGGAGATAGGTGGGGAGGGAGATGACGTGAGAGTGAGGAATGGGGAATGGTGAAGTGTTGGGGAGGGGCTTTACTGGCCTGATTAAGTTCAAAGTTGGCAGTGTCATTGGGATGTGCTAATTTAGCCAAAAAGCAAACGTTAAGGCTTGGACTTTGCTGTTTTATAGAGCTGGCTATGCTCAGTCACTCTTTGAAACAACCATTGCTGCTGTTTAAAATTTGCTGCGTACAATAGCCTGACCTTCACAGTAAATGAATGACTTTTTCAAAGGACTAGTGAATGAAGGAGCTGTATTGTTATTCTACTGAGTCACTGGTAGCTGGAAAGCCTGTAGCTCTTATCTTCTTAAAGGCAAATTGTTCTGACCAAATATTTAACAGAACATAGTAAAGGTAATCCAGAAATACCATGTGGAAAGTAAGTCTGCTCATTTCAGTCGGTTGATAATTCACCTGCATCATGCACTTATCTTGGGTTATTCAAGCCCAATGGTCGATCGGAGGTCTGGAAGTTGAGGCCTGATAACCGAAGCCCTGTGTTTGTGAATCTCTGCAAGTCCACTGGGGAAGGTGAGGCCCAGTGCCTGAAATCCACTGGGGACTGGAGGCTGAAGACGATGGCATGGGTGTGTGTGAGGGAGGGAGGATTACGGGGCTTGTTTCTCTATTGTTGATTTGTTGCTTGTTGTGTTCTGCATTGTTCTGCTGAACATTGTGGGCGTGCTGTGTTGGTGCACGGAATGTGTGGCAACACTTGTGGGCTGCCCCCAGCACATCCTTGGGTGTGTTGGTTCTTTATGCATTTAAAACCATAGAACACTACAGCACAGAAAACAGGCCATTCGGCCCTTCTAGTCTGTGCCGAAAATTTATTCCGCTAGTCCCATTGACCTGCACCCAGTCCATAACCCTCCAGATCTCTCCCATCCATGTATTTATCTAATTTATTCTTAAAACTTAAGAGTGAGCCCACATTTACCACATCAGATGGCAGCTCGTTCCACACTCCCACCACTCGTGAGTCAAGAAGGTCCCCCTAATGTTCCCGTAAACATTTCCCCATTCACCCTAAAGCCATGTCCTCTCGTATTTACTTACTGACATTTACTCTGTCTATACCCCTCATAATTTTGTAAACCTGTATCAAATCCCCCTTATTCTCCTACGCTTCAAGGAGTAAAGTCCTAACCTGTTCAATCTTTCCCTGTAACTCAACTCCTGAAGACCCGGCAACATTCTAGTAAGTCTTCTCTGCACTCTTTCAATCTTTCTGATATTATTCCTATAGTTAGGTGACCAGAACTACACACAATGCTCCAAATTTGGCCTCAACAATGTCTTATACAACCTCATCATAACATCCCAACTCCTATACTCAATACTCTGATTTATGAATGCCAGGATGCCAAAAGCCTTCTTTACAACCCTGTCTACCTGTGACGCCACTTTCAGGGAATTATGTATCTGAACTCCCAAATCCCTTTGTTCCTCTGCACTCCCCATTTACTGTATGCTTCAGTGTACATGTGATGAATAAATCAGAATCTTTGTGACACATACATTAAAAACAATACCAGCAATTTGACATTCATAAGTGAAGATCTTGAGACAGTCAAAGGTAAACCATATATGGTTCAGAAAAATACTGAAAACAAAAGGAAGTACATTAGACATGATAGAAAATGAGTAATTCTTCTTGTGTTGTACAATTGTTTTACCATAAACAGGGAACAAGGAGCAATGAAGCATAGTTTGCACAAAACTAGGTTCTTGTAAGTTCTGGAGTAAATATTATATTTCTGTGAACAGGGATTCTAAGAGATTGAAAATTCAGTGAGGTTACCTATTACTCAGAGAAGCCAACAGCCTCTTAGCTGACTCTCTACCAGCTTATGAAACTACTTGTACTGACATGATTGAAATTTCCACAGCATGGACATGATTTAGAAAGAAGAAAGCATGAATTATCCAGTTTCGTTCGTAATCTTAAAATGTCCTAACATACTTCGCCACCCACTAAGTAATTTGCAAGTATGGTCATTGTTTTAATAAAGCAAAAGGATGGCTGACAATTTACGTAAAAGAAGACCCCACAAACTGGGGCAGCCAAAGAATTTGTTTGATTGAATGATACTGATTGATTCCAGGACAGAGCCTCTGATATGATACGCCAAAGAATTTGAATTACTGAACCTCTCCATCTCCAGTGCTCATTAGGGGCTCAGAGGTGGAGAGGGTCAGTCACTTCAAAATTCCTTGGCATCATCATTTCAGAGCATCTGTCCTGAGAGCTGCACGTAAGTGCCATTACGAAGCAGTGCCTCTACTAAGTTTGCCCAGATTCTAAAACTTTGAAAAGTTTCTATAGATGCATGGTGGAGTATATCCAGACTGGTTGCATCACAGCCTGGTGTGGAAACAGGAATGCCCAAGAACAGAAAGGCCAACAAAAATTAGTGGACAGAGCACAGTCCATCACAGGGGAATCCCTCCCCACCTTTGAGCACATCTACAAGAAGCACTGCCACAGGAAAGCAGCGTCCATCATCAAGGACCCCCACCATCCAGATCATGCTCTCTTCTCATTACTGCCATCGAGGAACAGGTACAAGATGCTTTTGGTCTCACACTATCAGGTTCAAGAACAGTTATCGTTCTTTAACCATCAGACTCCTGAACCAGTGTGGTTATCTTCATTCACCTCAACTCTGAACTGATTTCACAACTTATGGACTCAGTTTCAAGGGCTCTACAATCATGATCACAGTATTGTTTATTTATGAATTTATTTATTATTATTATTATAGTTATTTTTTGTACTTGCATATGTTGTCTTGTTTTGCACATTGGTCTTTGTGTGTAGGTTTTTCATTGATTCTATTGTATTTCTTTGTTCTACTATGAATGCCTGCAAGAAAATGAATATGGTGACATGTATGTACTTTAATAATAAAATTTACTTTGAACTCTATGCCGGGAAATCAGAGAGACCTTGCTGCTCAACTAGATACAAACAAATTTCTTAATGTCAAGGAGGTTTATCTAACACAAACATGGAGTGTCTGCAGGGGCAAGGAGAAGCAAGCACTGGGCACAGGTAAGTGCCTGGGTAGGCAAAGATGATGGTTTCACCTTTCCCAAAAATTAGTTGGAGAAAGTAGCAGCTTGCCTGGAATTCAGAAAACAAGGTCATACAGGAGCTGGGAAGGGAGGATTTAAGATTAGAAACATAGAAACATAGAAAATAGGTGCAGGAGTAGGCCATTCGGCCCTTCGAGCCTGCACTGCCATTCAGTATGATCATGGCTGATCATCCAACTCAGAACTCTGTACCTGCTTTCTCTCCATACCCCCTGATCCCTTTAGCCACAAGGGCCATATCTAGCTATCTCTTAAATATAGCCAATGAACCGGCCTCAACTGTTTCCTGTGGCAGAGAATTCCACAGATTTACCACTCTCTGTGTGAAGAAGTTTTTCCTCATCTCGGTCCTAAAAGGCTTCCCCTTTATCCTTAAACTGTGACCCCTTGTTCTGGACTTCCCCAACATCGGAAACAATCTTCCTGCATCTAGCCTGTCCAATCCCTTTAGAATTTTATACGTTTCAATAAGATCCCCCCCCCAATCTTCTAAGTTCCAGTGAGTATAAGCCTAGTCGATCCAGTCTTCCTTCATATGAAAGTCCTGCCATCCCAGGAATCAATCTGGTGAACCTTCTCTGTACTCCCTTTATGGCAAGAATGTCTTTCCTCAGATTAGGGGACCAAAACTGCATACAATATTCTAGGTGCGGTCTCACCAAGGCCTTGTACAACTGCAGTAGGACCTCCCTGCTCCTGTACTCAAATCCTTTGCTATGAATGCCAACATACCATTTGCCTTTTTCACTGCCTGCTGTACCTGCATGCCCACCTTCAATGACTGGTGTACAATGACACCCAGGTCTCGTTGCATCTCCCCTTTTCCTAATCGGCCACCTTTCAGATAATAATCTGTTTTCCTGTTCTTGCAACCAAAGTGGATAACCTCACATTTATCCACATTAAATTGCATCTGCCATGAATTTGCCCACTCACCTAACCTATCCAAGTCACCCTGCATCCTCTTAGCATCCTCCACATAGCTAACACCGCCGCTCAGCTTCGTGTCATCCGCAAACTTGGAGATGCTGCATTTAATTCCCTCGTCTAAATCATTAATATATATTGTAAACAACTGGGGTCCCAGCACTGAGCCTTGCGGTAGCCCACTAGTCTCTGCCTGCCATTCTGAAAAGTTCCCGTTTACTCCCACTCTTTGCTTCCTGTCTGCCAACCAATTCTCTATCCACATCAATACCATACCCCCAATACCATGTGCTTTAAGTTTGCACACTAATCTCCTGTGTGGGACCTTGTCAAAAGCCTTTTGAAAATCTAAATATACCACATCCACTGGCTCTCCCCCATCCACTCTACTAGTTACATCTTCAAAAAATTCTATAAGATTCGTCAGATATGATTTTCCTTTCACAAATCCATGCTGACTTTGTCCGGTGATTTCACCTCTTTCCAAATGTGCTGTTATCACATCTTTTGAATTTTAAAAAATTATCACTAATGCATCCACTATTTCTTGGGCTACTTCCTTAAGCATCCCATTCTTGTAGATTCAACAGCACTTCTGTAGAAACTGCCAACTTAGGTAGCATTGCAAGGAGAGCAGGATGATAAACAAGAAGGCTTAAGATATGAAAAGAATAGAATTCAAAAGGGAGTCTACGAAATAAATTTTCTTAGACAGTTCTTGATATCTGGAATGTGCTGCCATAGGAATTAATGAAATCAGATATGATCACTACATTTAATAACCATTTAAGTAGGCAAAAATGCAATGCTAAAGCAGGAAAATGGGAGCAATGTAGATGGGAACATGTCCTTTGTGGATTTGGTGAGCTAAAGAGCCCATTTCTGTGGTGTACAAGTGTATTTCTACAGATGTTCCATGGAGTACATTCTAACTGGCTGCATCACCATCTGGTATGGAGGGGGCCACTGCACTGGATTAGAGAAAGCTGTAGAGGGTTACATGCTCACCCTGCTCCATTCATGGCAATAGCCTCCCCACCATCAAGCTCAACTTCAAAACGTGATGCCTCACATACCCTCTTCTCATTGCTACCATCAGAGAGGAGGTACAGGAGCCTGAACACGCACACATTCAATGTTTTAGGGACAGCTTTTCCCTCTCCTCCATCAGATTTCTGAATAGTCCATGAACCAATGAACACTACCTCACCAATTTGCTCTCCTTTTACACTACTTATTCATATATATATTTATTATTATAACTTGTAGTATTTTTATGTCTTGCGTTATATGGCAAAACAAAAAACTTTACGTGTCAGTGATGATGAACCTTATTCTGATTGATCCTGTGAGTCCTTGAGTAGATGTCAAGGTGAATTAAGAGAGAGGTAAGTCTTTGATAGAGTCCAGGCTGCAGGAATCTACACTCAGTGGCCACTTTATTAGGTACACCTGTACACCCGCTCGTTATTGCAAATGTCTAGTCGTGTGGCAGCAACTCAATGCATAAAAGCATGCAGACATGGTCAAGAGGCTCAATTGTCGTTCAGATCAAGCATTAGACTGGGGATTAAAAGTGTCCTAAGTGATTTTGACCATGGAATGATTGTTGGTGGCAGACGTGGTGGTTTCAGTATCTCAGAAGCTGCTGATCTTCTATGATTTTTACGCACAACAGTCTCTAGAATACACAGAGAATGGTGCAAAAAGCAAAAAAATAACATTTAGTGATTGGCAGTTCTGTGAGCAAAAACACCTTGTTAATGAGAGAGGTTCACTCACTTGGCATTCAGGATGAGATAGTAAATTGGCTTAAACATTGGTTTCATGGCAGAAGCTAGAGAGTGGTAGTAGAGGGTTGCCTCTCTAAGTGGAGGCCTGTGACTAGTGGTGTGCCACAGGGATTGGTGTTGGATCCATTGTTGTTCATCATCTATATCAATGATCTGGATGAGGATGTGGTAAATTGGATCAGCAAATTTGCAGATGACATCAAGATTTGGGGCATAGTTAGACAGCAAGGAAGGCTATCAAAGCATGTAGCAGGATCTGGACTAGAGAATCTTAATTGGATAGGTTCAAGTTAGATTCAAGATTGTTTAATATCATTTCCAGTACCCAAGTGTAAAGGTGAATGAAATAATTGTTACTCCAATTCCAATACAGTACAGCCTCCCTTCATCTGGTCTGCCCAGTCCTTCCAGCTTCGAATCGGTCATGAGTCCGGGAGCATCCGTAGAGGTAAATGGACAGTTGACATGTTAGGTTGAAATGGACAGTTGATATGTCAAGTTGCTCCCTTCATCTGCTCGGTCCAATACTTCCAGCTTCAAATTTGTGTTACAGGGGAGAAGAGTTTTAATTTTCAAGATAACAACTTTTTTCTTAGGAGGATAGGGATTTTGGAGAAAGCAGGAAAAGCAAGAATGGGAATTTGAGATGGCAATGTGATGGATGGAGTTGATGGATTAATTTAAAACATGAGCTAATATGTGATGTAGGAGGAGCAGTTTAAAAAATTGAGAGTTCAGTGGCAGAAGGGCTGAAAGTACTGGAGATGGGATAAAATAAGCCCAGAGGGATGTGTTTTCCTCAAGGAAATACCTTGTCTTGTCAGATTTGATTCAGTGGAAAGCATAGCTGTCCACGAATTAGATAAATTGCACATTGGGAACTTGAATACAAACTCCAGTGCAGCTGTAAGGGAGGTTAAAATGAAATCATTCCTCCCCTCCTCTGTTGGAACAGAGAAGGACCTATGGCACTATTGTGGAGAGGAGCTGGGAAGTATTCCTGGTCCCAGATCAAACTTTATGACAGACAGAGAGACATACTTTATTGATTCCGAGGGAAATTGGGTTTCGTTACAGCCGCACCAACCAAGAATAGTGAAGAAATATAGCAATATAAAACCATAAATAATTAAATAATAATAAGTTAATCGTGCCGTGGAAGTAAGTCCAGGACCAGCCTATTGGCTCAGGGTGTCTGACACTCCGAGGGAGGAGTTGTAAAGTTTGATGGCCACAGGTAGGAATGACTTCCTCTGATGCTCAGTGTTACATCTCGGTGGAATGAGATGCATCAGATTATCATTATCTCATTGCTTTGTTGTTACATGTTTGTTCTGGTGACCCCATGTCCAGCACATAATTCTCCGTAATTTCCACCGTCTCCAACGTGATTCCACCACCAAGCACACTTTTGCCTCTTTCTCACTTTCTGCTTTTCACAGGGATCACTCCCTATGTGACTCTCTTTGTCCCTCCCCACTGTTTTCCCTCCTGTCAGTTATCCTTGCAAGCGGAGCAAGTGCTACACCTGCCCCTCCACCTCCTCCCTCACTACCATTCAGGGCACCAAACAGTCCTTCCAGCTGAGGCGACACTTCACCTGTGAGTCTGTTGGGATCATCTACTGTATCCGGTGCTCCCAGTGTGGCCCCTGTATATCAATGAGATCCGACGTACATCGGGAGACCACTTTGCCGAGTACCTACACTCTGTCCGCCAGAAAAAGAGTGATCTTCCTGTGGCCACCCATTTTCATTCCAACCTATCAGGCCATGGCCTCCTCCTCTGTCGCACTGAGATCACACCAGGTTAGAGGAACAACACCTTGTATCCCGTCTGGGTAGCCTCCAACCTGATAGTATGAACATCAATTTCTCGAACATCCGTCAATGCCCTCCCTCCCCTCTTGCACCATTCACCATTCCCCTTCCCCACTCCTATTTCCCTCTCTCACCTTATCTCCTTGCCCTCCCATCTCTAGTGCTCCTCACCTTTTCTTTCTTCCGTGTCCTTCTGCCCTCCCCTTATCAGATTCCCCCTTCTCCAGTCCTGTATCTCCTTCAGCAATCAACTTCCCAGCTCTTTACTTCCCCCCTCCTGTTTTGGCCTATCACCTGTGTTTCTTCCTCCTAGTTCCCCCACCTTCTTACTCTGACTCCTCATCTTTTTTTCTCCAGTCCTGATGAAGGGTCTCGGACCGAAACGTTGACCGTACTCTTTTCCCGAGATGCTGCCTGACCTGTTGAGCTCCTCCAGCATTTTGTGTGTGTTGCTCTGGTGATTAGCTCCCTCCTTTCTGACAATATAACAATGACTACACCAAAAATATTCTTGAAAGTTGCTTGCAAGTTTGTTTTTTAATGCCAGAGTATCTTTAGCTTGGTTGGCAAGGGGATAGAAGGAAAACAAGAAAGGCACAACAGCAAATTTGTGATCTTGTAATTAATTCTGATTTGGTGTTTGCAAACAGCAATCTTTATAAGCCTAATTAAATAGACAAAGTCATTTAGTTTTTAAAAGTGTTTTCTAATGAGCTGTATGCATGGCTTTATGTGATTATATACTACTCACAGGAGACATCTCAGACTCCGCGAACAGTGTAATTTTGCCTGTGAACAGTTTGTATTGACTGGGAAAGATCTGCAACTAAGGTTTTAACCTTTTGCACTAGAACATGTCACATGATTTTTTTTTGTGGGAGGTGGCAGATTCCACACAGGATATGGAATGGAAGTTAAGAGGACACGTGATTGGTAAGGAGTCTGTTGAGGAAGAGGGGAGACTCCTCTGGGCAGAGAATCTAGGAAGCATGCATCAGCCTTGTGGCTGAAATCTCTGTCTGTGGAGCAAAGAGCGCAGATGCAGCAGCCTCAGTAACAGCTCATATTATAGTTTGGATCCAGGGTACTGTTTGGGTGTGCAGCTCAGTCTCAGTAGCAGCAGGAATTTGAGCCGAGCTGATTGTGCACAGCTGGCACCATATTACCAATGCCAAATTAGAAAACCTAACTAAAAATAATAAATGCTGAAATGCTTGGCAGATCAGGCTACATCAAGTTATTATTAAAGGTTGAAGACCTTCCATAAAGCTCTTCTCTTCCCACAGATGCAGCCTGGCCTGCAAAGTATTTCTCAACAGTTTGTGTTTTTATTCTGGTTTTCTAGTCTCTGCCAATTTTTTTTATTGATTTTCAATGCAAAGAGTTTGACTGCAGATATTGAGCCTGTTCCAGTAGAAGTTAGACATCGGATTAAAGTCTTTTTATTTGCTGGTATTAAAGCAGTTATTCCCTCATTCTCTTCTGTGTGTAGAAGGATTATGTCAAAGGGCAGAACTACACACAGGACAGCTGCCTCCTGCATTGGGTGTGACCATCTTTGTGAGGGTAGATTACAAGCAACTGTAGCTATTCAACCATAAACAGATCATATTTGACCATTAGCTGCCCCTATTTGCTGTGTGGGCAACAAATGTGGGCCAAGATCAGCTGAATCATTTCAAGTAAGAAATTAGTACTTATTACAACATAGCAGGACACCTTTCTGTCAATTCAGTCCATACAGGTTTCCAGGGAAACCCTCCCATCCTAACTCCTCTGTATCCCTGTAACTTAGTCTCTCTCACACGTACCCATCATTTCCTCTTTGCCTTCTCTTTAACCTACACAAAAGGATAACGTAGCAGCCAGTTAACCTGCCAGCAGGTCTTTAGGACGTGGAAGGACATCAGATCATCATGTAGGAAGCCCATGTGGTTATGGAGCGAATGTATAAAATTAATGCAGACAACACCAAGGTCAGGATCAAACACAGGCGTCTATAGCTACAAGGTGCAGTCTAACTGATGCATCACTGAAATTAGCCATTTTGATAAGAGGGTAATTTTAATCTAACCCACCCAAAGGGTAACTGATGGTGCAGTGCTGACGTGGGTCTCATCAGCAAGAACGATGAGTCAGCTTACAGAGAGGAGGTGCAGTGGCTAACAGACTGGTGCAGAGCCAACAATCTGTCTCTGAATGTGAACAAAACAAAAGAGATGGTTGTTGACTTCAGGAGGGCACGGAGCGACCACTCCCCGCTGAACATCGACGGCTCCTCAGTAGAGATCGTTAAGAGCACCAAATTTCTTGGTGTTCACCAGGCGGAGAATCTCACCTGGTCCCTCAACACCAGCTCCATAGCAAAGAAAGCCCAGCAGCGTCTCTACTTTCTGCAAAGGCTGAGGAAAGTCCATCTCCCACCCCCCCATCCTCATCACATTCTACAGGGGTTGTATTGAGAGCATCCTGAGCAGCTGCTTCACTGCCTGGTTCGGAAATTGCACCATCTCGGATCGCAAGACCCTGCAGCGGATAGTGAGGTAAGCTGAGAAGATCATCGGGGTCTCTCTTCCAGCCATTACGGACATTTACACTACACACTGCATCCGCAAAGCAAACAGCATTATGATGGACCCCACGCACCCCTCGTACAAACTCTTCTCCCTCCTGCCATCTGGGAAAAGGCACCAAAGCATTCGGGCTCTCACGGCCAGACTAAGAAGAAGAAAACCCTTAACTCCGAGTGGAGTCATCGGAACGCCGTCGTGA
This sequence comes from Hemitrygon akajei, assembly GCF_048418815.1. NCBI lineage: Eukaryota > Metazoa > Chordata > Chondrichthyes > Myliobatiformes > Dasyatidae > Hemitrygon > Hemitrygon akajei. The sequence continues at coordinate 23,661,123 of NC_133133.1, read as the reverse complement.
TGGCAGCTTTTTAGCAGGCTTTCTTATTTTTATTAGGTCAAGTTGCTAGCTCAACACTCAACCCAGCACAGACGGAAAGCGTGCAAGGGAGCCGGCTGGATTTGAACTCTGGAGCCTTTGCTCCAAAGTCCGGTGCTGATGCCACTATGCCACCAGCCATCAGTGGCTTAAAAAGGATCTTGTATAAATTTAGTAAAACACGGCTGTTATTCCCTGTTTGTTATTTGTTTCATTTTTATTTAGAGGTGCAGAATAAAACAGGCCCTTCCATCGCAATGAGCCACATGGTCCAGCAACCCACTTACTTAACACTAGCATAATCACAGGACAATTTAATCACAAACAAGAGAAATTCTGCAGATGCTGGAGGTCCAAGCAACATACACAAAATGCTGGAGGAACTCAGCAGGCCAGGCAGCATCTAGAAAAAGAGTACAGTCCACACTTTGGGCTGAAACCCTTCGGCAGGACTGACTTATAATGACCAGTTAACCTCCTAACCAGTATGTCTCTGGAATGTGGGAGGAAGTCAAAGCACCTGAAGGAAGTCCATGTGTTCACGGGGAGGATGCACAAACTCCTTACAGGCGGCATTAGAAGTGAACTCTGAACTCTGACGCCCCAAGCTATAACAGCACCATGTTATCTGCGATGCTTCAGTAATGTCAGTTTTCTGACATCTTAATAAAGATGAATTTGTGATTTTGGTGTTAATAACTAAATGATGCAGATGAGCATAAGACCATAATGCCTTAAGACATAGGAGCAAAATTAGGCCATTTGGCCCTTCAAGTCTGCCCCAGCCCCTCCCACCCCTTCTTATTCTGGCTTTCTTCCCCAGACTTCCCTGTCTTGATGAAGTGTCTTGCCCCAAGTTTATTCTTTCCATAGATGCTGCCTGACCTGTTGTGTTCCTTTAGCATTCAGTGTGTCGCTCTGGATTTCCAGCATCTGGAGAATCTTTTGTGTTTATTATGAGCGCATAGGGACTTGTAGCTCTTGAGAGGTGACCAGTTTTGAAGCCTATTGTTGAAAGGATTTCAGACGCATTCAGACAGAAAAGCTGGCTTCTTTCTTCAGAGTGACATATCTCAGAATTACTTCTACTTTACAAGGCAGAACTAGTTTAACCCCAAAGAGCATGGACTTGTAGTTCAGCTATAAATTGCTACATCTGACAATAGCTGTGTGTGAATGCACTGAGTTTCGACAAGTTGTTTTTGTGGTCACTGTCTGCCTTTCTTGGATGCGCTCTGGTTGTGGATTAGGGAGTGGTTTCCTTGGTGGTTACTTGTAACCATGCTGCAGGTTCTAATTGCATTAAGGCATGATGCCATGCTTGAGTGAGGATGAAGAGCAGAATACACAGATGACTAATGGAGCTGTCTGCACATGATAATGGAAAATCTGGTCTTTTCTTTTTAGATCAAAGAATGTCTAATACCAGAGGGCATGCATTGAAGTGAAAGGGGGTAGCTCAAGGTGGATATGGAGGGGTAAGATTTTCACTCAGAGGGTCATGGATGCCCCGAATGCACTGCCTGGTATAGTGGTAGAGGCAAATACATTAGAGGCTTGAACTGCTGCAGCTAGGTTAACAAATTCCACAACACATGCTGGTGATAATAAACCTGATTCTGATTCTGAACATACAATCAGTCTATGTACCTGCATATAAGACCATCTTATGTATATATGGCCTCACTCAATAATTGCTTGTACATTACATTTTATAGGATTGTTTTTATATATACAGTATATTTATTATGTTTTAATGCTTATTGCATTATTTTTTACACTGGATCAGATCAGAACCATTTCATTCTCCTTTACACTGAAGAACGACAATCTTGAATATTGAACATGAGGAATAGTGTGGAGAGGAGTGGCTGATGTGAATGGAGTGGTGCCAGAGGCCAACATTCAGTGGGGTTTCACCCTAGAATGAGTGGACACCTTCGGGGGTCAGAATCAGGGAAAAATAAGAGATTGCTACTGTGGGGCTTTGCTCTGAGCAATGTTATTCCAAGCTGGAAATACCAAGGTAGCCTTTGATGTTAGAGGTATTGTGTGCTGTGCCTTTTATCTTCAGCATTTGCACTAGTGGATGTGGAACTAGGTTATGGATTTGAAGATAAGAGTGTGTTAGACCTTTATGAATCAGAATGAACAGCATTCCAAACTCAAGCAGGAAATCCCATGTATCAGTAGTATTTTGATCTTGTTTGGAGGCTCACTCAGTGTTGTATAGACCAGAATCAGGATGATTATCGCTGACATACTGTATGTATGTTGTGAAATTTCTTGTTTTGCAGCAACAGTGCAAGTTCTAATTGGATTGCCTTTATTACTTTCATCCTTCATATACATAAGGAGTAAAAACCTTTACGTTACGTCTCCGTCTAAATGTTCAATCCATAGTAATTTATGATAAATAGTATGTACAACAGGATAGTCAATATAACATAGAAATACAGTTGTGTCAGCATGAGTTAAGCAGTCCGATGGCCTGGTGGAAGAAGCTGTCCCGGAGCCTGTTGGTCCTGGCTTTTATGCTGCGGTACCGTTTCCCGGATGGTAGCAGCTGGAACAGTTTGTGGTTGGGGTGACTCAGGTCCCCAATGATCCTTCGGACCCTTTTTACGTATCTATCTTTGTAAATGTCCTGAAAGCTTACTATAAGTTACAAAAAATTAAATAAAGAGTACTGAAGAAGTTTAACGACATAAGGTTCATGGACCATTGAGAAATGTGATGGCGATGATATTATAGTTTTAGGTTAAATTGGTTCACAGGTCTTTGTGAAGACTAAGATTACTTTCTTCTTCTCTGTAAACTGGATGGTCATTTTTCGATTACGACTCCTCGTGCACACGGTTTAATGTTTGCCAACATGTAATGGGAACATGAACACAACAATAACTGCGCGCTCATTTGCTGCTCCATGTGCACGGAGCTAATTACAATAGTCATCTTTGTTAGGGCCTTTTATTGAGTGCTCAGTACCTTTGAGGACAATTGCCTAACTGCTCCCGCGACTGAGGTAGAAGATTAGTGCAATCATGAGGAAGGCACACCTACTCCATTAGGACTTTAAGATTTGGTACGTCACCAAAGACTCTTGCAAACTTCTGTAAGTGTAAGGTGGAGAGCATTCTGACTGGCTGTACCACAGCTTGCCACAGCGCTTTCAATACACAGGATCGCAAGAGGCTGTAGTTCCATTATGGATTCAGCCCTCCTGCCATTTAGGCCATCTTCAAGACGTGAGGCCTCAAGAAGGAGGCATCCATCTTTAAAGACTCTCACCACCCGGAACATGCCCTCTTCTCATTTCTATCAAGGGGGAGGAGGCATGGGAGTTTGAAGACCAACATTCAATGATTTAAGAATACAGGTGTCCCCCACTTTACAAAGGCAGAGCGTTCCTATGAAACCTTTCTTAAGCCAAAAAGGCATAAAACGAAGAACTATTAATTTATATGGGAAAAATTTTCATAAAAACGAAAATCCTGTTGTAATTACTAATATAGGTCTTTTGTAAAAGTGAAGTAGCGTAAAGCGAACATTCGTAAAGTGGGGGAAACCTGTAGCTTCTTCTATTCCCCCATCAGGTTTCTAAACAGTCCTTGAACACTACCTCATTATTCATCTTTTGTGCTATTTAGTTATTTTGTTATGTAATAAATAATTGCACTGTACTGCTGGCTCAAAACAACAAATTTCAGGACATAGGTGAGTGATAATAAACCTGATTCTGATTCTGAGGTACCAGTTAAATCTTGGAAGTTCTGCCTGTAACCAGACTTAGTTCCAGTTTGGATAGATTCAGCTCGGTGCTCAGGGCAATCGCTGAAAGCAGGCCACTCCAGCCTTCATGCACTCTGCTGCCACAGTAAGGCCGCTAGCACAATCAAAATCTCCACCCACCACAGACATTCTCTCTTAATCTCTTTCCCATTGGGCAGAAGGTACGAAAGCATGAAAACATATAGCACCAGGCAGAGAGGCAGCTTCAACCTTGCTGTTATAAGATGATTAAGCAGTTCCTTAGTACAATATGTTGGGCTCTTGACCTCACATTCTACCTAGTTCTGATCTTACCCCTTATTATTTATCTGCACTGTTTTTCCTCTGCAACCATTCCACTTTATTCTACATTGTTATTGTTTTACCTTGTTCTTCTTCAGTCACTGTAATGATCTGGATGACTAGCATGCAAAACAAGCAGCAAGACACACTGTATCTCAGGTTGTGTGATAATATCCCAATTCAAATTCCAATTGTAATAATGAAAAATGGCCTTATTAAATTTTGTATGTGCCATACATCCCACAGAAATATAAGAAATTGTGAAATAAAAACAGGAAATGCTGGAAATACCTCATTAGGTCAAGCAGCATCTATGGAAAAAGAAACAAGGTTAACATTTCATTTCAAAGATTCAGGATTGTTTAATGTCATTTTCGGTACACAAATATAAAGGAGAGTCAGAATCAGGTTTTATATCACTGGCATGTGGCGTGAAATTTGTTATCTTTGTGGCAGCAGTACAATGCAATACATACATGATAACTACAGAAAACAAACTGAATTACAGTAAGCATATGTATATTAAACAGTTAAATTAAAACAGGTAGTGCAAAATAACAGAAATAAAAAAAATAGTAGTGAGGGTTCTTGGGTTCAATGTCCATTGAAAAATCAGATGGAGGAGGGGAAGAAGCTGCTCCTGAATTGCTGAGTGTGTGTCTTCAGGCTTCTGTACCTTCTACCTGAGGGTAACAGTGAGAAGAGGGCATATCCTGGGTGGCAGGGGAATAAAGTAATTATTACAAAAAAAAATAACAGACTGAAGTAATTGTTACTCTGGATCTGATGCAGAACATAAAAAGCACAATAACATAGAAAACCTACGGCACAATGCAGGCCCTTCGGCCCACAAATTTGTGCTAAACATGTCCCAACCTTAGAAATTGCTAGGGTTACCCATAGCCCTCTATTTTTCTAGCTCCATGTACCTATCCAAAAATCTCTTAAAAGACCCTATCACATCTGTCTCCACCATTGTTGCCAGCAGCCCATTCCACGCACTCACCACTCTCTGTGTAAAAAAACTTACCTCTGACATCTCCTCTGTACCTACTGCCAAGCACCTTAAACCTGTTCCCTCTTGTGGCAGCCATTTCAGCCCTGGGAAAAAGGCTCTGACTATCCACACGATCAGTGCCTCTCATCATCTTATACACCTCTATCAGGTCATCTCTCATCCTGTGTCGCTCCAAGGAGAAAAGGCCAAGTTCACTCAACCTGTTGTCATAAGGCATGCTCCCCAATCCAGGCAACATCTTTGTAAATCTCCTCTGCACCCTTTCTATGGTCTCCACATCCTTCCTGTAGTGAGGCGACCAGAACTGAGCACAGCACTCCAAGTGGGGTCTGACCAGGGTCCTATATAGCTGCAACATTACCTCTCGGCTCCTAAATTCAATTCCACAATTGATGAAAGCCAGTACACCATATGTCTTCTTAACCACAGAGTCAACCTGCGCAGCTGCTTTGAACGTCCTGTGGACTCGGACCCCAAGATCCCTCTGATCCTCCACACTGCCAAGAGTCTTACCATTAATACAATATTCTGCCATCATATTTGACCTCCCAAAATGAACCACCTCACACTTATCTGGGTTGAACTCCATCTGCCTCTTCTCAGCCCAGTTTTGCATCCTATCAATGTCCCGCTGTAACCTCTGACAGCCCTCCACACTATCCACAACAACTCCAACCATTGTGTTATCAGCAAACATACTAACTCATAAAGGTCACAATAAATATAGATACATAATATAGCTTAAATACATAGATTGATCGTATGTACAATGATTGATTGTAGGACGATGCTGTGTTAGACCTCATGGCTTCACTCAGGCACTGCTGTGTTCATTGAGTGTCTGAAAAGCTGAAAATGTTAATTTTCTCCAATGGAATCTCTTGCTGATGTGCTTACCGAGTTCAGAAATGGAGATGAGGACATCCTTTCTTAAGCTCCACACACGTGTATTGGGAGTCCATTGAAAGTTACTTACTATGTTACTGAAGTTAACACTTACTTCTGATCATTCATTCTGTCACTTGTGCAGACAGCTATCGATGACGAACCAATGTGGATGGGAAAACATTCTCCCAGGTATGAAATGGTTGATAATTATCGAGGTCATTAGACGAGATCTTGGCCTCTCCTTCGAGTGAGGCCACCCTGCTGGAATACTGGAAATCTTGGCCTTTGTTTCCAGTTACTTGAATCCAGGCATTCTGACTGGACGGAGAGATTGCTCAGGTTGATAATTGAACTCTTTCAGAAAATTATTAATACGAAAATTATTGAAGTTAGTGTTGACGCAGGACTTGGGAAGAAACAGAAGCCTCTGCCCTTTTGATAATGTTTGTAACCGGTTCACTTCAAGTGACAGGAAAAGTAGCACACGTCTGACTTGGAATTACTAGGCCATGGGGAACAATACTTGCAGTGCATGTTGGGAAGAGAGGAGGTGCTAAGAATTCATAGAGAATCCCATTTTATTGGAAGTTGAGGCGGGTTCCTTTGTATTGACGGAGAAAGGGGGAGAATGGGAAGAATGATGCTCCTGCTCAATCCCCCCTCCCCCCTCCCGTTTTGTTATCTTTATCCCAGTGCAAAGTATGTCTGTATTATCCAGAAACACTGGAGTACTGTGAATTATTTCCCACTAGAAAAAGAATACTATGGAAGTCAGAAGAGTACAGTACAGAAACAGGCCCTTCACCCCATGATGTTGTACCAAACTAATTAAACACCTGACTAAACTAATCCCTACATGTGACCAATATTCATCCATTATCTACACATTCACGTGCCTTTCCAAGAGCCTTTTAAACTCCTTTTCTCATATCTAATAAACCTCTGTCATCCACTACCTAGTAGCCTATCCTAGGCACCCACCACTCTGCTTATATATTAAAAAATGTTCCATACACCTCCTTTGATTTTTCACACCCTCACCTACCTTACTCTCACTAAAATTAGCTAGGTTATTTTCTGCCCTTCCAGGAATAGGTTTACTGAAGCTCTGTTGTCCTCCCAAGGCCACCTATGGCCTGTGCCACTCAGTGGTGGAGAGTTACCCATATATGCACAGAATCTCTCCATCGGAAGCATGCAAATACCATGCATGAGCAGTTGAAAAATATACAAAAATGTAGAAAACTCACCTGCACACTTCATCATTCCTTCTGGACAGCTTGTGGCTCTAAGAAAACTAATATATCTTGTGTCGTGAACCTGCATAAGATACATCTGTCTTCTCAGAACCCATAGAAATGTGATAGAAGCAAGTCATAGTTGACTCTGAGGTACTGCCTTTATAGAAAGGATAATTTGTTAATTAAAGGAATGCAATCATCCTTATTTGGGGTAACAGCTCCTACCATCAAGGTTTCTCCTCAACGTATCATGCCAGGAATCTGGAATATTTTCAAAGCCAGGTTAAAAGGGTGATGAACCTCTGGAATTAATTGCCATGGAAGGCTCCGGAGGCCAAGATATTGGGCACATTTAGAGCAGAGGTTGATATATCCTTGATTAGTGAAGGCTGCATGGAGAAGGCAGAAATATGGGATTGAGAGGATAATAAATCAGCCATGATGGAATGGACGGAGCAGACTCGACGGGCCAATTCTGCTGCTATGCCTTATCATCTAAAATGGAGGCCAAACAACAATGGCTTTTCAGGAATCCATTCATGTTTCTAGAGTATAGACAGCGAATGCTGGGGGACCACTTCACTTTGGAAAACAAAGCAATCTCATGTAGCATTTGGTGATTTCCATTACTGTCCCATATCTTGTACGTTTCCAGAAGGTCAGGATGGATAATTGGGTGGTCCAACAGTTAAACAACCAGGAATCCTGAGAGCAGAGTTCATTTCCCATCATGCCAACTGTGGAATTCAGTTAGTAATCTGGAATTTGAATGAAAAGGAATTGTAATAATTAGATGGCATTTTATAAAATTTCAACTGGTTGACTAATGTCCTTCAAGCACAGAAATCTCTTAGTGAGTCTAGACTTAAGGATGTGTTTGATTCTTAAATGGTCACTGAAGTGCAATAGAACACCCAGGCAGTTCGAGGAGAATCAAAGACAGAAAATAAATGGTGCTATCAAATACCCAGACCTTGAAAGATCAACAAAGTAACTTCTAATCCAGCCACGTACTTGTATTGATGTCATGATGCTGCAATATTAGGTCCTGAAGGATTGTGTTGAGCAGCTGTGTGGAGTTCTCCAGCGCACTATCAATCTGAGTCCCATCCTGGAAAGGGTCCTGACTGTGTAAAACATCATGCGTGGTCCCAGTACCCAAAAAGGTCCAGTCAAAAGTCTTGAATGACTACCGTCCAGTGGCCCTGACCACACACATCATGAAGACCCTAGAGAGGCTGGTCCTGGCTCACCTCTGACTTCTGGTCAGATCAGCCCTCAACCCCCTGCAGTTTGCCTACCAGGAGTCGATGATGCTGTCATCCACCTGCTGAACAGAGCCTACTCCCATTTGGGTAAGTAGGGCAGAACTGTGATAATCATGTTTATTTTTTATGTCTCAAGTGCCTTCAATACAACACAGCCCTTACTACTGAGAGTAAAGCTCCATTCAGTGCAGGTTGGCACTTAAATTGTATCCAGGATAATGGATTACCTGACTGGCAGACCACAGTTTGTGCAGCTTCAGAGTTGTGTGTCAAACGTGGCTAAAATCAGCACCAGAGATCCACATAGGATTGTACTGGCTCCCTTTCTAGTTACCCGGTGTACCTCAGATCCTAGATACATATCATGTTATCTGCAGAAATTCTCTGACGACTCTGCAGTTGTTGGATGTATAAAGGGAGGATGGGAAAATGAATAAAGGGTCCTGATGTAGGACTTGTCAAATGGTGCAAGCTGAATCATCTGCAGCTCAACTTCAGTAAGACAAAGGAGATGGTGATGGACTTTAGGAAGACTAAGCCTGCAGTGCTCCCTGTTACATTTGATGGTGAGTACATGGATGTAATGAGGGCTTATAAGTACCTGGGGGTGCACCTGGATGACAGACTTGAGTGGAGAACCAACACAGAGGCTGTGAGCAAGAAGGGCCAGAGTTGTCTCTACTTCCTGAGGAGACTGAGGTCCTTATGGAGTATGTGGGCCTCTCCTTCACATGTTCTACCAGTCTGTTGTTGCCTGTATAATCTTCTATGCGTGGTGTGCTGGGGCGTTGGCATCAATGTGGGTGATGCCAACAGGCTCAATAAACTGATTAGAGAGGCTGGCTGTGTAATAGGAGTGACACTGGACACACTGGAGGCTGTGGTAGAACAAAGTGCCCTACTGAAAATCCTGGCAATTCTGGACAATGTTTCTCACCTCTTGCATGCCACCTTGGCTGAACAGAGGAGCACTTTTAATGATAGACTAAGACAACTGCGCTGCTCCGAAGAGCGCTATCTGAGGTCATTAGGCTCTATAATGAGTCAACCTATAGACGGGAAAGTGATAACAGCCCTGCTGTTAGACTGCTTGAGTTGACGTATTTTTTACACTTTCTTTATTCTTTCCTGATATTTATATACCTGTGCACTAGCAATGCTACTGTGACACTGTAATTTCCTTTGGGATCAGTAAAGTGTCTGTCTGTGGAGATTCATACTCCAGTGCTTTCCCTGCATTATCTTCAGCTCTTTCGGGTCTCCGTTATGACTCACTGACTGGAATTATATTCCGTCTAGACATCTATACAGTTTGATCAGAATTTAATCAGATCTATAGCCATTTTAATACTTTGTTCAATATTTACTTGGTCCATTTTGAATTGTTTGTTACATTATGGTTTGAGCTATCTAAAAATGTCTTGATCACTCTCTCTTTCACCCTGTTATTTTGATAACTTCTGTGAATATGTGAGTCACTCGGCATTCCCTCTTGGCGCTCCTTCAGATGTGCTTTGTCTTAAATTTTATCTTCCAATTCTCTTGCTTTATGTCTTTGTTTTGCAACATTTTACCCCTTTTGTTTCTTTTGCTCCTTTCAGGCCCCTAGATATTTGTAGACTTGATTACATTGAAACAAGTTTCTGATTCTGAGTTTTTGATATAAATTTAAAATATTGTACGTTAGATCAAAATTGCTGTTGGCTGGGCATGCCTTTACGGCATTCTTCCAACTTTACATGTTCCCTGCCAAAATGACATTGCCTTTGGAAGCAAAAGACAAAAGCTGTGGGAAATACCCATTCATTCAGTCAGCGTCTGTGGAAAGAGAAGAGGAGTTAATGTTTCAGGTTAATGATCTTCCAACAGACCTGGGGAAGGTCAGAGTCAGAGTAAGAATCAGGTTTAATATCGACAACATATGTCACAAAATTAGTTGTCTTTGTGGCAGCAGTACAATGCAATACATAATAACAGAGAGAAAAAACATGAATTATATAAGTCAACTTAAATATGTAGTGGAAAAATAAAAATTAAAAAGCACTGAGATAATGTCCATTCAGAAATCAGATGGCAGAGGGGAAGAAGCTACTCCTGAATCACTAAGAGTGTTCCTTCAGGCTCCTGTACCTCATCCCTGATGGTAGCAATGAGAAGAGGACACATCCTGGATGGTGGAGGTCCTTAATGATAGAGGCTGCCTTTTTGAGGCATCGTTCCTTGAAGATGTTCACAATTTCCTGTAGCTTCTTTCATCTGCTTGTCATATCATCTGCAAACTGTGCAACCAATCCATCAATTCAGTCATCCAAATCATTGACATATAATGTAAAAAGAATCGGTCCCAACACAGACCCCTGTGGAACACCACTAGTCATTGACAGCCAGTCAGAAAAGGCTCCCTTTATTCCCACTCTTTCCCTCCTGCCAATCAGCCTCTGCTTTATCCATGCTAGAATCTTTCCTGTAATACCATGCTTGTTAAGCAGCCTCATGTGGCATCTTGACAAAGGCCTTAGCTGGAGAACAAGAAATCTGCTAGGAAAGTTGACAAGGGAAGAAAGGGAAAGAGGAGGGGCACCAACTGAGATGATAGTCAAGTGAGGAAAAGAGATAAGTGGTCAGAGTGGAGAGTTGAAGAAGAGGGAAAGAGGAGTGGAATTAAAATTACTGAAAGCTGGATTTGATCGAACCTGTGGTTGGCCTCATTGTGACAGACGAGGAGTCCATAGACCAAAATGTTGGAACAGGAATGGGGTAGGAATTAAGATGGTTGGCAACCAGGAAATTATGCTTTTTGCAGATGGAGCAGAGGTGCTTGACAAAGTGGACCCCCAAACTCCTTTAGATGTCACCAATGTCAAGGAGGCAACACCAACACCACTGAATATAGTAGACAACCCCAACAGTTTTGCAAGTGGTGTTGTCTGATTTGGAAGGAATTGGAAGAAATGAATGGACAGGTGTAGAACTTCATTTGCTTGCAGGGGTAAGTGCCAGGAAGGAGATTAGTGGAGAAAGAAATAATTGTTACTCTGGATCTGATGAAGTACAAAAAAAGAACAAAATAAGATAAGGAACGCTATTTTAAAAATACACAACAAATATAAATACGGAAGATAGCTTGTTTACATAGACTGATTGTATGCCCATAAAGTGACCCCAGGCACAGGGTGTCTCTATATAAGGTGACTGACAGGAAATTATAATGGTTGGGGATGTGGAGGGGTGAGTTACTAAGTGGAGGTATTGATCAGCCTTACTGCTGGGGGAAAGTAAATATTTTTAATTCTGGTGTCAGCCTACTCTAATATCTATCAAACTCTTCCCTCCTATATAGAGTAGCCCTCATTTTTCTATTATCCATGTACCTATTAAGAATTTCTTACATCTCCTACTGCAGGGTTTCCCACCTTTGTTTAGTCCATGGAGCCTTACCATTACTTTTAGGGTCTGTGGACCCCAGGTTGGGAACCCCTGCCCTAATGTATCTGCTTCTACCACCACGCTGGCAGGCTATTCCACACATAAAGTGTTTTCTCAATAGTTTCTGATTGGCTGAGCCCATGCCTGGCTATACAACACATCCCTGCATTTCCCCTGTTAAGATCTACGGCAGGCACGCGTGATTCAATGAGCTTACCTCTTATTTTCTATACTCTAGAGAGTATAGTTGCTGTCTGCTTAATCTCTGCCACTCCAAGGATCAATATTGAGCTGTCACTGCATTCCCTTTATCACAAGTATATACTTGCGATAGGAAGACAAGACGTCATCTACGGACAATACTGGCTTCGGAGGAGGTGCTTTCCAGTGTAACCTCTCTAAGTCGTAAGGTTATGTTACTTGACTAGCAAGAGAAGACCTGCAGATGTTGGAAATCAAAGTAATACACACAAAATGTTGGAGGAACTTAGTAGCCAGGCAGTGTCTATGGAAAAGAGTAAATAATCAATGTTTCAGGCCGAGACCCTTCCTCAGGACAGAAGAAAGTTTTACTTGTTCACTTATTTCTGTACCTCCAGTTGTTCTGTAATCATAGCCATGACATACAAAAATAACAGAACAAGGCACTGAGAACACTTGTCAATATATTAAGAGGCAGCAGTATCAGATACAAAATGTTTGGATGATGTAATTTTAGCATAGGGCAGATTTAAAAGGGGTTGGGTGAACATTTTGATTCTGAGTTGTCAAAGGTTAGAAAGTAAGTCTACATGAAAATTAACTGCTTAACAACTGAACGCAAGAGATTCTGCACATGTTGGAAACCCAGACTCACATACAAAATGCTGGAGGAACTTGACAGGTCAGAAACATCTACTGAGAGGAATAAACAGTTGACATTTCAGGCCAAGCTCCTTCATCAAGACTGGAAAGGAAGGGGAAGAAGCCATAACACAAAGGTGGGGGTTGGGGGGGGGGGGGGAGAAGGATTACAAGCTGGTAAGTGATAGATGTGACCAGGTGAGAGGAAAAATAGGTAGATGGGGGAGGGGTGAAGAGAGAAGCTAGCAGGTGATAGATGGAAAAGATAAAGGGCTGAAGAAGAAGGATTCTGATAGGAGAGGAGAGTGAACCATGGGAGAAAGGGAAGGAGGAGGGGCACCAGACGGAGGTGATGGGCAGGTGAGGAGAAGAGAAGGGATAAGAGGGAATAAAGAATGGAGAATTGAAAAAGAGGAGGGAGAAATTAGAGAAATCAATGTTTATGCTACCTAGGTGTTCCTCCAACCTGAGAGTGGCTTCATCATGACAGTAGAGCAGTCTTTAAAAACCATTAAGCTCCTTTAATTAGGAATAATAACAAACCACCATTATTCAAGCTGTGACAAATAGGAGTTCATTGCTGTTCATTGCTAGACCTGTTAGTCAGAGTTACAAAGGGCAATATAGTTAAATCTCAACAGAAGCAGTGCAACAAAATTTGAAGTCAAATTCAGAATCTAATTTATTGTCACAGGTGCAATGGAAAGACTTGCTTGCGGCATTAACATAGCACAGAGCTTCAAATGAGCAGAATTCACAAAAAACTTAAATTATGTATGATTTGTACAAGGAAACATAATCAGAGCAAAAATATAAAGTCTTAGTTAATACAAAGTGGTCATAGTGTTGCTGAATTGAGTGGGGTAGTGCAGGTTGTTTCAGGAACTGAATGGCTAAGGCAAAGTTTTTAACCTGGTGGTGTGTATATTTAAACTTGTGCATCCCCTGCCCGATGGTAGCTCTGAAAAGATGTCATGGCTTGGATTGTGGAGATCTTGGATGATAGATATTGCATTCTTGATTCAGTGCCTCAAAACCATCAATGCAATATCTTCATTGCCTCTTGAGGATAACACCAATGGTGGGGCGGGATGTGCCTGTAAAGCACTGGGCAGAGCCCATTACTCTCTGCATCTTTTTGCATTCCTGTGCATTCAATGTGTCTTACAGTCCATGATGCAATCAGTCAGGATACTGTCAACAGTTTACATCTTTAGTAGTTTATTACAGTGTTCAATGACAAGCTGGTCCTCTCTAACCTTCTAAGAAAGTAAAGTCACTGATGTTGATAGATTTGTTCAAGCTGAGCGGCAATCGTCTGAATGGACATAGTCAGAGTGGCGATCCTAAGGCTTTACCTCTTGGAGGCTTCAACGAAGGGAGGCTTCACTCAGAGAATGCAAAGGAAAGAAATGCTCAAGTTTTTTCCTTCTCTTCTTTATATCTGCTCAGCTAGGTAGAGATGACAGGCAGAATAGTGCAATACTCCTCTTCCGGAATGTGGGAAGGCAGTGAGACCTTCCGTATCCCTGATCACTACAACTGCAGGAAGTGTATCCAGCTGCAGCTTCTAACAAATCACGTGCAGGATTCCCTAAAGGTTAATTTGCAAGGTGAGGTGGTGAGGAAGGCAAATGCAATGTTAGCATTCATTTCAAGAGGACTAGAATATAAAAGCAAGGATATAATTTTGAGACTTTATAAAGCACTGCAGTATGGTAAGGTCTCACTTGCAGTATGTATTGTGAGCAGGTTTGGGTGCCTTATCTTAGAAAGGATGTGCTGAAACTGGAGAGGATTCAAAGGAGGTTCACAAAAATGATTCCAGGATTGAATGACTTATCATATGAAGAGTGTCTGATGTCTCTGGGCCTGTATTCATCAGAGTTGAAAAGAATGAGGGGTGACCTCATTGAAACCTATCAAATGGTGAAAGGCCTTGATAGACTGGATGTGGAGAGGATGTTTCCTATGGTGGGAGAGTCTAAGACCAGAGGGCAGAATCCTTTTAGAATGGAGATGAGGAGGAATTTCTTTAGCCAGAGGGTGGTAAATCTGTGGAATTTGTTGTCCCAGGCAGCTGTGGAGGCAAGTCTTCATGTATATTTGTCAGAAGTTGATAGATTCTTGATTGACCAGGGATGAAGGAATATGAGCTCAGAGGAAAATTAGATCATCCATGATGAAATGGTGGAGCAGACTTGATGGGACAAATGACCTAATTCTGCTCCTATATCTTATGGATTTATGTTGATATAAAGGTGTTTCCTGTGTATTCTTATTTCCAACTTTAATTAAATTGGCAAAAATTCTGTCAACACAGTCAGTCAATAGGGATGAGACCACGTTTTCCCCAAGACTGTCAGTATTTGATTGCACACTGTGGATATTTGTTGGCTGTGCAATTGGAATAGGATTAACATGCATACTTTGAGTATACTCTTGTAATAGCAGCTTCACATTCCTGATGCAACAATTTCATTGCTGGAACTACAGAAGAGAAGATTATGATTCTAAGTAGTTTGCTTAGAAGTGTTTCTATTGACATTTCCCTCTGTGGCTTGCTGAAGTTAGTGGTGTATCAGAAATCATCAAAGCACCAGGCAAACAATGAATGAGTCTAGGAGGCAGATTAACTATGTAAGCAGTCAAAGAGGACAGTCTAATGGGAATTCTCCTTCTCACTGATGAGATTAAAATGGAGGCATATGAACCACTGAGCTCTTTGTTTAAGACCAAGTATTTATCATGTGCTTCATTTTACCCATTTGACCTTATTTGACCAAAACAGATGTTTTTCTTTCTAAGTTTGCGAGGTACTAATATTTCAGAATCTGAATCGCTGCGTTAACTTTGGAAATTTCTGTAAACAAAGATTCTGCAATTGTACATAAGCCCTACAAAACTATTTAATTGCTATTTTTAATCTAGAAATCCCTTTCTTTCTCAGTTTTCTCATAAACTAGTTCTGCTTTCCTGAAGACTTTACTGCTTATGGATATAATGGTTCTGGTGGAGATGAGAGTTTATTTTTAAGCAGTGAATTGTAATGCTCTGTGATGCATTGCCTGAAATTCATGGACTTAAAAGTTCCAGGGGCAGATTCACGAGCAACTTTCAACAGAAAATTGGCTAATGTTTAAAAGTACTCGTGTAACTTGATAACTAACTGAAAGCCAACAAATTTCCTGGGCTGTGGGGAAGGAGCAGGAGAGCATGGCGGAGGCAGGATAGGGCAGAGTGGCCTCTTCTGTGCTCTTTAATTGTATGACATGTTCCTCAAAGTTAAGAGTGGTTGTAGAACTCAAAAGGCAAAGTGTAAAATACTTTGCAACCAGTTTCAGAAACCCATTGGGAAGTGGATTTTGATAACCAGGGAAAGTTATGATTCTACTGTTGTGTTTGGATTCAAGCATCTCTGGATCAATGCTCCCTCTAAGGTGTGCTATGTGTGCATCTTTTGCTACTAGCACTCAAAAAGCTGCCACCCTCTACCTCGTTGGCATGTTAAGTATATTTCAGAGTCGTACACAATCACATCTCCTTTTCTGGTTTCTGCTGCGGAACATGTTGACAATGTGGCATGGACATGATTGCAGATTTTAGAGCTGGCTTATTTATACTGTTTATATTGAAGAGATTAGTCAGAGCACACATGTTGTTGTCTCTGGGCAAGAAGTTGCACAGCACGAGAGTTTTATGCATACCGGTCATTACAAGTTAAAGGGAACATTGCCCTGCGTACACCTCCCTATCAGCTCTCTGTGCACAGTGGTAAACACTCAGGTTGTAACCCCTGAAGTGGGGCCTCATCTGAGCTCCAGTGGAATTGGCTCTCCTACAGCAACAGGTAGTAGATGTCAGTCTAATGTTGTTACACCTTCAGGTGCACAGAGACCTCCCACCTGGACTCCCACACGAAGACACAGCAGGTACCACAGGAATATTACAAAAGGGTTAACGAGCTCTAGGAGAGGAAGACCAATCCAAGCACGAATGAAAGATTATAAGCATTTGTTGCAACAGATTATGCAAGGTTCTGTCACTTGATGGCATGAATGTATCCTGAGTAAAGCTGTTTTTCCAAACCATGTTATATGGTACTGAGCCAACAAGTCAGAGTTCATTGACAGTGTGAGAACTTGTGTGTTAAAGTGAGTTTGCTGCTAGCTGACCTGAGAGTAATGCTGGGGGTCAGGTGTTTGATAGGCTGCATAACTACTTAAACTGATTACTTCTGATTGGATAGAGTTTGTGCACAAGGAGACTGTAGGCCCTTTGTGTTGTGGCACTGACTTATGGACATAGGTACAGGAGGCTGGTTCAAGGTGAATATTTGCCCATGGTAGGTAAAGTATTTCATTGTAAATTAACTTGGGTCAGGTTTCTGGGATTCCATGCTCAAGATTCCTAACAATTTTTTAAGGTGCTCGTTATATGAATAACTTAACATAGGAGGTGGCCATTTGGTCCATCAAGTCTATCCTAGCAAAACACAAGATGCTGGAGGAACCCTGTAGGTCAAGCAGCATCTGTGGAGAAGAGCGAACAGTTGACGTTTCAGGATGAGACCTTTCATCAGGACTAGAGAGGTGATAGGTGAAGCCAGGTGAGGGCGAGGGTGAGTGGGGGGTGGGGGGCAAAGAAATGAGAAGCTGGAAAGTGATGGGTGGAAAAGGCAAATGGCTGAAGAAGAAGGAAACTGATAAGAGTGGACCATGGAGAAAAGGAAAGAGGAGGGGCACCAGAGGGAGGGGATAGACAGGTGGGGAGAAGGGATGGGGTAAGATGTGAGCCAGAATGGGGAATGGAAAAAGAGAGAAGGGGGGAGGTAGGTGAAATCTGGCTCTTGGAACAATTCCACCAGTCACATTTATTTATTTTTCTGCCCCTTCTAGTCAGCTCATTCTTGATTCTCCTCCTATCTACATACAATAGGGGTAATTAATAGCAACTAAGTCACCCACCATGTAGCAAGTCTCTGTGATGAGGAAAGCCAGGTAGTTAAAATGAGAATGTGCAGACTGTACATGTTTAGTGTGCCAGATTTTGGGATAACTTTTAATTTATTTAATCCATGCCTATATGGTATTACCCATCATTTCTTCTGTAAAAAGAGGACCCGATTCACCTGTTTCAATGCTGCGAAGCATGGTGGGTGAGTTGCTGGGGTAATATTCAGAGGCCTGGGAATTGATCTCAGTTCGAATTTTATCGTGGCCGATGGGAAATTCAATGTCAAGAAATTAACTAGGAACAAAAATCTTCTGACAGTCATGGTGACTCTGAAACTTTTGTAGTGTTGTTAAAAAAAACTATTTGATTCAAAAAATGTTATTTAGAGGAAGAAATTTTTCTTGTTTACTCAGTCCTGCTAATTCTATGAGCATATCTGTAGCGTGTAAGACTTGGTTTATGATGAGCATTACACGTGCCAACTGCGACATCACGACTGTTATGTTTTATATATTGGTGGAAACGATTTATTGTTATCACAGTAAAATGGTTTATTAATATTATTTATGTCATGATTTGCTTGGTTGGCATACAAACAATGTGTAGTGTATAGTGTAGCAGTTACAGAGGAGGTCTAGTGCAGGTAAATAATTAAATGCAAGGGGCACAACAAGGTAGAACGGGGAACCAAAAATCTTTAGGGTATGAGAAACTCCGTAAAATAAAGGGAAGGCTAGAAGGAGACTTGGTGTACAGAGCCTTATCTAATAATATGACATTGCATTCCAATGATGAGATAGAGCAATCTCCATTCTGAAATTCAGAAGGAGGGGAAAGGTTTAGATTTAAAAAAGTACTTCCACAATGTCTTCAATCAAGAGTTTAATTGAAAGAGTCTAATGCGTAGCTGCCCCTTTGTAGTAATAAATGACTCCGTGGAGACTCAGTGGAAAATATTTTGTTTTTTAGAGACTGCACGCTCTGGGCAAAGGAGCAGCCTTCATTGCAACTTTCAAAATGAAATTGGATGTAAATCTGAGGGGGAATAATTGCGGTGTTCTGTGGAAAGAGTGAGAAAATATACAAATTAAAAGCTGTTTTCAACAGCCAAGCACAAGCATGATGAGCCAAGTGGTATCTTCCCTGCTGTAAAGAACGTAATGCTGGTTATGGTCATCACATATATAGTAGCGCGATTACTCGAGTCCAGTATGATATTCTCCTAAGAGGTTTGTCTGTAGGTGGGTCCTCAGGTGGTGTAGAGGGTGGTGATCTGGGATTCATGTATGATGGAACGAGTTCCTGCAGATACTGGAAATCCAGAGCAACACAGACCAAAAAAAAATGCCGGAGGAACTCAGCAGGTCAGAGCGCATTTATGGAAATGAACAAGCAGTTGAAATTTTAGGCCAAAGCCCTTCATCAGGGCTGGAAAGGAAAGGGGAAGATGTCAGAATAAGTTGGGGGGAGGGGAAAAGTATAAGCACGAAAGTGATAGGTGAAGCCTGGTGGGTAAGCGAAGGGGAGATGAAGTAAGAAGCTGGGAGGTGATAAGTGGGAAAGGCAAAGGGCTGGAGAAGAAGGAATCTGATGGGAGAGGAGGGTGGACCATGGGAAAAAGTGAAGGAGGAGGGGCTCCAGGGGGAGGTGATAGACACGTAAGGAGAAAAGGTAATCAGCAAAGTAGGGAAATGAAGATGAAGAAGGGCAGTGGCAAAAAAAATTCTGGAAGTTGGAGAAATTGATGTTCAGGCCATCAGGTTCGAGGTTACCTAGACTTGCTCCTCCAACTTGAGAGTGGCCTCATTGTGGCAGAAGAGAGGCCATGGACCGACATGTTGGAATGGGAATGGAGATAGGAATTAAGGTAGTTGCCGTGGGAAATCCCACTATTTGTGGATGGAGCAGAGGTGCTCGACGAGGCAGTCACCAATCTATGTTAGGTGTCAACGATGTAGGGAAGGTCACACTGGGAGTACTGTATGCAGTAGAAATTCCCATCGGATTCGCATGTGAAGTGCTCCTTCACCTGGGAGAACTGGTTAGGGCACTGAGTGGAGGTGAGGGGGGAGGTGAATAGGCAGGTATAGCACTTCTGCTGCTTGTAGGGATCAGTGCCAGGAGAGGGATTAGTGGGAAGAGATGAATGGACAAGGGAATCATGGAGAGAATGATCCCCGTGGAACGCAAAGAGTGGGAGGAGGTAAAGATGTGTTTGGTGATAGGGTCCCATTGAAGAAGGCGAAGTTGCAGAACATGGTGTGCTGGATGTTGAGGCTGACGGGGTGGTTGCTGAAGACAAGAGGAATTCTATCCCTCTTAAGGTAGCGGGAAGATGGAGTTAGTGTGGATGTCTGGGAAATGGAGGAGATGCGGGTGAGGGCAGCACCATTGGTGGAAGAAGAGAAAACCTGTTTGAAGGAGGAGGACTTCTCTGATATTTTGGAAAGGAAGGTCTCATCCTGGGAACAGACTCAGCATTGAAAGTGGAACTGAAAAAGGAGAATGACATTTTTGGAGGAGACAGGGTGGGAAGAGGGATAGTCAAGATAGCTGTGTGAATCAGTGGGTTTATAAAAGATGTCAGTAGACAGTCTGTCTCCAGCGATGGAGACAGAGACATTGATAAAAGGGAGAGAGGAGTCAGCTATGGACTAAATGAATTTAAGGGCAGGGAGGAAATGGGAGGCAAAGTTGATGAAATTAATAAGCTAGGCATGGGTGCATGAAGCAGCACCAAAGCAGTCATCAGAATAGTGCACATTGAGGAGGCCTTATAGAAACATATAAAATTATGAAAGGGATAGATAAGATAGAGGCAGGAAAGTTGTTTACACTGGTAGGTAAGACCATAAGACATAGGAGCAGAATTAGGCTATCTAGCCCATCGTTGAGGAACCATATGAGGAACATCAGGCAGCTCTTGGGCTGTATTCCCTTGAGTTCAGGAGAATGAGGGGGGTCTCATAGAAACATTCCGAATGTTAAAAGGCCTGAGCAGATTAGATATGGCAAAGTTATTTCCCATGGTAGGGAAGTCCAGGACAAGATGGCATGACTTCAGGATTGTAGGACGTCCATTTAGAACAAAGATGTGGAGAAATTATTTTAGTCAAAGGGTGGTAAATCTGTGGAATTTCTTGCCATGAGTGGCTGTGGAGGCCAAGACATTGGATGTCTTTAAGGCAGAGATAGATAGGTTCTTGATTAGCCAGGGCATCAAAGGGTATGGGGAGAGGGCAGGGGAGTGGGGATGACTGGAAGAATTGGATCAGCCCATGATTGAATGGTGGAGCAGACTCGTTGGGATGAATGGTCTACTTCTGCTCCCATATCTTATGGTCTTTGGGGTATAGTAGAGTACAGGGAATGAAATTTAATTGCAGATTCAAGTACTGTTCCCTTATGATTTGCAGTGGCAATGTTGCAACGTTGTGGAATAAGTGGAGCCTCGATTACCACCAGCACACTGAGGTGTACGATCATTTAGATTCAGAGTCAGATTTACTTATCCCATGTACATTGAAACATTCAGTGAAGTGTGTCGTTTGCCTCAATCAACTCAATGAAGGATGTGCAGGGGGAAGCCCATAAGTGTTGCCAAAGGTTCCAGTGCCAACGTAACATGTCCACCATGTTCAGCATTTTCAATTTTTTCTCTTTTTTCCATTTCAAAACAGTAGTTTTATTGTAAGAAAGATTGTGGGTAACAGGCAAGTCTGTAAAGAGGACAGCACAAACAGGAGAAGATCTGCCAGTGCTGGAAATCCAAAACAACACACACAGAATGCTGGAGGAGCTCAGCAGGCCAGGTGGCATCTGTGAAAAAGAGTACAGTGGACGGTTCGAGTAAAGAGAGCAGCACAGAAATGGAAACCACTCCGAGTCCTAACAGTCACTGTGATTAGGAATGTCTTTACTAGTCAATCCAGGTTCTAAAAGTTAAATGTAAAAATGTAATTGTAAGTCTCTTGATCGTGTAAAATGAATTAAAATAGTTTATTTGATAAGTAAAAACCAGAAATAGTGGTTGAACCTGGATATGAGTAAGGTTTGGCTGTGCTGTGGTGTTCTTCATGATTAATATGGTGGCATTTGCTCTTTAGACCCATGGTGACAGCTTTTTATTTGAGAGCAATGTTCCTGAATGTGTTATTGTTGCTGACCAAAGAAAGGATTGCAGGCTGAGTGCTGTTGAAAAGCACGGCTATGATGGAATGGTTCTGAATTGAATCAAAGTTAACTGAATCGGAGGAAGGAAAGTCAAATAAATGTCAGAGGAGCTGGATCAACATGGAAGGAAATGGCCAATTGTGTGACCCAAGGAGCAGAGAGCGCTGTTGCTATTTGTACTGTTACAATAAGAACAAGAAGCAGGGAAAAGCCAAAACTTTCCCATCTTTGCAGATTACACTAGAAAGGACCACAAGAGACTGGGAGAAGGCAGATTGAATAAAAGGGACTTTTTGGGATTGTTAGTGGAGTGGAACAACCAATAATCTTTTTATACTGGCAAATATAGTGTCGGGAGACTTGTAAAGATTAATAAGCTGTGGTAGCATGAGCCAAATTGTGGTAGTCTACGAGATAGGATGTGAAGAACGATTTGGTGATGTATGATCACCTTACGTACAGACATTCCTGTGCCGAGCTCTGTTTATGGACATACAATCAATCTATGTATATAAGATAACTCATATATTCATATTTATTGTATTTTTATTATTGTGTTCTTCATCCTATTGTGTTTTTTTTGTGTTGCATCAGATCCGGAGTAACAATTATTTTGTTCTCCTTTACTCCTTTTTATTCTCCTTTACTCTTATGCACTGGAAATCTCCTTAAACAATGTGAAGCTTACTGAAACTGTCAGCACTGAATCATTGTTGCATTAAAAGGAGCTGACGAATAGGATCTGCTCTTGTTTCACCGGTGTCAGGAAGAAGTTCAGTGTTTATCTAGCCCACACTATTGGGAATGCTGGGAATAATTACAGTTGTTGCTTCTGAAGCATCAAGTTCTTGTACCAGAGGCAATGTGTGTGAGTTTGAACACTAGTTCACATTTTGTGAATGAGAGGGAGAAGCTTCCTGGCCATACTAGGACATCTTCTCCACTAATCCAAAGTTACCCATGATAAGAAGCAATAACTAGTGACCAAGATCTCAGAGCTTCACCTTCCTTAAGGTTTCATTCTACATATTTCACAGAGTGATTTAATTGCTTTGTGGTGATGTAGAATGGGCTGTCAGAAGGAAAGTGGGAGGCAATTATTTCAAAAAAGTTGGATAAGCGCCTGATAAAACAATTGGCAGAGAATTACAAAGGAGAAAATGCATAGTCCAATCTTGTAGTACATGCTTTATAGCATAAAATAATCATCTAATACAATGATTCTATCCTGTGCGTACAGATTCCAGTGAATGGTGCATATTTCCCAATTGACTGCTTCCAGTGAATATTGGATATATAACTAGCACCCAGCATGGGTCATGTACAGGAAAGCAAATTTGAACAGTAAGGGCAGGATGTGTGCCTGTGCTGCTGGGGGGGATTATGAATTACTTGTGGGTTTCCTGGGGAATGATTTGGAGAAACTTTTATCGGTCTTCACAGAGCCGAAGTGTACAGACCGAACTGTGAGTCAGAATAAATCCTGAGGTCCCAGAAGCCATTTTTTTTTGTTGCTAATTATGACAAGTTGTGGATCATCCTGCAGAGCTTTCAGCAGGAGCGGGAGGAGAGCTGACTTGAGACACGGCAGGTTACCTACCATCTGGGAGCTACACTCCCGCTTCCATATGTCTGAAAGGTGTTGTAACAGTAGATCTGGGTTTTTAACGCAGCAGTGACAGAAATTGGCTACTTTTTCCAGCCAGAGACCCAACCTGTTCCTCAGCGTCTGAAGGCCTTAGCCTCTGGATCACTGCCGCTGACGGCTGAATGGTGCACACATCCTTACCGTCATAGGTCATTGAGGAAGGTTCAATAGTTGAAAGTTCAAAGTAATTTATTATCAAAGTATATATGTTACCATACACCAACTGGAGATTATTTTTCTTGCAGACATTTACAGGAATAAAGAAATACATTAGAATTTTATTGAAAACCAAACATAAATAGACAGCTAAGCCAACCAAAAAACACAAGAAGACACACTGTGCAAATAAAGAAGCCCGGGCACATGAGTTGTAAAGAGGCCTTCATACTGAGTCTGTAAGTTGTACAAACAGTCCACAGTAGTAGTGAATGAAGTTATCCACACCGATTCAGCGGGGACTTAAGGTTTCTTTGCAATGATAGTAGCTAGAAGAGTTCATGGCCTGGATGGTGTGGGTCTTTGATGATGGAAGCTGCTTTCTTGGGTATGTGCTCAATGATGGGGAAGACCTGGACCATGATGGACTGGGCTGTACCTACAGCTCTCTATAGCCTTTTCCTTTCCTCTCTGTGATCTGTACATCCATAGTGACACTATTCCATATCACCGTCCCATTGTTAAAAATGACAAAAGTGGCCGTTCCTATACAAACATCAAACAATTCAAAGCACTAAACAGCTGTGAGCCATGCATTGTTGTCCGTTCACTTCTATGAGCCCATACCATGAGACTGTAAGATATAGGAGCAGAATTAGGCCATTTGGTCCATTGAGTCTGCTTCACCGTTTCATCATGGGTGATCCAATTTTCCTCTCATCCCCAATTTCCTGCTTTCTCCCTGTATCCCTTCATTCCCTGACCAAACAAAAATCTATCAACCTCTGCGTTAAATATACATAAAGACTGGCCTCCACAGCTGCCTGTGGCAAAGAATTCCACAGGTTCACCACCCTCTGGCTAAAGAAATTCTTCCTCTCCATTCTAAGAGGATGCTACTCTATTCTGAGGCTGTGTCTTCTGGTCTTAGACTCTCCCACCATAGGAACATCCTCTCCACATTCACTCTATCAAGGCTTTTCACCATTCAATAGGTTTCAATGAAGTCATCCCTCATTCTTCTGAATTCCTGTGAATTGAAGGCCCACAGCCATCAGATGATCTTCATGTGACAAGCTATTCAATCCTGGAATCATTTTTGTGAACCTTCTTTGAACCCTCTCCAGTTTCAGCACATCTTTTCGAAGATAAGGGGCCCAAACCTGCTCACAATACTCCCCACGTGATGCATTACCAGTGCTTAATATAGTTTCAACATTATATCCTTGCTTTTATATTCTAGTCCTCTTGTAATGAATGCTAACATCACATTTGCCTTCTTCACCACAGACTCAACATGCAATTTAACCTTTAGGGAATCCTGCACAAGGACTCCCAAGTCCCTTTGTGCCTAAGTTTTTAGTATTTTCTCTCCATTTAGAAAATAGTTAACCCAGCTAACCCTTTCATTTCTTCAGTGAAAGTGCATGGCCACACATTTCTCAACACTGCATTCCCTGTGCCATTCTTTGTCCATTCTCCTAATCTGTCTAAGTCCTTCTGTAACCTCTCTACTTCTTCAAAACTACTTGACCCTCTGCCTATCTTCATATTGTCTGCAAACTATGCAACAAAGCCATCAATTCTATCTTCCAAATCATTGATATAAGATGTAAAAAGAACTGGTCACAACACAGACCACTGTGGAACACCACTAGTCACTGGTAGCCGGTCAGTAAAGACACCCTTTATTCCCACTCTTTGCCTTCTGCCAGTCAGCCACTGCTTTATCCATGCTAGAATCTTTCCTGTAATACCATGGGCATGTTAGTTGTTCAGCAGTCTTATGTGTGGCACCTTGTCAAAGGCCTTCTGAAAATCCTTCTCCTCTGTGTGGTGTTTATTCGGTGTTTGCAGTCAAGCTGGAAGGATGGTTGTTCTCTTTAAGTACATGAGGTTTCAAAGTATCAGGAAGTATGAACGAGAGCAGGACCTGTGTATGAAAGTCATAAATTCCAATAAGACTGGTCTCGTGGGTCCTTTGCTCAGTGTCTTTGTAACCCTAATGACCTTTGTGTAACTTTCTTGACCAGTTTACATAGACTTCAGTAAGACAGTCAACGAGGTTCTGTGGGATTAGCTATTCTGGAAGTTGGATTTCACGGAATCCAGGGAAAGCTGGCTAATTGGATACACAGTTGATTTGATGTAGAAAGCAGAGTGCGATGGTGGAAGATTGCTTCGTGGATTGGAGGCACATGACTGGTGGGTCAGTATTCAGTTCATTGTTGCTTTTCATTGAGGGATCATCGGTAGAAAGGGTGAACAGTTTTAAGTTATCCTGCTATAGGTAAGATTTTACTAAACTGAAAAGAATACAGGAAAAATTAGAGTCACAGAAAGCTACAGCTGAGAAATAGGCCCTTTGGCCCATCTAGCCCATGCCGAATTGTTACTCTGCCTAGTCCCATCAACATGCTCCTGAATCATAGCCCTCCTTTCCCCTCTGGTCCATGTACTTATCTAAACTTCTCTTAAATGTTGAAATTGAACCTGTATCTACCACTGGGAGCGCGTTCCATATTCACACCACCCTCTGAGTGAGGAAGTTCCTCCTCAGGTTGCCCCTTAACCCATGACCTCTAGTTCAAGTTTCACCCAATCACAGTGAATTAACCTTAACTATACCAAGACTTGAGGGGCTGAGATATAAAGAGAAGTTAGACAGGCTAGGACTTTATTCCCTCAAATATCAGGAGACTGAGAGGTAAACTTAGAGAGGTTAATGTAATTGTAGGTTATGGATAGGCTGAATGTACTCAGACTTTACTCAGGCTTAGGGAATGAGGTTACAGGATTAAGGTGAGCAAAGTTTGAGGGGAAACCTTTTTACACAAAGGGTTGTACGTATGTGGAATAAGCTGCTGGGGAAGTGGTTGAGGCAGATACAATGTAATTTTCAAAAGTCAGGCAGGGGTATCTGAATTGAAGATTGAAGATCTATAGGATTAGGACCAAATGTTCGCTACTGGGACTGGCTTGGTTGGGATACCTGGTCAGATGGGCTGAATGGCCTGTTTCTGTGCTGTTTAATGATGAACTCTAAGGAGCATTTTAGGCCACAGTTGTATGTTTTACTTTTCTAAAAATGATTTAAACAACATGATCACTCTCAGTGAGGGGCTTGGATCGAAAATAAAATATTATCTGGTTCTTCTCCCTTTTATTTTATTTGTTAATATTTATAAAACACTTGATAATTTCTTCCATGTGTAAAATGTCAGTGTTTACGCATGTTTGTTTGTCGTGAGTTTCTGCTTACGTTATAAACAGCTTTTTAACTGATCTGCAGTGATGCACATACTGAGTCTGTGGGGAGCACCTCTAGGATTGATTACTTTATTCTCTGGGTGGTCTGCAAAGCAATTTGTGTCCTGTGGTACCGATGACTTAAGCTGAAAGCCATGTAACTGGGGCCATTGCCAGTAGCAATTGATCCAATTCACGGTCGGTCTCTTTGTTTGTGAGTTTGTGACTGTTTGCTTCTATCAAAATGGACAATTGCATTAGACTTGAGCGAATGTTCATGGTGCTCTCTCCTGATGGATTGTTGGGTCATTCTGACAATACAAGATGTACGTAATATGAACATGTCTGCTTTGTTCTCCTGATCGATACTGAACTATACGATCCTATTTAATCTTTGTTGAGCTTTCTTCAACTGGCACAGCGCACCAAAGATGAAAGGTGAAATAGAAATGCCTGGGATTTCTCTGACTCATACTGAAAAATCGAAATGTTCATTGGAAGAAGTAATTTACATTTGTATTATAAAGAACAGAGAGGACAGAAATGAGCTTTCCAACCTTTTAATCTTGATTTAAATTGCACAAGGGGTTCCATATATTCTGTCTCTCATCTCTCCCTCTCAACATGCTCATGTATTCTATTTGCCATTTGTGCTTTTATTTAAGTACAGTTCAGCCAGCCACAAGGAGACAAGAAAATAGGAACAGAGCAGCCATATGGCCTTAAGCCGGCCACACCATCTATGTGAGAAATGGCACCAAAGTAGTTTATGTTGACCGCTTCTACCCAGTTCCCCCCACCTTTCAATCCTTTCATCTTTCAAATATTTAGCAATCTCCTTCCTTGACTTGCTCTTTGGGAGACTATAATCAGTATGGATCGGAAATATCATCTCATTGGTTATCAACACAAGCACACTGTTAGGGTGCATTCTTAGCCCGCTACACTCATGACTGTGTGGCTAGGCACAGCACAAACACCACCTGCAAATTCTTTGATGACACAACTGTTGTGGACAGGGTCTCAGATGTGATGAGGAGGCATACAGGGATGCCTTGCCGAGTGGCGTCGCAACGACCACCTCGCACTCAATGTCAGTAAGAACAAGGAATCGACTGTGTATTTCAGGACAAGGTAGACAAGGGAAGTCCTCATCGAGGGGTCAGTACTGGAAAGGGTGAGCAGCTTCAAGTTCTTAGTTGTTAACATCTCTGAAGTTCTATCCTGGACCCAACATACTGATGCAGTTACAAAGAAGGCATGTCAGTGGCTATATTCTACTAAGAGATTGTTATTTCACTAAGGACTCTGGCAAATTGCTGCTGGTGTACCATCGACAGCATTCTAACTGTTTGCATCACCGTCTGGTATGGAGGGGCCACTGCACAGGATTGGAAAAAGCTGCAGAGGGTTATAATCTCGGCCAGCTCCATCATGAGCACTAACATCCCCACCATCGAGGACATCTTCAAAAGGAAATGCCTCAAAAAGATGGCACCCGCCACCCAGGACAAATCCTACAAAAGGTAATGGATGTGGCCCAGCCCATCACAGGTAAAACCCTCCCCACCAGTGAGCTCATCCACATGAAATGCTGACGCAGGAAAGCAGCACCCATCATCAGGGACACTCCCCCCCCCCCCCAACCACACAGGACATGCTCTCTTCTTGCTGCTGCCATTAGAAGGAAGGGTCGGGAGCCCCAGAGCTCACAGCACCAAGTTCATGAACAGTTACTACCTCTCAACCATCAGGCTGTTGAACTAAAGGGGATAACTACACTCAACTTTACTTGTCCCATCATTGAAAGGTTTCCACAACCAATGGACTTACATTCAAGGACTCTTCATCTCATGTTCTCGATATTTATTACTTTTTTACTTGTTTTTATTATTTCCATCTGTTTTGTATTTGAACAGCTTGTTGTCTTTTGCACACGGGTTAAATGCCCAAGTTTGTGTGTTTTTTTCATTGATTCTGTTATGTTTATTATTCTATGGATTTATTGAGTATGTCTGAAACAAAATGAATCTCAGGACTTATATGTAATTTGATAACAAATTTACTCTGAACTTCGAACATGTCCTTTTCTCATTACTATCATCAGGAAGGAGATAAAGAAACCCAAAGACCCACACATAATGTTTTAGGAACAGTTTTTTCCCCCCTCTGCCTTCAGATTTCTGAGCAGTCCATGAACCCCTAAACACTACCTCACCACTCCTCTTTTGCACTATTACCGTAATTATTATTGTAACATAGTAAGTTTTTATATCTTGCCCCATACAGCTGCCACAAACCAAAAAGTCCATGACATACATCAGTGATAATAAACTTCATTCTGATTCTGGAGCTTATCATTGACTGTCATAATCTTTATATTTATGAGTTTTGGTTTCAGAATGCCCCCAGGTACAAATGCTTGTTGAGCAACCTTTTTAAACCTGTTCATGATATTATGGATATCTCTCTGTGGAGTTCACAATTTGAAATCTCCTTAAACTAATCATTTAGTTTTGAAGGGTAGTGACCAGAAGTCATGGCAGCTAATTTGTATATTAAGTATTTCATAAAGAGTACTGAAATAAACTATTAGATAATCTGCTTTGGTAAAATTGAGCGATAAATATCGGTCAGCTCATTGGTAAGAAGTCTAGTTAAATAAGATAGCAGCTTCTGATCTCTGTCAACTATTAAGCCCTGAAGTGAATCAAGTTTGAAATAATCTTGTCACAAATTCTAGTCATAATTCCTACCATAGTGGTGGCTGTAAACTGACTCTGAAATGTAAATATGCCTCAGAACATTCAGCTAAGGGAGTTTCTTGTGAGAACTGGAATGAAAGGTGATTCTGTTTTGAAATCAGTCCTAAGGAACTGGCATTTGGCATTACCTTGCAGTTTCCAGGTTTTATTGTGTCTTCATTCAGCTTTTGTAACAATGGTTTACGTTGAGCAGACGGGGCAGGCGAGACTTTGAAATGGTAGATTAAAGGTTTCTATCAATTATGATAAAAATCATGAAAGGCCCTTATGCATGGCAAGGTAAGGCAAACCCACTATTGTTACTGGTAGCACGTATCCTTTCATCCTTCATGCTATCCAAATGTTGATGCTTTGCCAAAATCAAAAGCAACTCTGAGCCATGAAGGGAATTGTTTTGGGAGTAAAAAATTGTACTTTTACTTAGGAAGAATGATAAAAGATAAAGGAAATAGACAGCAGGTCAACTGGGGGGAAGATATGCTTGACAACAAAAAGAGGTGAGGCATCTTTTTTTTCTCCATAAGGTTTCAGCCCTCCCCTCTCTCTGACTTCTTCGGTTTTCCTTTTGTTCTGAACATCACAGGCTGTTAAAAGTAGAAGTGGGTGTGCCTTGATTACTTCTGTTTCATTTCCTCCTGATCATTGTCATCGTTGGTTACCCAGTACCTAAATCTGGAAGGCAGCAAGGCAGCTCAGTAAATGGCCCAAAGAGGGGAATATCTCAGCTCAGGAAAAGTGTTTTGAATTATACCACAGCTTGATGTGAGTTGAGTTGAGGTTGAGTTAGAGTTTAGACCATGTTCTAGGAACTGGGACGAAATTTCAATCAATTAAATCCATTGAATTCTACCAGCAAGTAGAATTAGTGACGACATAGTGGAGGAGAGTTGTAATTTCAAGACTTTTTAGATGGGTTGGTGTGTAGCTTGATTGGTAAGAGAGCTTATATGGAATTGTTTGGCATGGCAGATTTAACATTTGTGGGATTCATCTCCTTACAGGCAGCCACTAAACAAAGAGACCCAATTGAACCCATTAGAAAAGAGGATCGTCAAACCCCCAATGTGCAGAAAGAAACTGTGTAAGCAATGAAAAGTAAGCAAGTAACATTGAGAAATGAAGCTCACAAAAGTGAGTCCACAGCCACAAAGGCAGTTGCAGCTGGTCCAGGAGCCCCTTGGTTGCGGGCCACAGCCTCTGTTCCGCGAAGAGATGAGTAAACCTCATGAGCAGCAAACTGAACACCAGTCTATCCCTGCCCTCTGGTGCCAACACCCTGGTATTTTCAATCTGGCCTGGCTTAAATTGGCCAAAGAGCGGGTTCCTTGTTCTTGGACCCTGGCCCTTCTGCTTCGATACAGTCTCGGCCCAGGACCCGCGGC
Source organism: Hemitrygon akajei (assembly GCF_048418815.1). Taxonomy (NCBI): domain Eukaryota; kingdom Metazoa; phylum Chordata; class Chondrichthyes; order Myliobatiformes; family Dasyatidae; genus Hemitrygon; species Hemitrygon akajei. Next base: position 23,630,018 of record NC_133133.1, on the reverse strand, counting down.
CTCAATTCAGCCTGTACCTGACCTTTTCAATCTGGCCCGTCACTTAAATCAGTCAAATATTGGCTTGTTCCTCGCACTCAGGCCGGGGCCCCACTACCTCGACTCTGTCTCGCCTCAGTTCTCGCACTTCAAATCAGCTCAGAAGTCTGCTCCAGCAATGCCCAACATTGGCTCATTCCCCTCTCTCAAGCCCGGGCCTCACCACCTAAACTCAGCCCATAGACTCCACGCCACAACCACCCTGCACCTTCGAGACTTCAATTCACACTGCAAAAATGCCAGGTTGTACAGGCAGCTTGAAAGTTCAACTCTGAAAGGGAAGTTCCGGGCTATTGATTGCAGTGATTGCTTTCCAGAACAGTGTGATTAATAGAATAGGTAGTAGTTTTCTTTGCTGCCAGCAAGTTGTCGTTGTGTTTCATCAGTCCATCATGCACAAGACATAAACTGAGCTGGTCGGAGTTATATAATTGATATATAATTTATGTTCTGTGTGTTGTCTGCAAGCAGATTTTTCATTGTCCCTGTATCATACCGTGCTTGTGCACGTGACAGTAAATTCAGCTTGACGTGAGAAATGTTCAGCATATCACAGCATCTTTTCTCACTGTATCAGGTAACAGTCCTCCTCCATTTATAATACAGTCCAGCTCACCAATGCTGCTGTCCTTGTAAAAACACCTGAAATACTCACGCAAGACCCCCACCATCCGGGTCATGCTCACTCCATTGGGAAAGAGGTTCATGGAGCCTTCAGTTCCACACCACCAGGTTCAAGAACAATTATTACCCTTCAACCATCTGGCTCCTGAGCCAGCGTGGATAACTTCACTCACCTCAACTCTGAACTTATTCTGCAACCTATGGGCTCACTTTCAAGGACTCTACAACTCGTGTTCTCAGTGTTGTTAATTAATAATAATAATTATTAGTTTTTTTTGTATTTGCCTAGTTTATCTTCTTTTACACATTGGCTGCTTGTCAGTCTTCCCTTGTGTACAGATTTTCATTGATTCCATTGTATTTCTTTGCCCTACTGTGAATTCCTGCAAGAAAATGAATCTCAGCATAGTGCATTGGCGTCATAAACGTACTTTGAAAATAAGTTTACTTTGAACTTTGAAGTACTGGCAACACAGGTGAGGGTAATGATTGTCATGCAGACTCAACTCTGTATGTTTTTCCAAGGGAGAGACTGGTACAGCTGCTGATCAGCCATCGGTTAAGAGTGGTCCTAAGTAACCTGCTCTTCTTGTTGTGCCAAAGTGTCTTTCCTGTGACACTTCAAACTGAGAGCTTTTATTGCAAACCACTCTATAGGCATGAACCAATGTGCAAGTCTTTCTAGCCTCCTCTTCTGCAGTTTTCCCTATTCAGAATCAGATCAGGATCAGGTTTATTATCACCGGCATGTGACGTGAAATTTGTTAACTTAGCAGCAGCAGTTCAATACAATACATTATCTAGCAGAGAGAGAGAAAAAAATAATAGTAATAAATAAAATAAAAAATAATAATAAATACACAAGTAAATCAATTACGTATATTGAATAGATTTTAAAAATGTTCAAAAACAGAAATGCTGTTTATTTAAAAAAAGTGAGGTAGTGTCCAAAGATTCAATGTCCATTTAGGAATCAGATGGCAGAGGGGAAGAAGCTGTTCCTGAATCGCAGAGTGTGTGCCTTCAGGCTTCTGTGTCTCCTATCTGATGGTAACAGTGAGAAAAGGTGCTGGAGGTCCTTAATAAAGGACGCTGCCTTTCTGAGACACCACTCCCTAAAGATGTACTTTGTAGGCTAGTGCCCAAGATGGAGCTGACTAGATTTACAACCCTTTCCAGCTTCTTTGAGTCCTGTGCAGTAGCCCCTCCATACCAGACAGTGATGCAGTCTGTAAGAATGCTCTCCATGGTACAATTATAGAAGTTTTTGAGTGTATTTGTTGACATGCCAAATCTCTTCAAACTCCTAATAATGTATAGCTGCTGTCTTGCCTTCTTTATAACTACATCGATATGTTGGGACCAGGTTAGATCCTCAGAGATCTTGACACCGAGGAACTTGAAGCAGCTCACTCTTGCCATTTCTGATCCCTCTGAGGATTGGTATGTGCTCCCTCGTCTTACCCTTCCTGAAGTCCACAATCATCTCTTTTATCTTACGTTAAGTGCCAGGTTGTTGCTGTGGCACCATTCCACTAGTTGGCATATCGCAGTCCTGTACTCCCTCTCGTCACCACCTGAGATTCTATCAACAATAGTTGTATCATCAACAAATTTATAGATGGTATTTGAGCTATGCCTAACCACACAGTCATGTGTATACAGAGAGTAGAGCAGTGGGCTAAGCACACACCCCTGAGGTGCGCCAGTGTTGATCATCAGTGAGGAGGATATGTTATCACCAATCCGCACAGATTGTGGTCTTCCGGTTAGGAAGTCGAGGATCCTATTGCAGATGGAGGTACAGAGGCCCAAGTTCTGCAACTTCTCAGTCAAGATTGTGGGAATGATGGTATTAAATATTGAGCTATAGTCGATGAACAGCTTCCTGACGTAGGTGTTTGTGTTGCCTAGGTGGTCTAAAGTTGTGTGAAGAGCCATTGAGATTGTGTCTGCCGTTAACCTATTGTGACAATAGACAAATTGCAATGGGTCCAGGTCCTTGCTGAGGCAGGAGTTCAGTCTAGTCATAACCAGCCTCTCAAAGCATTTCATCACTGTCGATGTGAATTCTACTGGGTGATAGTCGTTAAGTCTGCCCACATTCTTCTTCTTTGATACTGGTATAATTATTGTCTTTTTGAAGCAAGTGGGAACTTCTGCCCATAGCAGTGAGAGGTTGAAAATGTCCTTGAATACTCCTGCTAGTTGGTTGGCATAGGTTTTCAGAGCCTTATCAGGTACTCCATCGGGACCTTCTGCCTTGCGAGGGTTCACTCTGTTTAAAGACAGCCTAACATCGGCCTCTGAGACGGAGATCACAGGGTCATCAGGAGCAGCAGGGATCTTCACAGTTACAGTTGTGTTCTCCCTTTCAAAGCGGGCATAGAAGTGTTGAGTTCATCTGGTAGTGAAGCATCGCTGCCATTCATGCTATTGGGTTTTGCTTTGTAGGAAGTAATGTCTTGCAAACCCTGCCAGAGTTGTCGTGCATCTGATATCACCTCCAACCTTGTTTGAAATTTTCTCTTTGCCCTTGAAATAGCCCTCCGCAAATCATACCTAGTTTTCTCGTACCATCCTGGGTTGCCAGACTTGAATGCCACAGAACTAGCCTTCAGCAGACGGCGTACCTCCTGGTTCATCCACGGCTTTTGGTTTGAGAATGTACAGCAAGTCTTTGTGGGCACACACTCATCCACACAGGTTTTAATGATGTCAGTAACAACCACCGCATACTCATTCAGATTCAAGGATGAATCCCTGAATACACTCCAGTCCACCGATTCAAAGCAGTCCTGTAGGCGCTTGTGTGCTTTCATTGTCCAAAGCTTCTTGGTCCTGACCGCTGGTGCAGCAGTCTTCAGTCTGTGCCTATACTCAGAGAGTGTTAGCACGTGGCCAAGTGGCTAAGACGTTGGTGTAGTGATCTGAAGGTTGCTAGTTTGAGCCTCAGCTGAGGCAACGTGTTGTGTTCTTGATCAAGGCACTTAACCACACATTGCTCTGCGACAACACCAGTGCCAAACTTTATTGGCCTAGTGCCCTTCCCTTAGATAACATGGGAGACTTGCAGCTTGGGCAACTGCTGGTCTTCCATACAACCTTGCCCAGGCCTCAGACATCATCGAAATCGATGGACAGCCGAAGAAGAAGAAAAATACTCAGGGAGTAGAAGTACAGCTAGGTGATTAGGCTTCCCGAAGTGAGGGCGTGGAATAGCACGGTAGGCATTCTTGATGGTGGTGTAGCAATGGTCCAGTGTGTTGTTTCCTCTGGTATTGCAAGTCATCTGTTGATGGTAATTGCTTAGTGATTTTTTTCAGACTGGCCTGATTAAAATCTCCCTAAATGATAGTGAATGTGTTAGGGTGCGCTGTTTTGTGCATGTTGATCCCATTGCTCAGATCGTCTAGAGCCTGCTTGACATTGGCCTGAGGTGGAATGTAAACTGCTACCAGAATGACCCCAGAGAACTCCTGTGATAGGTAAAAAGGATGACACTTTACTGCTAGATATTCCAGGTCTAGTGAGCAGAATTGAGACAGCACTGATATATTTGTGCACCAGGAAGAATTGATCATGAGGCATACTCCTCCACCTCTGCTTTTGAGAGACTCCATAGATCTATCCTGACAGTGTATAGTAAACCCGTCGATCGGAATCGCTGTATCCGCTATGGAAGGGGTTAACCAGGATTCCGTGAAACAAAGGACACACACCATTTCTCTCCAAAATATATAGAGTGCCTAGAACAGATGAAGTAAAATTGTGCATTATTTCAGGCCCTGAAGTTAACTATGGATGACGGAGTTATGGTTTGACTGTGAGGAAAACCACAAGAGACAATAGTGGTGGGTGAACGGAAAGGGAGGATTTTAAATGTTCTGATTTCTTTTGTAGTTCAGTCCCTATCAACCTCTGAAAATCAGTTGCTGAAAATCTGAGCATTCTTAACTGATATGGAAACTACACCATTGAATTGCAAGTAATGTGTCTAGGTCACAAATCAGGCTCAAAGTGGACAAGCATAAAAACATGAACACATAATGTCCTTTGAAGAAGGTAGTTATTTTACAAATTCCTTGTGTAGTATGGCCATATGACAGGAAATAAAATGACAAAAACGAGATGAAAGCTCCTTGGATATGCCATACAGATAAAACTAGCTGCTGGCTAGGAATTTACCTTTGCCGTCAAAGAACACCTGGTTCTCCCAACCTGTTGGTGCAGAGACAGCTGTTTCCACTCTTCTGTCTCAGAATTAATGATAATGTTTCAGTTGTCCTGAACACAGGCCATTCCTTCAAGACCTTTTGGAGTCCCAGCGTACGTCTGTGTCCTGTACTCTTTGTCCTCACCATTACATTAACTTCACCCTTTCATGTAACCAACCCCACCTCCGACCTCTACATTCCTCCTGAAAGGGATAATGAAGGTTCATTCATGGAACCTGCACAGATTTCAATCTTTCCTTGATCAGACGTTGAGTGAGAAATGGAGGTGTGGTTTAGTTCTGAAAGAGTTACTTTTAAAAAATTTAATCTGGTATTCCTTCCTCCCTCTCTTCCCCCCTCTCTCGCCCCTCCTCCCCCTCTCTCTCCCCCTTTCTCCTTTCCCCCTCTCCTTTCCCTCTCTTTCTCCTCCTCTCTCTCCCCCTCTCTCTCCCCTCTCTCCCCCCTCTCCCCCTCTCTCCCCCTCTCTCCCCCTCTCTCCCCTCCTTTCCCCCTCTCTCCCCTTTCTCCTTTCCCTCTCTCCCCTTTCTCCTTTCCCTCTCTCCCCTTTCTCCTTTCCCTCTCTCCCTGCCCTCCCCTCCCCTTCTCTCTCCCCCTCCTCTCCTCCCCTTCTCTCTCCCCCTCCTCTCCTCCCCTTCTCTCTCCCCCTCCTCTCCTTCTCTCTCCCCCTCCTCTCCTCCCCTTCTCCCATCTCCCCTCCCCCCTCCCCTTCACTCTCCCCCTCTCACCCCTCCCCCTCTCTCCCTCTCTTTCATCCCCACCTCTGTTCTCCCCCTTTCCCCTGCTTTCTCATTCCCACCTCTCTTCACTCTCCCTTCCGCCTCTCTCCACTCTCTATCCCCCTCACTCCTTCCTTTCTCCCTTCTCCCCCCTTTCTCTCTTTCTCACTCACTCACCCCTCCCTGACCAAGATAACATCTAAAACAGTGTCTTTCAGTGATGAGCAACAACTTGTTATCTTCTTATTTATTGAAGAAAATTCACCGCCAATGAAATAAAGGTAGTCTGTCAGGAGATAATAACCTCGGCCTGTGATAAGGCCCCATATGGTAGTCTAGTCTGGAATGTTAGATCACATGGAATCCAGGGAGAACCAGTGATACAGATTCAAAATTGGCCCAGAGGTAGGAAACAGGGTTAGTGGTTGAAGGCTGTTTATCAGAATGACGGCCGGCGACTGGTGGTGTGTCCAGGAATTGGGGTTGTGACCCTTGTTATTGGTTATTTATGTAAATGAATTAGATGTACATGCACAAGGCTTAATCAATAAGTCTGCATCTGACATGAAATTATGAGGTGTTGATAGCAAAGAAAGTTATCTCAGATTACAGGGGGATTTTGATCAATTATGTAAGCAGCAGTTGGATTTCAGTACAGATAAGTCTGAGGTGATGCACTTTGAAAGTCAAACTAGAAGACTAATAATGGTAAGGCTGTAGGGAGTGTAATGGACAAACGGACTTGGGTGTACAAATGCATGGATCATTGAAAGCCATGTCGGGTAGACAGGGTGGTGAAAAAGGCATTCAGCATGCTGGCCTTCATCCGCCAAGGAATGAGTATAGTACCTGTTACAGCTGTCTGCTATAAGGACTTGTCTACTAAGGCAAAATGGGTGGAACTGAGGAATAAGAAAGAGTTAATCAGTTGTCAAAGAGATAATCGGTTGTTATAGCCAGGGGAGGTAGTAGGGATAAGCTTCCACTACCTATTAAATGCTCCCAATTATGTGTGTCTCAAATAGCCTTTGACAACCGTGTATTTCCTGGCCTTCACGTGTGGCTTAGCTAGTAAGCCTGGAAGAACTGTTTCTACTGACAGGAGAAGGGGCAAAGGCAGGTTACTGGTGCCTTAAAACCAGTTGCTTTGGGCGGATGAAGTTCGTCAGCTGTGGTTGACAGCTTATCTAAGAGAAGTAAAACTCTAATCTCAAACCTCCGCTGCTTTGCGGCTAGAACCACTCATGGCGAAGACTTGAGGAGTAAACCCCATGGGAAAAAATTGGAACTGGAGTCCCTAAGGCTGAATGGTAACTCCTGCCACGTAGCTGGTGCCAAATTGTATGGGTCTCTGCCATTCCTGTGGGTTCATCAGCTGTGTGGAGACAGAGAGCCTGCTGCATGGACAACAACTTGCTCTCCATACTGTAGTGCCCTGGCTTGTGTACCAACATGCGTATAATGTAGACAGCTAGGACACAATATCCATGGTCGACCCCAATCAGCGGAGCACCTTGTAGATCAGTGTTTGTTGTAGACTTCCCAGTAGTCAGTGGGATTTAGAGGAGAAAATTTGTAGAGAGATTACACACTTTTGCCAGAAAAGTAAGGTAATAATGGTAGGTGATTTTAATTTTCCCATACTGTAAAAAAAGGATGGAATGGAGTTTGTCAAATGTATTCAGGAAATTTTTCCTAGGGCCTGGCAAGGCTTCTTCTTGGAACTTGGAGGAGTCTAGGGCAGAAATTGCAGGGGCCCAGGCAGAAGTATTTAAAACATCCCTAACCACGGGTGAAGTGCCAGAGGTCTGATAGTTAGCTAATGTTATTCAGGAAAGGCTCTTAAGAATTAAGTTGAGAAATTATAGACCAGTGAGCCTGACATCAGTAGTGGGTAAATTATTGGAAGATATTCCTAGAGACAGGACATATAAGTAGTTGGATAGACAAGGCCTGATAAGGGATGGTCGACATGGCTTTTGTGTGGTAGGCTATGTCTAACCAGTCTTTGAGTTTTTCAGGGAGGTTACCAGGAAAGTTGATGAAGGCAAGGTAGTGGATATTGTCTACATGGACTTTAGCAAGGCATTTGACAAAGTCCCGCATGGAAGGTTGGGCATGAAATTTCAGTCGCTCAGCATTCAAGATGAGGTAGTAAATTGGATTAGACATTGGCTTTGTGGAAAAAGCAGAGAGCGGTAATAGATGGTTACCTCTCTAACTGGAGGCCCTTGACGAGTGGAGTGCCGCAGGGATCAGCGCTGGATTCATTGTTTGTTTATCATCTCTATCAACAATCTGGGTGACATTACGGAATACTGGATCAGCAAATTTGTAGAATACATAAAGATTGCAAGCTCTGGTGTAGTGCACAGTAAGGAAAGCTCTCAAAGCTTGCAAAGTAATCTGGACCGCCTGAGGAAATGGGCTGAAAAATGGCAGATGGAATATAATGCAGACAAATGTGAGGTGTTGCATTTTGGGAGGACAAACCAGGGCAGGTCGTACACAGTGAATGGTAGGGCACTGAGGAATGTGACAGGACAAAGGGATCTGGGAATACGGGTCCGTGATTCCTTGAAAGTGGTGTCACAGGTACATAGGGTCGCAAAAAGGGCTTTTGGCACATTGGTCTTGTGGTGAACTACATATACCTGTCTGGACTGCTCCTGTGGCTCCTCCCACAGACCCCTGCTGACTGCTCCTGTGGCTCCTCCCACAGACCCCTGTATAAAGGCGATTGAGGCCTGAGCCCGGCCTCATTCTCCAGGATGTAGTGTTGTTCATTCTTCCAGTCAATAAAAGCCGATATCTTGCTTTTTACGTCTCAGAGTGAGTTATTGATGGTGCATCAGGTCTTCATAAATTAAACTTGAGTATAGGAGTTTGGATGTTGTACTGAAGTTGTGTAAGGTGTTGCTGAGGCCTAATTTAGAGTATCATGTGCAGTTTTGGTCCTGTACCTACAGAATAATATTTATAAGCTTGAAAGGTTGTAGAGAAAATTTATAAAGTGTTGCCAGGACTTGAGGACCTGAGTTAAGAGGGGAACGTTGAATAGTTTAGGACTTTATTCCTTGAAGTATCGGAAAATGAGAGGAGATTTGACAGAGGTATGCAAAATTAGGAGAGGTATGGGTAGGCTTTTTTCCATTGAGATTGGGTGAGACTGGAACTAGAGGTTATGTGTTAAAGGTGAACTGTGAAATATTTAAGGAGATCATGAGGGGGAACTTCACACAGAGGATGATGTAAGTTTGGAACAAGCTACCATTGGAAGTGGTGGAATGCAGAATCAATTGCAATGTTTCAGAGAAGCTTGGATAGCTACATGGATGAAAGATGTATGGAGGACTGAGGTCTGGGTGCAGATAGAGAAAACCAAGCAGAAGAACAGGTTGGCATTGGCTAGAGTGCCAAAGGGCCTGTTTCTCTATGACTTTATAGCTCCATACAAGACATTGGTGAGGCTGCACTTGGAGTACCATGTATAGTTTTGGTCACAGTTTTGCTGCACTTGAAGGACTGTTTACAGTTTTGGAACGATATGGTTAAGCTGGAAGGAATGCAGAAAAGACTTTATGAGGGTGTTGCCAGGATTAGAGGGCCTGAGTTATAGGGAGAGGTTGGCCAAACCTTGTTCTTCATTGCAGAGTGAGAGGTAACCTAATAGAAATGTACAAAACTGTGAGAGGCACTTATGTTGTGGATGGTAATGGTCTTTTCTCTAGGGTAAGGGAAGACCAAAAATAGATTTAGGTTGAGAGTGGAAAGATTAAAAAGGGACCTGAGGGGCAAATTTCTCATGTAGAAGGTGGTGAGTACATGATACGACGTGCCAGAAGAAGATGTTGAAGCAAGTACAATAGTATCATTTAAAAAGATCTGGATTGGTATATAGAGAGGTGGGGCTCCGAGGGATATGCGCTGAATGCAGGAAAGTGGGACTAGCTTGTGGGTAGCACAGTCGGTGTGGACTAGTAGGGCTGAAGATTGTGTATCCATGCTGAAATGCTCTATGACGCCATGGCTCTCTATGACCAGTACATGGAATGCACCATATATAGGTAAAATATTTTGCCGCAAAAGGTTGAAACTCCTTCATTGGAACCAAATATAAATATCTCTTGACACAGAATGAATTGTAATCTGCTTAACAGAAGCCCAGTAGGTTATTAGTCCAATTAAGTAAAAGAATAAAACAATATTTTCCAAAGCCTTCTGGCTAAAAGCTCATTATAAAATGGTGAGGTAGACTCTGTCAATGAGTCAGCACTGTTAACCTGCTAATGGCAGTGTCACTTCAGCCTGGATTATTGTGGCCTGTACCAAGGTATGTTGATCTTAGCTGGGACTGTAATGCAGGCGCATTTCTGAAACCCCAGGGCTAAGAGAGGGCATTGGGCCAACTTTTAATTACTGCCCTTTGACCTCTTAGAGGTGGATTTTGGTAAAAGAGTGGGCTGGAATATTATCTGCTTTAGATTAGTTTGTCAGTATTTTCCAGACTTGTACATCAAAAGAATGTATCGACAGTATGAAAGACCTTTCACGGCCTCAGATCAGTTCAGAGTGCATTATTTACACTTGGGGGATAAGCCACTTTTGTTGGTTAGGAAATGCAGCAGCCAACTTGTGCAGAACAAGCTCCCATAAGCAAATGTGTTGACAATAGGTTAGTCTATTTTATTAATGCCATTGATTCTGGCAATAACAATTACCTAAAGATGCAGAAGGTGTTTTTTTCTTTACAAAATACTGCCCTGCCTGCCTGAGAGATAGACTGAATCTAGGTTTCATATCTTGGTTGAAAGATCCAACTTTTGACAGGCAAACGAAATTAAATTACCTCCAGTTTTTCTTTACTATTGTTAAACATTTGATTATAATGATATTGGTTTAAGGGAAACTAATATTATGTGAGGCAAACTAACTTACCATCACCTACTTTCCAAAAAATCCCACCAGATAACCATTTTATATATAGACACATGAGAATGCAGATACTGCAGTCAGGTTTAACATATTCTCCAGATTACTACTGTGATAGATAGCAGGCAGGGCCAAAATACAGAAGCATACATGGTGGGAAACAGTGCAATAGAAAAAAACAGTTAAATTAGTTAAATGGGTAAATTAGTTCATTATTGCAAGGTGTGAAAATCTTTATTTTGATTGCCTTCCATGTAGCTCTTTTCGTCGCATCAGCACTAGGTAATGCTCATTATAAAAGTTCATTATAAAATGGTGAGGTAGACTCTGTCAATGACTCAGCACTGTTAATCTGCTAATGGCAGTATTGCAAACAAAAAGCAATAATATAATGAAGAATAAAATGTCATGGTTACAGAGAAAGTGCAGTGCAGGCAGACAATAAAATGTAAGGCCACGATGAGGTAGGTTATAAGGCCAAGAATCCATCTTATCGTACAATGTGGCTGTTCAATAGTATTATAACAGTGGGATAGAAGACATCCTTGAGCTTGGTGATACGTCTGTGCTCTCAGGCTTTTTTGTCCTCTGCACGTTGGATAGAGGAGAAGGGAGATTATCCAAGGTGTGTGGATCCTTGATTATGCTGGCTGCTGTACTGAGGCAATGAGAAGTATAGACAGGGTCCACAGAGGGAAGGCTGGTTTCCATGATGTGCTGAGCTGTGTTCAGTTCTTTGCAGTTCAATTATAGGAAAGATGTCAACAAAATAGAGAGAGTACAGAGGAGATTTACTAGAATGTTACCTGGGTTTCAGCACCTGAGTTACAGGGAAAGGTTGAACAAGTTAGGTCTTTATTCTTTGGAGCGTAGAAGGTTGAGGGGGGACTTGATAGAGGTATTTAAAATTATGAGGGGGGGATAGATAGAATTGACGTGGATAGGCTTTTTCCATTAAGAGTAGGGGAGATTAAAACAAGAGGACGTGAGTTGAGAGTTAAGGGGCAAAAGTTTAGGGGTAACACGAGGGGGAACTTCTTTACTCAGAGAGTGGTAGCTGTGTGGAACGAGCTTCCAGTAGAAGTGGTAGAGGCAGGTTCAATTTTGTCAATTAAAAAAAATTGGATAGGTATATGGACAGGAAAGGAATGGAGGGTTATGGGCTGAGTGCAGGTCGGTGGGACTAGGTGAGAGTAAGCGTTCAGCACAGACTAGAAGGGCCGAGATGGTCTGTTTCCATGCTGTAATTGTTATATGGATTATATGTTATATGTGCCATATCTTATCCAGGTAGGATACTCTCTATGGTGCTTCTGGGGTCAATGGAAATGTGCCAAATTTCTCCAGCCCACTGAGGAAGTAGGACTGGTGTTCTCTCTTTGCAGTGGTGTCCACATGTGTTTGGAACAGGACAGACTATTGATGTTCAATGCTAGGAACCTCTCAAAGCACACTCTACAGTCAAAAAGAGGCATTGTTCAAATTATGTAAGGAGGCTTAGGGAAACAATGAGTTAGTGGAGCATTTCAAGCATCATAAATTTTCTTTGTCTGTGTTATGTGTTACTGTTCGTTTTGACAATAGGTTCTCAGATTCAGTTCAGATAGGCAGAAAAATGCATACTCCAGTTATCTACTTAAAACTGTATTTATTGGGACAGAACAGAGCAAGCGTTAAAATACTGGATGCACGGGCTTCTCTCACTGCAGCACACCTGCCATTCTGCCCGATACATGTGCAGTGCCATTCACGACCAGCCTGGTGGTGAGGCCTCAAAGAGCTACCACCAAGCCTCCCAAAGGCTCCATTTTAGACCCTCTTCACTGATATGAAATGGTGCAGCAAGTGGACCAACACATAGGACCTTCTCAAACCTCCGAATCAGAACCAGTCGCCACTTGTCACCACTCTTGACGCGTGCCAGCCCTGTGTTCATCTAACTTTCATGTTCCCGTGGTCCTGTTGCATGCTCATAGTTGTATTCTCGTTGTAGTAATCAAAGTTCTATTATATTCAAGGCCACAGCGGTGGTGAGACATTCGTTGAGCGCAAGGATTAACCCTTTACAGTACAGTTGCCCAAAGCAGGGCTGTGGGATTTGCTTTGTAGGTCAAGTTGTACTGATGGAGAGAGAAAAACTGAGCCAATATCACAGAAGACTTCGAGCAGAAATGACTGGTTCTAATGCAAGCAGTCCTGATGAAGGAAGGGTCTTGGATCTGAAATGGTAACTCAGATTCACTTTCCACAGCTGGTATGTGACCAGCTGAATTTTTCTAGCATTTCATGTTGAAACAGACCTTGCATTCTTTTGGGATACTGTTTGTTAGCTACAACCATTGTGATGCAAATATTTGGCCAGAATATCTGCTTTAATGCATTAGTCAGCATGCCTGTAACCAGGTACTTGCATAAGATATTGGAGGGCATCTGAAAATTTGTGTTAAAATGTGCTGGAGTGGATCTCCAGATTATAAAATTCTACGACATGTGAAAGGAAGATTAGTGTACAGTGATTTCCCACCACTGCATGTAAAGAACACACACAAAATGCTGGAGGAACACAGCAGGCCAGGCAGCATGTATGAAAGAGAGTATTGTCGACATTTCGGGCTGAAACTCTTTGGCAGGACTGGAGAAAAATAAGCTGAGGAGTAGGTTTAAAAGGTGGAGAGAGAAGAGAGAGACACACAAGGTGATAGGTGAAACCAGGAGGGGGAGGGATGAATTAAAGAGTTGGGAAGTTGATTGGTGAGAGAGACAGAAGCCATGGAAGAAAGGAAAGGGGAGGAAGGAGCACCAGAGGGTGTTAATGGGTGGGCAAGGAGATGAAGTGAGAGAGGGGAAAAGGGATGGGAGATAGTGAAGGGGGGACCAGTGGGGGACATTACTGGAAGCACGAGAAATTGCTGTTCATGCCATCAGGTTGGAGACTACCCAAGCAGAATATAAAGTGTTGTTCCTGTAAGGAGGAACATGTAAGGAGTTCATGTTGTTCAGAAGTTTGTTTGATCTCCCAGTGACTGCAAGGGTTTCCTCCAGTGCTTCGGTTTCCTCTCACAGGCCACAGATGTACTGGTTGGTAGATTAATTGGTCGTTGTAATTGTCCCATGATTAGGGTAGGATTCAATCAGAGGATTGCTGGTCAGTCTGACTCGTAGGACCAGAAAGGCCTATTCCATGCTGTATCTCAATAAATAAAGTTTGTGTCAAATCAGATTGTGCTGGCAGTTTGCAAGTGTCACTAAGCTTCCAGCGCCTCATAGCTTGCCCGAAACGCATTAAACCAAACCACCTGTCTTTAGAATGCGGGAAGAAACCAGAGCACCTGAAGGAAACCCATGTGGTCATGGGGAGAATGTACAAGCTCCTTACAGACAGCAGCGGGAAGTGAACCCTGACCTCACAGCTAGTGCTGTAAAGTGATGTGCTGACTGCTACAGTACTGTGCCCCACTGAAGGCAGCCAAAGCTTTTTCCTCATGACCTGTTGGCATGGCAGAGAGAGAAGATCATGAACAGGGGGAACTGATACGCAATGAGGGTTGTAAAATGTGGAGTTAAACAGTGATAGAGTGGTGCCGGTGACAAACGACCATGATGTATTTGGGGCGAATCAATCAAAGGTGGTAGGTAGTTAGTTATGGTCAGGGTTGCAAGAGTGACTGAAGAATGATAGAGAACAAATAAAATCTAAAGAAGAAAGAATTTGGGTAAAGAATATGGACACTTTGGCAGTGACTCATGTAAAGTTGGGCCATTTAAATAACATCATAGCAGTCCTCAAAGTGCGGAAGAGCTGAAAGAATTTCTACCTTTTTGCTTTCTGAAGAGAAATACAGATACTATATTGGGATATATTTTGAGAGTGTTTTGGTTAATGCAGCCCAAATGTGAGCAAAATCAGTAAAATATTAAGTATGTACTGTATAGTCATGTGAAATGTATTAATTAAGTAATATCTAAACAACTGCATTTTTATAATGTTACTGGGACAACATTGTCAAATTGAATGCAGAATCCAATATCTCTTAAACTAGTTTTTTTTATGAATGACACTATCACCATCCACTCCTTTCCCTGGCAACTACACAATTTTTAAATTCCTGAGATTATCTCTTCTGGCTTCCTGCTACACCCTGCTGCAGCATTTCATTTACAGAGATACCCCATTGCGTCCAAGGGGATATCTAGTCATCCATTTACCTTTGTTGCTTTCACTGAAGGATTCTTCTGACTTATTTCTAGATTGTTCCCACACACAAAGGTGCTCATTGCAGTGCGATTCTTGGGGCGGCTATGGCCTATCCAACCAGCTGGTGTATATTTATGCAAAGGTGGGCTGTGTGACACTGGCCTGTGTCACAACTTGGCCCTGTCCTGTTCGTGTGAAGTGTTCACGCACAGGCTTCCAGCTGGGTAGCAAGCAGGCGTGAAATTGATGGATGTTTTTATTTAAAATAAAGAGATTTTTATTTACGGTGAATGTATTTGTTCTAATTATCTTTCTGAAAAGCCTTGTCTAATTAATGATGTAGTGAATGACATCCTTAGGGCAGGGCATAACCGGTGGAGACAATGGCTCACTCCCCAGGTTCAATCCTGAACTCCAGAGCTCTCTGTGTGAAGATTGCATACTCTTCCCATGACTGTGTGGATTTCCACTGGGTGCTCCAGTTTCTTCCTACATCCCAATATGTATGTATATAAGTTGGTAGGTAAATTGGACACAGTAAAATTTAAATATTTATTATTGAGATACAGCACAGAACAGGCCCTTCCAGCCCTTCAAACTGTGTTGCCCAGCAACCTCCAAATTAATCCTAGCCTAATCACAGGGCAATTTATAATGACTAACTAACCTACCAACCGGTAAGTCTGTGGACTATGGGATGAAAACGGAGCACCTGGAGAAAACCCACGTGGTCACAGGGAGAATGTACTGTCCTTACAAACAGCAGGGGGATTCTCCTGGTTTGTAAATGGCTTGTAGAATTTAGGGGTGTGTTAATTGGAATGTGGGGAGAATAAAGTGGGACTTGTGCAGGATTGGTATGAGCGAGTACTTGATGATTCATGGGTCAAAAAGCCTAGTGCTGTCTGATCTGTGATTTTTATCATCTAATAACCCAAATTGCATAGATCAAAATACTGTACATGTACTGGAGATTGTACCATGTATAGGATATCAGTAATATGATTTTTTCACCATATTCATGAACCAGGCAGGGATGCTGCTGGTAAATTTTAATTCAAAGATTCAAAGTACATTTATTATCAAAGTATATATGTTGTATACAACCCTGAGATTTGTCTTCCCACAGACAGCCTTGAAAACAAAGAAAACCCTGGAACCCGTTCAAAGAAAAATATCAAACTCCCAATGTGCAAATAAAACCAAATAGCCCTAATTGGCAAAAAAAATCGAGTGAAAAATACAGAATATATAATGCCAAACCACAAAGTGATGGAAAGTGTCCGGACATTTTCAATTCAGTCAGTCTAGCACTGTGTCACTCACCAGCCCCTGTTACCTTGACAACACGCCCTATACTGAGCTCTCTGTAGGTCTAAAGGGTGATCACGTGTCAAAGAGTCATAACCATACAGCATGGAAGTCCACCAACATGCTGACTATCAGAATAAAGTTACTCTGATCCTCTAGTACATTGCCATTAACTTCCTATGCACACTAGGGGCATTTCAGATAGATAGATAGATAGATACTTTATTCATCCCCATGGGGAAATTCAACTTTTTTCCAATGTCCCATACACTTGTTGTAGCAAAACTAATTACATACAATACTTAACTCAGTAAAAATATGATATGCATCTAAATCACTATCTCAAAAAGCATTAATAATAGCTTTTAAAAAGTTCTTAAGTCCTGGCGGTTGAATTGTAAAGCCTAATGGCATTGGGGAGTATTGACCTCTTCATCCTGTCTGAGGAGCATTGCATCGACAGTAACCTGTCGCTGAAACTGCTTCTCTGTCTCTGGATGGTGCTATGTAGAGGATGTTCAGAGTTTTCCATAATTGACCGTAGCCTTCTCAGCGCCCTTCGCTCAGCTACCGATGTTAAACTCTCCAGTACTTTGCCCACGACAGAGCCCGCCTTCCTTACCAGCTTATTAAGACGTGAGGCGTCCCTCTTCTTAATGCTTCCTCCCCAACACGCCACCACAAAGAAGAGGGCGCTCTCCACAACTGACCTATAGAACATCTTCAGCATCTCACTACAGACATTGAATGACGCCAACCTTCTAAGGAAGTACATTCGACTCTGTGCCTTCCTGCACAAGGCATCTGTGTTGGCAGACCAGTCTAGCTTCTCGTCTAACTGTACTCCCAGATACTTGTAGGTCTTAACCTGCTCCACACATTCTCTATTAATGATCACTGGCTCCATATGAGGCCGAGATCTCCTAAAGTCCACCACCATTTAACCACCACAGTGGCCATTTAACCTAATCACCATACAAGGTGACCATAAAACTACACAATCTGCGACTCAGTACATCAATTTGCAGCTGGATTCTGGACTGTCATGCCAGTCTCGCCCAGACAGTCAGACTGGACAAGTACACGCACTTCAACCTCCCTGACCGTGAACACCAATACACCACAGGGATATGTCCTGAGCCCACTCCTTTACACTTTTTTTTCACTGATCCATTAAGCCCATTAACATTAAAACTTTAAAAATTCAGTAAATTAGTCATTATTTTTAACGGAGTTACTCCAGTCTATAATAATACATAATATTTCAACTCTCATAGTACCTTGGGGAATTATTTTAAAATTCTCCATGTTGCTATGTGTCTCCCCTCCGATCATCCAGGCAAAGAAAGAAAGATAAAAGAAAAATAGATTATAAAGGAAAAAAAAAACCCTGCTAATGTTGTGAATGAAAAAAAACACATTACCCCCCTCCATTGTGCGGGTCATGGCAAACGCCATGATTACACACGTGAATCCCGTGAATCTCTTTTCACCCGTGACTGTGCCCCTGCCTATGCCACCAACTCCATCATCAAATTTGCAGATGACGCCACAGTGATTGGATGAATTATAAATAACAATGAAAAAAAAAGCAGAGAGGAGATACAGAAACTGTACAAATCGTGCAATAACCATAACCGTTCAGTCAACATAATAAAACAAATGACATTAATATACCTCCTTCAAAACAGTCTCCTATATATCTAATCCCTTTGTGAAACCAGTTATATAAAAGTTGATTATCCATTGTAAAAGGGATAAGTTTATTTTGAATTAAAGGTCTCTTTGCTAATAAAGATTTCTTTATCTCATCATCAACATTTATCTTATTCCATAAATCAATCAAATGTTTTAGTATAGGAGATTCTTTCTTTTCCCGTATCCATTTAGATTCCCATTTATATATAAAATCTTCTGGTATATTTTCTCCTATTTTGTCTAATTCTATTCTAATCCATGCCAGTTTATCTTCATCAAAAAAAGATGCAATAAATCTAAGTTGATTTGCTTTGTAATAATTCTTAAAATCTGGTAATTGTAACCCTCCTAGGTCAAATTTCCATGTCAATTTTTCCAACGATATTCTTGACATCTTACCTTTCCAAAGGAATTTCCTCACACATTTATTTAACTCTTGAAAAAATTTCTGCGGTAATTGTATTGGTAGTGTTTGGAATAGATATTGTAATCTAGGGAATATATTCATATTTTCACTCTTTTCTGTTATTTCCAATTAAGGGCTTATTTAAGAGATAAACTGGGTCAAACAATGTTATTGCTGAAACCTAATGAAATAGAAACTATAATTCATAAAGGAAAAATTTTTAAAAATGTATTTCTGGTATGTATAATTTGATTCAAAAACACAATTAAACAAGGAATTCATAAGTCAAGACAAAAATGGGAAACTGATTTGAATATTAACATTGATGAAACAAGTTGGTCAAGATTATGTCTTGACAGTATGACAAATACAATAAATGTTCAACTAAGATTAGTACAATATAACTTTTTACATCAAATATATATTACACCACAAAAAATAAATGGATTAAACTCAAATTTATCTGATCAATGTTTTCAATGTAATCAAGAAATTGGTACATTTTTACACTCTACTTGGTCTTGTTTTAAAATTCAACCTTTTTGGACAAATTTAAGAGTTTTACTGGAACAAATTATTGGAATACAACTTCCACATAATCCAACATTATTCTTACTAGGCGATATTGAAGGGATAAAATTGAAATCCAAATTGAATAAATATCAGAAAGAATTCATAAAAATTGCATTGGCAGTAGCCAAAAAGGCTGTTTCAGTTACTTGGAAATCAGATTCATACTGAAGTATAGATCGTTGGAAGAATGAAATTTTTAGCAGCATTCCACTTGAAAAAATTACTTATAATTTAAGAGATAAATATGAAATATTTCTGAAAATTTAGCGCCCTTATTTACAAAAAATAGGATTAAATATATAGGTGCTCCGAAGATAAAATTCTTAGTTATCTGGGGAAAGAAATAAATATACATAATAAAGCTATTATGAACTCCATGGAGCATGTGGGGATCTTCCGATATCCAGGCATTCTTTCTTTCTTTTTCCTTTCTTTCTTTCTTTTTTATTCTTTTTTTGTCTATAGGAATATGTTGGGGGGAGGGGTTAAGGGGAGGGGGGAAGGGTTGACAATTTTTTTTCTTTCTGTAACCTATTTGAAAATTTAATAAAAAAAAATTTTTTTAAAACATAATAAAACAAAGATATTATTATTGATTTCAGGAAATCAAGAAGGTATGAACAAACTCTACTATTCATAAATGGTGAAGCAGTGGAAAGGGTTTTAGGTTTTTGGGAGTGAATATCACAGAGGAGCTCTCTTGGATCACCAGCATCTCCTTCATAGTAGGGAAGGCTCAGCAGTGCCTATACTATCTTAGAAGTTTACAGAGAGCAAATCTGCCCCAAAAGCTGCTGGTAAAACTTTACTGATCTGTAATAGAGAGCATTCTGACCTGCCATGTGATAGTCTGATACACTAGCTGCAAGAAGGCCGACCTACAGTGTAAAAGCTTTTCAGTGAGTGATCAGGACTTCACTGGGACACAACAACCAGATATGGAAACCACCCAGAACTCACTCTGTCTACATGTGGCTTGTAAAATTGTGATGGACTCATCCAACCCTAGTAATCACCTGTTCACCTAATCACCTGTTCAATCTCCTGCCAATCTCCTACAGAAACATCTCTGCATGGACATCCACTGGAAAATAGCTCTCTCCTCAGGGCTGCCATGCAACTGAACGATGTCCCCCACCCACCCGTAATCCATAATCTCTATGGACATTCTGTAAGTGCAATGCATGGGCGTGTGCAATATTCGGGCTTAAATGGGGCAGCTGCCTTCCTTTGATTTCAGAGTACTTTGAGGTGCATCAAAAAATTTTGGAGGAGTGCCAGCTGGCAGGTAGTAGATGAGACCAGGTGAGGGTGAAGGTGAGTGGGTGAACGTAGAACACAGAAATAGAAATCTACAGCATATTACAGGCCCTTTGACCCACAATTTTGTGTTGACTGTTGTAACCTATTCTAGAAACTGCCTAGAATTTCCTTTCTGCAGAGCCCTCTATTTTCCTAACCTCCATATACCTATCTAAGAGTCTCTTAAAAGACCCTATTGTATCCATTTCCATCACCACCGCCAACATTGCATTCCACCCACCCACCACTCTCTGTGTGAAAAACCTACCCCTGACATACCCTCGGTACCTATTTCCAAGCACATTAAAACTATGCCCCCTTGTGTTAGCCATTTGGGTGGGTGGGAGGATAATGATGTAAGAAGCTGGGAGGTCTGGGAGGTCTGGGAGCATCTGCAGGAAATCCGCACAGTTCCAGTGAGAATGTGCCAACTCCAAGCAGACAGCAGTTGGGAACAAGAGAAAATCTGCAGATGCTGGAAATCCAAGCAACACACACAAAATGCTGGAGGAACTCAGCAGGCCAGGCAGCATCTCAGAAAAAAATGCAGTCAAAGTTTTGGGCTGAAGCCCTTCAGAAGGACTGTTTCTTGATTCTGGCTCATTTGATTATGTTCTTTGATTATGTAATCCCTCCTCCAACATGTGTGATGAGTTGGAGATCTGTGGAGATTGCCTGATAATCTATCTTTTGTGTTTTTAGCTGAGCCAGCTACCTAGCAGATTACAGAACAAGGCATTTCTTTGATCTTCAAGTTTGGATTGTTATCTTGAAACCTTCACTCACCTCAGCACTGAACTGATTCCACAATCTATGGACTCACTTTCAAGGACTCTGCAACTCATGTTTTCAGTATTATTTATCTACTCTATCTATCTATCTATCTATCTATCCATCTACCTATCTTTCGTGCATGCGCTGTCTTCTTCTGCATATTGATTGTCAGTCTTTGTGTGTGGCTTTTCATTGATTTTATAGTATATCTTTATTCTACTCTGAATACCTGCATGAAAATGAATCTCAGGGTAGTATTGGTGCAATATAGTTGCTTTGATAATAAATTTACTTTGACCTTTGTTAACTGTACTGATATCATAAGATGTGCACTGGCATTGTCTGCTCTGTATATAAAAAAAACATTTCTCGACAGGTTTCAAACCCAGCAGAAAGCTTTGAATGGATGATTCCTGCTGGTCTGAAATGTTAAGAGGTCAGAGGTGAAAATGGTATTGATGGGAGCTGTTTCGCCTCTCGATGCCTCGTTGGCAAACTACCCAGTGTTATGTGTTAAAGTCAACGCTAACTGATACAGTAAGAACCTAAAATAAGTCAAATAGGAGGATCAGCTGATCAGAAATAATCAACTTGATGGCTTTTTCCAGTCGCTTTCAAGGGGATGTAGAACTCCTCTCTCTCTCTCTCTCTCTCTCTCTCTCTCTCTCTCTCTCAGCAACTTTAACAGTCTTTTAAAGTGCCTTCAACCGTCAGATCTGTAGTAACTTTCCCATACTGGTGCAATTAGATATTTTGTTCTATTTTGTGGCATTCTGAAAAAACATAATCTAAATATGACTGAAAATTGCAAATGCTTCAATTTTTTAATTGTCAAACAAAGGCGGCATGGTAGTGTATAGGTTGGCATAACACTATTACAGTACCAGCAACCTGGGTTGAATTACATCGCTGTCTCTCGGGAGTTTGTATGTTCTTCCCGTGCCTGGGTGGGTTTCCTCCGGATGCTCCAGTTTCCTCCCACATTCCAAAGACATGCGGGCTCATTGGGCCAGAAGGGTCTGTTACTGTTTTGCACCTCTAAGTAAATAAATATTGTCAGAGAAAGAAGCACGAGTTTGTGGCCTTGATGTTGGCAGGGATGACACAGTGGTGATGGTTGGGTAAGAGATAGGATGAGGACAGCAGTTTAAAGGGTTCTCTTTATAACTCAATCCCTCAAGTCTTAACAGCATCCACACAAATCTCCTCTGTACTCTCTTCTGTTGCTGGGTGGGCAAAGCTGAATATGATATGGTAAATGTGGCCTCACCAGTGGATTGTAAGACTGCAACGTGACATCCCATCTTCTATACTCAGTGCCCTGGCTGATGAAGGGCGGTGTACCAAAAGCCTCTTTCACCTCCCTGTCTACCTGCAAGGCCACTTTCACGGAAGTGTGTTCTCGTTCTCCTGTTCCCTGTGTTCTACAACATTCCCCAGGGCCCCATCATTGACTGTGAAAACCTACCTTGATTTGACTTTCTAAAGTGCAAACTTTACACTTATCCAAAGTAAACCATTGACCGCAACAACTTTAATGGATTTGGCAGAATAAGGGGTCCAAGTTTTTATTGGTAGGGAGTTCCAACCTTGGCCTGGTTGTTCTGCACATCACAGGATGTTCCACACACATTCAGGAGGTGCTCTGGCTTTGCTTGTCAGGAGATTGGTCTGAGATTAGGAAGGGATTGGGGAATTACTAGGAAGGTGAAGCCTTCCTAGTAATAATTATGGTTAGCCATAATTCAGAGGGTTTTGGTTACAATCAGAAGGCTGTCTGCTGTGATCCTTGGGGGGGGGGGGGGGTAGGGGCAGAAGCTAAGCGCTGTTTGGAAGACGCTTTGGATAACCTTGTTTTGCAAGGAAATGCAGGGTGTAGGAAGTGGATATGGAGATATTGGGTGGTGCAGAATCGCCCTTTTTGAAGTTAATTGTGATGCTTTGACCACTGTGCAGTAAACCTTTTGGAATGGAGCTGTAAATTGGTTGATTTGCGCTTGAGTTGGTCTCAAAGCAGAAAAAAGTAGCGTGTGGGAAGATCTAAAGAAGATCTAAACGAGATCTAAAAAAGATGGCCGTATCATCAAACCTGAGGTAATGAATGAAAATTTCAATGAAAAGAGCTTTGAGTACATGGATGCCCTAGGGAATCTGAAAGCAGAATGCAACTTGTTCTTACCTGCCAGTCTTTGCTCTTGTACCCCTCCCTCAAGAAGAATTTACAGAAAATGTCATGGAGATGTTGCTAAAATATAAATGCACGGTGAAAATAAACATAGAATGTAATGGTATCTTCAATGAACACTCGAGGTTTGGAATATTTTTAATACCTTAGCAAAAGATTACTGCCTCGAAGTTCATCTCCATCAGGGGAATACGGTGATAGCCATTTCCAGGTCATTTTACATCAGGTTCAAATTCACTTAGTTATCAAACATACATCAAAACATATGGTGAAATGCATTGTTTGTGTTAACAACTAACGTAAACTAAGGATATGCTGTAAGTAGGCTGCAAGTGTTACCACTCATTCCAGCGGCAACATAATATGCCCACGATGCTTGGCAGAACAAAATAGAACACAACAAGCAACAAAACAGAAGCAAAACAAGCTCCCTTCCTCCCTCCCACTGCACCCACTCACACACACATCCAGTTCTCTAACCCCAGGACAGGCCTCTGGGCCTCTAGTGGATTTGCAGACTTGCAGATGTAGGCCTTCAATTTCCCTGTGGCCTTCAGACTCGTACACCTAGAGTTTCGACTTCTAGAGTTCCAATCGACTTTCTGAAAAAGCAACCAATCGAGTTCCCCTTGAAGATGAAGCGTCTCGGCCTGAAACACTGATTGTTTATTCCCCTCCATCAATTCTAGCTGACTTGCTAAGCATTGCATACGTATTGCTCTAGCTCTCCAGCATCACAATTTCACTTGTGTCTATGAGTTATTCTTGCTGACCGATGCCATTTCCATGTTAGGGCCATGCAGGATGAGGTTGTTCCCCACATAATGTTTCTTTTGGTGGATTGGAACTTAATTGGAGCATGTTGCCCCGAGAGCAAAGATCATTATGCACTCTCAGTCTTGGAACTTGCTGGAAACATCACTTGCTTACCTTGCTTAAGAACAAATCTGAGCAAGAGTAAGCCATTTTGTAAGACCTTAGCTGATCTGATCCTGCTCTCAGTTTCACCTCCCTGTCTTTCCCTGTACCCACTGATTTCCCTACAGTCCAAAATCCTGTCTGTCATGACCTAAAATATATTCAGAGATTCAGCCTCTGTAGCTCTCAAGAGTTAAAGAACTCCAAAGATCAATAACCCTCCTGGGTAGAAATTCATCCTCACCTCTGTCCTAAATGAGAAACTCTGCCCTTATAGGTGTAGCCCTCAGGCTTGCTCAGCTCGTGTTCGTCTAGGGGAATCAGCCTTCAGCCCCGCCAAACTGGGTAATCACCTTTGTGTGGGTGCTGTGTAATGTACCCCCAGTTACAACCCCACAATGCAAAATATCAGACAGTACACCATATGCAATTAAATGGTAGACTTTATGAATCTTAATCTGAAGATAGGGTTAGTAATGAAAATAAACAAAACCGAAAACAGGGCCCCAAGTCAAAGTCACAGTTCCAGTTTGAGTTCACTCAGTTGTCATCCTTTCACCATCGAACTCCTCCGAACGTTGCCGACCTTCGGACCCTCAGATCCCAGTCCACTCCCTTCGGCGTTCTACCAGCTCTCTCCAATCGCGTCTTCCCTCTTCATCTCTCCTCGACAAAAGACCGCAAAAACCCGGCTCCCAGACACATAAGAAAGAACAACATGTCCTCATTGGCTAACCCCTGCATACCAACCCCGTTATCTCCTTGCCATAACCCAAATATCGCTGCTACCGAGAAACCATTATCTCAGCAGTGAACATTACAGAGAAGCCATTACATTAGCATTAGCAGTGAAACATTACAAAGAAGCCATTACATAGGTTCCCTGTGAGGAGAAACGTCCCCTTGGCATCTGATATCCTTCGGTTTTCATCCTCCAAGACCACCCCGCAACCCCTCCTCATTCCATCAAACCACCCATACCTCTATTCCAGCTACTCATTTTCACAATCTACTGCCCTGTAGGTTCCAAGTTTCAAAGTTCAAAGTAAAATTTATTATCAGAGTACGTACATGTCACCATATACGACCCCGAGATTCTTTCTTTTCTCTCAAATCTATAGAATAGTAAATGTAAACAAACTGTGCAAATGCAGATATAAATAAATAGAAATAAATAACAAGCATGAAATAACAAAATAACTGAGTCATTAAATGAGTGCAGTTACCAAATTTTGGTCTGATGGTTGAGGGGTAGTAACTGTTCTTGAACCTGATGGTGCGAGTCCTGAGACATTTGCAGCTTCTACCTGATGGCAGCAGCGCGAAGAGAACTTGGCCTGGATGGTCAGGATCTTTGATGATGGATGCTGCTTTGCAATGGCAGTGTTTCATGTCGATGTGCCCAATGGTTGGGAGGGTTTTACTCATGATGTACTGGGCTTTTCCACTACCTTTTGTAGGATTTTCTGCTCAAAGCCATTGGTGTTCCCATACCAGGCACACTGAAGTGCTGTTGTGTTTTATTTGCGGTTAATTTATATGATGGGTCCAGGACAGATCCTCTGAGATAGTGAATTTAAAGTTACTGACTCTCTCCACCTCCGATCCACCCATGATTACTGGCTCATGGCCCTTTGGTTTCCCTCTCCTTGAAGTCCATGATCAGTTTTTTGGTCTTATTGACATTGAGTGAGAAGTTGTTGTTATTACACCATTCAGCCAAGTCTTCAATCTCTCTCTCATGTATGCTGATTCATCACTACCTTTGATACAGCCCACAACAGTGGTGTCACTAGCAAATTTGTATATGGTGTTGGATCTGTACTTAGCCACCCAGTCATGGGTGTACAGTGATTAGAGCAGGGGCTAAGTACACATCCTGTGGTGCCCCTGTGCTGATGGAGATTGTGGAGAAGATGTTTTTGCCAATCCAAACTGACTGGGGTCTACAAATGAGGAAATCCACGATCCATTTGCAAAAGGGGGTATTGAGGCAAAGGTCTTGAGAGTTTACTGATTAGTTGAGAGGGGATGATGGTGTTAAAAGCTGAGCTGTAACGTAATGAGTATCCAGATATCTGCATCTTTGCTGTCCAAGTGATCTGAATCAGATCAGCGTCAGGTTTATTGTCACTAACGTGAAATTTGTTGTTTTGCAGAAGCAGTACAGTGCAGTACATAAAATATACTATAAATTGTAATAACAGATATATATTAATAAGGATAAATAAGTAGGGCAAAAATAGAGCAAAAGTAATGAGATAGTGTTCATGGGTTCATTGTCCATTCTGAAATCTTATGGCAGAGTTGTCCCTAAAAGGTTCAGCAACAGCTTCCACAAGCATCACTGGAGGTTCCCAATGATCGTTAGTGTCCAGTGTCTCCCAATACAATTCCTCAACTATTTATCAATGCTGCTTATCCCACCCGTGGCTCACTGCCATCCGGATCTACACTCTTAACATGTTCACGGTCTCTTTCGTTGGGCCTTGGGCACAGATCTGTTTGCAACAAGAGAGGGAGAGTGTGTGAGGTTCCATACACACAGCAGTGTGTTCATCCAGTGCACCCACTAGCAAGCACTAGATTCTCAGTTATTGCTACATTGGCTCTTTCATGATTTGGGGCTTAGGCCAACTCAAATCTGAAGTCCTGAAGAAGGGTTTTGGCCTGAAACGTTGTCTGTTCATTCTATAGATGCTGCCTGACTTGCTGAGTTCGTCCAGCATTTTGCATGTGTGGCTTTGGATTTGCAGCATCTGCGGACTGTCTCATGTTTATGATTAAGCTGAACACTGCCCTTGCTCAGAAGTATCATGCAGTGTGATCTCTCTGATACCGAGAAATATCTGAAAAGAGATAAACCAAAAAGTGGGTGCAGTCACATCAAGTTATCATGCAGCCAATGCAAAAATCACAGCTGCTACAATTATCTTCAAGTAGCACATATTCTACTTAGGTTAGTGTGGTAATTTGGTAATTTTCTCTGTTTTCTTGTGTGTGTTTCACTCTGACCCCACACCTCCCTCTCAACCTGTTTCGTCAAAAGCCAGTGATTAACCTGACCAAATCTGCCCTTCACTGTGGATGAGGGTAAATGGGGTTACTGTGCTGTGAATTCAGAAAGCAGAAGCCCAGGCCTTTTGGTGTATGCACCCTACAGCTCTGCATTCCTTGTGTTATTGAAATTTTAGAAAGAGTTTGAAATGAAAAGATTGCTAGCCTCAGGGAATTCCTCACTGCTGTGTGTTACAATGCCCAGAAATTCTACTGAAGTCTTAAACCTGGAATGTCTCCTAGTGCTATTAGCATAAACTGTTCTTTTATTCCCCATGTCAGGTAATGTTACTGTGTCCTTATTAACCATCGTTTAATAACAATTTCCCCCACCCCCACTCCTACTCCCCTGGTCCCTCTGCCCCTCCCACCCCCACCATCACCACTTTACTATTATGCTACAGTGTAGATAGGAACTGCTTTATTTTAAATCTCTCAGCCCCTGCAAGTTGCAGCAGATTTTGTCAAATGGCAATGCAGCACAAACTTCCAAAGCATCTTCATCACCGGCAAAGACTCCCAAACTTGACACCTAAATATCCACATCACTGACGATCCTTAATGTTAAGACATTGAAGTTGTACCTTGAACAGAAGGAATCTCTGTACCCTATGTTTTATGGTGCCAGTGATCACTGACTAGGGTTTAGTTCCCACCACTGTTTGTAAAGAGTTTGTACGTTCTCCCCATGGCTGTGTGGGTTTCCTTTGAGTGCTCTGGTGTACTCCCATATCCACAGATATGCGGTTTAGGGTGGGTTAAGATGTGGGCATGCTTATGTTGGTGTTGGAAGCATGGTGACACTTGCAAGCTGCCCCCAACACATCCTTGGACTATGCTGGTCATTGATGCAAACAACATATTTCACTGTATGTTTTGATGTTTCAATGTACACTTGACAAATGAAGATGATCTGTTTCCAGTCATTTACTCTGTATAAGAACGTTGAATTTGCTACATCCCTGTAGCTGTTGCACTTTGACCATTAGATTTTAAACTGAAAAAATATGTTGAGAAGAACCAAGAATTGCCAGAGAATCAGAGTATACTGCTCTTCTGAAAATGCCTCTTGTCATCAGCAATTAAGCTTTAAATAACACCACGGTCAGCCTTTCTTACAGTATTTATATCAGGTCTGTAAAGTGACGGTCCAGGTTAAACATTGCAGGAGCAAATTAATGCATTTTCTCAAAAATTGACTTTAAATTTTTGATGCACTAAATGAGGGTTGGAGACTATGGACAACAAACTGGAAGTCACAAAGTAAAATTGCAAAATTGGATGAACATTTGTTTTAGTAGATTGGAGACAAGTGACAGTAGATGCTATCATTTTACAGTGGTTTGCTGCTCGTTAAGAGTGTTAAAACCCAACCTGGCTGTTCATTGACGGCAACTTCTTGCAGGCACTGCCTTGTTGAAAGTGAATAGGTGCTTCTAAAGAGATCTCTGCATGGCAGCTAAAGGCTACCATGGAAATGTGTGAGAGCAGAGGTGTAGGGTGGGGTAGGGGTAGGAAACACGGGTGGAAGAATAAAAGTATATCAGACAGTTGGGGAAGGATGCGGAGTGAAGAAAGGCATTCGTGTTGTGCTCTATGACCATATGTGGCCCCAGCACCCGATCAGCAGTAACCATTAGGCTTCAGATAGATCAGATTCAGGTTTATTATCACCAGCAAATGTCATAAGATTTGTTGGCTTTGTGGCAGCAGTACAATGCAATACATAATAATAGGAAAAAAATGGTGAATTGCAGTGTGCGTGTTTGTGTGTGTGTGTGTGTGTGTGTGTGTGTGTGTGTGTGTGTGTGTGTGTGTGTGTGTGTGTGTGTGTGTGTGTGTGTGTGTGTGTGTGGGAGTGAGTGTGTGTGTGTGTGTGTGTGGGAGTGTGTGTGTGTGTGTGGGAGTGAGTGTGTGTGTGTGTGGGAGTGAGTGAGTGAGTGTGTGTGTGTGTGTGTGTGTGTGTGTGTGTGTGGGAGTGTGTGTGTGTGTGTGGGAGTGAGTGTGTGTGTGTGTGTGTGTGTGTGTGGGAGTGAGTGAGTGTGTGTGTGTGTGTGTGTGTGTGGGAGTGTGTGTGTGTGTGGGAGTGAGTGTGTGTGTGTGTGTGTGTGTGTGTGTGGGAGTGAGTGAGTGTGTGTGTGTGTGTGTGTGTGTGTGGGAGTGTGTGTGTGTGTGGGAGTGAGTGTGTGTGTGTGTGGGAGTGAGTGAGTGAGTGTGTGTGTGTGTGTGTGTGTGTGTGTGGGAGTGTGTGTGTGTGTGGGAGTTAGTGAGTGTGTGTGTGTGTGTGTGTGTGTGGGAGTGAGTGAGTGTGTGTGTGTGGGAGTGAGTGTGTGTGTGTGTGTGGGAGTGAGTGTGTGTGTGTGTGTGTGGGAGTGAGTGTTTGTGTGTGTGTGTGGGAGTGAGTGTGTGTGTGTGTGTGTGTGTGTTTGTGTGTGTGTGTGGGAGTGAGTGTGTGTGTGTGTGTGTGTGTGGGAGTGAGTGTGTGTGTGTGGGAGTGAGTGAGTGTGTGTGTTTGTGTGTGTGTGTGTTTGTGTGTGTGTGTGTGTGTGGGAGTGAGTGTGTGTGTGTGTGTGTGTTTGTGTGTGTGTGTGTTTGTGTGTGTGTGTGTGTGTGTGGGAGTGAGTGAGTGTGTGTGTGTGTGTGTGTGTGTGTGTGTTTGTGTGTGTGTGTGTTTGTGTGTGTGTGTGTGTGTGTGGGAGTGAGTGAGTGTGTGTGTGTGTATATATATTTACAGTGCAAAAATAGAAATTAAAAAGCTGTGAAGTAGTGTTCAAGGTTTCAATGTCCATTCAGAAATCAGATGGCAGAGGGGAAGAAGCTGTTCCCGAGTCATTGAGTGTGTGCCTTTAGGCTTCTGTACCTCCTTCCTGATGGTAACAGTGAGAACAGGGCATGTCCTGGGTGCTGTGAGCCCTTATTGATGGGTGCTATCTTTCTGAGTGGTCGCTCCTTGAAGGTGTCCTGGATGGGCTGTGAACTGGGATTAGCAAAGTATACCTGAAACTTCAAAATCAATTTACTATCAAAGTACGTATCTGTTACCATTTGCTACCTTTAGGTGTATTTTCATGTGGGTATTTACAAGGGGAAAAGAAATACAACTGAATTCATGAAAAAATATACATAAAGTTGACAATTAAAGTGCAAAATAAAACTTGCATGAATTTGTTCATAATGCGCTGTGTCGTAATGACATGGGTGATCATGGTCTTTCCATGACTGTACTTGACAAATTTTTCTACAGAAGTGATTTGCCAATTCTTGCTTCTGGGCAGTGTCTTTACAAGGCAGGTGTCCCCAGTCATTATCAATACTCTTTGGAGTTTGTCTGCCTGTTGTCAGCGGTCGCAAACTTGAACTTGTGATATGCAGCAGCTACCAGCTGATCTCATGGCTTCATGTGACCCTGTTCGGGAGGGGGAGGAGAAGGGCTAAGCTGATGCTACACCTTGCCAAGGGTGACCTGCAGGCTAGCGGAGGGAAGGAGTGCCTTACACCTCCTTTGGTAGAGATGTATCTCCACCCTGTGTATGAATTATTTACAGATAATGCCTTTGATTGAGGGTAAATGCCAATCAAGCAAAGCCTCTACCAAATTACACCACTGGCCTGACAACCGGAGGGCTTCATCTGCTGACTCTGAAGGATGTTAGCTACCAACAGGGAAAAATGTTTGCTACTGACAAAGCTGATACACATATTACATTGGAGAGTGGGTTCAATGGGATATTTGGGCTTTATAAGTTGCAATGTTGCTTATATCCTAAGGTGGAATATGAGGTGCTATTCCATTAATCCAAGGGATCTCAACCTTTTTAATGCCATGGACCCCTACCATTAACCAAGGTGCCCACAAACCTCATGTTGGGAACCCCTGCTCTAAGTGTGTCTAGGACTGTATTCTGAAGGCCCCACATCTTTGTAGCTCCTGTCCTTAGGCTTTGGGTTCTCAGTTGTTGAGTTGATTCAAGACTGAAACTCATTATTTTTTTGACCAGCATGGAATTGGAGGAAATAGATTTCAGGTGGGAGAGTGGATCAGATATGTAATCAGCAGTGATTTTATTGATGGGCAGAATGGACTGCTGGGCTACACAACCGACTTGCACCTTTATTTCACACCGAATGCAGAGGATCTACAGGGGCGTGCATTCCGCAAAAGACATTCTCACGCACTATCGTAGATATAGCGGCTCTTGGATGAAATGTTTGAAACTTTAAGTATCATACATGTACTGCAATATCACTTGTCTCAACAAATGAGAGATGTTATCAAAGCAGATTCTCTGAGTCAAGTCCTATTTGTGTTTTGGCCTGAGCTTCAGATATTGTAGCTGAATTGCAGACAAAATAGATGAAACTGGAAAGAAATATTTACACGCATTAACTGGTAATTTGCAAAGCCTAGTAAGGACTCACTTCTTGAAAGAGAAATGGCCGTTAATTTTACCTAATTAATTAACTTTTCATCAATGCACAACCCTTGGTATACTGGAGGCACAAACATGACAGATGCTGGAAATCTGGAGCAACACATAAAATGCTGGATGAATTCAACAGGTCAGGCAGCAACTGTAGAGGGAAATGTACAGTTGATGTTTCAGGTCAAGGCACTTCAAGATTAGAAAGAGGGGAGATAGCCAGAATGAAAAAAGGTGGGGGAGAGGAGTGGAGTAAATACGATGAGTGATAGGTGATGGGGGTGTGATTGGCAGGTGAGGGAGAGGGAGTGTGGGAATGATGTTACAAGCTGGGGGAAGATAAGTGGAAATAACAGAGAGCTGCAGAAGATGGAACTCGATAGGAGAGAACAGTGGACCACAGAATGAAGGGAAGGAGGACTGTGTGGGTAATGGGAAGATTGAGAGGGTGGAGGAAGGGAAAGAGATGGGGGATGGAGCCAATGAGGTAAAGGAAGAAAGGGACAGAAAGAGTTACCAGAAGTTTGAGAAATCAATATTTATGCTGTCAATTTGGAGATACCAAAATGAACCTAAGGGGTGCTAATCCTCTAACCTGTGACTAGCCTCAACTTGGCATTAGAGAAGGCCATGGGCAGATATGTCGGTGTGGAATTAAAATGGCTGGCCACCAGGCGATCCTGGCTGGTATTGTGGACTACAAAAATGCTCGATGAAGTGATCCCCCAATCTGCATCAGGTCTCGCCCATGTAGAGGAGGCTGCAGCATGGTTGCCGGATGTAATAAATGACACTGGGGCATTCACAGTGAACGACTGCCACACGTGGAAGTACAGGTTTCCCCCGCTATCCGAAGGTAGAGCGTTCCTATGAAGCCGTTTGTAAGCAGAAATGTCGTAAAGCGAAGAAGCAATTACCAATAATTTATATGGGAAAAATTTTTGAGTGTTCCCAGACCCAGAAAATAACCTACCAAATCATACCAAATAACACATAAAACCTAAAAGAACTCGAAGATGTAGTAAAAGCAGGAATGATATGATAAAGACACAGCTACATAAAGTAGAAATATTGTATATACAGTGTAGTTTTACTTATCAAAATCAGGAAGAAAGTGAGCCAAAATCGATTTGGAGAAAAAAATATTGGCATACGTACACAACTGCCCACACAAGGTTTCACGGTCAATAGACAATAGACAGTAGGTGCAGGAGTAGGCCATTCGGCCCTTCTAGCCAGCACGCCATTCACTGTGATCATGGCTGATCATACACAATCAGTACCCCGTTCCTGCCCTCTCCCCATATCCCTTGACCCCGCTATCTATAAGAGCTCTATCTAACTCTCTCTTGAATGCATCCAGAGACTCGGCCTCCACTGCCTTCTGGGGCAGAGCATTCCACATATCCACCACTCTCTGGGTGAAAAGGTTTTTCCGCATCTCTGTTCTAAGTGGCCTACCTGTGGCCTCTAGTTCTGGATTCACCCATCAGTGGGAACATGCTTCCTGCCTCCAGCGTGTCCAATCCCTTAATAATCTTATATGCTACAATCAGATTCCCTCTCATCCTTCTAAATTCCAGTGTATACAAGCCCAGTCGCTCCAATCTTTCAACATATGACAGTCCCGCCATTCCAGGAATTAACCTTGTGAACCTACGCTGCACTCCCTCAATAGCAAGAATGTCCTTCCTCAAATTTGGAGACCAAAACTGCACACAATACTCCAGGTGGGGACTCACCAGGGCCCTGTACAGCTGCAGAAGAACCTCTTTACTCCAATACTCAATTCCTCTTGTTATAAAAGCCAGCGTGCCATTAGCTTTCTTCACTGCCTGCTGTACCTGCATGCTTGCTTTCATTGACTGATGTACAAGAACACCTAGATCTCGTTGTACTTCCCCTTTTCCTAACTTGACTCCATTTAGATAGTAATCTGCCTTCCTGTTCTTGCCACCAAAGTGGATAACCTCACATTTATCCACATTAAGCTGCATCTGCCATACATTTGCCCACTCACCCAACATGTCCAAGTCACCTTGCATTCTCATAACATCCTCCTGACATTTCACACTGCCACCCAGCTTTGTGTCATCAGCAAATTTGCTAATGTTACTTTTAATCCCTTCATCTAAATCATTAATGTATATTGTAAACAGCTGCGGTCCCAGCACCGAACCTTGCGATACCCCACTGGTCACAGCCTGCCATTCCAAAAGGGACCCATTAATTGCTACTCTTTGTTTCCTGTCAGCCAGCCAATTTTCAATCCATGTCAGTACTCTGCCCCCAATACCATGTGCCCTAATTTTGCCCACTAATCTCCTATGTGGGACTTTATCAAAAGCTTTCTGGAGGTCCAGGTACACTACATCCACTGGCTCTCCCTTGTCCATTTTCATAGTTACATCCTCAAAAAACTCCAGAAGATTAGTCAAGCATGAATTTCCCTTCATAAATCCATGCTGACTCGGACTGATCCTTCTACTGCTATCCAAATGTGTCATAATTTTCTTTTATAATTGACTCCACCATCTTTCCCACCACTGACGTCAGGCTAACCGGTCTGTAATTCCCTGTTTTCTCTCTCCCTCCTTTCTTGAAAAGTGGGACAACATTAGCCACCCTCCAATCAGCAGGAACTGTTCCTGAATCTATAGAACATTGGAAAATGATTACCAATGTGTCCACAATTTCTAGAGCCACCTCTTTAAATACCCTGGGATGCAGACCATCAGGTCCCAGGGACTTATCAGCCTTCAGACTCAACAGTCTATCCAACACTGTTTCTTGCCTAATATAAATTTCCTTCAGTTCATCCTTTACCCTAGTTCCTTTGGCCACTATTACATCTGGGAGATTGCTTGTGTCTTCCCTAGTGAAGACAGATCCAAAGTACCTGTTCAACTCGTCTGTCATTTCCGGTCATGGTAGTCTTTCTCGGGGTAAACACATGTATAAAGCGGGCGTCTTTTTTTCGTAAGAGCGAGCTGTTGTAAAGCGAACGTTTGAAAAACGGGGGCCACCTGTACTGATTATGGGCCTGCATGGTGATGAGGGAGAAGGTGAAGGGGCAAGTGTAATACTGAGTGCAATTGCACTCTGAAAACTGCCTTCTTCACTGGAATCTCCTGCTGGCAGTGATGTGGGATTAATAATTACCACCTTTGGCAAGTATTTATTTATTGTTTATTTATCAAGATACAGTATAGTATAGGCCCTTCCATCCTTCGCGTCACACTGCCCAGCAAACTCTGATTCAGCCCTAGCCTAATCACGGGCCAATTTACAATGACCAATTATCCTACCAACTGGTACATCCTTGGATTCTGGATGGAAACTGGAGCACCCGGAGGAAACCCACACAGTCACAGGGAGAACGCACAAACTCATTACAGGACAGTGGCGGGAATTGAACCCGGGTTGCTAGTACTGTAAAGTGTTGTGTTAAGCACTATGCTACTGTGCCACCACAAATATGTGCAGGAGTATCAGTGTGGTTAGTGTTGAGGAACTGACGTTGAGTCAATTTAATCATCATTGCCATCAATGACAGTGAATGAACCTAGTACATTACTCAAGAAACTTCTCAGGACAGTGGTCAACAATGCCCACCAGGCTAGTATTGCACTGGCGATCCAGCAAAGCTGAAATTTTGTGCCGTTGAACCAGGGTACTATTTGACAGCATGGTTGCATCTTTTGGATTGTGTTTTTATTTATTTTATTTAGAGATGCTGTATGATAACAGGTTCTTCCAGCCCTTTGAACTGCATCGCCCCAGCAACCAACGAGAAACCTGATTAACCCTAACTAGTCATGGGACAGTTTACAATGAATAATTAACCTACCCAGTACATCTTTGGACTATGGGAGGAAACCAGAGGAGCCAGAGAAAACACATTCCACAGGGAGGATATACAGAACGGTGCTGGAATTGAACTCTGAACTCCGGAACACAGTGAGCTTTAAAAACATGACGCTAACCACTGCACCACCGTGGTGTGCTTTAAGAGATTGGTGAGACAGCTGTTGCAGATCCAAAGTAATACTCTTTGTGTAGGACTAAATTTGCTGGCTTAATGATATGGGCTAAACTTTGCGGCCACATCCTTAGCCATAAGGTTTTTAAATAGTTATGGACGCAAGAAGGGCATAGCTCAAGCTCCTGCTTCATTTCCTTTGTTCACACAGAGCGGAAGAGGTTAGAAACTTTAATCAAAGGTAGGTGAATTAGTTAGGTTTTGAGGAGTATCTAAACCAGAAACAGGGAGGAATTCCAGTGAATGCTAATGAAATAGACAAAATAGACTGCAACTGAATATAAAACAGTCATGTAGTCACCTGGATAAACTTGAAGATCCTCTGGGAAAGCTCTCAATGCAATGATCCAGTTGACATATGCATTCATGAAATTAAAATTGTTCTCCAAATGTTTAAAATATTGCATGCTTAAAAGAAAATTGTTAAATCAATGCTGGTAGTAGTTTGTATTAAATATCCACCCACACTGAAGACTCTTTGTTTCCTGCAGGACTTTCACATGAAAACTAAAAAAGCCTTGGAAGAAGCACCAACATGTTAAACATACTGTGCACCCCTAGTACTGTGTACTGTGCTGAACTGTTTCATGTTCTATATTGAAGCGTACTGCTTCCTCTTATCCTCTACCTCCCAATAGTGTCAGGTTCAATTCTGTAATCAACAAACATTATGCTGAGAGAACTCAGTGGGTCGAGCAGCAGCATTGGGGATGGAGAAGGAATTGTCAAAATTTCCTTTCCTTTCCACATCACCTAAGCTACTCAACCCACTGAGTTTTTCCAGCAGATTGTTTGTCGCTCCCAAATCCAGCAATTGCAGCCTCTTCTATTTCTGTTGAATTCTGCAGGGCTGGTCACAGGGGGGCCACGGCTGAAACAAACAAATTGGGACGTTGTAGGCTGAGCAAATTATATCAGGCACCCTTCCCCAGCCCTGGGTCCTCTTACTTATTAAATTCCCAATCTGTTAACTCTGCTAACAGTGACACACAGCATTTACAAATAATTTCTGATAAGAATCTCATCAGTGAAAGCCAGTGCCCTTTTAATTTCTGTTTATCTTGTGTAACATTTTTCAGTCTCCAGAAAAGTTGCCTGTATTATTCCCCCAATATTCTTACTGCAGGCTCATAGCCTACATAAATCTAGGCCCATTTTCAATCAAGCAAGACGGCCTTGCTGATGCTAAGCACCCTGTGTATGTGTGACACGGTTTAGTCAGCTTTTGCTGCTTAGTTAAGGGTCAGGATTTAAGCAGGGTTTATTGCTCCAGACCACACAGATTGGAATTGCTCCCAGGAGTGAAAGTGTTATGGGGTCTCATAAAAAGGACTGTGAATCATGGAAACTGATACAATATGCTGCCATCTTGTATGTTTCACACTCCATGTAATATTTCCATTTTCTATCCAGAAGGAAATTATTCATAGTGGAGTTCAATTATTAATAATGAACTCAAATTGATTCAGTTGATGTCTGAAGTTCACAGATGAGACTAGAATGAAGCCTAGATTCTCTGGTCCTGCAGCTGCTGAGTGTAAATAGGGTATTTGTGACTGAAAAAGTAAATGCAGCTCAAACTAGATGCAGACTCAGTTGACATTTTAAACACCAGCTCAAAACCTATTTAAAGCTACTTTTAACTAAGACCTTTTTGGCTTTCATTTTCATTTTAATTTTGAATTTTTATTTTATTTTCATGTTTACACTTTATCTCATTGTAAAACACTTTGAACTACATTGTTTATATGACAATTACTCTAAGTTGCAACACACAGAAAATGCTGGAGGAACTCAGCAGTTCAGGCAGCACCAACGTTTCTGGCAGAATTTTTATTTTAGTGTCTTGCCCCTTCCTTTCCAGTCCTGATGAAGGGACTCAGCCCAAAACATCGACAGTTCACTCATTTTCACAGATGCTGCCTGACCTCCAGCATTTTGTCCGTGTTGCTCTGGATTTCCAGCTCCTGCAGAATCTCTTGTGTCAATAAATAACTTATTATTATTATTATCATGATATTAATATTAATATGGAGGCAAGTAAATCAAAGATCAGCTAATAATGCATCATTACTGACACAAATATGGTGGTGTTTCTAAATTGCTTTTGATAGGGTAATGTTTTTGTGCTAATTATTTAATTGGGTTCTCTTTATCTAGTTTTAGAACTTTGGTGTAGATCTGCTCATATTTTATGCAGAAATAGGGATTATTCTTCTGGGTTCACAAACTTTCTACCACCATGGTATAATGTTTCCAACTCCCCTGATACAGAGTGAAGATGGAAAGACTTCAAAGAAATATAAACAGAATAATTGGATAGCTGGAATATAATATGGAAAAATGTGAGGTCATCCACTTAGGTAGGGAAGAACAGAAGGGTGGAGTATGTTTTACTGATGACAGGTTAAAAGATGTCATGAATCACTGAGAGTCAACATGCAGGTACAGCAAGAACCTGGAAGGTAAACATTTTGTTGCTCATAATTGCATGAGTTGGGGTGGC
Organism: Hemitrygon akajei; assembly: GCF_048418815.1. Lineage (NCBI taxonomy): Eukaryota > Metazoa > Chordata > Chondrichthyes > Myliobatiformes > Dasyatidae > Hemitrygon > Hemitrygon akajei. The sequence continues at coordinate 23,592,081 of NC_133133.1, read as the reverse complement.
GAGGTGGGAATACATCTCTGCCAAAGGAGGTGCACTCCTTCCCTCTGCTAGCCTGCAGATTACCCTTGGGCAAGGTATAGTACCTGCTCAGTGTCACCTGAAGCCATGGGAGAATGTGGTGAATGCTGGTGCATATCACAAGTCCTGGTTATTCAACCACTAATGTCTGGCAGACCATCTCTCTAGAGTATTGATAATGGCTGGGGTCAACTGTCCAGATGAAGGCAATGGCAAACCACTTTTGTAGAAAAATTTGCCAGGAGAATTCATGGTAATGGGAAGACCGTGATGCCAATGTTATACAACACAGCACATAATGATGATGATTGTAATGGTAAAGATCCCATTCTGCTGTTATACAGAGACTCGTGAACAATGTCTCCGAAATACTGTACATGGGTCTTGCCTCCCTATTTCTGGAAGGGAGGCCCTATAACAAAGGAAGTGCACAAAGATTTATCAGATAGGATCTAGGGATGGGAAGAGTATATTCTAACTGATTAAACAGATCGGGTCTGTGTTGTTTTCAGTCTAGAAAAATGAGGGGTGATCTCATTGAAGCATTACTCTGTCTGACAAAGTAGATACCGGGGGTGAAATTTACTCAACTGGGTGTCTGGAATCAGTACCCCCAGTCTCAAAATAAGGATCCAACTATTTTGCACTGAGGTGAGATTTTTTTATCCAGTGATTTCTGAATATTGATTCAGGCAATGTATGATGTAGTTAGTGCAGGAAAGTGATGTAGACAATAAAGATTATAGAATCCAGTTCAGGCATAAGGAGCCAAATGACTTATTTTTGTTTTTACTTCTTAACGTTCAACCTCAGACCATTTAATCTGATCATATAGCAGACAAGAGATTCTGCAGTTTTCTGGAAATCCAGAGTAAATCACACAAACTGGTTGGCGAGGCTGCTGCAACCGAGCATGCCTCCATCTTACCAGTAAGGGTTTGATGTTTTGTGGAACATCAGGAACTGAACAGGTCAGGCAAGCTTCTCTGGAGAGGAATAAACAGTCAAGTTTTTGAGCTGACACCCTATGAACAGGGTATCAAAACCTTTCTAGAAATGAAATGGGATTGGTCATGGATGTAACATAGACAGATACCGCTCAGAAATACACTCAGTGGTCACTTTATTTGGTACTCATTAATGCAACTATTTCATCAGCCAGCCATGTGGCAGCAACTCAATGCATGCGGACAGGGCCAAGAGGTTCAGTTGTTGTTCAGACCAAACATCAGAATGGGTAAGAAATGTGATCTAAGTGATTTTGACTGTGAATGATTGTTGGTGCCAGACAGGGTAGTTTGAGTATCTTAGAAACTGCTGATCTTCTGGGATTTTCACACACAACTGTCTGGAGCTCACAGAGAATGGTGTGGAATGGTCTGGAGCTCACAGAGAATGGTGTGGAATGGTGTGGAGATCACAGAGAATGGTGTGGAATGGTGTGGAGCTCACAGAGAATGGTGTGGAATGGTGTGGAGCTCACAGAGAATGGTGTGGAATGGTGTGGAGCTCACAGAGAATGGTGTGGAATGGTGTGGAATGGTGTGGAGCTGACAGAGAATGGTATGGAATGGTGTGGAGCTCAGAGGATGGTGTGGAATGGTGTGGAGATCACAGAGGATGGTGTGGAATGGTGTGGAGATCACAGAGAATGGTGTGGAATGGTGTGGAGTTCACAGAGAATGGTGTGGAATGGTGTGGAGCTGACAGAGAATGGTGTGGAATGGTGTGGAGCTGACAGAGAATGGTGTGGAATGGTGTGGAGATCACAGAGAATAGTGTGGAATGGTGTGGAGCTCACAGAGAATGGTGTGGAATGGTGTGGAGATCACAGAGAATGGTGTGGAATGGTGTGGAGCTCAGAGAATGGTGTGGAATGGTGTGGAGATCACAGAGAATGGTGTGGAATGGTGTGGAGCTGACAGAGGATGGTGTGGAATGGTGTGGAGATCACAGAGAATGGTGTGGAATGGTGTGGAGCTGACAGAGAATGGTGTGGAATGGTGTGGAGCTGACAGAGAATGGTGTGGAATGGTGTGGAGCTGACAGAGAATGGTGTGGAATGGTGTGGAACTCACAGAGAATGGTGTGGAATGGTGTGGAGCTGACAGAGGATGGTGTGGAATGGTGTGGAGATCACAGAGAATGGTGTGGAATGGTGTGGAGCTGACAGAGGATGGTGTGGAATGGTGTGGAGATCACAGAGAATGGTGTGGAATGGTGTGGAGATCACAGAGAATGGTGTGGAATGGTGTGGAGATCACAGAGGATGGTGTGGAATGGTGTGGAGCTGACAGAGGATGGTGTGGAATGGTGTGGAGATCACAGAGAATGGTGTGGAATGGTGTGGAGCTGACAGAGGATGGTGTGGAATGGTGTGGAGATCACAGAGAATGGTGTGGAATGGTGTGGAGATCACAGAGAATGGTGTGGAATGGTGTGGAGATCACAGAGAATGGTGTGGAATGGTGTGGAGCTGACAGAGGATGGTGTGGAATGGTGTGGAGATCACAGAGAATGGTGTGGAATGGTGTGGAGATCACAGAGAATGGTGTGGAATGGTGTGGAGCTGACAGAGAATGGTGTGGAATGGTGTGGAGCTGACAGAGAATGGTGTGGAATGGTGTGGAGCTCACAGGGAATGGTGTGGAGCTGACAGAGGATGGTGTGGAATGGTGTGGAGATCACAGAGAATGGTGTGGAATGGTGTGGAGCTGACAGAGGATGGTGTGGAATGGTGTGGAGATCACAGAGAATGGTGTGGAATGGTGTGGAGCTGACAGAGGATGGTGTGGAATGGTGTGGTGATCACAGAGAATGGTGTGGAATGGTGTGGAGCTGACAGAGAATGGTGTGGAATGGTGTGGAGCTGACAGAGAATGGTGTGGAATGGTGTGGAGCTCACAGAGAATGGTGTGGAATGGTGTGGAGCTGACAGAGGATGGTGTGGAATGGTGTGGAGATCACAGAGAATGGTGTGGAATGGTGTGGAGCTCACAGAGAATGGTGTGGAATGGTGTGGAAATCACAGAGGATGGTGTGGAATGGTGTGGAGCTGACAGAGGATGGTGTGGAATGGTGTGGAGCTGACAGAGAATGGTGTGGAGATCACAGAGAATGGTGTGGAATGGTGTGGAGCTCACAGAGAATGGTGTGGAATGGTGTGGAGCTCACAGAGAATGGTGTGGAATGGTGTGGAGATCACAGAGGATGGTGTGGAATGGTGTGGAATGGTGTGGAGATCACAGAGAATGGTGTGGAATGGTGTGGAGATCACAGAGAATGGTGTGGAATGGTGTGGAGCTGACAGAGGATGGTGTGGAATGGTGTGGAGATCACAGAGAATGGTGTGGAATGGTGTGGAGCTGACAGAGGATGGTGTGGAATGGTGTGGAGATCACAGAGAATGGTGTGGAATGGTGTGGAGCTCACAGAGAATGGTGTGGAATGGTGTGGAGATCACAGAGAATGGTGTGGAATGGTGTGGAGATCACAGAGAATGGTGTGGAATGGTGTGGAGTTCACAGAGAATGGTGTGGAATGGTGTGGAGCTGACAGAGAATGGTGTGGAAGACAAAAGAACATGCAGTGACTGGCAGCCTTCTGCACAAAAATTTCTTGTTAATGAGAGTTGCCGGAGGAGAATGGCCAGACTAGTTCATGGCGACAGTAACTCAAATAACTATGCATTATACCACTGGTGTTCAGAAGAGCATCTCTGAATGCACAAAACATCAAACCCTTACTGGTAAGATGGAGGCATGCTCGGTTGCAGCAGCCTCACCAACCAGTGGTGTAATTGATCGCCCTTTACGTCTTTTACGATCACAAGACCCTGCTGGATATTGAGAATGTCAGAACCGCAGGTCTACCCCAACTGCAAGCTGCTTGATAGCAGTGGAGCTGGACTTGTTGCATCCCAGTTTTTCTGTGGCAGCCACCCAAGCAGGAAGGCATCAATGGCGATGCACGGAGGTGGAGCGCTGCCCAACAAGTGGTGCAAATGATTGTCTTGGGCGTCTTTCTTGTGACTGCAAGGCCCTGCTGGACATTGGTAATGTGGAGTACTGCAAGTCCGACGCACTGGTTCAATGGGTAGACCGACGGTAGGGGAGCTGTGCGCCCTTGGTTGTTGCATAGACCAGACCCTCGTGCTCCGGCTAAACCGGCTGCTGCTGCCCGGAAGGGGTGTGACACAGTGGGCTGAGGGTGGGACGTGGCCCCATCTGTCAGTGCTGCTTTCCAACGTTCGCTCAGAGGAAGACAACCTGGATTTTGTTCATCTGTGGCTGCATTAGCGTGTGACGAGTACTGCTGTGCCCGCGATGTTGCAGAAACATGGCTTCAGAGCAACATCCCATGCACCGTCAATCTACAGGCCATGACTCTCAGGGACACAGACTCGATTATTATTTTTCTTTGTAATTGTATGTTTACTGCCAACGTAATCGTGTGTGCTGTGTGTGACTGCTGGTACTGTGTTTCGAACCTTGGTGCCGGAGGAACATTGTTTCATTTGGATGTCTTTCATCTGCATGGTTGAATGACAATTCAGCTTGAACTTGCACCTTGAAGTAGACTGGCAACAGTAGCAGAAAACCACTAACATACGCTCTGTGGCCACTGTATTAGATAGAAGAGGTACCTAATAAAGTGGACACTGAGTGTATATTTAAAAAAAAAACACAAAATGCTGGCAGAACTCAGCAGGCCAGACAGCATCTATGGGAGGAGGTAGTGACGACGTTTCGGGCTGAAACCCTTCATATTAACTGTTTCATGTGGTCTGAATGTGCCAGTAATATCCGAAATAAAACTACAGCTACTATAAACAGGAGAAAATCTGCAGATGCTGGCAATCAAAGTACGGGTTTGCCCCGCAATCCGAAGGTAGAGCGTTCCTATGAAGCCGTTTGTAAGCCGAAATGTCGTAAAGCGAAGAAGCAATTACCAATAATTTATATGGGAAAAATTTGTGAGCATTCACAGACCCAAAAAATAACCTACCAAATCATACCACATAACACATAAAACCTAAAATAACACTAACGTATAGTAAAAGCAGGAATGATATGATAAATATACACCCTATATAAAGTAGAAATATTGTAGGTACAGTGTAGTTTCACTTATCAAACTCGGGAAGACAGCAAACCAAAATCGATTTTGAGAAAAAAATCGGCACGTACACGCCTACGCATGTACACGCATGCATACGCACGTGTACACACATACACGCATGTGCAAACAACTGCCTGCACAAGGCTTCATGGTCATTGCAGTCTTTCTCGGGGTAAACACACGTATAAAGCGGGCATCTTTTTCTCGTAAAGGCGAAAATCCTCTTTGGTTAGCAAAAACAGGTACTAATGTAGGTCTTTTGTAACAGCGAGCTGTCATAAAGCGAACGTTCGAAAAATGGGGGCCACCTGTAATACACTCAAATTGCTGGAGGAACTCAGTAGGTGAGGTAGGTAGCATCTATGGAAAAGAGTAAACAGTCGATGTTTCCGGCCAAGACCCTTCATCAGGAAGCTACAGTATAGCTACAGGTGTCCCACGCTTTACGGAAGTTCGCTTTACGCCACTTCACTTTTACGAAAGACCTACATTAGTACCTGTTTTCGCTAACTGAAAGAAATCTGAAGAGGATTTTTGCTTTAATGAGAAAAGGCGCCCGCTTTAAACTTATGTTTACCCTGAGAAAGACTATCATGACCGTGAAGCCTTGCACGGGCAGGTGTGTGTATGCATGCGTGTGCGTGCTGATTTTTTTCTACAAATCGGTTTTAGCTAAATCTTCCCGGTTCTGGTAAGTGAAACTACGCCGTACATACATTATTTCTACTTTATATAGGCTGTGTATTTATCAGATCATTCCTGCTTTTACTATATGTTAGTGATATTTTAGGTTTTATGTGTTATTTAGTATGATTTGGTAGGTTATTTTTTGGGTCTGGGAACGCTCAAAATTTTTTCCCATATAAATTAATAGTAATTGCTTCTTCGCTTTACGGCATTTCAGCTTACGAAAGGTTTCATAGGAACGCTCTGCTTTCGGATAGCGGGGGAAACCTGTACTGTGTCTCATAGCTTTCTAGCCTGTAATTGTAGTATGCCCCTGTGCTGGTCCTCTCCCATCCTTCAGGGATACTTTTGCCCCAGCAGTAAAGAACTTTGCCCCAGGTTTAAAAGGAAGCTCTGGCAGGCTCTTCAGTAAGGGCAGGACCGCTAGGACCTCCTGTGTTTTATTATCTCATATAAGCCAAGTCACTGTGACTAACTTGTAAGCAAAACCTGGGGATTCTTTACAATACTTCAAATAATTAAAACTCTTAACAATGGCTCAGTGGGCATTACCAGACCTTTCCTGTACAAGTTACATATTTATCTCCTTGTTCCTGTTGTCTGCCCACAATTGGCTGTGCTTCCCTCTCCTGTTGTATTAATATCTTTCCCTGGAGGATGCCAAAGGGTTGTTTTAATTATTTATTCTCAAGATGTGGGCATGTGAATTCATTGTGTGTATCTCATTGTTCTGGAACAAGACCAATTCAGAGAATTTTACTTGGCAACCTTATTTGGATGGGACTGATCAGATATGACTTTCCACGCAGGTGTCATTAGGAAATTAATAATAATTATTGTACATTATAATAGTCCAGCATCATATGGGTTCCATTTTTATGTCTGGTTTGGCCATGCTACCCTCTGAGTTCAGTTTCTATGGGTTATTTATTCAGTGCATTGCCAGACAAAACAATTAATGTAATTAGGACAGTACTGTGCAAAAGTCTTAGGCACACGTAAAGAAAATCTTTAAAGCAAAAATGCTCTCAAAAATAATGAAATGAAAAGTTTAAAAAATACTGTAAAGAGCAGTAAACAGTTAAAAAAAACTAAATCGAATCAATATTTGGTGCGACCCCCCTTCGCATTTAAAACTACATTAGTTCTCTTAGGTACATTGCCGTACTGTTGTAAAGAAAATCAGCTGATAGGTTGTTCCAAGCAGCTTGGAAAACTTGCCACAGTTCTTCTGCAGACTTTGGCAGTTCCACTTGCTCTTGTTTCTCTAGGTAATCACAGACAGCCCAGATCAGGGCTGTGTGGAGGCCGTACCATCTGAAACTATATAAAAAATCTAAGGTGCCTAAGACTTCTGCATAGAACTATATTTACATAACTAATTGGTAATATAACTGGTTACATTAGTTACATTACCAATGTAATTTATCCAATGTACACTACAGAAGAATGGATATTCTGCAATTGATAATTTGGGACATTTCATAGAAGAGGCCAATCTGCAAGTCAGAATTTAAGTAAACGTTGCGGAGGTGCATAATGAAAAGCATTACTAATTCCCCTTGATTCCCAAAAAAACAGGTTGTTAAAATGGAATGTTGGTTTCAGAAAGTTAAATCTTTCAGAGATAACATCTATAATTTTTACCCGTCATGTTATACAAACACTATTAATCTAACCCTATTGTTTTATGGCATAAATGAAAGTGACACAAAAGCCATTGGAGACTACTTTCAGCTGTCCTGTAGCATCTGGGTGCAAGTCTGAGATAAACATGCCTGCTGCTATAAATGGATCTCAGGGTTGTATATAGTGACATACATGCACTTTAAATTTTCTTTGAACTCTGTGGATAGCATACTCCCATGCAGTTTGCAAATGACGCATTGGCGATTCATGAAGACTGTTCACAGATCCCAGTAAATGTTCGATTCATGAAGGATGGTAGGTTGAAAAGGTGAATAGGCTGCTCTGGTTCCAATTATTCCGATCCAATGTGGCCAGCCAGCTCGGAGGCTTATGGAATTGATTGCTTCAGGGAAGGTCCTCTAAACTTGCCTGAAGCACTCACTTGGATGGTCTACTTTTGAAAGGGTGTTGCATCTTTCAAAGCTTTGCTTCTTCGTGATGGTCAGTCAGTTTTCCTCTTGCACTGAAACTGGAATTCCCCACTACTGGAGCTGTAAAGTGCAGATTTGAATTGAAGTGGAGGTGTGATGAGGAAAATTTTATCAAGCCGGTTTGATTGTCCATTCTTCAAGCACCATATTCCCGGTCTTTGTATTCGTTTGCTTTGGGAATGTGGGTGGCAACCCAGCTAACATGCTGCATAATGATGAGGTATGTTGGAAAGCACATTGAGTCCATGGCTTGTTTTTCATTGTAAAAAGCCACTTTCAACACTGATGCTCTTGTTTCCATTCCAATCCACTCCATTTGCACTGTAGGACAGGTAGTGAGGAGCAAATCTGAAGCTAACATCATCACAGCAGTTCTGTGTTTAATCCCTCTATTTTCGCCAGCAGGTTGAGGGATCAGGGTTGTACTAATACTCAGAACTGGTAAAAGTTAGTACTGTGAGTTCCATAAGTATGTACAGTCACATTCAAACAGTTACTTGTACATTGTGTTTTATGGGATTACTTTTATATTTATTGTGGCTTTTTTATTGTGTTCTTTATGCTTATTGTTTTTTTATTGTGCTGCATCAGGTCCAGAGTAACAATCACTTCATTCTCCTTTACACTCGTGCACTGAAGAATGACGATAAACAATCTTAAACCTTTAATCTTGAGAGATTGTGAGTCTAATGCGGTGTATAGAATACCCTTGGTATTTTATTCAGACTTCTAGAGGTTTTTTTTGTTTCTTCCTGTGTTTTTGGCTGCCAAGAGTTAGGCTTGATTAGCCATGGCAAGTGATTTTATGTAGGCGGTATCCGGGGAATACCAGATGATGTTAGATTCTGTGGCTCTCCTCCAGTGAAATGCCTTATCGAAGTGTATTGTAATCTTGGTAACGTAGGGCTGCATATATGGAAATAAAACATCTAACTTCTGCGTTCAACCTGTCCTTAATACTGCTCACTTTCAAGGAAAATCCACAAATCCTGTTGCAACAAGCCAATTGTGCAAAGTTGGGCTAATTTGGGAAACACAGGAGCATTGTGAGAAGGGCGGCCATTTAAAGATGGCCTCTTGTGTATTCAGCAGGAATTAAATTACAGAGAATCAGTGAAGCCTTTGGCAGTGAAAAGCTTTCGCAGGAATGAGGACTCTAAATTAAGTCATGTTGACAACTATTAGGTCAGTCTGCGGAAGTTCTAGTTTTAGCACATGGTGCTCCTTTTGATAACTGAACTCGGGAAAGGATGACCCAGGCCGCAATCCTGGCAATTCCAGACTCATTAATAGTTCCATTTCACAGTTAAATAGTTCCACTTGCTCTCCAGGCTTTTACCATAAGACCATAGGACATAGATGCAGAATTAGGCTATTCAGCCCATCAAGTCTCTTCTGTCATTCAATCATGGCTGATTATGCACCCTCTCAGTCCTATTCTTCTGCCTTCTCTCTGTAAGATTTGACACCCTGACTAATCAAGAACCTATCATCTACACTTTAAATATACCCAATGATTCGGCTCCAGAGCCATCTGTGGCAATGAATTCCACAGATTCACTACCCTCTGTCTAAAGATTCCTCCACATCTCTGTCCTTAATGGAGGTCCCTCTGGCTTGAGGCCCTGCCCTCTGGTCCTAGGTTCATCAGCTATTGGAAACATCCTCCCCATATCCACTCTATCCAGACTTTTCAATATTCGATAGGTTTCACCGAGATCCCTCCTCATTCTTCTAAACTCCACAGAGTACAGGACGGACCCATCAAACGCTCCTCTCATTCCCGGAATAATTCTCTTGAACCTCCTCTGGCCACTCTCCAATGCCAGCACATACTTCTGCAGAGTCCCTGCTTCCTCAGCACTATTTGCCCCTCCACCTATCTTCGTATCGCTGCAAACTTGGCCATAAAGCCATCAATTCCATCATCCAAATTGGACTCCTATGACATGAAAAGAAGCAGCTTCAACAACTGCCCGTGTACAGTACCACTAGTCAGCAGCAGCCAACTAGAAAAAAGGCTCCCTTTATTCACACTCATTGTCTCCTATTCATGCTAGTCCATGGGCTAGTCTCTTGTTAAGCAGCCTCATTTGCAGCTGCTTATCGAAGGCCTTCTGAAAATCCAAGCAAGCAACATCAACTAACTCTGCTTTGTCTATCTTGCCTGTTATTTCCTCAAAAATTTCCAACAGATTTGTCAGTCAAGATTTTCCTTTAAGGTAACCGTGCTGACTTTGATCTGTTTTATCATGTGCCTCCAAATACTCTGGAATCTCATCCTTAATAATGGTCTCCAACATCTGAAGTCAGGCTAACTGGACTATAATTTCCTTTCTCCTGCTTCCCTCCCTTCTTCAAGAGTAGAGTGATATTTGCAATTTTCCAGTCCTCCTGAACCAATCCCGAATCCAGTGATTCTTGAAAGATCATTACTAATGCCACCATAATCTCTGCATTTACTTCTTTCAGAACCCTGGGGTGTAGTCAATCTGATCCAGGTGATTTATCTACCTTCAGACCTTTCTTCTTTCTAAGCACCTTCTCCATAGTAATAGCAACCACACTCACTTTTTCCACCTGACACTTAAGTTCCTTCACCATTTTTTGCCCCCCATTACTACCTCTCCAGCATCATTTTCCAGAGGTATGATAACCACAATCACCTTTCATTTACTCTTTATATATTTGAAAAAAATCTTCCGGTATCCTCCTGTTGTATATTATTGAATAGCTTCCCTTCGTATTTCATCTTTTCTCACTTTATGGCTTTTTACTTGCCTTTTATTGGTTATTAAAAGATTCACAATTGTCTAACTTATCACTAATTTTTGCTATATTGTATACCCTCTCCTCTACTTTTATGCTGTCATTGACTTCCCTTGTCAGTCATGGTTACCTCATCCTCCCTCTAGAATACTATTTCATCTTTGGGATGGACTGAGATATCATGTGCCTTCTGAATTGCCCCCTGGAACTCCAGTAATTGCTGTCATCCCTACTAGTGTCCACTTCCACTCAACTTTCCCCAGTTCCTTTCTCATGCCTTCGAAATCCCCTTTACTCCACTAATAGCGATGCATCAAACTTCTCAAACTACAGGGTGAATTCTATCATGCTATGATCACTGTCCCCTAAGGGTTCCTTTACCTTAAGCTATCTAGTCAAATCTGGTTCATTACTCAATACCCAATCTAGAATTGCCTTTCCCCTGGTGGGCTCAACCACAAGCTGCTCTAAAAATCCATCTCCTAGGCATTGTACAAATTATCACTCCTGGCATGGTTTGCCCAATTACTGACCTGATTTTCCCAATTTACCTGCACATTGAGATCCGCCATGACTATTGTAACATTCTCCTTATTTACATGTCTTTTCTATTTCCCATTGAAATTTCCCACATCCTGGCTACTGTTTTGAGGTCTGTATATAACTTCCATCCCGGTCTTTTCACCCTTGCAGTTTTTTTAAAAATCTCTACCCACAAACATTCTACATTTTCTGATCCTATGTCACCTCTTTCTGATCTGAATTAATTTTCTATTAACAGAGGCACCCAACCCATCTACCTAAGTGCCTGTACTTTAGATGCAAGGTGTATCCGTTGACGCCCTTACTAATCAAGAACCTATCAAAGTCCACTTCAGATACACCCAATGACTTGGCCTCCACAGCTGACTGTGGTAATGAATTCCACAGATTGACTGCCATCTGCCGAAAGAAATTCCTCCTCATCTGTGTTGTAAAGGGACCCACAGAAGTGCACCGGATTGAAGTGGTTAAAACTTCTTAATGTCACAGAACCTTCCTTCAAAATGGGGAGGAAATAGTAAGGAAACTCTCAAAGCTTTGTTGTCTATTGCCTAAATCATTGTTAGGTGACTTCAATTGTATCTAGTTCTCATGGGTCATGTATAATAATGCGAACGTTTTCCCTGACCTATTGTTTGGGTGGGAAGTTAAGACTGTGGAATCTGTGTGAACTGGGAATGTTCCAAATGTCATACAGACATAATTAGGTTCAAAAATGCTCAGTCATTACTTGCAATTAAAAATTTAGTAATTTTGTTGTTCAACATTGAATTAAACTATATCCCCTGCTGTATACAATTGTTTGAAACTTATGCACAAGTGATGAAAAGCAAAAGAATCAAAGCTCAAGAAGTAAATATCTTTTGTATAATCCCACTTAAAGAAATTTGTACTTCATCTTACTGCGGTATGAATTAGTACCTGTGGCCATGGTTTTCTACAATGCAACCATGGAGCTGAAGTGATTTGTAGAAGAAAATATACATCTGGAGCGAGACAGATTGAGAAAGAGGAAATAACTGTTAAGGATGCATGGGAACAAGTTACAGGCCATAATCTAATCAAGTAGTTCAAGGACATCTTCATGAATAACTATGAGAGGAAGTCAAAAATAAATTGTGAGAATCCTAATGTATAACATCAGACGAAAGACAAAAGTAACTTACGAACCAGCGTGCAGTCCCAACATTTTAGCCCTACACATTGTTGAATTTTTTGCCTCTCCCCAAAAGGTGCAGAGAGCATCAGAATGACACATTGGTGTAAAATGAAGGAAAATGAGGCCCAGTGAGAGAAACATCACAACACCTTCTTCATCCCCAGCAAAGCAGTTGGTTAGCCTACAGGAAATTTTCCCTGGCTCAGGCCTCTACTGTAAAGGATTCGGAGGGCCAGTAGGAGAATAGATAGACCTGGAACAGCAGTGAAATTTGTTCAAGGCTCTGTGTAAGAAGAAAGCATTGTAGTCAGAATCTCAGGCTGTTCTTGGACAACACAATCATTGCCCTTGTCAAAACTCAGGCCTAAAACGAAATGTGCATTTGATATTTTGTTTTTCCAAAGACTTTGGCTACAGTAGTTGAAGGGCTCAGGGAAATGCCTTATTTTCTATGTATTCTGGGAAGGGGAAGTCACCTTATGGACATACAGTATGTATATAAGCTATCTTATGTATCTATAGTTATTGTAAGTTTTTATTAGTATTATCATGTTCTTTATCCTTTTTGGGATCTTTTTGTGCTGTGTCAGATCCGAAGCAACAATTATTTCATTCTCCTTGCACTTGTGTACAGGAAATGACATTAAACCATCTTGAATCAAATTGAGGCGCCACAGTAGTGTAGCGGTTAGCACAACACTATTACATTTGGAGTTCAGAGTTCAGTTCTGGCGTGGTCTGCAAGGAGTTTGTACGTTCCCCCTGTGACTATGTGGGTTTCCTCCAGGTGGCTCAGATTCCTCCCACAGTCATAGGTTATTAAGTTAATTAGCCACTGTAAACTGCCATGTGATTAGGCTAGTGTTAAGTAGGTGGTTTGCTGGGTGGTGTTGTGACTCGTTGAGACAGAAGGGTCTGTTCTGCACTGTATCTAAATAAATAAATTCATAAATAAAATACATCTTTTGCTCTTTCTCAACACAGATAAAGACTGAAGGTGTCTCAAAATAGTGTACTACTTAAAGTAGTTTGAGCTGTAATTAAAAAAAGAAAGGAAAGTCAGTCTTTCCTGCTCCAACTGTATTGATGTCACAGCCAAAAAGGATAACCATTTCTTCTATTTCCTCAGGAGGCTAAAGAAATTTGCGTGTTCCTGTCCACTCCTAACAATTTTTATCAATGCACCATAGAAAGCATTCTGTCTGGATGCATAATGGCTTGGCATGGCAACTGCTCTGCATGTGACTGCAGGAAACTGCAGAGAGTTTTGGACACAGCACAGGAACCAGCCTCCCTTCTATGGACTCTGCCTGTACTTCTTGCTGCCTTTAGTGAAGCAGCCAGCTTAATCAGAGATCCCCACCCACCCTGGACATTCTGTCTTTTCCCCCTCTCCTGTCGGGCAGAAGAGGCATGTACCACTGGCCTCAAGGTCAAATTCTGTCCCACTGTTATCAGACTCTTCAACGGACCTCTAGCACGATAAAATAGACTCTTGGCCTCACAATCTATCTTATTGTAATCTTGCAGTTTATTGTTTACCTGCACTGCACTTTTCTGGTCACTGTTAGACATTGTTCTGTATTATTATTCACCTCGTTTCACCTCAGTGCTCTGTGTACTGACTTGATCTCTATAAAGAGTATGCAAGATAAGCTTTTCATTGTTTCTTGGTACATTTGAAGTATCAATACTTAGACCTACAGACCCCCCCCCCCCCCCCGTAACAGGGAATTGTAACCAAGGATAAGACTTAATGGTTAGATACACAGCTCATGCACTCTGTGACTGATCAGCAGTCTTTTTAAACATTAGGGGATCAAAAAGAGTTTCACTGTTTGTCATTAAGTCCACTGAATGGGGAGGAGGAAGAAATTGTGGAGCAGAAATGATTAATATTTTGCACTGGAATCTTTATAATTGGTGAACGTTTAGTAACGCAGGCCAAATATTGAACTGAAATGGTACTAACCCTCCCACAATAACCATGCTTCATGGGAGGGTGGGAAAACTTTAATTGTTTTTCTCTTTCTCAGTACTCCTTCCATTATAAACAAAAAAACATTCTCTTTGGGTTGTGCGGCCCTGCATGTGAATTTCAGAGACCGCTGCCCCTGTTGCCTCAAACAGTTACTGGTATTTGAATGACCTTAAAAAAAAAACAAAATAGAATTTGAACTCCAGAACTTCTCTACTATGAGTATAAAGTTTGAGAGCCTGTATTTAAAACATATTTCACATGTGACCATTTAGAATTTCTGAGTATGCTGCCATCCAAATGGAACGATCACCCGTCATGATTCACAGCGCTGGGGAGGAGTGAGTGAGTGTCAGTATCATATGTTGGAAATAGAAAGGACAGCTTAAAATTTGTACAAATTTCCCCAAATATCTGCCCATATTTTGCTATAACTTGGAGGGCAGTATCCATGGTTACTTGATGTAACCATGGTGTTGGTCAAAAGGCCTTTTCCTTATATAAGCTGAGACAGTGGGCTTATTATTCATCTTCACAGCATGTAGGAACTCTGGGGGTATCCTGTCTTCTCTGTTATTGAATATCGAACATTGTTATTAAAGTGTCTCTAACTCTTCAAAGCACCTCGAAGCTCCTGCTTCTGCAATCTGATGTTCCAGCCTAAATGAAAGGACTTTTATAGTACCAGTGCCCAAAAAGAACACAGTGACCTTCCTCAATGACTAACCACCTTGTAGCACTGATGCCCACTGTTACAGTGTGTTCTGATATGGTGCCTGTTGCCACAACAGGTCAACTGCAGATGTTATTTTGTTGTCTCTCCACTTCCATCAACTGGACAAGAGTAATGCATGCTTTAGGCTGTCATTCATCAACCACAGTTCAGTGTTCAACACTGAGGGTCGAGGGGCCTGTTCCTGTGCTTTACTGTTGGAAATTCTATGCAATCAAATTCAAGTTTAAGTTTATTGTCATTTGACTGCACATATATACAATTAAACAAAACAGCGTTCCTGCGTACCATGGCACACCCACAATGCATATATCACGCACAGCATATAAAGGAAAATACCATAAATAAGTCAGTAAAATATAATTCGTAATGGTATGTACTGCACAGCACAGGTAAACAGGAAGCAGTGAACAGCTAGCAGCTTGCTGGCCTTGTGTCAGGTCTTCAGTGGTGGCAGGGTATTGATTAATGTTATAGTCTGAGGGAAGAACCTGTTATCCAGTCTGACAGTCCAAGTCCTGATGCTTCTGAACTTTCTTCCTGATGGTAGTGGGTCAAAGAGATCATGGGATGGGGGTAGAAATCCTCATCAATGCTTTGGACCCTTCACACCCGATAAATGGCACAAATGGTGGAAGGGTGAGCCCGGCGATCCTCTCAGTGATTTTTTTCTATCACCCCCTCCAAACCTATCTCCAAGCTCCAAGATTTGGGCCTCTCTGCTTCGCTTTGCAATTGGATACTTGACTTCCTCATCAGGAGACCTCAGTCAGCATGGAATGGTAATGACATATTCTTCATGGAGGCCGGTGACCAGTGGTGTGCCTCAGGGATCTGTTCTGGGACCCCTACTCTTCGTGATTTTTTAGAAATGACCTGGATGAGGAAGTGGAGGGATGGGTTAGTAAATTTGCTGATGACACAAGGGTTGGGGGTGTTGTGGATAGTGTGGAGGGCTGTCAGAGGTTACAATGGGACATCGATAGGATGCAAAACTGGGCTGAGAGGTGGCAGATGGAGTTCAACCCAGATAACTGTGATTGGGGAGCATGTCATACAAGAATAGGTTGAGTGAACTTGGCCTTTTCTTCTTGGAGCGATGGAGGATGAGAGGTGACCTGATAGAGTTATATAAGATGATGAGAGGCGTTGATCGTGTGGGTAGTCAGAGGCTTTTTCACAGGACTAAAATGGCTATTGTGAGATGGCACAGTTATAAGGTGCTTGGAAGTAGGTACAGCGGAGATGTCAGGGGTAAGTTTTTTACTCAGAGAGTGGTGAGTGCGTTGAATGGGCTGCTGGCGATGGTGGTGGAGGTGGATACGATAGGGTCTTTTGAGAGACTTTTGGATAGGTTAATGGAGCTTAAAAAATAAAGGGTTATGGGTAGCCCTAGGTAATTTCTAAGGTAAGGACATGTTCGGCACAGCATTGTGGGCCAAAGGGACTGTATTGTGCTGTAGGTTTTCTATGTTTCTGTGACATCTCCTCCTTCCTGATTATCAACACAGAGGCACCTCAAGGCTGCATGCTTAGACCTCGTTCTATTCTCTTTACAGCCACAGCTATGTGTTTAAGTACAGTCCCAATCAGCTGAAATACCAGCTATTAATTCACAGGCAACAAAACTTTTTGGCTGATCATGGGTGATGATGTGTCAGTGTGCAGGAGTGAGATGGAACAGTGATTGTGTGGTGCAACAATAAAATCTTTACACTGAATGCCAACAAACAACGAGCTAATCGTTGACTTTATATGGAGAAAGTCAGGAGACCACATGCTGTTTCTTGTTGGTGGGTCGAGTAAGCAGCTTCAAATTCCTAGGCATTAACATCACAGGTGACCTGTTGTGGTCCCAGCATGTAAATGTAATCATGAAGAAGACATGTCCGTGCATTGAGTTTCTAGGAATTTTAAGGAGATTTGACATCACACCAGATTTTCTACCAAACATCTATAGATGCACTATTGAACATATCCTGACTGTTTGCATCTTTCCAACACGCAGGAATGCAAAAGGCTGCAGATAGCCCAGCCCTTCATGGAGACTGTCCTCCTGACCTTTGACAGAAAGTACAGGAGTCTCTGCCTCAGGAAGATAGCACCTATCATCAAAGATCCCCAGTATTCCCCATCTGGTCATGCCCTGAATTTGCTACTACTGTCAGGCAGGATGTACAGAAGCCTGATGTCTCACATCACCAGTTTCAGGAACAGCTACTTTCCCACATCCATCAGGTTTTGACATTGACACTATCTCAGTGATCTCCTCTTCTTAAGCTGTCCATCGATTTTTGATGATGACTGAGGCCTGGGCAGGGTTATATGGGAGACCGGCAGTTGCCCATGCTGCAAGTCTCCCCTCTCTACACCACCGATGTTGTCCAAGGGAAGGGCATTAGGACCCATACAACTTGTCACCGGTGTCGTTGCAGAGCAATGCGTGGTTAAGTGCCTTGCTCAAGGACTCAACACGCTGCCTCAGCCAAGGCTCGAACTAGCGACCTTCAGATCACTAGACTGACACCTTATCCACTTGGCCACGTGCCACACAACTCAGCAATAGAACACTAGGGACCACCACTTTCACAAAAATGAACTTGTCTCTGATTGTTTCCAGGACAAGTTATTGTTTTTGCACAGTCTTTCTCAATCTGAACCTAAGTGCCTGTGATGCTGCTGCACGCCATGTTTTTCATTGTGGCTGCATTCGTGCATATGATAATAAACTTGAAACTTCCCAAAGCACTTAACCTACCAAGCCCGTGAAAGGGGTATTAGAGTAAATATTTGACAATGTGGTAGGTTTTGGAATGGCCTGGTCTCCTTGCCCACAGAAAGCTGTGTTTGTGATGAAGTGAGTGTAGTGAAGGTACGCCTGATTGTGAGTTTGTCCCATGAGGAGACACTATGCAGGTGAAACTTGAGTTTAGGAAAATGAGGTGGGATCTCACTCGCTGAAAGACACAAAATTTGTAATAAGGCTTGATGTGTGGATGGGTGAATATGTTTCTGGATGGTCTAGAAATGGGAAGTTGTAATCTTAGAATAAGGGTTGAGTTGTTAATGGCTGAACTGAGGCCTTAACAAGAGCTGAACCTTCTTCATGCAGAGGGCAGTGATTCTTTGGAATTCACTGTGCCAGGGAGCAGTTTCTCCAGCTGGCACAGTGATGCAGCTGGTAGAGCCACTGCCACACAGCTCCGTTGACCTGGGTTTAATCCTAAACACTGGTAAAATAGCTCAATATTTCTGGGGCAGCCTGGTAGTGTAATGGTTAGCGTAATGCTGTAAGTTTAGTGTAAGATCCCTATGCTGTCTGTAGGGAGTTTGTATATTCTCTTCATCACCATGTTAATTTCAAAGATCAAAGTAAAAATTATGTTCAGAGTACATACATGACACCACACAGTACAAACCTGAGATTCTTTTTCCTCCAGGTACTCTGTTTTCTCCACATTTTAAAGATGTATGGTTTAGGGTTAGTAAGTTGAGGGCATGCTGTAAGACCGTAAGATATAAGAGCAGAATAGGCCATTCAGTCCATTGTGTCTGCTCTGCCGTCCCATTATGGCTGGTTCTGGATCCCACTCAGCTGCTTTCTCGCCACATCCCTTGATGCCCTGACCAATCAGGAAATGATCAACTTTGCCTTAAGTATATGCATGGATTTGGCCTCCATCGCAGTCTTTGGCAGAGCATTCCACAGATTTACTACTTTCTGGGTAAAATAATTCCTCCTCCTCTCTGTTCTAAAGGGTCGCCCCTGAATTTTGAGGCTGTGCCCTCTAGTTCTGGATACCCCCACCATAGGAAACATCCTCTCCACATCCATCCTATCTAGTCCTTTCAACATTCAGTAGGTTTCAATGAGATCTCCATGCATTCTTCTAAATTCCAATGAGTACAGGCCCAAAGCTGCCAAAGGCTCCACATATGTTAACCTCTTCATTCCCGGAATCATCCTCATGAACCTCTACATTGGTGCTGAAAGCAAGGCAACTATTGTGGGCTGCCCCCAGCACATCTTGGACTGGGCTGCTCATTGACACGAACAGCACCATTCACTGTATGGTTCAATGTTTCAACGTAAGAAATGAAGCTAATCTTTATCTTTAGGGAGCTGTGGAGCCCAGTCATTGATTACAGGCACACCAGATGTTGACGTATCTTTGAATGTTAAAGGATTGTTCTTCTCCAGAGATGCTGCCCGACCTGCTAAATATTTCTGGCATTTCTGCTTTTATTTTCTTGTTCTCAGAAGTAATTTTGTTCCTGAGTGAGGATGCCAGTAATAGAAGAATTTTAATGTAAATATAAATTTTAGTCATTCCGAGCTTTCAAAAGTCAGGTCGTCTCGACATTGCTTAATTGCAAGGACCAGATCGCTGAATTCCAGTGCTGATTTACCAAATGGTCCCAGAAGCAAACAACACATAAGTTTTTGGCTTCCTGGCTACAACAGAAGCAACCCTTTCCTTGTGGTCCCACTAGGCGTGGTGCGGGAGGTTATTGCATAATTCTCCTATCATTTTGAAGAACTTTGTCCCATGGAACCAAACATTAGAGATCCGATCAAGTACTGCTTCATGGAGCAAATGGCATAATTTTCAATAAAACAGCCAGGATTTTTGAAACCTCAGATGACTGTCTCCTCTTCTGGCTTCCTTTTGAAATATCCCAAAGGCCACAACACTAGAACCACCGGTAGTGAGTATAATTATTATCAATCATTTTAAAGAATATGAGGATTGCCGGCAAAGGTCTGCAATAATGTTCCTCTCCTCACCCACCGATGTGTTGAACCATTTCAGGGCCAGTCACATTGAAGTGGAACAATATAGGGTAATTACAGCGGATCTCCATCCCTGAGGGCAGCAGTGATTATTATTTCCCACTGTAATTATCATTGTTACCCACTGCAATGTCTTAATGGATTACGGAATTCACAATGTAAATTATTGGGTGAGGGATTTGAACTCATACCAGATGCTGACGTGTTTTTGGATGTTAAAAGATTTGTAGGATATGGGGACAAAATGTAGAAATTATATTTGTGGTAGAAGGTTCTTCCCATCCCTATGGAATGATAAAGCAGACTGACGATGCTGGATGTTTTTCTTATTCATATTTCTCAAATTCTTTTGATCCGCTTCAAATTGATAGGACAATGGCCTGAAACAAATGCCCTGCTTCTCCAGAGATGCTGCCTGACCTGCTAAATATTTCTGGCTTTTCTGCTTTTGTTTTCCTGTTCTCAAAAGTAATTCTTGTTCCTGAGTGAGGATGCTGATGATGGAAGATTTTAGTGCATGCCTTCAGATCTGTGCCCCAACACACAGGTCCATAACAGCCCTTATCTTGAGAAAACTCAGTGCTTCCTTTATTGAGCGACACACACAAAATGCTGGAAGAACCCAGCAAGTCAGGCAGCATCTATAGAGAGGAGAATACAGTCAATGTTTCAGGACAAGGACCTTATAAAGGATCCTGGTCTGAAAAATTAATTGTTTTCTCCTCTCCATAGATGCTGCCTGACTTACTAAGTTCCTCCAGCATTTTGTACATGTAGCTCACAAGTTCCAGCGTTTGCAGAATCTCTTACAATATGCTACCCTTCTTACTGGGAGGCAACATGGTGTTGCTGCAGATGGTGCTGTTGCATCATAACTCTAGCGACACTTATTTGATCCTGATCGTGGGTGCTGTGTGCGCGAGATTTTGCATGTCCTCTCCCTGACAATGCACCTTTCCTCCAGATGTGACAGTTTCCCCGTCTTCCTCCACATTCCAAAAGGTTGCCGGAGAGGAGGCTGCTGTGAATGACCTGGTAGTATGGGTTCACGGCCATCTGTGAGAGAGAATAATTGTAAGGAAAAGAAGTCAGGGCTAATGAGATTGCATCTCTCTTTAGGAGCTAGCATGGAGCCAATGGGCTTAATGGCCTCCTTCTATCTCACTGTAAGTACTACCACCCGCTGCTGACATGATAGTGTTTCAATTTGAAAAACATTTAAAAGCTAAACTAAGTTTTACTGGACTCCCAATTTTAAAAGGATTTAATTAGTTTATATAGATAAATATAAACTAATTAGCAATTGGTTGTTGCTGACTGTGAGGCAGCATTAGAACAACTAAATCTGAGTGAGCAGTGGGATTTAATTGTGTTCATGTTTCGGTAGGATTCTTTCACCAGAGTAACCAGCCACAGCAACCCTCTGCCTTGTCATCTTTCCTGCTGTTCTAACATTTTAAATTCTCCATGGAAATTTCTCACCCTACCTTGTAACCTTACAACCTTCTGAGATACCTCTATTCCTCTAAGTCCAGCTTTTTGGACCTGGTTCAAATCATCTATTTGTTGCAAAATCTTAAGCTATATTTGTGAGCTCTAGAAGTTTACCTCTTAAACCTCCCTACTTTCATCATTATGATCCTCCTTAAAAAAATATCTCTTTGGCAAAGGGCTTAATTACCACCATTATTTTTTGCTTTGACATTGTTTTTCTCCAGTTATGCCTCTGTGATTCCTCTGGAGATGATTTATTGCATTAAATAAATTGTACATAGAATGTACAACATTTGAATTGAATTGAATTGACTTTATTTCTTACATCCTTCACATACGTGTGGAGCAAAAAGCTTTATGTTAAGTCGCCGTCTGAATATGCAATATGCAAATTAAAGTAATTGTAGTAATTTCCAGTTAGTGCAGGCCCTTTGGTCAATGATGCTGTGTTGTTCAATCTGACTCTTCCTCTGCCACATAGCTCTCCATTTTTCTTTCATTTGTGTGCCTATCTGAGAGTCTTTTAAAAGACCCTAATGTACCTGCCTCTACTACTAACCCTGGCAGGGCGTTCTATGCACCCACCACTCTCTGTGTAAAAAAAACTTAAATAAAAGTTTTTTTGGCTGTCCATTCGATGGTGCCTATCAGGTCACCTCTCATCCCCCTTTGCTTCAAAGACTACGCAAGGAAATGAATCTTGGGGTTGTATATGGTTGTCGTATACTGTATGTACTTGGTAATAAATTTACTTTGAACTTTGAAGAGAAAAACCTAGCACGCCCTGCCTATCCTTATTGTAGAATTGCAAATTACGATTATGATCTCTCTGCCTCCCTTCCCTTCGTCTTGTCTAGCTCAATTTCATGGGTGTTATGTTTTGTAAATTCAAAACAATAAACTACTTCAAAGGAAGACATGGGAGTCTGAAATGCGGGTCTAGCTTCGGGTTTACTTTAAGTGAGGCATGCACATATCAGCTGGTGGCATGATGACGTATGCAGTTCACGTATTTATACATATAACCTGTAATTGATTATTTAAAAAGAATGCTTAATCAATATATATATATAAAAGATTACTCCAATATTATTGAATTAAATACGCAATAGGCAGTGACGATTTTCTAATATTTTGTCATTTGTGAAGTTTCAAAATGATTAGTCAGAGGCTGTTCCTTTGTGGAGGCTATAATTGTAAATCTATCCAAGTGTAGAGGTCATGGGATAACAGTCAGTATTGGGAACTTGGCTGATTTTGTTCCAGCAGCCCAAAATGCTAAACTGGACTTTGAGTCCCTGTTGAGGATTAGCTACCTGACATAGATTGAGGGGATAAAAAACTGGCAGATTCCACTGTACAAGTTTTATACGTACAAGAGATTGCAGTTGCTGGAATTTTGCAACAGACAAAAACTCAACGGGTCAGGCAGCAAGAAAATGGACAGTCGATGTTTCAGGTCGAAATAATTCATCTTTGGATTTCCAGCATCTGCAGATTTTCTCATGTTTGAGATCTTTCATTGTCCAACTTCCTTCGTAGATGCTGCGTTCCTCCAGCATCTTGGCGTATCATTTATAAAATGTACACCAAGCTCAACTTCAGGAGGAGTTTTATACGATGAAGTATTTTGTTGACATTGCATGTGTCAACTGATGGCTCTGTGGTTTAATATTAACTATCGCATGGGCAATGTGGCTTTGATCCTGAAGTGGATTTAAGCTAGGATTCTCACTTCGGTTCTGTGTGTACATGTTGAGTGTGGACACAAATGGATTTTACTGCAATTTCCAAATGAGCAGTGTGCCAACAAGACTTATATAGATGAGCATGAAGGATATTATCTGTTGGAATGCTTCTCAGCATGAAGGTATGTCTTCATAAATCCAATCCCCAACATCTTTGAATAACTTTAAATTTTAAGTGAACCCTTTTTAATGTAATCTCTTTTGCCTTGGAATCTATTGTTTTCCTTAAAACTGTGTACTTACTTTTGAACATACCTTATGCAAACCCAGGCTGTTGAAGGAGCAGCATGGATGAAGAGAGGTGTGGAGAAGACATGTGGAACTTTGAATTTGTACTGTTTCTGATCAGCCTTAATGAAAGAGAGTTGCTTTCTGAGTCAGCAGGAATCTAAAAAGACTTCTATTATTGAGAAAGCAGACAAGATCCTATCTCGTAATGCAATGAAAATTTCAACTTGACTGATTGTTGCATAAAGGCAATGTTAGAAATGAAGAAAGGAAGCATGCAAATTCAGAAGAACTGCCAATTGGACGAGAAAAACACCCAAGGGTGTTACTTATCACATCTAAATAATAAAAAGTGCAATAAACAAAGCAAACAGTATGCTGGTTACTTATTTGAAAGTGTAAGTAGTTCTTCAGGTTGGAGGTACTGCAGTCAACCCATCTGGTACATGTCAGAGATTCAAATCACAGATATCAAGTCTTGAACATAGTCTATAAGACCATAAGATATAGGAGCAGAAGTAAGCTATTCAGCCTATCAAGTCTGCTCTGCCATTCAATCATGGGCTGATCCAATTCTTCCAGTCAGCCCCACTCCCCTGCCTTCTCCCTATACCCTTTGATGCCCTGGCTAATCAAGAACCTATCTATCTTTGCCTTAAATGCACCCAATGACTTGGCCTCCACAGCCACTTGTGGCAACAAATTCCACAGATTTGCCACCCTCTGACTAAAGTAATTTGTCCGCATCTCTGTTCTAAATGGACATCCTTAAATCCTGAAGTTGCGCCTCTTGTCCTAAACTCCCTTACTATGGAAAATAACTTTGCCAGATCTAATCTGTTCAGGCCTTTTAACATTCGGAATGTTTCTATGAGATCTCCCCTCATTCTCCTGAACTCCAGGGAATACAGCCCAAGAGCTGCCTGACATTCCTCATACAGTAACCCTTTCATTCCTGGAATCATTCTCATGAATCTTCTCTGAACCCTCTCCAATGTCAGTATATCCTTTCTAAAATAAGGAGCCCAAAACTGCACACAATACTCCACGTGTGGTCTCATGAGTGCCTTATAGAGCCTCAATGTCACATCCCTGCTCTTATATTCTATACCTCTAGAAATGAATGCCAACATTACATTTAACTTCTTCACCACCGACTCGACCTGGAGGTTAACTTTTAGGATATCCTGCACAAGGACTCCCAAGTCTCTTTGCATCTCTGCATTTTGAATTCTCTCCCCATGTAAATAATAGTCTGCCTGTTTATTCCTTCCACCAAAGTGCATGACCATACACTTTCCTACATTGTATTTCATTTGCCACTTCTTTGCACATTCCCTAAACTATCTAAGTCTCTCTGTGTCCTCAAAACTACCGTATCCTTCACCTATCTTTATATCATCAACAAATTTAGCCACAAATCCATTAATCCCATAGTCCAAATCATTGACGTATATCATAAAAAGCAGTGGTCCTAACACCGACTCCTGTGGATCTCCACTGGTAACTGGCAGCCAACCAGAATAGGATCCATTTATTCCCATTCTCTGTTTCTGCTGACCAGCCAATGCTCCACCCACGCTAGTAACTTCCCTGTAATTTCATAGGCTCTTATGTTACTAGGCAGCCTCGTGTGTGGCACCTTGTCAAAGGCCTTTTGAAAATCCAAGTACACCACATCTACTGCATCTCCTTTGTCTACCCTGCTTGTAATTTCCTCAAAATTTGCAGTAGGTGAGTCAGGCTTTCTGGAAACCATGCTGGCTTTGGCCCATCTTGTCATGTGCCTCCAGGTACTCCATAATCTTATCCCTAACAATCGATTCCAACAACTTCCCAACCATTGATGTCAGTCTAACAGGTCTGTAGTTTCCTTTCTGCTGCCTCCCACCCTTCTTAAATAGTGGAGTAACATTTGCAATTTTCTAGTCATCCAGTACAATGCCAGAATCTATCATTTCTTGAAAGATCATCGTTAATGCCTCTGCAATCTCTCCAGCTACTTCCTTCAGAACCCGAAGGTGGATTCCATCAAGTCCCGGAGATTTATCCACCCTCAGACCATTAAGCTTCCCGAACACTTTCTCAGTCATAATTTTCACTGCACAAACTTCACTTCCCTGACACTCTTGAATGTCCGGTATTCTGCAGATGTCTTCCACTGTGAAGACTGATGCAAAATATGCATTCAGTTCCTCTGCCATCTCTACGTCTCTCATTACAATATCTCCAGCATGATTTTCTATTGGTTCTATATCTACTCTCAACTCTCTTTTACCCTTTATATACTTAAAAAATTTTTTAGTATCTTCTTTGATATTAGTCGCCAGCCTTCTTTCATAATCCATCTTTTCCTTCCTAATCACCTAGTTTCCTTCTGCAAGTTTTTAGAAGCTTCCCAATCCTCTATCTTCCCACTAGCTCTGGCTTCCTTGTATGCCCTCTCTTTTGCTCTTACTTTGACCTACCGGGAAGAGATGCATTTCTCAGCTGTTGTGTATAGAGAGTCCCCAGCTTATGATGTCACCTGAAATCAGAAATCAATAATCACCACGTGGGGGAGAGGATCGTAAAATCAGTGTTGATGGGAGAGCTAAGAGGCAGGGGAAGAACTGCTAGCAGCTGGCCTCACTAACTCAGTAACTACTAGCCCTGCTCAGCTCAACCTAGCCCCAACGTTTTGCGTCTCAAGGGGTCGGGGTGAGCAAAGAGTTATGTGGAAATGGTTAGAGTCCTGCAGCAGCCTGCCCGTCTCCACAATACTTGTTTGTACTTATGGGCCATCTGTGAGTTGGGCATTCATAGCCCAGAGTGGATCTGTATATTGTTCGACACACCCCTGTCCCCCTTGTGATAATTTGGCATACCAATCAGTACCACAGAGTGGGTATTAACTGGGATAGGGACCAGTGTCAACATTTTAAAAGACTGTACCAAGTCTCTAAATGTGATGATTTTCAAAACCATTATCAAAGAGGGAAAATGGGGTCTCCAGGAATTTGGAACAGCTGCAGTAGTTTCAACTAAGCAGAGCATTTACAATTTAGAGGAATGTTGCCAAAATGCTTAAATGCACATCTAACTAATACAAAGGAAAATTATTTGTTGTTTTGTGGCAGCAGCACAGTGCAAGACAAAATATTACTATCAGTTTCAACAAATCAATAAATACCGCGAAAGAGGAATAGTGTGGTAGAGTTCATGGGTGTTTCAGAAATCTGCTGGTGGAGGGGAAGAAGCTGTTCCTAGAATGTTTTAGCAATGCTTTCAGACTCCTGTACCTCCTCCATGATGGTAGTAACGAGAAGCGTGCTTTTCCTGAATGATGTTGCCCTTCGTGATAGATGGCGCCTTCTTGAGGCATTGCCATTTAAAGATGTTAATGGCAGAGAGGTTTCCATTTTAACTATGAAAGATAACTCATTTTAAAGTAAGGTGAACTGCTTCATCGCTCAGGGTGGACATTCACGTTGAATGGTTCATGTAAAGAATCTAGGAAGCTTTACAGAGAAATGTAGGTGAAGTATTACTGCTTTTAGAAAAGCTTCATGATGTTCAGTATACTGGCTTTGAATAGCTGTTAGGCTTGCTTGTAAGTACTTGCTACTGCAATTCATTCTGGCATTGCAGAGGTTATTTATTTTGCGGTTAGAGTTCAATGAAGAAGCTCTTTTTCTCAAAGGAAAATTTACGCCTTTAGGTTATAAAGTTTGAGCAGATTATACACTGGGTGCTTGAATTAATGTAAGAAACAGTATAGCTGAAAGGCAACTGGAAGGCAGAACCGCATTGCAGCTGCTTTACTGATAGAATCATAGTCATAGATAACTACAGCACAGAAACAGGCCCTTTGGCCTATCTAGTCCATGCTGAACTAATAATCTGCCTAGTCTCATTGTCCTGTATGTGAACCATAGCCCTCCATACCCATCCCATCCATAAACTTGTTCAAATTTCTCTTAAATGTTGAAAACAAAACTGTGTCCACCACTTCCAATGGCAACTTGTTCTACACTCAGAATCAGGTTTAATATCACTGGCATATGTCATGAAATTGGTTGTTTTGCGGCAGCAGTGCATTGCAATGCATAGTAATAAACTATATTACAATAAGAAATACACGTAAAAGAAATTAAATACGTAATGCAAAAAGAGAGGAAAAAATAGTGAGATAGTGTTCATGGGTTCATTGTCCATTCAGAAATCTGATGGCAAAGGGGAAGAAGCTACTCTTGACACGTTAAGTGTGTGTCTTCAGGCTCCTAAATCTTCTCCTCAGTGGTACTAATGAGAAGAGAGAATGTCCTGGATGATGGGGGTCCTTAATAATGGATGCTGCCCTTTTGAGACATCACCTTTTGAAGGTGTCCTGGGTGCTCGGGAGGCTAGTTGTCATGGTGGAGCTGGTAACTTCCTGCAGCTTTTTCAGATCCTGTGCAGTGGTCCCCCCCATATTAGAGACTGCTCTCCATGATATATCTGTAGAAACTTGCAAGTGTCATTGGTGATGTATGAATTCTCCTCACACTCCCTATGAAATATAGCCACTGTCTTGCCTTCTTTGTAATTGCATCAATATGTTGGGCCCAGGATAGATACACAGAGATGTTGATACCCAGGAAATTGAGATTGCTCACCCTTTTGACTCCTGATCCTTCAGTGAGGACCGGTGTGTGTTTCTTCAACTTCCTCTTCCTGATGTCCACATCGATTCGTTGGTCTTGCTAGTGTTGAGTGCAAGGTTATAGCTATTACACCACTCAACCAGCTGACCTATCTCCTGTCCACCTCCTCATCACCATCTGAAATTCTGCCAACAATAATCATGTCATTGGCAAATGTATAGGTGGGGTTTGAGCTATACCTAGCCACACAATCATGGGTGTCGAAGGAGAAGAGCAGGGTTTATGCACACATTCTTGATGTCAGGGACCTAGTTGCAGATAGAGGTACAGAGTCCCAGGTTTTGGAGCTTGTTGATTAGAACTGAGGGTATGATTGTGTGACTTTCATTACCCTCTGAGTGAAGTAGTTCCCCCTCATGTTCCTCTGAAACATTGTTGATAAGCTTCTGCAGAAAGAAGGATTTAGGTTTAGAGCAACACACTAAATGCTGGAGGAACTCAGCAGATCAGGCAGCATCTATGGAGAGGAATAAACAATCAATGTTTTTGGTTAAGTCCTTTCATGAGTCCTGTTGAACTGTTTCAGCCCAAAATTTCAACTGTCCATTCTCCTCCATAGATGTTGCTTGGCTTGCTGAGTTTTTCTAGGATTTTATCTCTATTGCCCCGGAATTACAGCATCTGCAGAATCTGTTGTGCTTTAGATTTAGAAACTTGTCTGAACTATTTTTCAAGCGTTGAAGTGTCTAATCAATGTCCCTTCTGCAAACATGAGAGAATCTGCAGATGCTGGAAATCCAAAGCAGCACACACAAAATGCTGGAGGAACTCAGCAGGTCAGCCTGCATCTATGGAAAAGAGTACAGTCAACAGTTTGTGCTGACCCCTGATGAAGAGGCTCGTCCCGAAACGTCAACTGTTTACTCTTTTCAATAGATGCTGCCTGGCCCGCTGAATGTCACTACCCTTTTTAAAGGCTTTTCTGAATCCACAAATTTTTATCATGCAAGTTATGAAACAACTCTCACAAGCTCGTTCAGGTATGGTTACTTTCTTTCAGGAACAGCAAACTAAAGTTTGAGTTTCCCACTCTGTTCTCACAGTCAGTCAGAGTATGCCCACCTTGAAAACCATACTTTAGGATTCTTGTGTTGCTGATATGCACCACTTCTTTGCTCATTGCTGCATTGCATGTCAACTGACCCTTCATCTCATGCTATCGATGTTTATTGTTTATTTACCGGTATTTATTATTATTATTTCTTTATTTTTGTATTTGCATAGCTTGTTGTCTTTTGCACACTGGTTCATTGAGCAGATGGAGTGGATTTCCTCTGATTCTATTATGGTTATTATACTGTAATGAATTTATTGAGTATGTCCATGAGAAAATGAATCTCAAGATTGTACATGGTGACATATATGTACTTTGATAATAAATTTATCTTGAACTTTGATGCTCTTAGAGCAGGGGTTCCCAACCTTTTCCATGCTGTGAACCCTTACCATTAAACGAGGGGTCTGTGGACCCCAGGTTGGGAAACTCTGCCTTAGAGGGAAGTGGAGAGCCTCCTGCTTCAGTGTCACATTTGAAAGAGCCATTTGGCTCCATTGTGGAGCTCCCCAAAGGTGCTGACATTTGTAGAGGGCATGTACTTTGGCAGTATTTTGCCATGATTGCCTCTCTTTGGTCAGGTACCTTGCTCCATTATTTGTTATTTTCTGATCTGATGAACATGAAACCATTTACATCCATTCTCCATTCCACCACTAGCATAATTTTTCTTGTTTCTTGTTTCACGGATGTCCATGAAGAGTAAGAATTTCAGGTTCTATACTCTATACATTCTCTGATATAGTATAAAAAGGAAACATTATTCTGTAGTTCTCGACCTTCATTGCCTTTTTACTGTGGTAACTACAAGCCTAAGGGATGTTTTGTACAATTTATAAACATAATGGATTCTGCAGATGCTGGAGATTTTGAGCAATATAAAATGTTGTAGGATCTCAGCAAGTCAGGTAGTATCCTATGGAGGGGAGTAGAAGATTTAAACTTATTCACAGTAGGCGTATCTCCAAGAGATTTCCCAGTGCAAATCATAAACACAAGAGCTTCTGTAGATGCTGGAAATCTTATACAACACCAATAAAATGCTGAGGTCCCTTGCTGCCACTATCAGGGAGTTTTCTGCTTTTGCCCCAAGGACTCTGCATTTATTAACACCCTAAGGGCCCTGCCACTCACTGTGTGCCCTGCCCCAGTTTAACTTCCCAAAGTGTTCACTTTGCACTTCTCCGAGTTATATGAAGTG
Source organism: Hemitrygon akajei (assembly GCF_048418815.1). Lineage (NCBI taxonomy): Eukaryota > Metazoa > Chordata > Chondrichthyes > Myliobatiformes > Dasyatidae > Hemitrygon > Hemitrygon akajei. The sequence continues at coordinate 23,561,748 of NC_133133.1, read as the reverse complement.
ATTGCTTTTCACATCGCAGTTCATGAGGGGAGTTTGTGCTTGTAGCTTGGGATTGGTTGCAGCCACTGTTATACGTATATAGTTCTCAAAAATGGGAGATGTAAAGCAGCAATGAGTGAGTCATAATTGACATCGTTTGTGGACATGAGTGTACCAGATATTTATGTCCTAAAGCATGGCACTCCTGATTTTTTTCACCCTGTGGAAATAGCACATCGCCATGTGTGAATTCCTTGCTTAAAATTGTTACTATGGTTGCAGAGCGATGTGAAACAAGTGAAGAAAATACAAACCCCATGATTTGAAATTTAAGAACTAATATTTTCAACATTATTTTTCATTAGCTAGGTAACTAGCGTAGGAGATATTTTTCTCCCCCGCTGGATGGACATTGGCTTTCATTTACAGTATAAGTGTGTATGTGTCCAACCTGGGCTTTGAAGGTTGGCAGTGCCAGATGGATCTGGGTGTAAGGGTCATTTTGCTCCAGGTTTGGAAACTGGTGTCATGCCTGCTTGTGGAGAAGTGCTCGCTCAGCATTTCGACAGGGAGTCTACCAGCCCACTACCTTTATTTTTGGCAACATATTCCTCACGTCATAAAAAAATCTAACTTTAGATTGCTACAAGGGTTTAATAGAATAATAGTTTTATAAAAAGGTTGGTTCTGTGAAAAATACTTAACCAAGCCCATTCTTTGGCTAATGACCACCCTGACTGTAATCTCTTGCTCGAACATAATTCCTCGAAAAGCTGTCAGTTCCAGTTTAATCAAGGAACAGTAAGGAAATAAGCATTTCAGTTATTTTCCTCTTGGCTACTGGCACTGCAAAAATACATCAGGGTCAGAGAGTCATGGAAAGATATAACATAAAAACTGGCCCTTCGGCCCAGCGAGATGATGCCAACTTTCAGACGTCCACTTAGACTGATCCTGTTTCATTTCCCCACATTTCCATCAACCCTTGCAGATTCCCCAACTCACCTACATAACGGGACAAGTTACTGCCAGAGTTAACTTACCAACCCTCTTGTCTTTGGGATGTGCGAGGAAGCCCACATAGTCACACAGAGTCTGAACATTAACGTCTGACCTGGGTTACTGGAGCTGCAACGCAGTGCCTTTACTGCCTGTGGGACCACCTCTGCCGTACTGTCCTCCTAATGTTCATTATGTGTCATGTTGTATGATGTGGGTGATCATGGTCTTTCCATGACAGTGATTGTCCCTGGCAAATTTTTCTACAGAAGTGTATTGCCGTTACATTCTTTTGGGCAGTGTCTTTACAAGACGGGTGACCCCAGCCATTATCATGGGCAAAGTATAGCACCTACTTAGCACCCCCCCCACCCCTGAATAGGGTTACGTGAAGCCAAGGAAGCAGCTGGTGGATGGCCAGATAAGCAACTGATCACAAGTGCTGGTTATCCAACCACAGATGCCAGGCAGACAATCTCTGAAGAGTATTGACAATGGCTGGGGTCACCCATCTTGTAAAGACACTGCCCAGAAGAAGGCAGTGGCAAACCTATTCTGTAGGGAAATTTGCCAAGAACAATCAAGGTCATCAGACCGTGATCGCCATTGTCATAAGACACCGCACATAGCGATGATGCTCTGGATTTCCAGTATATGCAGAATTCTTGTGCTTATTTAAAAGTAATTTGTCGTTTTGCCCAGTGTCTTTGCCAAAGGGACAGAGAACAAGATAATTGACATTTCTGCCTCATTAAAATTCACCCAGGCATTGCTGGCACAAAGATGGTGTGAAAATGAGTAGGATTCCAGTGTAAGCAGGTCTCCACCAGGGTTGCTGGAAGTTAGGGAAGGAACTTGGTGGAATGCCTTGGCTTGCTTTGTGTTCACTCACTCAAAGGATGACAGCTAATGTGGGGCTGGTAGGAACAAAATTCCTATTAAATCTTATATTAGTGCTTTCTGGTGATGAGGAGAGAAATGCAGGAGAAGGAAGCTACGTGGTTCATATGTTTTGTACAGTTTGGCAGATATCTGCTTGGAAGGGTAAGGAGATGGAATTTTTCTCTTTCTAGGGCACGAGTATAGAACAGTTTGACTAGTCCCACTGAGTAATGGATTACATCCCCTTGCTCTTGATCACATTTCCTCAGCTATGCCAGACGCAACACAGAGGCAACAGTGACCAGGATCTGCACATATCAAAGGGAATTAAACTGCCTCCGCTTGTATTTTATTCCCTTTTCTCTTTCGTTTTCTCTTCCTTTTTCTTTTGGGAGTGGAGGATAAACCAAGCTGACCTGCACTGCATTTCACTACTGATACATCCTTTTGCCCACATTCTAACTCTCTACCTGCTTCCAGTCACTCATTAACCAAATAACCGTAAGTACAATTCATCACCATGATCACTGCAGTGTTACTTTATCACAGACATGCACCCTACCCCACCCTCCTCCAGGCAGTTTCTTTTATCTCCTTCCAGTTACATTTTGAAACTCGGTAAGACTTTAAACTAATTGAAAGCAAAAACGTGGATCCAGGAAATGCGTATCTAACCTCGTTTTTACTTTAAGCGAGGTGCGTACATTTGATCTGGTAGCGTGATGACATATGCAGTTTACTTATTTTTACATATAAGCTGTAATGTAATTTAAACAAACATGAATGTTTGATCAAACAATATAATTACAATATTACTCAAATACTACTGAAATATTAAATATACAATACTTCCTAGTTTTAACGAGAGTTCTTCCAAATTATGACCTCTATTTTTCTTCCCACAGATTCAGAATGACCTGCCGAATATAACATTTCTTTTTGAATCTCAGGGTTGGAAATGGTGACATCCATGTATTGTGATAATAAATTTATTTTAGACATTTTTATTTTTTTACTTAATTAATAAACATCTACCCCACTACATGTCAAAGTCTGAATTTACTGACTTTCCACTGTCTGAATAAATACTAGGCATCCCCTCCATGTTTAACCCTTTACAGGAGGGTTGACTGATTGGAAGAATGAATGGCAGGTTTAAAGTCATTGAAATAGTCATTGTACAGCATGGAAACTGGTCTTCTGGCTCAATTCATTCATGCTATGTTTCCAACGAGCTAACCCCATTTGGCTCATAGCCCTCCAAACCTCTCCTATACAAAGAGATATCCAGGTGGCTCTTGTTGCTAATGTGTCTGTCTCCACCGCAGTTTTTGGTAGCCAATTCCAAATATGTACCATCAAATGAGAGTGTTGCCCCATGATGTTCCTTATCAATCTCTCACCTCTGATCTTAAATGTAAACCCTCTTGTTTTTATTCCGCTCATGATTTTATGTACCATTATTGCTTAATCTGTTTTCTTATAAACCATAGAATCAAACTAAGAAGCAATCTGGTACCACAGCACAACACAGAAATAGGCCATTTGGCCTATCCAATCTGTGATAGCACATTTAATGCTGCCTGATTTTACTCCCTGTGTTGTTGTTATTGGTTAATTATATTAGCCAGGATTTTGAAGCCAAACTCCCACCCAAGCCTTTCAGTTTCCCACTGAGCATCAAGTTATGTTAAAGTGACCTTGATTTATCATCACCTGACAGCTGTTCACAGTATACGATATTTGAAATCTGCCAGACTTCACCATAAAGTTGTTTACTTAAACATAAATAAATGTTTCTTTAAAGTAAATCACTCCAGAGGGATTATAAATTTTGAGCCATGTCTCCACACTCTCATGTCAAGGGTGTAAATAGATATTTCCCTTTATTTTGCTGAAGAGTAAACTGGGACACTGGTTTGTGTATTGGTTGTCTGCTGCGATCTGTTTCTAAAATGGCTTTTTCAGGCAAATCCACTTCAATGATACAGCTTTGCATGTTTATATGGTAGTTTAATTCAGGTACTAGGATGGCTGCAGTCTAGACAATTACAAAGGCATGTATGTTCCATATCCATTTTGGGGTTTGATTATTTAGAGATTCGGCCCAGTAACAGGCCTTTCCCGCCTGACAAGCTCATGCCGCCAAATTATACACCTGTGACCTGTTGTGTATTTTATATTTCAGTGGTATTTGAGTAGTATTGTAAATATATTGTTTGAGTCAGCATTCTTGTTCTTTAAATAATTCATTATGAGTTAAATATTTAAATACATGATGTGTGTGTGTTTCACTTGAAGTAAACACAAAGTTAGACTCTCGTGTCTTCTTTTAAATTAGTCTAATGTTTGGAAGTTACAAACCATAACATGTTCGCAGTAGACAGCCAATACTCTTTGGATGTGGGAGGAACTGGACTGACTGCTTGGAGGAAACCCACACGGTTACAGGGAGAATGTACAAACTCCTTACAGCCAGCCGTGGTACTGAACCTGCGTTGCTGGTACTGTAATAGTGTAACACTAACGGTCACACTAACATGCTGTCCCTCTTGCTATATTTCATGCTATATACTATTACTATATTACTAAAATTACCATATTACAACTACTGTTATTACTGTAACTATATTACTACAATTACTATATTATTAGTATTGCTATATAATTAAGTTTGTATATTTCTACTTGATGCTGAATTAAACAGCTTTTTCTTCTGCTTATTTGTTTATTCTTTGCTTCTCCCTGTTTAAAACCTTTTTAATTATTTTTATTAACTGAGAGGTCTTCATTCTTTTGTAGGTTTTGTATTGGGTTATAATTAGTTTGCTGTGTCGTTTCAGAGATTTTTTTCTGGTGTTACTTCACTAATGATAAAAATCTTGACCAGATAGGGATCACTTACGGACATTTTGTTTGGCTGACATAACTCCCTGCTGCCTGTGTACTCTGTCGAGCTCACTCGCCTGCTTTTCCAGGCTGTCTCTGGCCTTGTTGTTTCTGGTAACTGTCTGCATTTGGTCCAGAACCTTTGACTCACAAGATGATCTGGCCATCATAGAAAGTTTCCACGTAACACAGAACTTGGTGTAGCACAACTCGTTCCCAGGAACACACGCTGAGACAAACTGCAACTGATCTCAGTGAACGATGGTCCTTTGTCCTGCTTGAAACTTGCTGTTCTTCCTGTGCAGGAAGACTGTGACTAGAGCTGGCAGCCTTGTGCACTCCACAGTCCAGGAGTATATGTTGTGAGAGGCAATGAACTTGGTGCAGTTGCTACAATGACCACATGAGAAAGGGCAATTTGAGTTTGAGTTCCTGCTACTGATGCCCAGTGAGGAGCTGGAACTTGTGTTCAGACTGCTCATGGAAATTATATAAGAGAATGGGGTAGCATGGCAGTGCAGTGGTTAGTGTAACGCTATTACAGTATCAGTGACAAGGGTTCAATTCCCACCGCTGTCTGTAGAAGAGTTTGTATATTCTCCCAACGACCACGTACATTTCTTCCAGGTGCTCTGGTTTCCTCCCACATTCCACAGGTGTACAGGTTAGTAGGGTAATTGGGCTCGTTGGGCTGGAAGGGCCGGTGATATGCTGCATCTTTAAATTAAAAATAAATAGCTTGATGTAAGGTGTGTGCACAACTGGAACGCGTTGATTTGTACCATGTGTCTGAATGTGCTTTATCACATTTGCAATTTTTGTCAACAAGACGTATATTTGAAAGAAAATAATTCTTATTTTCATCTTTATTATAGCCATCGAGCAATCTGCTTATCAGCTGCTGAAACCCTCCATCTTCATTCCCATTCATCTTGACTCCTGGCTAATCTCTTTTCTGTGCACTTAGGATGAATCAGAAATCCGTGGCTCACGACCTGATTCATAATAATCCTTGTGCTATCTGGCTTCTGGTTAAGCAATACCTCAGTTCTGCCCATGATCCTACCTCACTTTTCTCCTTCTCCTAGATAGGCCGAGATAGAGTGAATGTGGAGAGGATGTTTCCAATAGTGGGAGAGCCTCGGGCCAGAGGACACAGTCTCAGAATAGAAAAATGTCCCTTTAGAACAGAGATGAGGAAGGATTTCCTTAGCCATATTGGACTGTGGAGGCCAAACATTGGGTATATTTAAAGCAGAGTTTGATAGTTTCCTGATTAGTAAGGGCATCAAAGTTATGGGGGGAAGGTAGGAGAACAGGGTTCAGTGGGATAATACATCAGCCATGATCAAATGGCAGAACAAACTCAATGGGCTGAATGGCCTAATTCTGCTCCTATGTCTTATGGTCCTGCCACCCAATAAATCTCCAGTACATTGGCACTTCTCCAATGTTGCCCTCTTGAACATCTAAATTTTAATCCCATTTCCATTCAATTGGCGTTAACAGACCTCAGCTCTGGATTTCTCTCCCCAAACCTATTGGCCTTCCTATCTCACTTCCCTCCTATTAGTGTGCTTAAACAGTTAGCTTTCACACCAAATGTTTGGTCATTTGTCCTAATATGGTCAGAGTCCAATTTTGTTTGTTACTGTTCCTCTGAAATATATTTTTATCATTTTAAAGTCTCTATATAAAGTAAGTTTTAAGCTGGAATATTGGCATTTGACTAATTTCAGAATATGCCCATAGAAATATGCCAGTATTGAGAGATATGACAAGATTGGTGGGAATATGTAAGATGTTTGTACATTCTCCCTGTAAAAGTGTGAGTTTCCTCCCAGTGCTCTGATTCCTACCCACATACCATACTGGTTAGAGGTAATAATTGTGGGCACGCTATGTTTATGCCGGAAGCATGGTGACATTTGCAGGATGCGCCCTGCACTGCCTCGGACTTTATTTATTTGTTATTTATTTCATTTTGAGATACAGCACAGAATAGGCCCTTCTGGCCTTTTCAGCCATGCTGCCCTGCAATTCCTCGATATAACCGTAGCCTAATCATGGGACAATTTACAATGCCCAATTAACCTACCAACCAGTATGTCTTTGGACTGTGGGAGGAAACCAGAGCACCTGGCAGAAACCAAAGTGATCATGGGGAGAATGTACAAGCTTCTTCCAGGCAGTAACGGGAATTGAACCTGGGTCACTGGTATCATAAAGCGTTGTGCTAACGCTATGTTACTACCCGCCCTCGGTAGTGTGTTGGTCACTGACTCAAAAGTTGCATTTCACTGTATGTTTCGATGTACATGTGACAAATAAAGCTAATTTCATTTAAGCTATTTTGGAGACAAAGTTGTTGAAATGCAAGGCTCTACTTGCGGGAAAGCTTCCCTCTGGTTTTGATGTCAGATAAGGCATTAAATCTCCAAGTCTTGGGTCATAGAACCAGTTATTTCTCTTTGATTTGTGTTCCTCTACAGTGGGTAAAGAAAGCACCATAGATCTGTAAATCTAAACTAAATATATACAGGAAATACTCAGCAAGTCAGGCCACATCAGCAGAGAGAGTAATAGAGTAACATTTCAGTTCAATTTTCTTTCATTAGAATATTATGTATGTACACTGTCTGCTCAGTGAGCTTCAAAGAAGGAATTTCATTGCACCCTGGTGTAAATGACAATAAGCTAACTTGAGTCTGACTGTCCTAGCTCTGATAAGTCCCTGACCAGAAGCATCAACTCCCTCAACAGAGGCTGCCTATCTGAGGAATCAAGACGTACAAAAAAGCTGGATGAACTCAGCAGGTCAGGCAGCATCCGTTGAAAGAAGCAGTCAACGGATGCTGCCCGACCTGCTGAGTTTCTCCAGCTTGTTTGTACGTCTTGATTTGACCACAGCATCTGCAGTGTACTTTGTGTTTACTATCTGAGGAATGTTTCCAGTATTGTCTGAATTTATGTATGTACCGTGGAGTTACTTTGGGGTGTGCAGTACTGGCCTGATGGTCCCCAACAGGGCAACCTTACCACAGTAATTACGTTGAGAGTTGTGTGGAGATTTTTGGAGCATGATTACCGCCAGGGTGGCTGTTGTATGGCTGGAAGCACTTCTGCCCCCGAGTCAGAATATCTGGGTGCTTATATCCTAATCCAAAAATTAAAAGTTAAAGTTAAAGTCTGTCCCGAGCCTCATAGGCTCATCAGGCTGGTGCTCATGCCGGTTTCCGTGGCGACTGAGAGTATGAGACTCCCCCGGATGGGACTCCGATCTATTGTCCTGACCAAGGGTTTAGACCCGAAACGTTGACTGCTTCTTTAAAAGGATGCTGCCCGAACTGCTGAGTTCATCCAGCTTTTTTGTACGTCTTGATTTGATCACAGCATCTGCAGTGTACTTTGTGTTTGCTAATCTATCGCGAGGTTAACCCCTAGCATTTTCGGTACCCATTTTCAGCTGGGTGGATTGGAGCAGTGTGTGGTTAAGCTGGGGCTCGAACTCACGACCTTCAGATCGCTAGTTCAACGCCTTAACCACTTGGCCAGGCGCCACACACATCCTAATCCAAGCTGATATTCTAATGTAGCATCAAGGGAGTACTACATTGACAGGGATGTTCTTTTTATTATTATGTCATACAATAGGTTTGATGCTCAGTACACTTCCTTAAATTGACATAAATGTTTCAAATATATAATTTCATGGAAGAACATGTGACGTATTCCCTGATCAGCATTGCCAGAAGTCAGAAAAGAGTGAAGTTGAACTTTATCTGTCACGTGAACATCAAAACCTGCAGTGAAAGGTGTTGTTCGTGCCAAATCAAGTCAGCTAGGATTGTGCAAGTGTCGCCACAATTCTGATGCCAATATAGCATGCCCACAACTCACCAACCCTAATCTTTGGAATGCGGGAGGAAACCCAGGCGGTCATGGAGGGAACGTACAGACTCATTACAGATGGGAATCGAATCCTGATCTTACAACTGGTGCTGTAAAGCACTGCGCGAAGTGCTTCCGTACTCTGCCACCCATAGAGAGCAATGTTTAAAGTTTGCTATTTGTGGGATCCTGCTGTACCCTAATTGACTGCTGCATTTCCTACAGTATAATCCTGCATTTCAGTATTTCCTAAAGCACTTCCAACTGGAATGAAAGTCACTATAATAAATGGCCGACTTTAAACAACACCAGGCGAAACTATCTTTCGCAGTTGTCATGCATTCCATTTTAAAATTTTCCCAGGCTCATGTGATGGCACTGACTTACTGTGGCATGCAATTTCACCTGTACCATTTTCCCTTTGGATATCTTAACTGAATTATGGAAACCATGTGTGAAACTGGCTGTTGTCAGCTATTTGTCCACATGTCGTTTCTGACACATTGTGTAATGGCTAATAGATAGATACTTTATTCATCCCCATGGGGAAATTCAACTTTTTTCCAATGTCCCATACACTTGTTGTAGCAAAACTAATTACATACAATACTTAACTCAGTAAAAAATATGATATGCATCTAAATCACTATCTCAAAAAGCATTAATAATAGCTTTTAAAAAGTTCTTAAGTCCTGGCGGTAGAATTGTAAAGCCTAATGGCATTGGGGAGTATTGACCTCTTCATCCTGTCTGAGGAGCATTGCATCGATAGTAACCTGTCGCTGAAACTGCTTCTCTGTCTCTGGATGGTGCTATGTAGAGGATGTTCAGAGTTATCCATAATTAACCATAGCCTACTCAGCGCCCTTCGATCAGCTACCGATGTTAAACTCTCCAGTACTTTGCCCACGACAGAGCCCGCCTTCCTTACCAGCTTATTAAGACGTGAGGCGTCCCTCTTCTTAATGCTTCCTCCCCAACACGCCACCACAAAGAAGAGGGCGCTCTCCACAACTGACCTATAGAACATCTTCAGCATCTCACTACAGACATTGAATGACGCCAACCTTCTTAGGAAGTACAGTCGACTCCGTGCCTTCCTGCACAAGGCATCTGTGTTGGCAGTCCAGTCTAGCTTCTCGTCTAACTGTACTCCCAGATACTTGTAGGTTTTAACCTGCTCCACACATTCTCCATTAATGATCACTGGCTCCATATGAGGCCTAGATCTCCTAAAGTCCACCACCATCTCCTTGGTCTTGGTGATATTGAGACACAGGTAGTTTGAGTTGCACCATATCACAAAGTCCTGTATCAGTTTCCTATACTCCTCCTCCTGTCCATTCCTGACACACCCCACTATGGCCGTGTCATCAGCGAACTTCTGCACATGGCAGGACTCCGAGTTATATTGGAAGTCTGAAGTGTACAGGGTGAACAGGACCGGAGAGAGTACGGTTCCCTGCGGCGCCCCTGTGCTGCTGACCACCATGTCAGACCTACAGTCTCCCAACCGCACATACTGAGGTCTATCTGTCAAGTAGTCCACTATCCAATCCACCATGTGAGAGTCTACTCCCATCTCCGTTAGTTTGTGCCTTAAGATCTTGGGCTGGATGGTGTTAAAGGCACTAGAGAAGTCAAGGAATGTAATCCTCACAGCACAACTGACCCCCTCTAGGTGAGAGAGTGATTTGTGCAGCAAATACGTGATAGCATCCTCCACTCCCACCTTCTCCTTATACGCAAACTGAAGAGGATCCTGGGCGTGCCTGGTTTGTGGCCTCAGATTCTGTATTATCAGCCGCTCCATGGTCTTCATCACGTGCGATGTCAAGGCAACAGGTCTGAAGTCATTCAACTCCTTTGGTTGTGGTTTCTTCGGTACCGGGACAATACAGGATGTTTTCCACTGTCTGGGTACTCTTCTCTGCTCCAGGCTCATGTTGAAGATGCGCTGTAGTGGTTCTCCCAGCTCAGTCGCACAGGCCCTCAGTAATCGTGGGGAAACTCCATCCGGTCCAGCCGCCTTGCTGGTACAGATCTTCCTCAGTTGACCTTCCACCTGTGCAGCCGTAATCCTGGGCGTGGGCAAGGTCTCCTGTGAGTGGCTATTTTCCTGTGAGGGAAGTAAGCCTGGTGTGGATTTCTGCGGTGAGGATGAGATTGAGCTGTCGAACCTGTTGAAGAAGTTGTTCAGCTGGTTCGCTTTCTCCACATCTCCGCTTATGTTCGCCCCCCGCTTTGCACCGCATGTTTACCCTCCTGGAATTTCTTGTATTAAGTATGAAGCACAATGCATGAGGACAGAGCTACTGCCAAGACAGTTCAGCATAGATAGCTGTGATCAAAGTTTTCTCATCTGTGTAACAAGTTACAGCAAAGATTGGTTAATCTTCTTACCAAAATGCAAGGAAGTGGGTCAAAATCTCCTTCCATCGTGGAAAATAATACTCACGATTATTATTTATCGTGGAAAATAATACTCAGCCATATAAATTGACTGAAGCTCACCAAGTCTACTTGGTCAGCACGTATGAAATGCTGGAGGAGTTCAGCAGATCAGGCAGCATCTGACGGAATGATAAACAGTCGAATGTTTCAGGCTGAGATCCTTCATCACGACTGGAAAGTTTTCCTCCGGCATTGTGTTTGTGTGGGTTGCCTTGGATTTTCAGCAACTGCAAATTTTCTCATGTTTGCAAGTCTACTTTGTGTCAGCAAACATTTATTCCACAATGAATGTGGCTGTAGTAAATGGTCTAGTTATTATCTCTAGTTTGTGATGATGATTATAACAGTGACACATCAGAAAGTATGCAATTGGCTGTACTATAATTTGGAATGTCAGGAGACCATGAAGGGTGGTAGTCAAATGCAGAGGTTTTCTTTGAGGAGTGGTATGAAAAGATACAGTGATGATGGATTGGACATAACTTCAAAGTCAGAAATCTAAAAGTCGAGTTTATTGTCACTTGCAGAAGTACATGAATGTACAAGTACAATGAAAACCTTATTTGTAGCAGCATCACAGGCCAATAGCACCAGATAAGTAACATTCACAAAAAACATCAATTAAGCATAAATTATACAACATTTTTTAGAAGAAAGAACACAATTAGAACAATTAAGGGTGGCAGCGTAGTGGTTAGTATAATGTTATTACAGTGCCAGTGACTCAAATTCAATTCCACCATGACTCATAAGGGGTTTATATGTTCTCCTCATGACCATATGGGCTTCCTCTGGCTGCTGCAGAATCATCCCAGATTCCAAGTGATACAGGTTAGTTGGTTAATTGGTCATATGGGTGTGACTGGGCAGTGCAGGTTCACTGGGCCAGAAGGGATTGTTACTGTGCTGTATCTCTAAATAAAGAAATATTTAAAAAAAACACAGAAACAGTCCATTTTAGTACACAGTCAAAGTCACCATGATGTTGCTAAGCTATAGTGTTGAGTTTTGCTGATGAATTCAAGAACCGAATGGTTGAAAGGAAATAGCTGTTCTCGAACTTTGGGAGGAGTAGAATTTTTTGGGCTTCACACAGTGATGTGGTATGTTACCCACAGACCAAGGTAATAGGGAGTCATTGCTAGTAACTTCTCTTGTTGTACTCCTTATCAAAAGTCCTGGTGACTGGTTGTGGCCTCACTGTGGCTGTCTGATGATCTTGTATATATGGCAGACATCAAGGGCAAATGAATGATCAGCTGTGTAATCTGTTTGGTTGAGGGTGAAATGTAAACCAAGGTACTTTGGACTCCATCAAATGTGGGAGCATTCAGAGGTACATGAACAGGTAAGTAGAATATATGTGGCTCAATGTAAGGTCAGATAGTCATAACATGTAATTTTAGATAGATTCGGGACTTTTAAGAGATGTTTAGATAAACACATGAATGTGAGGAAAGTGGAAGGATATGGGCGTTGTGTAGGCAGAGGGGATTAGTTTAATTGGCCATTTGGTTAATAATTTAATTGGTTCTGCACAACATTGTGGGCCAAAGGATCTGCTCCTATGTTGTACTGCTCTGTGTTCTGTTTTATTTAGCTATCCCTCTGAAGTAGTCCCACTTCCAGCATGATTTGTGCCACTATGTTCCTAACCTCACCTCCAACCTTTGTTAAGAAGACAAATATTTCAGTGTATATAAGAACAAAGAGATTGACTGCATGAAACTGGGTCAAGTTCATACTTGCCTATTCGTTCTTTCCTTTATGTTTGAATATTTTAGCAGTGTGAAGGAGTTCAAAATAACATTTTAATTATCTTGTTGAAGACTTCAAATGAACAAATTCTGCATTTACCATAAATGATACTTGCAGCATTGCTCACTTCTGTAAATGACATGTACTTAGGAAGCATTTCTGGAATGAAAAGAGATAAATTTGTCAATGAATTATCTGTTTTTTTAAACCAGCATCACATTTACTTGGCACTGGGTGTTAGGAAGATAACTTCCAGAACAGAGATTCTGCAGAATTAAACAGTTATATTAAATAAGTATTGCAAAAAGAGAGAAAGAAAAGTAGTGAGGTAATGTTTTGGGTTCAATGTCCATTCAGAAATCGGATGGCGGAGGGGAAAAACTGTTCCTGAATCGCTGAGTGTGTGCCTTCAGGCTCCTGTACCTCCTCCCCAATGGTGGAACTGAGAGGAGCTGAGTGAGCTTACAGCTTTCTGCAGCTTATTTTGATTCTGTGCAGTACCTCTTCCACCCACTCCCCCTCCCCCAGCATTACCAGACGGTGATGCAGCCAGATAGAACACTCTCCATGGTACATCTGTAGAAATTTGAGTGTGTCTTTAGTGACATACCAAATCTCCTCAGACTCCCTCTGAAATATAACCACCGACGTGCCTTCTTTGTACCTGCATCGATAGGTTGGGCCCAGGATAGATCCTCAGAGATGTTGACACCCAGTAACTTAAAATTGCTCATCCTTTCCAATTCTGATTGAACAACCAGAGCTTCCTTTATGCTTCATAGGCATTAAAATTGACATTGTGGCTCAAGTACAACATTCTTTCTGATCGTCAACACACATGTTCATACAAAATTTTCACAGGCCAAACACTTCAGGTTTTCGTAAGGTAAAGCTGAATGCACAGTTTGGTAACTGTTCATTCATTTGCTTTCAGCATTACAAATGAGAAGTGCTGGTGCAGGGTTCTGACCTGCTGCATCTTTTCCTTCCAAAGATGCTGTTTGATCCACTGAGTTCCTCCAGCAGATTATTTGTTCCTGTACCTGCCATCTCTTACGTCTCTCTTATACCGGCCATTTTGTTTTCACACTGGTGTTGGGACTCAGATGTTGAACATAGATGAAGAAAAGGTTTCTGTCATTCACTCTTTGTCCTTTTTCTCTCTGTGTTTCATGGATGTCTGTGAAGAGTAAGAATTTCAGCTTGTATACTATATAAATTCTCTGATATTAAATTGAACCACTGAAGCAGCGAGCCATTGATTTACACAGAACCCTGCCAAGTGCTACCAAGCAATGACCAGTCGGAGCTGTGACACATGAAGGACCTTTGGAAGCCAATCCTGATTGTGTTTCATTTGTTCAACTCTTCAAAACACCAACTTTACTTCACAGAAAAGCCAACAGGTTATCTTCCGAACACATACAAAGTGCTGGAAGGATTTAGAAAATCAGGCATCATCTATGGAGAGAAATACACAGTTGACATAAATAGCTGTTCTCAGAAATCACCACCATTCAGGCCATGCTCTTTTCACATTGCTGCCATCAGGTAGAAGATACAAGAGTCTCAGAACTCAAACCACCAGGTTCAAGAACAGCTACTACCCCTGAACCATCAGGCTGTTGGACAAAAGGGGTAACTACATTCACTTGCCCATCCATTGAGATGTTCCCACAACAAATGATCTCACTTTAAGGACTCGTTATCTTGTTATTTCATGTTCTCATTATTATTGCTATTTATTTATATTTGTATTTGCACATTTTTTTGTCTTCTACTCTCTGGTTGCTCTTTCAATGACCCTGTAGCAGTTACTATTCTATAGATTTGCCGAGTTTGCCCGCAAGAAAATGAATCTTGGGGTTGTATGTGGTGATGGATATGTACTCATAATAAAATTTCCTTTGAACTTTTATACTTTGAACATTTTGGGCCAAGATTGTTCATTAGTATGAAGTCTTGATGAAGGGTTGTGGCCTGAAACATTGACTGTTTAGTCCTCTGTATCAATGCTGCTTGACAGTGAGTTCCTCCAGCATTTTGTGTGTGTTGCTCAAGATTTTCACATCTGTAGAATCTGTTGTATTTGAGGTTATCTTCCTTGCACCTGGTTGCCAAGGAAGTTCTGTGACTCCAGTTTGCTGGCGTGTGAAAGATGAAGTTTGCCCCTGCTTATGCACATGCTCCAATCACCACAGACATAGTTAGTGCTCCACTGTAAATTAGCCCAATTACTGAAGAAAGGCCATTGATTTTAGTCCTGATGACACCAAGTCTGAGTTCATAAATACCAATATATCATCCAGTCAAGATGGTGCTGAGTCTGTGAGTCCAGTGGGGAAGTCGAAGACTAATGTCTGTAGCCGATGGAGGCTGGGGGTCGGAGATGGCCTGTCTGGGGGTTGGAAGGGACTGAGGAACAGGGCTTGCTTTACTGTTGTTTTGTTGTTTTGCTTTTGCTGATTTTGTTGCTTGTGGTGTTCTATCAATATTGCAGGTGTTCTAAGTTGGTGCTAGTATGCTCTTGGGGCTACTCCCAGCACTCCATTGGGTTATTAATTCAACCAGTAGATTTCCCTATATGTTCTGATGTACATGTGATGAATGAATCTGTATTTGAATATGGATCAGACAGCATTATACCAAAGTCCATGCTAGACATCCATAGGCCAATTGTGACTTGATGAATCATCTATATCTAGCCTTCCCTGGTTGAGGTTGATTATGGATGTTGCATCCTAGCTGCTGAAGTTGATATGCAGTACAGGTAAGTACGATATAGAGAGAAAACTGTCGCCCATGCACCAGGCTCCCTCTCTCCACACAGCTGATGTATCCAAAGGAACGGCAGAGATCGATACAGTTTGGCACCAGCAGCATTGCAGGAGTTGCCAGTCAGTGTTGAACTCAAAGTAGGACTGACTACATCTGGACATTTCCTCAGGGCTTACTCCCAAAGCCTTCCCCATGATTGAGTATAGTTGTAAGGCATCGGAGGTTCGAGATATGAGATTTCCTTCTCCTAGTTGAATTGCCAACCACAGCTGACAAGCACCATCTGCCCAAAGTGACTATTTTAAGATGCCAGTAACCCAATTTTGCCCCTTCTCCTATCAGTAGAGACAGGTCTGCCAGGGTTAGTAGCTAAACCACATGTGAAGGCTGGGAGGTGAACTTGGTTGATGGAGGCTTTTTGAGACAGACACCATCGGGGATCATTTAATAGGTAGTGGGAGCTTATCTCGACTCCACTCCTAACTACAACAACCTTAAGGAATCCTTGATGAATTAACTCATCATCTGCAAGGAGAGAAACATGAGGTCTGTGGACTTCCAAACAAAAGAAAATCTGCAGATGCTGGAAATCAAAGTAATACACACAAAATGCTTTAGGAACGCAACAGGCCAGGCAGCATCTATGGAAATAAGTACAGTTGACATTTTGGGCTGAGACCCTTCAACAGCATTGGTCTGCAGTAGGGGCCTGGCCCAAAATGAAGACTATACTCTTTTCCATAGATGCTGCCTGGCCTGCTGAGTTCCTCCAGCATTAGGTCTGTGGACTTAGTAGCACGTCATGCAATATATTTACCAACTGAATCCTCAGGAGAATATGTTAAGATATGTTAATCTGCTGCAAGAAAACTTCAAAAACCTTTTTATTTCATACTTCCTAATGTTAAATTGCATCTTATTTTTCTTTTACAGGGGATTAAGACTGGCTATGATGGGCCGTGTGATGGACGAGACTGCAGTGCTGGTTGCAAATGTTTCCCAGAGAAAGGGGCAAGGGTGAGTGAGAAACAGTTGGATGTATTTTTGTTTACAGCTATTTTGTTTCCATGAACATGCTGAGCCACAAGTCTACTAAGAGGAAGAGATGTTTCACAACTTAGCCTGAGGGGCAACAATATCAACACTCATTGGTTAGGGATGAAGCGTGTTGAAGATCCTAGCTTCAGTTTGTTTGGGATGGAGACTACATTTTGGATGATGAACTCTCATTTAATACAGTGATAAGAACCTGTAACTTGTCTTCCACAGCAAGAGCGCATGCCAGCTTCCAAAGACTCTGTGAAACTGATAGTTTCAAAAGTGTTGCCATTGCTTAATCATAGTTGGAACTCCCTAACGGATTGTAGTGTGGGAGTACCATCACCAAAACAACTGTAAATTCAAAGGTTTCTTCTTGTTCTGAAGCACAACTGACTGACACTTTTTTACAACAGACCCCACCTCCCTTCTCTGAATGTCCCCACAATGATTGATCCAATAATAACTTATCCACTCCCATATGAATGGGACGATCATTATAAGATTTGATTTAACGTGGGCAATTGTGTGGCAAACACTGGGGGACAGGGAATATTCTGAGAATTAAACTTAGCTTGTTTAGTGGAACTTCCAGGCAATATTAGTTCACACAGAGTGGAGAGAATGTAAGTCAATCATAATAACTGTGATTAATAGATTTTTGCCTGCCAAAAGTATTGAAGGTAATTGTGAACTTCTTATTAAGAAGAGTGTAAGTAGAAGAGTTAATAAATAATTAGAAATTTGCACAAAACTTTGTAGGTAAACCATTGTTGAGAAGTGTGGGTGCGGTCGTTGAATGTTCTAGTTAATAGGGTTACATAGCAACATGATGACAAGGATGGAAACTATAAATTTACACTAGGCATGTTTTTACTGGGCAGAGAAGGGAAGGTTATTAAGTTGTTAAAAGATGACTAATTATGTTCAATTAATAAGGAAAGATTAATTCAAAAAGTTTCATTCAAAATGGTTTAAAGAATATTTAGAAATTTAAGATGGCTTTCTTTTTGCAGACAGTGAATGCTTTTGAATGGTTAAGTCAGTGATGAGGGAAAAGTAGATTCACATTTAAGATCAAGAATGCAGTAAGGCAGTAGGCATACTGGAATTAGTTTTGATTATTTGAGGCACAGACATGGCGAATAAACTCTTCTTGGGCTTCCTGCCGGGAGCAAATATTAATTTTAACCACGTTTCAAACTCTGCCATCTTTATCAGAGATGATGCCTGGGCACACTAGTCCGGTGGTCTTTATATCCCCGGGCCCAGCCCTCCTGATTGGTTAATCCTCCTCCAATCAGGTTTCCATGGTCCCACCTTGTTTACAATTGAATGCCAGTTCTTACTTAGAGCAAGACCTCCGCCTTTGTTAAAATTCTTTTTGTCTAGTTTAATTTCAATGGCTTCCTTCACCAGGCGGTCCCCAATCTTGATTGGATGAGAAGAGTTTATCCGTCATATATGCCAGGAAAGCACTAGCTCCATTCTGGGAAATGGACCAGTGCCATTTAGTTGCTGATCAGTTTCTGGGACACAAGCGATTTTCCCATGGGATGGAAAACAAATCATTGTTGCTTTTTCTGATGACTGATGGCAGAACCCAATGAGACGCCTACTTTCCTGATGTCTTTTGATGAGGGAAGATATGGATGTGACTAAGGACCATAAATGTTATAACTGATTGGAAGCCAACATTTCTCTGTAAGAGATGGGAGTGATCTTCTTCAGCTATTTTTGTTGCTGTTGGTAGCTGCTTGCAATCTTGAAGTGTCAATCTCACTGTATTGCCAGATACATGAGAATTGTACAGTACAGAAACAGATTTGGGTATCGAACCGATTGGTGATTGCCGGTATTGCATGCGATTGAACTAACCACTCCTCTACCATGCCACCTTCACCTCAGACACTGCCGTCTTACCCTCGGTGTCACGTGAAGATTTCTTGCTGATCCTGAGCAAAAATGTGCATGTGACACCCAGAGTGAAGGTCACTGCCTACTGGCATTGCACAGTCTTCTGTAGGATCTGGGTGATGGACTCCTCTATTCCTTGCCATCTGATGCACTGTGAGCCTGACAATGTGCAAACCATCTCGCTGTGCTTCACCATCAGCCTTGTCATAGCAGCACCCCTGTTGTCACTGTGGGCCAGGCCCTCTGGGGAAGTGTGGATTCATCCTAATGATATTTTAGTTAGCATTTTGGGCATTTACACAACATTCTCCTTGTGAGGGTCACAATTTGGCATTGGTGCTAAACTCAGCGATAGTCAAGGGCACCAAAAATGCTGAACTTCTGTTTCAGTCTTCCTGCTCTGGATCTTTTCATCGCTGATTGCTGACAAGACATCAACAAGCTTGGCTTCAGCACTTTTCTCTCTTCTTCGAACCTTACACCCTCCCACCCCCGAACATACTGTCCTCCACGCGCTCTGCATCAATCTTGACCTTACCATCAAAGCCACAGATAAAGGGGCTGTTGTTATAGCTTGGCAGATTGACCTCTCCTTGCTGAGACCAAGTGGCAACTCTCAGACACCTTCTCTTACTTGCCCTTCAAGAGGACCCCACACGGGACCATCAGGCCATTATCTCCTGCACCTTCACCAACCTCATTAACTCTGGACATCTCCCATCCTCTGCCACCAACCTCAGTTCCCTTACTCTGAACTGGTCATGTCTACCTCCTACCTGAGATCCACAAACCTGACTGTCCAGCTAGGTCCATTGCTTCTGCCTGCTCCTGCCCCAGTAAGCTTGTGTCTGCATACCTAGACTCCATTTTATCCCCACTGGTTCAGACCCTTCGCACTAACATCCATGATACTTCACAGAGTCACCATCTCCTCAAAAACGTTCAATTTCCTGGTCCTGATCGCTTCACTTTAGTTATGTATGTCCAGTCTCTATGCACTTTTATCCCCCATCAAGAAGGCCTTAAAGCGCTCTGCTTCTTTCTTGTCAACAGGCCCGACCAGTTCCGCTCCACCACCATCCTCCTCCGTCCAGCGAAAGTGGTCCTCACCCTCCACAATTTCTCTTTCCGTTCCTCCAGCATTCTGCAAACTCATGGTATACCCATCGGCACCTGCAAAAGCCCCAGCTTTGCCTGCTTTTTCGTTGGCTACATGGAAAAGTCTATGTTCCTAGCCTTCCCTGGTAATGCTCATCAATTTTTTCTGTGTTACATTGACGACTGCATTTCTGCAGCTTCATGCACCAGTGCTGACCTCATTGATTTAATCAACTTCAACCTTAAATTCACTTGGTCCATTTCTGACACCTCTCTCTCCTTTCTTGACCTCTCTGTCTCCATCTCTAGAGACAAACTGTCTACCGATATTTTTTATAAACCTCCTGATTCCCACAACTATCTTGACCATCCCCTTTTCTCAGTTCCTTTCTCTCCACCACATCTGTTCCCAGGATGAGGCTTTTCTTTCCAGGACTTCTGAAAGAATTGGATTTCCCTTCCTCCACTACTGATACTATCTTCACCTGCATCTCCTTTATTTCCTGGACATATGCGCTCTCCCCATCTTCCCGTCAGCTCAACAGGTATTGTTATGAACCCCGTAACTGGGTCACTTACCAGCAAAGATAGAGAGGTCCGTTGAAATCTGATGGTACTATTTTTAAACGTTTTTATTTTTAAAGGGGCACAAAAGTAAGGTTAATACAAACATTCAGATACTATACATCATCAATACTCAATCTAAAGCGCGGGTATAGTAATAATCATCAATAAGAAGTAGCTCTATCGTTTTGTCTAGGGGTAAAAATATTGTCCGATGGAAATATAAAAGTCTCTCCAGTTCATGCAGGCTTTAGCCTTTTGGGGACCGCTGGGTTTCACTTGTTGGAGAGAGAGAGAGAGAGAGATTTTCGGTGAGAAAAGAAACTTGCCCAGTCCTTTAGGACGCAAACCATTGAATCGGGAACGTGGGTTCCCTGTTGTTAGTTCGAAGTCCTTTTCGGTGTTATCAGCCACCCATTCCCCAGGCCAGGGGAAACGGACCACACGTGGCTTCCGAATAGCTTCCCATTATCACGGGAGCGATGAGCGATGGTGTCTCCTTCTGGTGCGTCGCTAGGGGACTGCCCCCTGCAGCCCCTCTTTTATCTTGACTTGCAGGGTTGTAGATGTCAATCAGGGCGGGGTGATGCAATCCCCAGCCCACATTGCCCGAGGGTGTACACGTAGCCCTGAGAGCTGGCACGTAGTATAGGATCGCAATCCACAAAGGTGTCTCCAAGAAACAATGGCCAAATCCATTGCTTTGTCCTGCTGAGGATTCTCTCTCATTTCCTGGGTCCAAGACCCGAATTAATAGCGATCTTGCGATTCTCAAGAAGGAGGGGGCTGGGATCATAACAGTATAGAGTTCCTCTTTTCCTTACCTACCACCCTGTGATCCTCTGCATCCAACGCATCATTTTCCACTACCTCCGCCATCTTCAAAGGGACCTTACAACCAAGCATACCTTTACCTTGTCCCCACTCTCCAATTTCCACATGGATTGCTCCGTCTGTGATTCCCCTGTCAATTTATTTCATTCCCACCCCACCGCCCACCAATCACTCTCGGGGCACTTAACCCTTCAAATGGCAGAAGTGCTGCACCTGCCCTTTCACCTCCATTCAGGGCCCCAAACAATCCTTTCAGGTGAGGCAACACCTCACCTGTGATTCCACTGAGGTCATCTACTGTATTCATTGTTCCCAATGCATCCTCCTATGCACTGGTGAGACCCAGCGTAGACTGAGGGACCACCTCCACTCCATCCGTAAAAAGAGGGATGTCCCGGATTTCCTACCCCACTCCTATTCTGACAAGTGGATTCATGGTCTCCTTTTCTGCCACGATGAGGCTACTCTCAGTTTGGAGGAGCAGTACTTCATGTTCTATGTAGTTAGCCTCCAACGTGATGGCATGAACATCAATTTCTCCAATTACAATATTTTTTTCATCAAACCCCCCCCCCCCCTCCCTCTTCTTCAATTCTCCACTCTGGCCTCTTACCTCTTCTCCTCACCTGCCTATCACCTTCCCTGGTGCCCCTTCCCTTTCTCCCCGGTCCACTCTCTTCTATAAGATTCCTTTTTCTCCAGTCCCTTACCTCTTCCATGACATTAATCCCATCGAGTCTGCTCCATCATTTCATTATGGCTGATCCCTCTCAGCACCAATCTTCTGCCTTCTCCCCGTATCCCTTCATGCCCTGACTAATCAAGAAACTATCAACCACTGCCTCAAGTATACCCAATGAATTCCACAGATTCACGACTCTCTGGCTAAAAAAATTCTTCCTCATCTCCATTCTAAATGTACGTCCCTCTATTCTGAGACGTTGTCCTCCAGTCCTAGACTCCCCCACCATAGGTAACATCCTCTCCATGTCCACTGTATGGAGGCCTTTCGATATTCAATAGGTTTCAGTGAGATCCCTCCTCATTCTTCTGAATTCCAGTGAGTACAGGCTCGAGCCATCAATCAGTCCTCATATAGTAACCCTTTCATTCCTGGAATCATTCTTGTGAACCTCCTCTGAACCCATTCCACATCACCTCCCAATTTCTTACTTTGTCTCCCTTCCCTCACTTACGTGGCTTCATCCCATTGTCTTCTAGCTTGTCCTCCTTCCCCTTCCCTACATTCTTATTCTAGCATCTTCTCTTTCCCTATCCAATCTTGTTGAAGGGTCTCAGTATGAAATGTCGACTCTTTAGTCCTCTCCATAGATGTTGCCTGAACTCCTGAGTTCCTCAAGCATTTCGTGTGTGTTGCTCTGGAGTTCCAGCATCTGCAAAATCTCTTGTGCTGTTGAATTTCAGTTTCTTAGTTGGGTACTAATGTAGTTTAGAAATGGAGATATACACTCAGTGGCCACTTTGTTAGGTACAGGAGAGGAACCCGGTGTGGTCTTCTGCTGCTGTAGACCATCCTCTTCAAGGTTCAATGTGTTGCACGTTCAGAGAAGCTCCTCTGCCTATCACTGTTGTTAACACACGGATACTTGAGTTACTCTCTCCTTCCTATCAGCTTGAAACCGTCTGGCCATTCTCGTCTGGCTTCTCTTCTTACAGGCATTTCTGTCCACAGAACTGCTGCTCACTGGAAGTTTTTTTTTGTTTTTTGCACCATTCTCTGTGATCTCTGGACTCGGCTGTACATGAAAATCCCAGGAGATCAGCAGTTTCTGAGGTAATCAGACAACTCTGTCTTAACACCAACAATCATTCTACAGTCAAAGTAACTTAGATCACGTTTCTTCCCCATGCTGATGTTTGGTCTGAACAACTGAACCTCTTGACCATGTCTGCATGCTTTTATGCGTTGAGCTGCTGCCACATGATTTGTCTGATTAGATATTTGCATTAAGTGGCGGCTTTATAGGTGTACCCAATAAAGTGGCTAAGTGTAACAGTCCCACCAGGAAGGAAATTACTTGTCAGACCGTTGGATTTTAGTGATTTCTGACTACTGTCAGAAATGTGCTTGGCCAGCAGCCAGCTGTACCAAACGTACAATGTGCATCTGTAATCAGGGTGGACAGAAACTGCCGACCTTGGCAGCAACACATTGTGGATAAGGATGGGAAAGGATACAAATGGAAGCTTCAGTGCCAATAATGATCTTGTCCTTGTGGTACTTTTGCTACATAGCTATTTGCTGGGAAAGAGTGAGCATCATAGACACTTTAGCTAAACTAAAACTCTTTCCATCTGCTTTGAGCTAATTCTGTTTTTAATAGCAGGGTTAATTGGGGGATATCCAAGCAAAGTATTTTTTTTCTCAGTTTGATGTTTTTCACCCAGCTGTCCAGTTGTGGAAATACCGGAGGTGATTGGATCACTGTAAGTTAGAGAAATCAATGTTGTTAGATTTATGTATAATAAGAATTTTGCTTGGATTGAAGCAGGGCTCTGCCTGTGGTTGGTGTTCAGCTGGGCACTAATGGCAGCAGAGATCCCTTTGTTCCTAGTCTAACATTCTTCCTTCAGGTAACATATTAAATCAAGTTAAGTGAGCATCTCCACACATTTTCCTGAGGCCATTTGGGTCTGACTTCAGGAGGAATATCTGACTAGAGCAGCAGAATGTCTTCAGAGATCTTAAGGATCAACAATTGAAAATGAGAGCCCTTCTTACTATGAGTATTACTCACCCAAAGCACATATATGTATTTTGATAATAAATTTACTTTGAACTTTGAAATGAGCTAAAAGGATTTGGAAGTAGTTATCCTAGTGTCCATTGCTGCTGGGGTTTTACTAAGGATTTTTTACTTTTAACAAAATTGCATTTTTGCTTAAGAATCTAAAACTTGCATTCTCTGATCAGTTCAGTGAATAACTATATAGCTTTCTTGTCCATACTTGTTCCACTAATTCCCTGCTTACTTTAAATTAAGAGTTAAATGAATGTGATATGACACTCTGGCTTTCTGATTAACTCCCTGACATTTTCAATTCCTGGCCCAAATTCCATTGGTGTGTGTGTGTGTGGTGTATACAGTACAACCAATCATTGCCAAATGGCTACTTTTTTTAGTACAACACTTAGAAAGCTTTTACCCTGTGTTAGAGGAGATATTTTATGATATTATCAGTCAGAAAATGGAGTGAGGTTATCATAATTAGTGCCTTAGTTAAATCTCTGGACATTATTCCTAAGATACTGTATACCATGGATTACTGCAAGTGTGGACAAGAAGTTCAAATAGCTGTTTACTGAACTGATCACAATGTGTAAACCTTGGGTTCTTTAGCAAACATGCAATTCTATTAAAAGTAAAAGCTCAGCACAGTTGTAAAGATAACCACTTCCAATTTTTTTTTTTATTACTGTAGTTGGTAACACTGGACAACAAAGATACTTTAGGGTGTATCTTATGGAGTTTGGGCTGCTCATCATGAAAATCGCCATGAAATTTCCCTATCACGCACTTTTCTTTTGCAATCACCCATATTTGTTTTTTTCAATTCATAATTCAAGTCAGAATAACTGATGCGAAGATTAAGGAAGGCAATTTTGTTGGCCCACAAATCAAGCAGGATCATCCGTGACAGGCAATGCAAAGAACTTCCAGTGGGACCGGAGAAAATTGCATGGAAAGCATTCAAGATGTTGTTGAAATTTTTCTTGGCAACTACAGAAAACCAGACTATGTGCAGCTGGTGGAGAACAAGGTTCAAGCATACAAAACCATGAAGTGCAACATGTTACTAAAGATTTATTTTCTGCATTCCCATTTCTACTTCTTCCCTGCAAATCTTGGCGCTGTCGTTGATGAGCATGGTGAAAGGTTTCACCAGGGCGTTGCTGTCATGGAGAAACAGTAACAGGGCAACTGGAATCCATGAATGCTGGCTGATTATTGTTAGACACTTAAGCAAGAAGCCTCAGACACTGAATACCAATGAAAATCATTGACAGAACTATTTTAGCTGTTGAACTATTGCAAAGTGTCAGCGCGTCTATGCAATTAAACACGTTATATTCATTATAAGTTAATTTCTTGTTTCTCCAAATTCCTACATGATACAAGTAGTCTGAAATGATATTTTTGTTCAGCTTCAAGTGGTCTATCATAAATAAAAGCAATTTGTGAGGAAGCAACATTTTTGAAAAAAATACTTTGTCCAGTGTAATTGATATAGTTTAATGTGCTTCCTATCTTGAGCTGGAGCATCTTAAGTTCTCTGAATGCACTCTAAATATGGACAGTTGGTCACTGATTTTTATGAAAACAATCCTCATTTACTGTCAAAAAGTTATATTCAACAGCTGTTTAAAATAGAGAAAAATTAAATGGAATGGGAAGTGACAAAGTAGAGTTTGAATCGATAGCTTAGGGAGAGCTAAACAGCAACACACTAAAATGTTTCTGTGATGTAGTGTTCTTTCATTATGCCAATAGCCCTTCCATTACCCAGGGTGAAAAATACCCTTGAATTGAGCAGGGCAATACTAAGCAGAAGCACTGAATGGTTGCAATATTGTTGCTGAAGTACTGGGAATCTTCCTGTTATTTCTACTGCTATGAAGACTCCATTGATTAGGACACTGGCTTACATTGGAAGCTGAAGGAATTGCAATGGTCATCATTAACCTCCCAGATACTTGATTGCTGTGGACAGGCATTGAGATTTTTCTGATTGAAACTGGCAAATTTCATGACATACTAGGTAAAGAGAGTGGAATGATGGGACATATTAGTGTGGCATGTTAGCTTCCAAGGTGCCTGAGATGCTGCAGTGGCTCAGGAGCTCACATAAGCAGAATGGGAAGAAGGGTATCCTCCTGTCAGAGTGTTTTCCTTTACCATTTTCAACTATATTTTGGAGTGTATGAACCAAAAAACTTGATTCCATAGATAAGCCGATAGTAGCTGCTCAGACTTAAAACAGTCAAAGAGACCTGGTGAAAATGAGGTGTTTGGGCATCAGAGCGAAATGTTGGATTCATTCCTTGTACAATGGAAGATGGATGGAGTTGTCCAATGCAATCAGCCTAGCCTCAGGACATCACTGCAGGCGTTTCTCAGGGGGGTGTTGAAAGACCAACTATCTTCAGCTGCTTATGATCCATCCATCATGGGTCAGAAGTAGGAACGTCCGTCTATGATCGTACAGTGTTCAGTTTCATTTGCAATTCTTCATCAAAGGAAGAAGCCTATGCTTGCAGGCAGCAAAACCTAGACAACGTTCAGCTGTGGGCTGAAAAGTGACAAATGACTGTCATGCCACAAAAGAGGGGCATCCTTCCAATAGCATTGCCATGGCTGGGTCCCTCAGCATTCTGGGGGATCAGCATTAAACAGAAAGGCAGCTATAGAGCAGTTGTATAAATACTATGATTACGTGAGTGGGTCAGGTGAAGGACACTGCCAAAGGCCTTTCCACAGAACTTGCTAATAGAGAGAAGAAATGCTCTTCACTTGCTTGGATGAATGCAAGTCCAGCAACTCTCAGCAGGCTCAGCACCATTGAGGACTAGGCAGCCTGCTTGTTTGGCACTCCAACACCAAACCTAATCACATTTTCCCTCCACCACCGGCACACAATGGCTACAGTATATGTTCTCCATAAAGCTTTACCCTGTTCAGGC
Source organism: Hemitrygon akajei (assembly GCF_048418815.1). Taxonomy (NCBI): domain Eukaryota; kingdom Metazoa; phylum Chordata; class Chondrichthyes; order Myliobatiformes; family Dasyatidae; genus Hemitrygon; species Hemitrygon akajei. The sequence continues at coordinate 23,534,963 of NC_133133.1, read as the reverse complement.
TACTCTGACCCACCTCCCAAGTCCATCACGAAGGACTAAGGCCAGCAGGCATATTGGGAACAGCAGTACCTGAAGGTTCCTCTTTAAATCATACACCATTCTGACTTAAAACTATAACACCAGTACTTCATTGTTGATAAGTCTAAATTCTAAAAGAAACTCCCTAATGGCACTGTGCAGATAACTTTATCGAAGGACAAAAGGTCAAGGGGCCAGCTCAATGCCTCTTCCTCCAAGGCGGTTAGGGATGGATAATACATGATTGCCATGTTGTCAATGTCTAGTCTCCGAAAGTGAATTAAAAAGGCAATTTACATGTTATTAATTAAGAGAAATTTGCAAAGGTGTTGCCAGGACTTGAGGACCTGAGTTATAGGGAAAGATTGAATCGGTTAGGACTCTATTCCCTACAGCACAGGAGAATGAGGGGAGATATGATAGCGGTATACAAAATTATTTGAAGTATAGATAGGGTAAATGCAAGCAGTTTTTTTCCACTGAATTTGGGTGAGACTAGAACTAGGCATCATGGGTTAAGTGTGAAAGGTGAAATGTTTATGTGGAGCATGAGAGGGGACATTTTCACTCAGAGGGTGGTGATGGACATCCCTACTTCTAACTTGATGATGGATGGGTGAAGCAGCACAAATTAGTTGGTCTTTCAACACTCCCCTGATAGTCTCCTGCAGAGATGTCCTGAGGCTAGGCTGATTGCATTGGAGCAAGCAGCCAGTGAAAGTGGTGGATGTGGGTTCAATTTCACCATTTAAGAGAAATTTAGATAAGTAAATATTGATGGGAGGGCTATGGAGGGGTATGGTCCAGGAGCAGGTTGATCGGACTAGGCAGATTAGTAGTTCAGCATGGACTAGATGGGCAGAAGGGCCTGTTCCTATGCTGTAGTGCTCTATAATGCTAATTAGGGACGGGCAATAAATGCTGGCTTTGCTAGCGATGCCCAGATCCCAAAAGTGAATTACCAAGTACTTGTTATTTGGCAGGATTTATAAATTAATAGAAACCATTTCAGTAAGAGTTACACAGAGTTTTCTGTAGCAGCTGCTACATTCCTTCACAGTGAGGAGCCGACATTAAGGAGGAGATGGAGCACAAGGAAGCTGAATGTGTCATGCTGATGGCTGTCATATGGTCAACAGACGTGGGTTAAGTAGGAATGAACCATAGTTACTGTATGTAAAGATCAAAGACTGGACTGTATATCCTTGGTATAATCAAGCATCTGACAGGCACTGTCATCAATTCCAGATTCTACCACAGCAATAGGTAAAAATTATTATATAATATGTTGGATGTTTACAGCACTCTGCGGGCGGTTTTAAAACATCCTGCCTTAAAGCATTCCTCAGAGAATGAAATCTTGGCAGTGCCTTCAGGAATACAATACTTGGCTTCAATGCATGTCGAGTTCATATCAAGATTACCCAAAAAAAAATTCATAAGAATCACAAATTTCATCAACACTTTGACATTTATAGCCTCTCTGGAGCTTGACCATAAATTGGAAGGGAAATTTATTGTTGACCTCTAACAATGGATGTGTGAAATCAGTGGAATGTAATATTCAAAGGTATTTTGTACTCTGACAGGTGTAATTCTTCTTTGTAATGACTGGAAGGTATGTGAAATTCCAACCTATTCTTCAGCCTGAAGATGCCTACTCCGAATTCTTGGTTGAACAATCACTGCTCACTACTCTTCCCTTGCCTCGAGGTCTTTTCAGGAATTACCATGAATGTTCTCCTGACTAATGGTCAGGTAATACCATGTACCCACATTCAACTAGTTTATTAAAGTTTCTGTTAGATCTTTAGCCCTGTCCAATCTCTTTGCAAGCTTAGACTTATCTCGGTAGTTAAGGGTGGTGTGATGTGTAGTGGTTAGCACAACTGTTTACAGTATCAGCAACCCAGCTTCAATTCCCACTTCTGTTTGTAAGGAGTGTGTACCTTTTCCCCGTGACCACATGGGCTTCCTCTGGTTGCACGGGTTTCCTCTCACAGTCCAAAGATGTACTGGTTGGTAATTGGTCATTGTAAATTGTCCCATGACAATTAAATCAGGGAGATTGCTGGGCAGCATAACTTAAAGGGCCAGAAGGGCCTATTCCACATTGTGTCTTAATAAATGGGATAAACCACAAGAATCTTGAAATGGTTCCCTTGGTCTGTCACACAACCACTCACACAGATGTTTCGTAGGCTCAACCCTTTAATGAAGGTGTATGTCAACCTTTGCTCTACTTAATTTCAGCTGGGCCAGGAACTGCAGAAGCTTATTGCAATTACAAAAAGGCAGAGTGGGAGTGGCAGCCAGCTTTCGGAACAGAGGTCTCCGCCATTGTAAATTGTCCCGTGATTAAGCCTGGGCTAAATAGGGGGACGCTGATCAGGATGGGTTGATGTGCTTACTCCGCACCACATCTCAATAAATAACACCTTTCAGCGATAGGCTGTGCAGTGATGCAACTCATAAAGCAGTTACTTTACAATACTGGCTTCGGTCCTAAAATTCTGTCTGAGTCAAGTTTGCGCACTCATAGGACATAGGAGCAGAATCACTGATCAGGGTTCTGTAAGGAGCTCGCACATTCCTGTTTCCTCCGGGTGTTCTGGTTTCCTCCCACACACTGGGTTAGTGAGTTGTGGGCATGTGATGTTGGTTCCAGAAGCATGGCAAAACTTATGGACTGCACCACGACAATCCTCGGACAGTGTTGGCTGTTGGCACAAACGTTGCATTTCACTGTAGGTTTTGATGCACTTGTGACAAATAAATCTAATCTCTTTAAACCTTTTAGGCTTGTAGGACATAAGCAGGTCCTTAAATGCCAAACCAAGGGGGAATTGGTGGCAGGCTAGATGAGTGATGAAATCAGGAAAGCTATGTCCTGTATCCTACATAGGACCAGGAAATATGAAGAATACTTAAATAAATTATTTTCCTTGAATAAGGGGTAGGCCATTTAGAACAGAGATGCGGAAAAACTTTTTCACTCAGAGAGTGGTGGATATGTGGAATGCTCTGCCCCAGAAGGCAGTGGAGGCCAAGTCTCTGGATGTATTCAAGAGAGAGTTAGATAGAGCTCTTATAGATAGCGGGGTCAAGGGATATGGGGAGAGGACAGGAATGGGGTACTGATTGTGTATGATCAGCCATGATCACAATGAATGGCAATGCTGGCTAGAAGGGCCGAATGGCCCACTCCTGCACCTACTGTCTATTGTCTATTGAAAATAGTATTGCACACCTCCCTTGATACATTTCATAAGATGCTGGGTCTTCACCTTCAACTGTGCAGATGGTGATGTTGCTGGTCAAATACAAGCCAGTGTAACTATACTGCAAAAGAGGGGCAAGGCAGGGTTACATGGGCAAAGATCAGGATTACATTGGCAGAGAACAGACCACCTTGGGCAACAAGGTCATGGTAGAACAGGGCAGAGCTCTCACTTAAGAGCAACATTAGAGTGGACTTCCAAGGGAAAGTGGATTACGTGGGTGGAATGCATTGTATGTTGGTGTTGAACTAACTGAAATACCTTTATCATGACAGTTACAATGGAATTTGGACGAGTAGGAACAATGAGAAACCGCTGAGATTGATGGTAATGGGGAGTAGACTTAGGGGGTGAGTACATAAAGCCTGTTGCTTTATAAATAGGGAGTGGAGAATATGAAGTAGGTACATTGTTCTGATGCAGGACAATCCACTGTACTTAGTGCCAATTACTGGCTGTTTCATTGATTGAATGTCTGCACTGGAGACTGGTTAGTAAATCCAGAGAAACAAATGATGTAAAAATAGCAGTGGGAAAATTTAAACCAATATATGTTTAGATGAGAAGTTAACATCCTTTGTTATTTTATATTTGAGAATCAGTGAAATTACCAATTACTTAATGGTTACTTATCATCACAAGAATGTCTGCAGGTGCTGGGAATCTAAAGCAACACACACACGCACACGCGCACACACGCGCACACACACACACACACACACACACACACACACACACACACACACACACACACACACACACACACACACACACACACACACACACACACACACACACACACACACACACACACACACACACTGCTGGAGGAACTCAGCAGGTCGGACAGTACCGGTGGAAATGAAATGAACAGATAACGTTTTGGGCTGAGGCTCTTCTCCAGCACTGAGAAGGAAGGGGGATGACGCCAGAATAAAAAGGTGGGGGGGGTGGGGGTCGGGGAAGGAGGTTAGTTGGAAGGTGATAGGTGAAGCCAGGTAGGTGGGAAAGGTCAAGGGCTGGAGAAGAAGGAATCTGGTAGGAGAGGAGAGTGGACTGAAGGAGGAGGGGGCCACGGGAAAGTGATAGGCAGGTGAGAAGAGATAAAAGGCCAGATGTGGGATTTGAAAAAAAGGGAAGGGGAGGGGATGTTTTTTAACTGGAAGGAGAAGTCAATATCAGGTTGGAGGGTGCCCAGACATAATATAAGGTGTTGCTCCTCCACCCTAAAGGTGGGCCTCATCTTGGCTCCAAAGAAGGCCATTGACTGACATGAGGGAATGAGAATGGGAATTGGAGTTAAAAGTTTTGGCCACCGGGAAGTTTTGCTTTTGGCGGATGGAGCAGAGGTGCTCGACGAGGCCGTCCTCTAACTTACAACGGGTTTCATCAATGTAGAGAAGGCCTCATCGGGAGCACAAGATACAATAGACGACCCCAGCAGGTTTGCAGGTGAAGTGTTGCCTCATCTGGAAGGACCTTTTGGTGCCCTGAACGGAGGTGCGGGAGGAGGAAATGCCAGCATTCCTATATTCAAAATCAATAGTGGTCACATTCTTGTATATCAATCAAACTCATATCATCCCTTATTATGGGAAAAGTAACTGTGCAGCATGTTTAAAGGGCAGTACAATGACACAGCTGGGGGTGGGGGGGGCGGGGTCTGGTCTCTTGCATCTCCAGAGAGTCGAGCTCATTCTGAGTTTTTGTGCAGACATAGGGTCATAGAGCACGGGAACAGTCCCTTAGCACAACTCCTCTGACCAATATGTCAACCTGAGCTAGTCCCATTAGGCCAAGTTTGGCCCATTTCCCTCTAAATATTTCCTCTTCATGTTCCCGATCAAATGTCTTTTACTCATTTCTAATTATATCCGGCCCTTCCTCAGCTGCTCATTCCATTTACTTACCGCCATTTTTGTAGAAAGTGTTGCCTCTCAAGGTCACTTGTAAATCTTTCTCCTGTCACCTTAACTCAATGTCCTCCAGTTTTAGAATCCTGTACCTTAGGAAACAAAAAACTGTGATCATTTTTCTTACGTCTGCCCCATGTGATTTTATAAATCTCTTTAAGGTTGTACTCAGCCTTCTCCACTGCAAGGAACAGTCCCAGCCTGTCCAATCTTTCTTTATAATTCAAGCCATCCAGTTCAGGCAGCATCCTTCTGAATCATCTCTGCACTCTTTACTAGCTTAATCACGTCCTCCTTCTGATATGACTACATGCGCTTCACACAATGTTCCAGGTGTGGTCTCACCAGCATCTTGTACAGAGGTAACACGATATTTTATCATTTTCTACTCAGTGCCCTGCCTGCTGAAGGCAGGCATGCCGTGAGCTTTCTTCACTACCCTGTCCAACTGTGTCATCACTTTTAAAGAACTATGTCCCGTACCTAAGATCTCTATGTTTTGTAAGTCTCCACATGGCCCTGCTACTCACTGTCTAGGGTCCGTCTTGTCCCGAAATGCATCGCTTCACAGTTTTTTAAAGTTAAATTCCATTTGTTATTCCTTTGCCTGCTTTTCCAGCTGATCAAAATCCTTTTTATCCTTTGACAACCATCTCCACGATCAATTTTGGGGTCATCTTTAATCTTCTTACATCTTCAAAGAATTAATTAATATATTATGAGAGACAGCAGGACACCCAGTAATGATCCCTGTGGCTTAACACTGGAAAACTGAAACTTTGAAAAAACAGTCCTCCCATACCTCAATCTGATTTCTTTCACAGGACCAATTTTGTATCCACAAAGTACACTGCAGATGCTGTGGTCAAATGAATACGTACAAACAAGCTGGATGAACTCAGCAGGTCGGGCAGCATCCGTTGAAACGAGCAGTCAACATTTCAGGTCGAGACCCTTCATCAGGACTGAAGAAGGAGGGGGCAGGGGCCCTATAAAGAAGGTTTGGGGAGGGTGGAATATGCCCGGTGAAAAACCAATCAGAGGAAAGATCTAGGGGTGGGGGAGGGGAAGCAGGGAGGGGATAGGCAGGAGAGGTGAAGAAGGAATGTAAGGGGAAAGCTCTATGTGTAGCAGAAGAAGGTAGAATCATGAGAGAGGTGATAGGCAGCTGGAAGAGGAGGCAGAGTGAAAGTGGAATGGGGGAAGGGAGAGGGAGGGAATTATCGGAAGTTGGAGAGTTCGATGTTCATACCAAGGGGCTGGAGACTCCAGCCCTTTGGTATGAACACCTCATATACCATCTGGGTAGTCTCCAGCCCCTTGGTATGGCCACACTGATTCTTATGGAGATCTGTTCCCTCCCTACTCTTTAGTTCTTCATATACTTGTAGAGTCTTCTTGGATTCTTCTTTACTGTAACTGCCAATTATATTTGTATCCCCTTTTTGCCATCTTGATTTCCTTCTTAAAAGTACTCCTACATTTGTTATACTCCTCCAGGAACTCACTTGATCCAAGCTCCCTCTACCTCTCATATGCTTCTTTTTTTCCCTCATCATGTTTGCATGTTCTCCCTGGGACCCTATGAGTTTCCTCCTGTTGCGCTGGTTTCCTCGCATATTGCAAAGGTTTGCAGTTTATTGGCCATGATAATTTGCCTCTAGGATTGAGGAGGAGGTAGATTTGATAGGAAGGGCGGACAGAATAGTTTACAAGGAAAATTAATGTGGTAATGGGAATGCTTTATGGGCTGGGAAAAAATTGACAGGCAAATCAATTTTAAGTTTAAGTTTAATTGTCATTCAACCATACTTGAATACCTGTGAATACCCCCAAATGAAATACCATTACTCCGGTGCCAAGGATCAAAATACAGCACCAAAGGTCATACACAGCACAAGGCACGTATAGCACATATAAAATAGAAATAAACATACAGTCACAAAAAAATGTAACATAGCCCAAGGCCCTGAGTGTAATGGCCTGTAGATTGATGATGCATGGATATTGCTGGCAAGAACAAGCCCACTGCAATCCACAGACGAAGGTAGTCCAGCTTGTCTTCCATTGAGCAAATACTGGAGAGCAACACTGGCAAAGAGGGGTCAGCCTCCAAACCAGTATGGACTCCACATCACGTGGCCCCCGGTGTAAACTCACCTGGGTACCTGCAACAGGTGAGCCCGTGGCATGAGGCCTAGTCCGTGCTACAACCAAGGCCGTGCCGCTTCCCCACTGTCATTCTCGCCAATAGACCAGTAAGCTGGACTTGCAGTATTCTATCTTACCAATGCCCAACAGGGCCTTGCGATCACAAGTATTTCTGTAACAGGCAGGAACACGGCCTGCACCAAGTCCAGCTCGTCCAGCAGCCCCACTATCAGGCAACTCATTGGTGGCGTAGACTTGCAGTACTTGAAGCTCTTAATATCCAGCAGAGTCTTGAGATTGTGAAAAGACACTTAAATACGACAGTGGCACCTTTGGTTGGACCCGGAGAGGCCACTGTGTCCAAGCGCACCACCATCTTGCACAGAAATGGCTTCCTGTATGAAGAGTTCTATGCCTTCAAGCTACTGCAGAGTGATAATGGTGCCTTACCTTGTTCTATCTTACAGAATTTTTACTTTGATGTTGATTAATATATTGATAGTCCAAGAACAAGAATAGTTGAAATGGAAAAATCACATTTTATTCAAGTTAAGAACATTCTCAACTTGTTAACAAGTTAAGAATATTCAAGTTCTCAGGTCTGGTAGCAGGTTCCTGCTTGTCTTGTTAGTCATGCACCATAAGCTCCACAGGGCTCCTAACCTGCGGGAAAAGAATTGAGGCTTTTTCTTGATATTTGATATAGAAGTCAAATGGGTTCCAATTTCCAAGATACTATGTTGCCAAAATATGTGGCTGATAAAATTCAAATTATAGTTCAAATTTTTGACAGAAGCTTAAAAGGTTTCCGGAGGTGTAATGTATTATGCAATGTAATTCAGCAGGTCATTGCAGAAATTTAAATTAGATGTCTATCAAGCTGTTGATCATAACTCTCAGTTTTTTGTCCATGCCCAAAGCAAGTACTATCCTCATGGAATCTTAAGCACAGAGATGCCTTTTGTACTATTGATGCCATAACTGTGTACCCCCCCCCCCCCCATTCACAGAGCTTTGATCTGATCTATTGGCTGTGATATCATTGTTGCATATTGGCTTAGTATGTATAGCCTCACTAAGTTGGCACCTTATTTACACCTTCGTGTTACTGATCGCAACTTGCTATTCTTCTGACTTTGTTGAAATAGATGGTAGAGTAAGATTGTATCCAGCCATAAGGCAGTGGTTCACAGTGCCAATTGGGTGTTCAGTTTTGAACTTCCCAGTGTATTCCTAGTTAGTTCTATTTAGCACACGGTAGTCTTTATTCTCAGAGTCATAAAGCCATAGAGCACTACAGCACAGAAGTAGGCCCTTTGGCCCATCTAGTCCATGCCAAACTATTATTCTGCCTATTCGCATTGGCCCACACTTAACCATCGCTCTCCATACACTCCCATCCATGTACCTATTCAAATTTCTCTTCTATGTTTCCTTTGAACCCACATCCACCCACCTAGAGTACTGTGCTCAGCTCTGGTCACCTCACTATAGGAAGGATGTGGAAACCATAGAAAGGGTGCAGAGGAGATTTACAAGGATGCTGCTTGGATTGGGGAGCATTCCTCATGACAATAGGTTGAGTGAATTCAGCCTTTCTTCCTTGGAGCGACAGAGGATGAGAGGTGACCCGATAGAGGTGTATAAGATGATGAGAGGCATTGATCGTGTGGATAATCAGAGGTTTTAGAGACTGGTGAGTGTGTGGAATGGGCTGCCGGTCTTGGTGGTGGAGGTGGATACGATAGGGGCTTTTAAGAAACTCCTGGACACTAACATGGAGCTCAGAAATATAGAGGGCTGTGGGTAACCCTAGGTAACTTCTAAGGTAAAGATATGTTTAGCACAGCTTTGTGGGCCAAAAGGCTTGTATTGTGCTGTAGGTTTTCTCTGTTTCTATGTTTCTGCTGGTAGCTTATTCACTCTCACAATGCCCTTTGAGTGAAGACATTCCCACTCAAGTTCCCCTTTATCCTTAAACTATGAACTCTTACATCATCTATTTGACCACTATTGCAACTTTGCTTTCTCTTGTTGTCAATTGAATCACTTATAAGTGTTATCAGTACTACCAGTGGACAGGTAAAGTAGTCGATTTGTCAATGGCTAGGCCCTAACATGCATGTCTGATTAGTTTTAGTTGAAATGATGAGAAAAATTGTTTTTTCAAGAAAGACTATTTGTAAAGGAAACTGCTAGAAAGTAGAAGAATAGGTGACATATTTGGCAGTCCAGCACAGGTGAATCCCCCCTTGACACCATTTAGCACATCTACAAGGGACGTTTTTGCAGGAAAGCAGAGGCCATCATCCAGGGCCCCCTCTGCTCAGGCCATGCTCTTTTCTCATTGCTGCTTTCAGGAAGGAGGTATAGCAACTTGAGGTCACACACCACCAGGTAATGGAACGGTTATTACCCCTTGGGCATCAGGTCCTGAACCAGAGTAGATAACTTCACTTACCCAATGCTGAACTGATTCTGCAACTCATAGACCCACTTTCATGGACTCTACAATTCATTCTCTCAATATTATTTATTTAGTTATTATTTATTATTAATTTGTTTTTCTTTTTGCATTTGCACTTTTTTTATGCACTAAGGTTGCTTGTGTGTAGTTTTTAATTGATTCTATTGTGTTTCTTTGTATTTACTGTGAATGGCTGCAAGAAAATGAATCAAGGTAGTACATAGTGACATATATGTACCGTACTTTGATTATAAATTTACATTTGACTTTTGATTTTACACACGCTGCTGTGGGTACAGCAGACTCTTTGTACCAGCTTGGCTGTACAGTCTCCTTCAAGTTTCTGAGCCTTACCTGTACACCGACTCCATGCATTTTATTAAGCCATGTAGGCATATGGGTTATGGTCAGAAGTGGTTCACTCAGTCCTGTAATAAGGTTGTGACAAATTTGACTGTAACCTCAACTCAGCATTCCCCTCTGTGTAAATTACCATTCTATTCCCTTGTCTATCAAGCATCTATCTCCCTTTAACGTAAAATCTTTCAAAGATTCTTCTGTGGTTACTTTTTGAGAAAGACTGCTTCAATCATTCACGGTCATCTGAGAAAATAAGAAAATTCAACTATTTTCTGTCGTAAATGGACAAACCCTTGTTTTTAAACAGTGACCTCTAGTTTTAGTTTTTACAAGAAATGTCCTTTCTAATCCTCTTTTTATTCTGTAAGTATAATTAGTACCTGAATAATTGAAGATAAATTTCTTCTAAATGTTTTTACCTTCAGCCAATATCTGGAATTAACTCTCAAGCGACACAGGCATATTTGCTGCACTTAATGCAATCTAGTCTTGTGAACATATAAACCTGCCCTACACCCAGAGAGTACAGAATGTGCCTCTGCTCTTGTGCCAATTAGCTTAAGGCTGCCTAATGGACTTGTTGATCTAATCCTGGCAATGTCTGAACTTCTTTATAAGCCTGAACTTGTGTTTCATTCCAAGCTGAATAGGAAAACAGAATGTGAAAGCAAAAATGTTGGTGTGACATTGGGCTGGACAAATAGTTAGCAGAACATAAAGATTGCTTATACGGAATGTAGCAGATTTCCTCTTTCTATCTTCAATAACTTAGGAGTGTATTGGAACAGAGGGATTTAGAATTAGAGCTTGAGATGGCATGGTAATGTAGCAGTTAGCGTAATGCTATAACAGTGCAAGCCACCTGGGTTTAATTCTACTGTTGTCTGTGAGGAGTTGTACGTTTTCCCCATCACCGTGTGGGTTCCCCCGTGCTCCAATTTCCCCCCACATTCAAAAGATGTACGCGTTAGAAGGGTCTCGGCCCGAAACATCAACTGTACTTTTTGTCCCAGTGATGCTGCCTGGCCTGCTGAGTTCCTCCAGTGATTTGTGTGTGTTGCTGGGATTTTCAGCAACTGCAGATTTTCTCTTGTTCGCATTAGAGGTTTATTGGTCACAAGGTTGTAATTGAGTGGCACGGGCTCATTAGGTGGGAAGGGCTGTATCGCTTTTTAAAAAGGTGCATAGTTCATTCAAAGTGGAAGCACAGGTAAAAGCAGCGAAAAAGACGTTTAGCATGTTGGCCTTCGTCAGTCAGGGCACTGAATGTAGGAGTTGGAATGTTACGCTGCCGTTGTATGAGTCATTGTTAATGCCACACTTGTAGTATTCTGTACACGTTTGATTGGCCTATTATAGAAAAGAAGTGGCTGAACTAGATAGAGTACAGAGAAGTTTTATGACGATGGTCCCCAAAGCAGCCGCATATCCCAAACACACAAAGGTTTTCAAAGCAATGCATTGCCTGAATTTGGATGGATTGAAGCTGGGTTTTGTATGGTGTAGGTTCCAGTTTCGCTAAGACAATCATTAGGTGCTTTGGATGTCACTTCCATAATTCTGTAACACCTATGCGGCCTGGATCATCCATGTGGCAGTCACACAGAAACAACCTTCTATTGCTGCCATAGAACCCAGTCCAACATGATGTAACGGTACCTGTCTGAGCAGGTCCCAATGTGGCACTGGGACCCAAATGCAGGTAGGTCACCTTTAAGGGCATCCTATATTATAACAAAATACTCTAGATCTCTCATTCCACCTTGTCATGACCCTGGCACCTTATTTGTCTAACTGCACTGCATTTTCTTTGTAACAGTCTGTTATTCTACATTTTGTTGTTGTTTTCCTTTTATATTACTTCGATGTATTTAGTTAATGGAATAATCAGCAGGGTGGCATGCAAGCAGAACTTGCCATCGTATGTATGACAATAATAAACAAATTACCAATTTTCCTGTCCCTGGTCCTTGCACTATGAGGTTAATTTTGTGATGCTAAAATAGAATACTCCGGATACTAAAAATCTGAAGTGAAACAAGAAATCCTGGAATGCTTGGCAACCTTGTCAATGCTTGTGGAGAAACAGAGCCAATATTTAACAGCCTGGTGAAGGAGGCATTCAAAGTTCAATGTAAATTTATCATCAAGTTACCATATACACTCAGACTCTGCTTAACGCTAAGGATGCATTCCTCGAAGGTGGGCCATTATGTAAATCAGCACTACGCGGGGTCATTCTGACATTACAAAACACTCTGGTTCTGTCGGCTGCGTAAGTCCAGGGTGAGACAATCTCCGGCCCCACCGAACATGTGAGATTGAGGTACGAGCCCACCCCAAAACTCCCTGTTTGTGTGGATGCTGTGTAATTCATCACCCAGTTACAAACAAGTGTCACGAAATAAGACAGCACACGACGTACAATTAAAAGATTTACTTTAGTGTCCCTCACCTGAGAAGCCTCCCCTTAATCCGACCGTCCCAAATGGGTGGCACATTCTCCTGTCGCTTATCTTCAGCTAACCCAAACATAAACTGAAAAACAAGCAGCTTGCGCAGAACAGCACAAAATGAAATACAGAACAGCATAAGAGTAAAAGATACGAACCAGGGCCATACATTTATGTAAATGGATTTGTGTGCCTGATAAAAAAAATCAAACCCAAGATATATGATATATTATTTTATGTTTATGCAGTAATTCATGGACTAACAAGGATGCAAATAGGCCTAACCTGTACATCAGTGGAGCAGCAAAATGTCGCAGCAGGGAAGCAGTGGTGGTTACATCTTAGAGGAGGGAGCAGGCTGTGGGCCCTGCTCTAACTTTGGATTCTTCTCCAAGTAGGTTTTGAGTTTCAACTGCCTTTTCTTTAGGTCCCTCTCATGAAGCTTAGCAGGAGATCATGTTGAGAGCACTTCTCTTTGCCTTATTGCTTCGCTCCCATTCAGGGTCATTACCGATGAGCTGGTCCATGACTTGTGTGATTGTGGTTATGCTGGTGCTGAGGAATTTTGTGGTGAGGCTTCTTGCCTGGTGCTTCCTCTTCTCCATCCGTTGCAAGCTGTTTTCCAGCCTGGTGAGGGACCAGGAACGTTTACACACATGGGAGAGGCAGAGCGCAAACTAACAGGTGATTGGCTGTGAGTGGCTCAGAACTGATGTAAAGCGCTCTCATTGGCTGATTAAATGTTTACTGTAATGGAGGCCGCTCTTGAGAAGTGTCAAGTGCTGTTTAGAATGAATTTCTGTCATTTTTTACAAATTTCAATAAAAAATTGAATAATCGGGCTGTAACAAATCAGCACTATGTGGAGTCTGAATCATTTTCATTTCATAGCTTGTCACACCAGACAGTCAGCCATTCTCATTTGGCAAGTAGTGTCAGGATTGGTCTCCTTTCGGATTAACCAGGTCACGGTATGAATGTTCCTGACTCGACCCTTGACCCTTGTTTTTTATGAGGCCGAGTGGCTAGCTCGACACTCAACCTGGCACGGATGGAAAGTGTGCCTGGGGGGGGTGGTGTGGGGTGGTGCTGACTGGGTTCAAACCTGGGAGCCTTCACTTCCAAAGTCCGGGGTCTGAATGTACTACTTTAAGATTCATTTTTCTTGAAGACGTTCACAGTAGAACAAAGAAATGCAATAGAAGCAATGAAATGATGTGGAGTTGTGCCAGCTCCAACTCACCTGTTTCATGTCCCTGTCATTGCCCTTGTTTGCTCTTTGACTGGGACAAACTGGTACCACTCATTATTTTGTCCCCAGGCAGCCCGGTTGTACCAGAGCCTGTGCAACCCACTCAATACTGCAGTTTCTCCATGCTTACTCTGTGCTGTAGTATTTGCGAGCTGGAATTTTTTATGTTTGAAATGTTCATGAGCCCCCGGCAGTTCTGCAGTTGGCGGGAAGTGGCGCTGCTTCTTTGAGGCACTGATTAGTTTGTAGTGGAACAAGGTCAAATCACCACAATGCATCCCAATAATAAATGGAGCAAGTCCCCTGCACGAGGCGGTTTGCACTCAATTCATTGCTGGTTGCCTCTTAAGCGATTGTGCTAAATGTTGGCCATATGTAAGAATTAGAATTTGTTTTCAAACAGGAAGTAATTTGTTGGTGCCGCTCCTTATGTAGTTTGAGCACCTTGTCCTCTTTTCTCTCCTCCATTAGTAGTGCAATGCTTTATACTGCAATATGAATCCATAGGTTAATATACAAGCCCTCACCTGGGCTGAGCTGGTAAAGCCATTCACCTCACAGTGCCAGAAATCTAACTCCAATGCTAACCTTGGCAAACGGGCGTGCAGAGTTTGCACGTTCTCCAAATGACTTCATGAGCTACCTCCAAGTGCTCTGGTTTCCTCCCACATTCCAAAGATGTGTAGGCTTTTGTTTCATTAAATGCCTGTCCCTTGAAGGCATTATGAGAATGTGTGGAGAATAAGTACAGTGGAATTAATGTAGGTCTCCTGATTAAGGCCAGCGTGGTCTCAGAGGACAAAGGCCTGTTTTGTACCATGTCTCTCTGTGAGTCTCTACATGGACAGTGGCAATCCATTGGTGATTCCTCCGTGAGGGATGCTATTCCAGAGTACACTCCTAGCCTCATCCAGTGAGTCCACATGTGTTACCCTGATCGGCCTTTTGGATAGAATACAGATGTAGGAATTCCTATTGATATTTGCTGCTTTCCTACACAATGGTTTGTTTTGGCGCACAACAATCAGCATGAGAGGTCATTTGTTGCTGTCACACCGCAAGGTTTAAAAAGAGCTTGGTTGCTTTGTGGCCGGTTCTGTGGATGATATGAAGATAGGTCTAGGGGCAGGTAGTGTTGAGGAAGCAGAGGACTGAGACAGACTGGGAGAGTGGGCAAGGGTGTGGTAGAATGAATATGGTGTTGGGAAGTGCAGGGTCATGCACTTTAGCAGAAGGAATAAGGCTTGGACTGCTTTCTAAATGGGGAGAAAATTCAAAAAATCTGAGATACATAGGGAATTGGGAGTTCTCGTGTAGGATTTCCTAAAAGTTAACTTGCAAGTTGAGTTGGTGGTAAGGAAGGCAAATGCAATGTGAACAATTATTCTGAGAGGACTAGAATACAAAAGCAGGATGTAATGCTGACGCTTTATAAGGCGTTGAGAAAGTCCCCATAGCGATTGAGATCCATTGGTCGAGGACTTTGCAGCAATCGTTAATGCTACTTCCACATTAATACCTTTGTTAAATTCTTCTCAAGATAAGAAACGTGGATAGAGTGGACAATCAGAGACTTCTAGCAGGGCTGAAATGGCTAATTTTAAGGTGATTGGAGGAAATTAAGGTAGGAATGACAGAATTAACTTCTTCACACAGTGGTGAGTGTATGGAACGCCCTGCCAGGGGTGGTGGTAGAGGCAGATATGTAGGAGGCATTTAAGGATCTCTTAGCTAGACACGTGGCTTATATAAAAATGGAGGGCTATGATAGAGGGAAGATTTAGAGTAGGTTAAAAAATTGGCACAACATCATGGGCCAAACATGCTGTAATGATCTATCTTGAATGCCCAAATTCTTATCAAACCCTCAGGTTTCTATGGCTCACCTGCAGATTTGCAAACTGCGCCTGAGGTCAGGATTGAACCTGGATCACTGGCACTGTGAGACTACTGCTTTACTAGCTGTACCATTATACTGTTGTTAATTTATAGACTTACCGAGTCGCTGGCAAATGCCTAATCACTGTCTACCGATAAAGGACAATGAGATGAATTCCAGAGAACATAGTTAAGGGAAGGATTATTGCCCTTGGTTAAGGACAGAGAGTCATCTCACAGATAAACTTCATAGCTTCTAATGTCCCAGGAATGCTGAAGCCTAGTACTGTGGAACACCAGAGTTCAGCATTCCAGCAAAATCTCCACTTTGACAAGTCCTGGTTGGATAATTGATGTACTGCTCCCAAATAAAGCAGAACGTTTTAATTTGAGTAATTTGTAGAATTGCAAGCATTTCCCTTGTTATTATCAATCCACTTGTTTCAAAATGTATAATTTACTGATTATGTTGTTTCCTCTTCTAGAGTTGTGGTTTGCAATAAAGTCTTGGGCTGCTGCTGTTTAGTTCCTCTGTTGATACCATCAGAGGCTCATGGCTCAGTGCTGAGGCGAGAGCATTATTTATGATGTGCTCCTTGCACTAGGGGCCCCGAAAATATTTCTTAAACAGTAAACAGTTGGAAGAAGTCTGTACTCTTACTACTTGTCCAGGAAGTTTGGGGCTCTTGCACTAAAATTATTACAGAAAAATTCCAGTTACCCATCCTACTGTATTCCCATTAGATTAACCTATGGATCAGTGCACCTGCAAGAAAGAGGAGAAATTTTGCTGGTTAACCATCAGCGTTAAACTGAACGCCTAACGCTCATCAGTGGAGTCCCTAATTTACATTCACATACCCACCTCTCCTACAGTATCTTCCTGCCTTAAGTTACCACTGTGAGATATTTTGTATTTCCAGTGGTATTACAGATCTAAATTCTGTGACATACCCATTTATTTGGTTGCCCTCATCCCCCCCCCCCCCCCACCTCCCTACCCTTCCAGGAAGGACAGAAATGCCTTTGACAGTGGCACAAGAGAGTCAGTTAATTGCGAGGTCAATTCAAAGACTGCCACTGTTTCCCTCTGTGCACAACCGTTCCACATCTGTGTATACAAACATCATCTACACTAGGACAAAATCCTGGACACCACCGTGGAAATTGTTGATGGTTTGACAAGCAAGCTCACGGCTACCTTCTCAAGGACGAAGAATTCAATCCTGATGTCATTGATGATGCCCATGCCATGATAATTAAAAATGCCTTGTCCAACCAGGGTAAGATCAGACAAGAATGAACTGGACAGATGCAGTTTATATGTAAAATGTTTATTTGCAAAAACATATTTGACTGATATTTCACAAATGAATCTTCATTTTGTACTATAGGTGTTCCTTACTGAGAGATTATATTGAAGAAGTAATCTGTTATTTAGAATCAATCTGTTCCACTTGTTGGCTGATTCTACAAAAGAGAGCACTGGGATAAATGTTTATAATTCGTAGATGTCTGTTTAAGCAAATTTCCTCTTGCTCTTTTGAAATTTATACAGCAAGCCTGGCTTGTTTAGGACACAATTGACCTCTGCCTCTCTGAGCTGGTTGGAAAACGATAACAATCTTTCCGTAAGAAGAAGAAACATGAAGGAAAGAAAGAGAGTGGGGGAAGAGAGAGGGAGGGATGGGGGTGAGAGAGATAAATGTGATGATATATACCTTTCTGGTATTTTGTACCCACTTTTGAAGTGTTTTCACTGTTGAAAGAAATGGAGTAACAAATTTACTCACAGCATGGCCAGCCATACATCCTGTTCTAATATACTGAGCAGTTTCTGGAAACGGGTCACTATCCAGTGAGATTCCCTCAACTGATCACTTTAGGACAAGTGACAAAGATGCTAAGTTGCTACCTGCCCTACCAGGAAAACGTGAAGGCTGTGGAATGTGGGAAGTGGTTCCTGCGACCCACTGCAACGGTGCCCTCCAGCTAAAGGGACGAAGATTGACTGAGTCATTCCAAGGTGGATGTCAAACCTGTTACCAGTGGGTTATATGTTCAATAAGTGCCCAATTCCCTCTCATGAATTATATTGTGCAACTGAAAAAGTAGCCTGCTGCCAACATTCCAGTACATCACCTTAGAAGGTGCTGTCTTTCAGATACAATGTTGAACCATATAGAACATAGAGCACTACAGCACAGTACAAGCCCTTTAGCCCACAAGGACGTGCTGACCTTTTAACCAACTCTAAGATCAATATAGCCCTACCCACCTCCATTTTTTTTATCATCTATGTGCCTATCTAAGAGTTTCTTCAATGTCCCACATCTCCACACTTATCTACACATCTGCAATACTTTGAAGAAGAAAAAGAAAGATATCATTAGTGCCTTAACATGTGTCTCTATTTCAAGCGCTATGGCAGATTTTCAAGTCATTGGCACCTTTCTGCCTGTGGGGGCTGGCCATGCACAAATTTTTTTATTGCAGGAACATGGACTGTTTTTATTTTGTGCTCTATGACTGTAGTTCCAAATTGGAGCACTTCCAAAGAGCTCGATTGTTAATAATACAGTTTAAGATGGCCGAGAAACATGAAAGGCTCACTTTTCCTTTTGCTTTTCCATTCTGTTGGTTGAATTCTCATCAAAATCAAGCACATGTTCTTGCCACAGATTATAACAGACCTAAGCATGTTACAAATCAAATTATGCAGTAGTCCATCGGTTTACAAGGAATTTCTTAATAAACTACAAGACAAAAACTCACCTCCCTTCAATCAAAGTAAGTATAGGCAATCTGATCAAATTCAATGTGTTGTTTTTGTCAGATTCATAGACTATTGCCATGGCCCTGGCAGATATCAGAAACAAACACTTTCCACCATAGCAGAGTTTTCTGAAACTAGAGGGCATATGTCTAGCATAAAGCGTCTTCCACAAATCTGTGGTAAATTATTTTTTCCCGAAGTGGGATTTGAGTCTCAAATACACTCAGTGGCCACTTTATTAGGTATCTCCTGTACCTAATGAAGTGGCCACTGAGTGTACGTTTGTGGTCTTCTGCTGCTGTAGCCCATCCACTTCAAGGTTTGACGATTCAACAATGCTCTTCTTCACATCACTGCTGTAACGCGTGGTTATCTGTGTTAGCATCACCTTCCTGTCAGCTTGAACCAGTCTGGCTATTTTCCTCGAACCTCGGTCATTAACATTGCATTTTGACCAGCGAACTCTCACTCACTGAATGCCTTTTGTGTTTCACACCACTCTCTGTAAACTCTGGAGACTTGTGTATGGAAATCCCAGAAGCTTCTGAGATACTCAAACCACCCCGTCTGGCACCAACAATCAATCCACGGATCGAAATCACTGAGGTCAACTTTCTTCCCCATTCTGATGTTTGGTCTGAACAACAACTGAACCTCTTGACCGTGTCTGCATGCTTTTATGCGTTGAATTGCTGCCATGTGATTGGCTGATTAAATATTTGCATTAATGAGCTGATGTGTAGGTGTACCTAATAAAGTGGCAACTGAGTGTAATGCCCAACTTTTGTACTCAGTGCCCTGATTAATGAAGGCCAGTGTACCAATAGCTGCCTTCCCCACCCTGCCTACCTGCAATACCACAGTCAAGGAACCATATGCCTGTACTCGCAGCCTCATGAAGCTCTTCGACTGAACTGACATTTGTTAGAACAGGGATAAGTCTGTAGAAGTTCTGTATTTCTTTGATCAGAGTTGTATCAGCTTGTTTTTTTCATGGCCATGTCATTGCAATCAAAGCAGTCATTAGCGGGACAGTTAACATTAAATGTAATATTTTAAAAACGCTATGGTTATAGAAATGCTCTTTGTGTAGATAATTATGAAAATGTTGCAA
Organism: Hemitrygon akajei; assembly: GCF_048418815.1. Classification (NCBI taxonomy): domain Eukaryota; kingdom Metazoa; phylum Chordata; class Chondrichthyes; order Myliobatiformes; family Dasyatidae; genus Hemitrygon; species Hemitrygon akajei. The sequence goes on along the minus strand of NC_133133.1, from coordinate 23,515,300 downwards.
TGTTTTTCTGTTGCATGAGAAAGAACATCTGGCAATAGCATGCAACCTCTGAAAGTCAAGTTGATATGCTTCTCCACTTGGACATGTTTGAACAAGTGTGTACTTCTGCCACCATGGAAAGACTCCTACAAATTTTGCAGTGCAATTTTCTTTCATGAAAGACGTAAGATTTCATTTTGAAACATGGAACACGTCTTGGTGAAGTCAATGGATGCACGGCAAAATACTTCCATGTTGCCCTGTAGAAACCATTTATTACGTAGGTTTGGGGAAATGAACGGTTGTTAAAATTCTCTGAAATTTTGAGATTTGTTGTTGGTCAAAATTCCATGAACTATGAAATAAAATTGGCCTTTCTTCACCACTTTACTCCTGTGGGTGAATTCAGATCCCTACTGTACATGATTATTTCATTGGGACTTGCGTATAATATGGTTACTCTACTTTCTGCAAGCAGATGCTGAAGGGCCTGTTTCTATACTGTACTTTTCTATGACTCAATGAATCTATTTGCAGAATGTGTCAGTGAAGTAAAGGTTTGTTTAGATTATTTCTGAACTTGTTTTGGACTATTTTCTTAACATTCTCTGTTGATCCCTGAGAAATGGAGATACTGAGTGAATGGCTGAGGGAGTAGTTTCCAATTGTCAGTAAGAACTATGTTCTTTTTGGAATATTATTGACAAGTGTGACCTTTCTTTCTTTAACACATCATAAATTTTGGCTTTATACTTGGAAGCTTGTCTTACCTTAACATGGAGCCCTTGTGCCAAACATTTCAGTTATTAATTCCTGATTATATAGTTCTCCAGTATTCTAGATTGCTACCTCCAGCACAGTGAGTTCTTGCTTTTATTGCAGTAGCAGTTCCGTTAGCCGAAGGGTTGGAGAGAAAAAACAACATTCCCTTTTCACGCCATTCAGGATTTTGACAAATCATACGATTATAACTTTAATATTTAGCTCTTTAACTAAGCCAAGATATTTAACAGAAACATTATCTAATAAAATTTGATAAAAGTTAGAATTAACACTGAGCTACAAAAAGAGATTAGGAGAGCTGCGAAAACTCAAGTTTAAGTTCAAGTTTATTGCTGTGGGTGTGCATACATAGAATATAAATGCCATGAAAATTAGCTTTTTGTAGCAGCATGACATATATAAATTAACAAATTATACATAACGTCCATGACAAAATAAACATAATGATACTAGTGCGAGTAAATTAATTGCCACAGACAGTTGTGGAGGCCAGATCATTGGGTATATTTAAAGTGGAAATTGATACTGTCGGTTCTTGATTAGTCAGGGTGTCAGAGGTTATGGGGTGAAGGCAGGAGAATGGGGTTGAGATGGATAGCAAATCAGCCATGATGGAATAATGGAGAAGTCTTGATGGGCCAAATGGCCTAATTCTGCTCCCATGTCTCATTAAATTGGTTTATTATTACCACATCTACTAAGGTAAGAAACTTAGTTTTGCATGCCATCCATATAGAATATTTCATCTCATCACTGCATGGAGGTAACACAAGGAAAAAGCAATCACAGAATGCAGAAGGCAGTGTTACAGTTATAGATAAAGGGCAATGCAGCAAGGCAGTAAGGTGTGAGGAGGTGATGAGATATATTTTCAGACCAAGAGTCCATCTTATCATCCAAGATGTTTGTTCAATAGTCATTTGAAAGTGAGCTAGAAATTGTCTTTGAACCTTGCTTGTACATATTTTCAGACTGCTGTATCTTCTACTCGATGGGAAAGGGTAGATGGAGGGAAGTTTGTTGTCTTTTGCATGTTGGTTGTTTGCCCATTCTTTTGGTGTTTTTTTTCATTGGTTCTATTGTGTTTCTTGGATGGAATCTTCAGGGCACAATATGCTGGAGGAACTCAGAAAGTTGAGCAGCATTAGTGGGAGGCAAAAAAGAAGCTGTCAAAGTTTTGGGTTGAAACCCTGGACTCTGGTTACACTGGCTGCTCTACTGAGACGTGGAAAATTGTAGTCAGAGTCCATGGAGGGAAGGCCAGAATGACTAATGCTCATTTGCATTCAGATCTACTGTGATGAAACACTTTGAGACATTGGTTATGGTCGGAATCCACTCCTGCCTGGACCTGCTGCAGTTTACCTATTACCACAGTAGGTCTGCAGCTGATGCAATCTCACTGGCTCTCCACAGAGCCTTGGATTACCTGAACAATAGGAATACCTATTGCATTTTAGGTATGCAATAGGTATTGCATACCAGGTTGCTATTTTGAGTACAGCTCAGCATTCAACAGAACCATATCTTCAGTTCTAATCACCAAGCTCCAAAATCCTCACTGGCATACCACAGTCAGGGCAGATTGGAAATAACATCTCCTCCTTGCTGACAGTCAACACTGGTGCACCTCAAGGATGTGTGCTTAGCTCCCTGATCTTCTTTCTCTACACCAACAACTGTGTAGCTCGGCACAACTGTATAAATTTGCCGATGACATAACTATTGTTGGCAGGAAATCAGATAGTGACGAGGAGCAAGGTAGATCATCTGGATGAGTAATGTTGCAATAATAACCTTGCGCACAACGTCAGTAAAATCAAGGAACTGATTGTGGACTTCAGGAAGGAGAAGTCAAGAAAACACACCTCAGTCTTCATTGAGGAATCAGCAGTGGAAAGGGTGAGCATTTCCAAGTTCTTGAGTGGTAGCATCTCTGAAGGTCTATCCTGGGTCTAACATACTGATGCAGTTACCAAGAAGGCACAACAGCAGCTATATTTCATTAGGAGTTGAGTTTTGGTATGGCACTATAGATTTGCAAGTTTCTGTAGGTATACCGTGGAGAGCATTCTGACTGGTTACATCACTATCTGGTAGGGCTGGCCACTGCACAGGATCAGAAAAAGCTGCAGAAAATTGTAAACTCAACCAGCTCCATCATGGACACTAGCCTCCTCAACCTTTGGTCCCATCCCAACAGGAAGATGGGATCCATCATTAAGGACTCCTGTCAACCAAGATATGCCCTCTTCCCATTTCTACCATCATGGAGAAGATACTGGAGCCTGAAGACACCCATTCAATGTTTCAGAAACAGCTTCTTCCCCTCTTCTATCAGATTCTTGATTGGAAAATAAACCCATGAACACTAACTCACTTTTTTTTGTTCTCATTTTACACTACTTATTTAATTTAACTTTTATACTAGTATTAAAGGTGGTGAAGAATCAGTATACAGGAGGGAGATTGAGAATTTGGCTGACTGGTATCATAACAACAACTTCTCACTCAGTATCACCAAGACCAAGGAACTGATTATAGACTTCAGGAAAGGGAAACCAGAAGCCTCCTCAATGGAGGATCAGAGGTGAAGAGGGTTCACAACTTTAAATTTCTGGAGGTTACTATTTAAGAGGATCTGCCCTGGGCCCCGCATGTTAGTGTAATTGCAGAGAAATCATGGCAGCTCTTCTACTTCCTTAGGAGTGTGCAGAAATTTGGCATGACATCTAAAACGTTGATAAACTTACATAGATGTGTAGTGGAGAGTATACTGACTGGCTACATCATGGCCTGGTATGGAACCACCAATGCCTTTGAACAGAAAATCCTACAAACGGTAGTTGATTCAGCCCCATACATCACGGGTAAATCCCTCCCCAACCATTGAGTTGATCTACATGAAACGCTGTCATAGGAAAGCAACGTCCATCATCAGAGATCCCCACCACCTAGGTCATGCTCTCTTCTCACTGCTGCCATCAGATAGAAGATACAAGTGCCAAAGGACTTGCACCACCAAGTTCAAGGACAGTTCCTACCCCTCAACCATCAGGCTCTTGAACAAAAGGAGATAATTGCACTTAATTGTCCCATCATTGTAATGTTCCTACAACCAGGATCTCACTTTAAGGACTCTTTATTTCATTATCTCTTGTTTCATTACTCATTGCTATTTATTTACATTTACATTTGCACAGTTTGTTCTCTTTTGCATTCTGGTTGATCTTTCATTGATCCGGTTATAGTTACGATTCTATAGGTTTACTGAGCATGCCCGCAGGAAAATGAATCTCAGGGTTGTATATGGTGTCATATATGTAGTTTGATAATAAAATTTACTTTGCACTTTAGATCTTTCTTATTGTAATTTATAGTTTTTATTACGTATTACAATATACTGCTGCCACAAAACAACAAATTTCATGACAAATACCAGTGATAGTAAACCTGATTCTGATTCTGATTCTGGTTTTCATAATGTGTTAAGTTAAGAAAGAGTAAAGGATCTCTTTTTCCAGAGAGTGGTGAACCTGTGGAATTTGTTACCACAGGCAGCTGTGGAGGCCAGTTCATTGGGTATATTCTTGATTAATCAGGGCATGAAAGGATATGGAGAGAAGGAAGGAGATTGGGTCAGAGAAGGAAATGGATCAGCCTTGATGAAATGGCAGAGCAGACTCGATGGGCCAAATGATCCAATTGTGCTTCTGTATCTAAATATGGTCCTAGGTCATATTAGGGGTTTTTAGGTCAGTTCAAGAGCCTGGTAAAGATCAGCTTTATTTGTCACATGAACTGTTTATTGAAACATTAAAACATATGACATGCCTCATTTGCGTCAATAACCAACACAGATCTGAGAATGTGCTGGGGGCAGCCAGTAGGTGTTGCCATGCTTTAGACATCAACAATGCATGGCCACAACTTACTAACCCTAACCAAACTTAAAAGTTCAAAGTAAATTTATTAACAAAGTACAATTATGTCACCATATACAACCCTGAGAATAGTTTTCTAGCAGGTGTACTCAATTAATCTATAACAGAATAATAACCATAATAGAATCAATGAAAGACCGCGCCAAGTGAGTGTTCACCCAGTACACAAAAGACAACAAACTGTGCAAATACAAAAAGAAAGAAATAATAATAATAAATATTGAGAGCTGAAGAGTCCTTGAAAGTGAGTCCATTGGTTGTGGGAACATTTCAATGATGGGGCAAATGAAGTTATCCCATTTGGTTCAAGAGACTGATGGTTGAAGGGTAATAACTGTCCCCGCACCTGGTGATGTGAGTCCAGAGGCTCCTGATGGCAGCAGAGAGAAGAGAGCATGCCTTGTATGGTGGGGAACCCTGATGATGGGTGCTGCTTTCCTGCGACAACACCCCATGTAACTGTAGATGAGTCTGGAAGCTCCTGTAGCTTCTTCATGATGGCAGCATCGAGAAAATGACACAATCTAGTTGGTAGGGTTCCTGATAATGTATGTCAGCCTCCTGAGACATTGCCTCTTGTCGATGTCCTTGATGATTGTGAGTTGGTCAACATCGATCAATTTAATTCAGATTAAAGAGAAGCAAAGAAATGGAGAGGGAAATGTAAAGCTCAAATTGTCGCCTGTAAAACAGTATGGTCACTATGAGTGGGGCAGTTGAAGACTGAAAAGTTCAAGAGGTCAGAATTCAAAGAGCACACAGAATTCAGAGGGTTATTGGCCTAGAGGAGATCAAAGGCATTAGGAGAGAAGAGGCCATGGTGGAATTTGACATGAAGGTTGAAAGTTTTAACAACTATTAGGCAATGTTTTTGAGTAAACACATAGTAGAATTAGTACACAAGCAGCAAACATTTAGACAACTTAAAGTGTTTGCAGAGTAAAAAGTGGGAGGCTGGCCATTAGTGCATTAGGATCGAGAAGAAACGAGTGAATGAAGATTTTGACAACAACACAGAATAAGATGATAATGGCTCATTGTGCTTTCTACCAGCACTTTTGTGCCCATTCATTAGTTCCTGTCCCATTCTTCTACTACCATTCACCTATGTCTTTAAAATATTTATTTTCCAAATATATATCCAGTTTCCATTCAAAAGTTATGGTTGAATTCAATTCCACAGCCATAATAGAGAATGAATGTCAGGTCACAGCAAGTGGAATAAAGTTATACCATTGCTACTCCAGTTATTGTTGGAAACCTTTCCTGGAAAGTATATATTTATGCCTTTACAACTTATGTACATGAACCTTACTGATCAAAGATGTGTGGACATCTGCAGCAGGTAGAATGAGAATTAAAAAAATACTAAGCTGTGTGTTGGTTAGCACACTCTGAAGGATGATTTGATCAGGAAATTATTTCGTTCAGTCTGGGAGAAGGACGGGCAAAGGCCACTGGTGATTGTTTAACCTAATCATCATTCAACAAAGGTTCTCTGTCACAGGGTACTTATTTTTAGATTAAGTTAGCTCTTTTTGTGTGACTGTGAAACATACTGGATGCTGTGGGCAAGTAACAAGATTCCTAAGTTAATAAAGTCATGTTTGAATTCATTTTCTTAAGAATTCACTTTAACATAATTTCTCACTCACTGTAGAAAGTTGTAGCATCCTGATATAGGTCTTTTTTCTAGTATGCACAGTGTTTCAGTTTTCAGGCAAACATTTATGCATTAAGTTGTTGCAATTTCTAGTGTTCACGTTTTCATTCAAGATTGACTTGCATTGACGTATGCTTCTCTCAGAGGGTCTTTCTATACTATACCTGTGACCTTTGACCACCAGCTCTGTCGGAGGTTACCTGTCAGTTTTGTTCGTGAAGTGCAAGGCTGGAAAATTTCCTGATTATATGATCCCAATTTTACTGGTATTTTTTTTTTGCACAAATTAGTTTAAAAGAATGAAATTTAGTTGAAAATAATTTATTCTTTTTTTGAAGAATCAAGGCGGGCAATTGCCTCGCCTGCAGAAAGAATTCTTGCTTCACCTGAGGGGATCATGCTGCCTTTCAACACTGGAATGCATTCTTTATGTGAAAAAAAAACTGGCATACAATAAAAACATTCTGGTACAGACAGGTAAGAGTAAAATTCCATTCCAATGAAGTCTTGCCTCCCTGTCTAGTGCTTGCATCCTATATTTCTGGAAGAAAGGTCACACACACTGATTTGTAGGATCTTTATATCACATTCAGCCTTTAGTGGCTTCTAGTTGAACAATCATGCTAGACTTCACCTTTGCCCTGTAGTTAATTTTCTCTCAAGTACTGATGCATTTCCTTTTACAGAGCAGAGGCTGAATTTGCCATCTTTATAGGTGAGCTCCAGATCCTAGCTTATCTTGAAAAAATATTATTTCCTCGTTTTCCACTTTAAGTTTTACCCCAGAGTGTTGAATATGTCACTACTAGTACTTTAGCCATATACTTAAAGGAATATTACCTATCCTGCCAAAACTGGCCATGATTTTGTACAGAGAAATCTATTTTCTCTTTTGATAGACACTGCCTGATCACTTACTAATTTTGTATACCTCTCTGAAATGTCTCAAACTTCTTTGCTCCAAGAAGAGCAACGACATCAGCTTCAGTCTAGCTTTGGAACTGAACTAAGCTGAAATAAGAAGCGTTTAGAAACATAGAAAACCAAGCCCTTTGGTCCACAAAGCTTTACCAAACATGTCCTTACCTTAGAACTACCTAGGCTTATCCATAGCTCTCTATTTTCCTAAGCTCCATGTACCTATCCAAGAGTCTCTTAAAATACCCTATCATTTCCACCTCCACCACCATCGCTGGCAGCCCACTCCACGCACTCACCACACTCTGCGTAAAAAACTTACCCCTGACATCTCCTCTGTACCTACTTCCAAGCACCTTAAAACTATGTCCTCTCGTGATAGCCATTTCAGCCCCGGAAAAAAGCCTCTGACGATCCACACAATCAATGCCTCTCATCATCTTGTACACCTCTATCAGGTCACTTCTTGTCCTCCATCGCTCGAAGGTGAAAAGGCCGAGTTCACTCAACCTGTTCTCATAAGGCATGCTCCCCAATCCAGGCAACACCTTTGTAAACCTCCTCTGCACCCTTTCTATGATTTCCACGTCCTTCCTGTAGTGAGGCGACCAGAATTGAGCACAGTACTCCAAGTGGGATCTGACCAGGGTCCTATATAGCTGCAACAATACCTGTCGGCTTTTAAACTCAATCCCACGATTGATAAAGGCCAATGCACCGTACACCTTCTTAACCACAGAGTCAAGCTGTGTAGCAGCTTTGATTGTCCTATGGACTCAGACCCCAAGATCTCTCTGATCCTCCAAACTGCCAAGAGTCTTACCGTTAATGCTATATTCTGCCATCATATTTGACCTGCCAAAATGTACAACCTGACACTTATCTGGGTTGAACTCCATCTGCCACTTCTCAGTCCAGTTTTGCATCCTATCAATGTCCCGTTGTAACTTCTGACAGCTCTCCACACTATCCACAACACTTTTGTGTCATCAGCAAATTTACTAACCCATCCCTGCACTTCCTCATCCAGGTCAAGAGTAGGGATCACAGAACAGATCCCTGAAGCACACCTGGTCACCGACCTCCATGCAGAATATGAACCAATTAGAGATGTATTGGAGATAAACAAGTGTTGCTATTTTAAAGACATTGATATAATTAAAAACACGAGATTCTTCAGAGCTGGAAGTCCAGAGCAACGCACACACAATGCTGCAGTATTCAACAGGTCAGGCATCTGCTATGAAATTGAATAAATACGTAGTTGACATTTTGAGCCAAGCACCTTCTATAAGATTGGAAAGGTAGGAAAAAGTCACCAGAATACAAGGGTGTGGGGAGGGGAAGGAGAACTAGCTAGAAGGTGAAAGGAGAAGCCAGGTAGGTGGGAAAGGTAAAAGGCTCGTGAAGAAAGAATCTAATAGGAGAGGAGAGTAGACTATAGCAGAAAGGGAGGAAAGAGGGGTCACCAGGGATTGGTGATATGCAGTTGAGGAGAAGAGGTAAGAGGCCAGAGTGAGGAATAGAAGGAGAGGGAAGGGGGAAGAAAAAAATTACCAACAGGAGAAGTCGATGTTCACGACATCAAGTTGGAGGCTACCTAGATGGAAAGTGAGGTGTTCCTCATATCCTCCATCCTGAGAGTGGCCTCCTCGTGGCAAAAGAGACCATGGGCCAATATATCAGAGTGGGAATGGGGATAGGAATTAAAATGGTTGGCCACCGGGAAATTTTGCTTTTAGCAGATGGAGTGGAGGTTCTTGACAAAGCGGTTCCCATTTTATGTCAGGTCTCACCAATGTAGAGGAGCCCACATTAGAGGCACTGGATACAATGGACTATCTCAACAGATCAGCAGCTGAAATGTTTCCTCCCCTGGTCGGACTGTTTGGGGCCCTGCATGGGAGGAGGTGAATGGGCAAGAATAGCATTTCTATCACTTGCAGGGATATGTGTCAGGAGGGAGACTAATAAGGAGGGATGAATGAACAAGGGAAACTTGGAAGGAGCAATCTCTGCAGAGGGTTAACCCGCATTTGGTGGTAGGATCCCATTGAAAATGATCGGAGTTGCAGAGAATGATGTGTTGGATGTTGGATGGGTTTGTAGGTGAGAACAAGGGAAGATGGGGCGAGCATAGATGTCTGGGAAATGGAGGAGATGAGGATGAGGGAAGCATCAATGGTGGAAGTGGAAGGGAAACTCAATTCATTGAAGAAGGACAACATCTCTGATGTCCTGGAAAGCCTCATCCTGGGAATAGATGTGATGGATTTGAAAGAAATACTATTTCATTTTCTCAGTTTCTTGGAGGGATGTGCGCATGGAGTGAGTGTGAAGTTGTGCAAGATAGTGAGTGTAAAAGGAAGTCTTAAAAATGATTTTGCCGGACTATTTGAAGCCAACAGTACGTGGCAAATATGGATAGTAGGTAAATGTGTTTTAGTGTGGTGGAAGCTTCTTGGATGAATTTCATTTCATGTCATGTAATTTAAAGCACATTGGAGAATTAGGGAACAGGTATAAAAGGGGGTTTCAAAAAGTTTATAAATCTGTTCCTCTCTCGTTCCTTCCCATTGATGTTTTGGAAGTCTTCAATGCATTGGGAACCTTGGGAATTAGTATGTTGAGTGCCAAAGCTGCCTGGAATTTGATGAAAGAGAAACCCATTGGGTAGCATATGGTTTCAGTCAGTAACTAATTCACAGTGACTGATGTGGCTTCTTGTAAACCAATTTGTTTATATTGTTAGGGCAGTTTTATTGCTAGCAAGAGGTAGGCCAGGGAAAAGAAATTTGTATTTAAATTCATTCAGAGTCCCAGCACTCTGTTACTCATTAAACAAAGGATAACTCTAATAGGTATTTTCTGGCAATAATATCACCACCCAGTTGTGTGTGTGTTTGTGAGTATATATGTATGAATGTGCTTCTGTACTTTGCTTCAAACAGATGTCTGATTATTCTTGGCTGTTAATAGGGCTCTTGCTGTCATCTACATTGGGAAAGAGTAGGAGTGTTGAAGTGGCCCATTGCCAACCTCACGACAGGTTAGTTTTTGATAGCATTCTGCTGTCTGAAGCACTTGAAGCTGCTTCATGCTGATACTGTCCTATTTCACTCTTTTGTAGGTGGTCTTCTAGCTAGGTGGTCCCGATACACATTTCATTGTGAATCAGCTGTTTTTACTTCTCTTGAATTCTGCCTTCTTCCTTTCTTTCATCCTTCACCCATACCAAGATGAGCCCCTGTTGGAAGCAGCCAGCCCCCTTCAGAACTCTGCCTGCAGTTCTCGAGGTGTGAGCAACACTTTAACCTTACCATTCCTTCATCTCCAAACAGTCACTGGCTGAATTTTCGATTTCTTTTTTGGAAATACTAGGTTCAAAATGATAGGGCAATAATGCATAAGATGCCTGTGAGCTAAATTTCCTAGACATGTCTTTACTCTGAGAATGTTAAATGTCATTCCTCAGTTTGAGATAATAAATTAAAGCCAAAGACTAAATAGGGTTTACAATATTCATAATCCTTGCTAATTAAACCAATCATCTTATCACTTCCATATTACTTATAGCTTTTTCAATATTATTGTCACCATTCTTGAAAGGACAGTGTGTTGGCTTCACTCTACTCAGCAGCATTCCAGTACTACATGTGAATATACACTCGGGGGTCTCTTTCTTGGGTACTCCTGTATATTCACTATCTGCTACTGCTACAGCCCATCCACTTCAAGGTTAGACATGCTGTGTGTTCAGCGATGTTCTTCTGCACACCACTCTTTTAATACGTGGTTATTTGAGTTACTGTTGCTTTCCTGCCAGTCTGGCCATTTTCCTCTGACCTCTCTCATTAACAAGGCATTTTCGCTGACAGAACTGCCTCTCATTGGATTTTCCTTTTGTCTCTCGCACCGTTCTCTGTAAACTCCAGAGACTGTTGAGTGTGAAAATGCCAGGGGATTAGCAGCTTCTGAGATACTGAAACCATCCCCTATGCACCACCAATCATTCCACAGTCAAAGTCACATTCCTTCTTCATTCTGATAATTAGTCTGAACAACAGCTGAACCTCTTGACGATGTCTGCATGTTTTTATGCATTGAGTTGCTGCCACAAGATTGACCGATTGGATAGTTGCATTAAAAAGTAGGTGCTCAGGTATACCTAATAAAGTGGTGACTGAGTGTATACTACAAGACTATAATTGGCAGAGCACAAAAATACAACTGCAGATGCTGTGGATCAAAGAATACGTACACGACGCTGGAAGAACTCAGCAGGTCAGGCAGCATCCGTGAGAAAAGAGTAGCCAACGTTTTGGGCCGAGACCCTTCATCAGGAATGGGGGGGGGAAGAGACGGCCGAAGCCCAGTAATAGAGATGGGGAGGGGGTAGGGCCTAGAGGCGCCAGGTGGAGAACCAATCAGAGGAAGGATAAAGGGGGGAGGGGGAGGGGATAAGCATGAAAGAACTGTAGAGGTAAAGGAGCAGAAAGTTGAAAGGGGAGAGAGGCAGAGAGGGACCTGGGATAGGGGGAGGGGGAGGTGGAGGGAATTACCAGAAATTGGAGAATTCAGTGTTCATACCACCAGGCTGGAGGCTACCCAGACGGTAGATGAGGTGTTGCTCCTCCAACCTGAGTTTGGCCTCATCATGGCAGTAGAGGAGGCCATGTATGGACATATCTAGATGGGAATGCGAGGCAGAGTTGAAGTGGGTGGCAACCGGGAGGTCCTGTCTATTGTGACGGATGGAGCGTAGGTGCTTGACGAAGCGGTCACCCAATCTGTGTCGGGTCTCGCCAATGTAGAGGAGGCCGCACCGAGAGCACCGGATGCAATAGACAACTCCAGCAGACTCGCAGGGGAAGTGTTGCCTCACCTGGAAGGACTGTCTCGGGCCCGGAATGATGGTAAGGGGGGAGATGTGGGGACAGGTGTAGTATTTGCGCTTACAGGGATAAGCACAGCACATCTTTCCCTCCCTATCCCTCTCAGCTTTTCGCAGGGATCGTTCCCTCCGTGACTACCTGGTCCACTTGTCCCTCCCCACAGAACTCCCACCCGGCACTTATCTACTCTTTTCTCACGGATGCTGCCTGACCTGCTGAGTTCTTCCAGCGTCGTGTACATATAATTGGCAGAGGGTGTGCAGTTCTCCCTTGAAATTATGCGTAGCTGTTCTTCTTGCCCTGCTCGCTTCCCCCATCCCAACCAAATGCTGGTGAGAAGGATTCTTCAATACGTTGTGTGTTTGAAGTAAAAATGTCAATTTTGTTTGAGTGGGAATCGCAGAAAATAGGACAAAGAAACAGGTCTAACCATCTTCGTCAGCACTTATCCTCCACAGAAGGTAATGGTACTGATGACAGTTACACAACCATTGCTTTTTACTAACTCCCCTCTATGTTTATCCTTTCACCATCTGCCAGTTTCCTCGTGCTTCTTGTTTGAAATGTAATAGAAGCAAGAATGATGAAGGATATGGTACACTTTTTTGTACTGTTTGCAGGTGTTCTTTGTGGGTGGTCATTCTTCTTTAATATATCATCAATGATTATCTAGTAGTTTGAATGAACGAACAACTATCTAAATGTTCCTACTTACCCATTGCGAGAAACTGCTGTTAGCAGCAAGAGCTGACTTAAGGATAGGCTGGTGATTTTTGAGAGACCATCTCATAGATTTATCCAGTCCATTCCAGTCAAGCCAAAGGTATATACTTTAAAAAATGCAATAATTTACCACAGGCATTAAACTTCATTTCTACCTCATTATTTGATTTACCACTCAAAGCACTAAATTGGGCTGCAATATTTCTCACTGGGCAAGAAGGCTCTTCTATTTCAGACTGCCTGCTATGTCTCTTTCCCCATAGAATCATAGGTGGTTGTCCATTGTATCTGGCGATGACAGGAAACCTGTGCAGGAGATTTTTTAAATGGAAAAGCTGTTGCACTGGGACAGTTCCACTTTCTTGACCTCAGATGTCCACGTTCGATTGTATAAACAAGCGTCACAAACTGGGGTCTTCCGTAACATCTCCTGCGCCTTGCCTTGCCCCTTTCTGTCCAAGGACTGTTGCAGCACTGCCCTTCTGGGTTTTGAATCTCACTGTAGATCTCATCTGGCCTGTCCACTGGAGCTGAATTCGCATGCTAGGAGAGGCATGTTTCTATTTCACTAGGGTATGAAGCCACCAGCCACCCCACCTGTCGAAGCAGCGTACTGGGGAGCAGCCTCTGTCATATGCAGACCGCTACTTGGAGCCACAGGTGAGAGTTAAGTGTCCGGTGGGGACCAAAGATGAGTGAGCTGCCCCGGACTGGACACAACAAACCCCTTCACCAGAGGAACTACCCCTCCATGAACACCCCATACACACTCATTGAGCAATATAGTATAGAAATAAGCCCTGGGGTTCAACTCATCAATGCCCATCTCATTTGAGTCCCATTTGTCTGCAGTCATCCATTTGCATTCAGTTCACTTAGCCCCTCTTGCGTTCAATCCTCTTCGAACTTGAGTTCTTCCGCCACATCAGTTTCTGTTCTACCTGTATGGATCACCCTGAACTAGGAGGCCTGTGTGCTGAGCTTCCTAGCCTCAGACTAGGGAGTAATAGAGCAGTTATTCATTCTCATTAACATGCCAATGAACCTGATTCTAATGAGTAGAGTGGATAGGGGAGAGTCAGTGGATGTGGTATATTTAGATTTTCAAAAGGCTTTTGACAAGGTCCCACACAGGAGATTAGTGTGCAAACTTAAAGCACACAGTATTGGGGGTATGGTATTGATGTGGATAGAGAATTGGTTGGCAGACAGGAAGCAAAGAGTGGGAGTAAACGGGACCTTTTCAGAATGGCAGGCAGTGACTAGTGGGGTCCCGCAAGGCTCAGTGCTGGGACCCCAGTTGTTTACAATATATATTAATGATTTAGACGAGGGAATTAAATGCAGCATCTCCAAGTTTGCGGATGACATGAAGCTGGGCAGCGGTGTTAGCTGTGTGGAGGATGCTAAGAGGATGCAGGGTGACTTGGATAGGTTAGGTGAGTGGGCAAATTCATGGCAGATGCAGTTTAATGTGGATAAATGTGAGGTTATCCAGTTTGGTTGCAAGAACAGGAAAACAGATATTATCTGAATGGTGGCCGATTAGGAAAAGGGGAGATGCAACGAGACCTGGGTGTCATTGTACATCAGTCATTGAAGGTGGGCATGCAGGTACAGCAGGCGGTGAAAAAGGCAAATGGTATGTTGGCATTCATAGCAAAAGGATTTGAGTACAGGAGCAGGGAGGTTCTACTACAGTTGTACAAGGCCTTGGTGAGACCGCACCTAGAATATTGTGTGCAGTTTTGGTCCCCTAATCTGAGGAAAGACATTCTTGCCATAGAGGGAGTACAGAGAAGGTTCACCAGATTGATTCCTGGGATAGCAGGACTTTCATATGAAGAAAGACTGGATTGACTAGGCTTATACTCACTGGAATTTAGAAGATTGAGGGGGGATCTTATGGAAACGTATAAAATTCTAAAGGGATTGGACAGGCTAGATGCCGGAAGATTGTTCCCGATGTTGGGGAAGTCCAGAACAAGGGGTCACAGTTTAAGGATAAAGGGGAAGCTTTTTAGGACCGAGATGAGGAAAAACTTCTTTACACAGAGAGTGGTGAATCTGTGGAATTCTCTGCCACAGGAAACAGTTGAGGCCGGTTCATTGGCTATATTTAAGAGGAAGTTAGATATGGCCCTTGTGGCTAACGGGATCGGGGGGTATGGAGAGAAAGCAGGTACAGGGTTCTGAGTTGGATGATCAGCCATGATCATACTGAATGGCGGTGCAGGCTCGAAGGGCCGAATGGCCTACTCCTGCACCTATTTTCTATGTTTCTATTAATTCTGGAAAACAAAGTATAAAAGCACCAGCTGTGATTGTGATCACACTTACTATGCTGCAAGTTATGTCCTGTATTCTTGCACTTTAGAGTTGGCATCACATCCTCCACAAGGCTGAACATTGGACAAACTTAATATGCAACTCTGATCTGATACTCAAATAGCAGGTGCAACAGAATGGAACACTGCAAAGCTAAAAATGTAGTCTTTGAGACACAACATTAAGCCAAGTTATTTAACCCTCAGTCAACCTCACTAATGCTCATTATCTGAGGGATTGAGTTCAAGAGCTGCACAGTCGTGCTGCAGCTCTATAAAACTCTGATTTGGAGCAATATGGTCGGTTCCAGTCACCTCATTATAGAAAGAGTGCAGGGGAGATTTACCAGGATGCTGCCTGGATTCGAGAGCATGTCTCATGAGCCAGGTAGGGCTTTTCCCTTTAGAGTGAGGCGGGATCAGAAGTGATGTGATGGAGGTGTACAAAATGGTTAAGAGGCATAGACAGAGTGGACAGCCGAAGTCTTTTTCTCAGGGAGGAAATGGCTAATACAGGGGGACATGAGGTATTTAGAGGAAAGTATAGGGGAGATGTCTGAGGCTTTTTTTTAACATGGAAATAGTGAGTGCCTGGGACACACTGCGTAGGGTGGTTATAGAAGCTGACACTTTAGGGGTAAAATGATAAGCACACGGATGTAAGAATAAGGAGGGCTATGTGCTGTGTGGATGGAAAGGTTAGATTGATCTTGGAGTAGCTTATATAGTCAGCACAACATTTTAGGCTGAAGGGTCTGTACTGTGCTCTCTACTTTTTTATGTTCTGTGTACTGTGTTCTATATCTGGTGTAGAGATTGTAGCTGTGGGAAAGATGTAGTGCACATTATTTGCTGTATTCACAAAGTACAGCTGTGACACACTGCAGATGCACTTCATGGACAGTGACATAGTGTCCCAGAAATACTGAGATGCAATCTAAATGCAAGCTTTTTTTGTTCTGTCGATGCTCATTCCTTACCAGTCACCAGAGCAACCCGGATAAAGTTGGCCTTCCAGTCAGCTACTTCCCAAGGTGGCGCAGCTGGGATGGGGCAATCTCTACAAAGGATCACTTTATCTTAAATTTGATAGCACTTCCGGATACCCATTCACGTTCAATCACCATCCCAAACTATTCACCGAGAGGAACTGGAAAACAAATCAACCTGTTGGCAGGCTTTAGTTGACCTGCTAGAACGAATGATAAAATGGCCTGTGTTTGCCACTTTGCTTGTTTTCTACATCTGTCGTGTGCAGCTAGTGCTTGGCCTCCAGGAGAAGCAGACAGAATCGAGGGGAGGGTTTGAGCTGTGGCAATATCATACACAGCTGAGACGAACTGTGTGTTCAGAACATAGGCTCTTTCTGAGGAATGCATGCAGGGAGAGAAGGAGGAAGATTCTTAATCATCTTAATTTTCAAATACTTCTCTAATTGATTTCTGAGACCATTATCATATGAAAAACAATGGTATCAATGCTACAAAGTGGAACCCTAGCCCAAAGCAAGTTCATGGCTTCAAGCTATATTAACAATCAGGGGAAGCAGCAGAAATGCCAATATTTGTAACAGTCAGCATTAAAGAGAAGTGCGAATATGACTGAATTTACTTTGAATTTGTTCCCTTCTCTTTTCTGACTGATTTGCTTAGGGTTGTATTTTGCCAGTGTGTCCATCAATTATGCCTGTGAAGGACATATTTTCAAAGACATTCCAACTTCAACACTAAACACAACTGCTGTTATTATTGAAGGATGGAATGTGCCCGACAGTCATCTGGCAGTTCAGGCCCCTCTGACATCAGAGGTCGTGCAATCCAGGTACCTTTTGGTTTTGCATTACCTGGAGCAGATGGTTGAGAGTACCCAAGGGCATTAGGCCCCTAAAAATATGTGTCTGAGTCCTCAGTGGCCTGGCTAACTTTGCGGGTGCAGGTGACAGTGAGTATGTAAAAGAGTGAATGAGAAAGGAAGTGATGGTTGATTACCTTTCCACTTTGGGGGCTTGTGATGTTTGCCCTGGTGTGCAGCAGCAAAATCAGCAGGGAGATGAAAATTACAGGTGTTTGTGTTTGTACTTTATCTTCCTATTCTGCTCACTGTGGTTTCATTTCCTGTGATCAATCAAGTGATATTTGATGAGTAAAGTGGACTGTTCAACATTGTGAAAGCACTCTGTAGTTCATGATGTGTCCCTGAAGAGGAACATAGAACAGTATAGCATAGTCTTGATCCAAAACATTGACTCTTTATTCATTTCTGTAGATGCTGTTAACTAAACTGCTGATTTCCTCCAGGATCTTGTGTATATTACAGCACAGTAGAAATCATTTGGCCCCTGATATTGTGAAAAGACTTTAATCTACTCCAAGATCAATCTAATGCATCCCTTCCATATAGCCTTCCATTTTTTCTATCATCCATTCAACTAAGGTGTCTTGTATGTTCTTAATGTATGTCTCCCTACAAGCAAAGCATTCCATGCACCTCTTTGTACAAAATCTACCATTGACATCACCCTACCGCTTTACTCCAAAATCTTTAAAGTTATGTCCTTGTATTAGCGATGTCTGCCATTGGAAAATGTTTCTGGCTGTCCATTCAATCTCTTATCATCTCTGTCAAGTCACCTCTCATCCTTCTTTGCTCCAAAGAGAAAAGCTGTAACTTGCTTAACCTTTTCTCACAGGACATAATCCAGGCAGCATCCTGGTAAGTCTCTTCTACACTCTCCTAAAGCTTCCACACTGTGTATTATTAAAATAATGAATTACAGGTTATATGTAAAAATCTAATAATTGCATACATCATCACGTTTCCACGTCAAAAGTAAAAGATGAAGTTACACCTGCATTCTTCAGGCTCCTTTGTTTTCTTTGAATTAGTTTAGTGTTTTGAAGTTACAAATCATCACATTTCCTATAATGGGGTGACTAGAACTGAACACAAGTGTTCCACACATGCTCTAGAATTCTTTTTTTTTGTGTGCCATACTCTGCCAGAGTCTCGGCGACCACTTATTTTTTCAAGAGGTTGTCTTGGAGGAAAGATTCTGGGAGTGGTCCCCCACGTCCTTCTCACAGCGCAGTGTTTTTTTTTACGAGGCCAAGTTGCGAGCTCGACACTCAACCCGGCACAGATGGAAAGCGTGTCCAGGAGCGGCCCAACTAGATTCGAACTCGGGAACTTTTGCTCCGGAGTCCGGCGCTGATGTCACTAGAGCTGCAATATTACCTTACTTCTCTTGCATTGAGGAGTAAGTAAGAAAGGTAATGGTGAATAGAGGCAAACACTTGAGAAACTAGGGAATTTGGCAGAAATGTCAGAGTTGTATGAAATTTTTGACCTGGTACTTATCCCAGCAGGATTGCATATCAAAAATTTTGTTGTGAAACCCCCATAATTTTCTGCCATCTCATTTTAGTGTATTATAAAATACAGGGAAGCACATGCCTGAATTCCTGATAGACATTGATCATTAAAGGGCAAGAAACCAAGAACACTGTAAGGCAAAGTAGTCCAGTTGGACCAGAACAACAAAACAAACAGTGATTGTTGATTTTTTTCAGTCATGCATTTATCATTGATGGATGACTGATACAAACAGAAATATCAAGTTACCCAAGGTTGTAGATATCAGTATTGAGTTCAGAAGGTTGCAGTGTGCTGAGATAGAAGATAATGTACAGTTCCTTATTCTTGTGTTGGACCTTGATGTGAATGATTCCCTTCTCTGAAGGACATTGAAGTTCAAGATGCGGTTGAGTGGTTTCGGGATCATTATAAAGCTGTCCCTGCCACATAGCACTGCCCAGCAATCTATGTGGTCCAGATCTCTTTCCGCAACTTGGAGCCATATCTCAATGAAGTCAGACATGACTGATGAACTACACTAAGCTTACTTTGGAGATATTGGCTACTTACTTGCATCACTGCTGAGACACCACTATGCGATCCCTGCCAAATCCTTCAAATCCAGTGATAGGACAAGTGAACCAATGTTAGTGCCAGCACTGAAAATCTGATAACATTCAGTCAGCTTTGGTGGATAGACTGTATTATCTATATGAGGGCCCTGGATCCCTGAAAGAGGCATTGTACTCAATATTCTTAATAGCAAGCAAATGCTTCTGGATTTTCTAGAGTCTCCCATGTTTATTGAAAGCTCAAGTGAGAGGATGGCTTATTTATTTGGTTGGAGATCCTTTGGATGCCTTTGTTTATTTTTTAGAAGATGATTACAATGCTTCTGAAAGGTAGGCGACGATATCTGCACATTTGTTCTCTTTATTGCAACATCAAACATTCTTAGATATTACCAGATCATGAAGTCAATCGGAGATCTAGTTTCTTTCATTCTTCTATGCTAAGCTATAACTCCTTCAGTTCACAAACACTGCATAATGCCTGTTGGAAATTTGCAATTGCGCAGTCAGCCAGTTTCCTTGCCTTGAGAGGTGTTCTCCAGTTCAGAGTAGTTTTGTGCTGTGAACTTTACTCACTTGGGGCTTGGGTTACAGGATTGTAACTCTTTACAAACTAAAAAAAAGCATCTTTGGTCATTGATCCAAAATACCTATTGTTTGTAGCATCTGTTGAGAAGCATTGCACCTTTAAAACCTCCAGACTCTCCTAAGTTGCCTTTCCCTATCTTGACCACTTTCTGTTCCCATATATTCCTGCTGATCCATTACTTGCACATTCTACCTTGCCAATTTACTTGTAAATAATCCTCTGGTTTAAATTTATGACTTATGCTTAATAGCCTTGTGTATTTTCATCAGAATCCTGCTTTCAGATCTGAACAACTCTTCATTCCTGTATTAGCACTGACTGACTGCCTTGTAGTTGTTTTAAATGGTATCAAGCACCCGAACAAGAGTTGAATCAATGTATAGTGCTCTCAGTCTCCTTTAGAAATAAGATGTGCATTTCTGTTGCACTTTTTGTATCCTCAAAACATACTCCTTTAAAGCAGTACTTTAGATTTCAATGAAATCTTGACCTAAAGTAACATGTTGTTCAGTGAATTGGGCTATACCTTTTAATATTGTTGTTTTTATGTTGATATCATTCAATGATTTGGCAAGTTGAAGCCTGAGATATTATTGCTGCCAAGTTTTCTTTCAGCTTTATCTGTTTTAACAGTGTTTATGCATTGATGATTCTACTTACCTACATAGAATGTTATGCTGCTATTTGAGTTAAATTTAATCCATCATTGATTTTTCCATACAACTCTTGGGGCCAAAATTCTTCATTATTTTTGTTGGTCTCTCAGTGAATACCTATCAACCCCTTCAATGTAATCCCACTGCCCCATTTTCATGAAATGGCAAGAGCATGCTTGCAGACCACTATTATTTCTAGAAGTCATCAATCACCTTGTAAAGCACATTGGTGAGTGTGCAAAGGTGTGCAAGGAATCACCATCCATTACTAATGGTGGACCTGGGTCACCGTAGGAAATCTTAGAATTCTCTGAACACCTCTAATAATCTGTTAGCCCACTGGGAACTGGGCACTGAGTTCAAAGATGAAAACCAGGTAAGGTGAAGGTGAAAGATTTGTCACATGTACATCAAGACATTGAAACATGCAATGAAATGTGTCATTCGTGTCAGCGACCAACGCAGTTTGGAAGATTGTGCTGGGGGCAGCCCGCAAGAGTCATTACGATTTTGGCACCAACATGGCATGCCCACAACCCAACAGCCCTAACCCTACTTCTAGATCTTTGGAATGTGGGAATAAACTGGAGAATGCTGAGGAACCTGCAGGGAGAATATACAAATTTCTTACGTTGTGGGAATTGAGCCCCAATTGGTGATCGCTGGTGCTGCAAAGAGCAGTGCTCACCAACACGTTACTGCAGTCGCATCAGAACCTGTGGATTATTAGTTGCTGCCTTGAGTGAGCAGGAGCAACTTTCAAATAAATAGAGTAGTGAGTGGCTCTGAACCCTTCATATGGCAAGGCAGTTTGGTAAATTGGAAATGTGTTGCCTATTGGTGTGCTTTTTTGCATAAGTAACATTCTTTTGAATGCTGTTCACTGGGAAATAAGAATTTCAGCATTCAGGATCTCCTGTTGTGATTTCCCCCACCCCCCAAATTCCTATTTCATTTTCTCTTTGCATTTCAAAGATTAGCTCTGTGTGTCATGTGCTCTTACTGCACTGCCCTCCAGATGCCGTTTTCATCTTTTCCTTTGCATTGCCCACCCACGATTATGCCCAGATGCAGCAGCCACTTGTTACAGACTTTGGATTCAAACGTCATGCCTTACAACCTCTGCTTTTAACTCACAATTGGATCCAGAACAAATGATCTCAAAAGCAAGGAATTCTGCATTTTTAAAATCTTTATAATTGTGATTTATAAATGGGTTTAAAAACGTGAATGGTGCCAGCAGTGAGCAGAGACTGAAGTGTCCCCGCATTGGTATCTGCAGGTCACGGACGGCGCAGCAGCTGAGCCTAATGCTGTCGCTGCTCACGATGGATATGGAGTCACACCTGGGGCAAGGGCTGTCAGAACCACCTGGAGACCCAGATATCATTGTACAATCTCATTCCCACTTTTCCACGAGCCTCCCTCACCTTCACATTCCCTCATCTCCATGGAAGCCAGCAGGCAACACATTGAATCCTTCAATACTTTCAGTAGTCGGTGCTTCAAGAAGGCAGTACCATCATTAAATCACCACCCAGGACATGCCCTCTTCTGATTGCCACCATCAGGGAGGGGGTACAGGAGCCTGAAAATACGCACTCAACATTTTAGGACCAACTTCCTCGCCTCTGCCACCAGATTTCTGAACAGACCAACCATCAACTTATGAGCACTACCTCACTTTTTACTCTCTATTTGCACTACTTATTTATTATTTTATGTTTCTTTTGTAGCTTACTGTCATTTTTTTCTATATTGCCCTGTAGTGTTGCCACAAAACAGCAAATTTCATGACATGTTAGTGACATTAAACTGGATTCTGATTCTGATAGGACTGAGCTTCAGTCCCAGTTGGGTTTTAATGATTGTTAATGAGAGTAAATCATGATAAGAATTTCTTAAAGAGATCTCCTAATTTCCCAGTACTTTTGAGGAGATGCCAACTCCCCCAAGTTGGCATTAAAGCAACAAACAGTGCAGACAATGGAATTTCTAGGCTAATGGCTAATACATCCTTTGTTGCCAGGGAGCATGACAACTGGAGAAACCAATATATATCCTGATGTCAACCCAAAATTTTGACAGATCTTTTCCCTCCAACAGATACTGAGTGGATTCAGCAGATGTTCTGTTGCTAACCTTGAGGATAGCATGGTAGCATAATGATTAGCACAACACTTTGCAGTTCAGGAGACCCAGGTTCAGTTAAGTAGATAATATTGAGAACATATGTAGTAGAGTCCTTGAAAGTGAGTTCACAGGTGAAACACTGCAGACTGCAGATGCAGGTTGTGCATCAACAGTGTTACTGTCTCCGACACTTGACGACTCCATTTCTGTCACCAAAGTGAACCGCAATAAAAATCAGAGGGGCTGAAGTCTGACTCTGCTCCCTACCAATGGTCCAGTGCTTCTTTGCAAACATTGTCCCGCAGTGGTTTACGTGCCAGCATCACATTATTTGCTCCAGTTATCCTCTTATTGAACCTTCCCAAATTGAATTAGATTCCTACGTGTTCATGGCTCATGAAATTATGTGCAAAATAAGCAAGTATTGAACAGGCCAGTAGCTACAGGCTACAGTATTGACATTTTAAGCAGATGGCAGAGAGTTTTGTACGGAAAGCTGGCTGCCACTCCCACTCTGCCTTTTAATAATTGCAACAAGTTTCTGCAGTTCCTGGCCTGGCTGAAATTAAGTAGAGCAAAGGTTGAGATACACCTTCGTTAAAGGACTGAGCCTATGAAACATCTGTGTGAGTGGGTGTGTGACAGACCAAGGGAACCATTTCAAGATTCATGTGTCGTTCTATTTTTATTTACTGAGCTAAAACACAGAACCAGCCCTTCGAGCCGTGCTGTCCAGCAATCCCCCGATTTAATCCTAGATTAATCACAGGGTAACTTATAATGACAAATTAACCTACCGACCGGTGCGTTTTTGGACTGTGGGAGGAAACCGGAGCAGTCAGAGGAAACCCATGCAGTCATGGGGAAAACGTACAAACTCCCAACAGGCAGCGGCGAGAATTGAACCCAGGTTGCCGGTTCTGTGAAGTGCTGAGCTAACCACTACGCTGTCGTGCCACCCTGTCTTTTGAGGTTTGAGAGTTGTGAGTTTCGCTGGGGTGGGGTGGGAGGGCGTGGAAGTGGAAGATTGAGACTACCAGTCACTACCTTTTAAAAGCAATGTTTTCCCCATGGTTATATCCTTAATTAGCAGGGAATTTATATACAATGATCACATGTGTTTACTTCTTACAGTTAATTGTAAATATGTAGGGCTTTTCTGTATATACTGCCTAAATAATTACACTGTATACCTCCTAAATAATTCCAACACTGCTCACTTCAATATAAATACCTTTACATTGCATTTAAAGTGCTTTGGGACTTTATGACATTCAATATAAATGCAGTTTTATATCTTTCATTTGGTTCTGCCACTAACATTTTCCTAGACAAACAATTTGCAGATGTTTCCCTGATCTGGTGTTGTTTACATGCACACAACTGCATTGTGGATTCGTGCTTCAGACCAAATAAGCAATCGAATACTAACCCTCAGAATAAGGAATTCTATGAAGACTGAAAAGTTCCCATGTCTCTATTGCATTACTGTTCATGAAATCAATTCATGAGTGACACATTTCTTTGCTGCTTCAGGAACACAGTAAGTGGCATTCTGAGTGGTTGCACCATCACCTTATACTGAAGGTACCAATGCGTAAGATCAGAGAAAGCTACAGAGGGTTGCAAACTCGGCCAGCTGCATTGTGAGCATTCGTCTTTCCATCGCTTAGAACATCTTCAATAAGCGATGCCTCAGAAAGGTGGCACTCATCATGAAGGACCCTCACCATCCAGGACATGCCCCCTTCTCATTGCTAATGAGAAGGGGGCATGAAATTGCTAATTCGTAAGGCCAGTGATGTTGTGGGGGTGGAACTGGACTCTCTGATGGTGGTATCTGAAAAGAGGATGCTGTCCAAGTTGCATGCCATCTTGGACAATGTCTCCCATCCACTCCATAATGTACTGGTTAGGCACAGGAGCACATTCAGCCAGAGACTCATTCCACCGAGATGCAACACTGAGCGTCATAGGAAGTCATTCCTGCCTGTGGCCATCAAACTTTACAACTCCTCCCTCAGAGTGTCAGACACCCTGAGCCAATAGGCTGGTCCTGGACTTATTTCCACTTGGTATAATTTACTTATTATTATTTAATTATTTATGGTTTTACATTGCTATATTTCTACACTATTCTTGGTTGGTGCGACTGTAACGAAACCCAGTTTCCCTCGGGATCAATAAAGTATGTCTGTCTGTCTCCCTATCAGGGGGAAGGTACAGGAGTCTGAAGACACACACTTAACTTATGAGCAACAGCCTTCTCCCCACTGCTACCAGATTTCTGAATGGACCACGAACGCTATCTCGCGTTTTGCTTTCTTATAGCTCTACTTATTTATTTTTATATATTTCTCATTGGAAGTTATCATAATTTTTAAAGTACTATACTCTACTGCTGCCACAAAGCAACAAATTTTACACCATGTGTCAGTGATAATAAACCTGATTTTGATTCTGAAATGAGTTGAAACATTCAGCAGGTCAATCAGCATCTATGGAAAGAGAAACAGGGTTTAATCTTCAGAAGTGATTAAGGGGCTTGGAGCAAAAATATTGCCAGCTTATTTCTCTCCATAGATGCTGCCTGATCTGCTGAGATCCCCTATCATTTTGTGTGTGTTGCTCTTGTCACACTACAGTCAGCAGGCCACTTTGCATCTCTGCCTTTCATTAATCTCCCCCAACCCCCATGCCTCTTCTCCTTCCCTTTCTCCCATGACCCACTCTCCTCTCTATTAGATTCCTCCTTCTTCAGCTCTTTACCTCTTCCACCTATCACCTTCCAGCTTCTCACTTCACCAACCCACGCCCCACCCTCCACTACCACCACCCACCTATCTTCCACCTCATCTGGCTTCACCTATCATCTGTCAGCTTGTACTCATTCCCCTCCACACACCTTCTTATTGTGACTTCTTCCCCCCGCTTCCTTTCCAGTCCTGACGAAGGGTCTCTACCTGAAATGTTGACTGTCTGTTTCTCTCAATAGATGCTACCTGACCCGCTGAGTTCCTCCTGCATTTTGTGTGTGTTGCTCTGGATTTCCAGCATCTGTGGAGTCTCTTGTGTTCACTAAGCTCCTCTTTCGGCAGTTGTTGCTTGCCCTGTTTCTGGCTGTTTCTGTTTTTATTGCAGATCTTCTGCACCTGTCGTTTCTTCTTGGTTAATTCCCTTCACTGTTGTTTAGCTCCTTTTTTGAGTCAGTTCCTCTGGAGCAAGGAGGACTTACTTCCACTCCAGCTCTGTGGGTTCTGAGATCATTGGTGTGGGAATCCCAGGTGAGGCAGGCATTGCTCGTGCTTGTGTGCCAAAAACCCACAAAAATGTTGGAAACATACCAAAGGGTGATTTAATCAACTTTTCCCACATTTGTCTGTTGCATAAGTAAGATTACTTTTCCTTCTCTTTAAGCTGCATCTCAGATGACTGGCTTACAATAATAGATGATAAGAGCAATATGGGACTTCCCATGTTTGTCATAAGTGGGGCTGGAGTTGCTTATGATTAGATAGTTCGGGAGGTCGCACTAATGTTGGGTTTCCACACATTTCTGACAAAGAGATTTGTGATGCCCAGTGGTTTTCTAGATGCTCCTTCACTCGGAGTGCTTTTGAGAGGGACTAAGGGTTTAAATTTTACCAAGAATAGCTTACAATAGGTATCTATCTTGGTTGTTTAGTGAAGAGCAGTAAAACAAAGTAGTATGCAGATCATGGCCTCACTAGGGCAAGGCACACAAATGCTGGGGGACCTCATTCAGATCAGGCAGCATCTATGAAGAGAAATGGGCATTTGATACCTTGGGCCTAATGAAAGGTCTCGACCTGATACCTTGACTGTTCACTTAGATCCACAAATGCTGCCTGACTTGCATTTTGTGTCGTTTGCTTGAGATTTCCAATGTCTGCAGAACCTGTTGTGTTTATAGTGTGACTAGAGCCTTGGTGCTGGAGGTGTTGGGCAAGGAGAGGAGAGATTCACTTATCAACACTATGGATTAGAATGTTCTTACAGAGAAATTATTAGTGGTATCTTTCCTGTGCTTTGAGGTCCCTGCTGTCAGTAATGCATGTCTCTGAAGAGTTTATCAGTAGAGTTCATTGTCCAATTTCGTAGGTCTATTATGCGCAGTAGACGTAGAGCTTTGTGTCAAGTTTGAGGCTTAGATCATTCATTCTATTCCTCAGCTGTACTGATACATAGGAGATTAATTCCATCATCAATGCCTGCTTTTGCAAAGAGTTGGTACATGAGGTATAGATCTATTTCTGTGATAAGTAGTTGACTACATACATATATTTTAGAATGAACTTCAAAGAATTATGGAAGAGTTACAAACAGAACAAGCAAGTTTATAAAGAAAGGACATTTCTTTAGGCTAATTTCAGTAATTTATCGCTATCATTATTAATTTCTGAGTTTGATCTAGGTAAACAAATTTTCTGCTGGAGAGTGAGTAACCTCAGTAATCATCATTAATCATTCATTACATATCTTTTGGTGTACCATAGTTCACACTCCAGTCCGGAGATGTCATTAGTTTGGTTATTGCAATCTGCTGTACAAACAGTTTAGTCTGAGGTCTACGATCAGATGGAAAGATGGCATACCAGGGAATTAGTAATCTGGAGCAAGAAACCACAGAAGTAGCTGAGAAGGAAATCAAAGACCGCAGAAGTAGCCAAGGAAACAACTAGAGGGTCTCAAAGCAGAATTGGGTCAGACACTCATTTCTCATTACTACCATCTTATAGGAAGTACAAAATCCTTACATACCATACCACCAGGTTCAGGAACAGCTATTATTCTACAGAACCACCATGAATAACTTGTCTGATTCTATGACTTACAGATTCACTTTCAACGACTAGTTTACAATTCATGTTCTCAATATCTTTTTGATTTGCACAGTTTGTCTTCTTTAGCACTTTGGTTGTTTGTCAGCCGTTTTTCGTATGTATTTTTCATGTATTGCGTTTCTTTATTTTGCCTGTAAATGCCTGCAAGAAAGTGAATCTCAAGGTAGTGTACTTGAATAATAAATTTATTTTGAACTTTGAATTAAAGCCCTTTGCAGTGAAAGTTTGATATTGCAGAACTTGCATTTTCTTCAGTGTTGCATTTTACTTTGGGCCTTAAGTTTCAACTGCCTGTAACTCTCAAAGCAAATAAGCCATTTGATTGGTTATGGTGATATACTGGTGCAGGGGGAAGCAATGGCCAAGCCCACCATAGAACATTCGGTCTTATTGCATGTTTCTGTGGAGCCCTCATCACTAACCTGACTAGATAACTTCTAACCACGTTCTTGCAGCTCCAGTCAACAGAGTATTGAACACATGAATGGCCACTTAGACCGAGGGCCCATTTCGCAAAGCTGGAAGAGATACTTAGTAAAACACCTGATATGGCTGAAGGAACATGGAATGTGGGTTACTGGAAACTGGAAAGCTCAATGTTCATACTAGGCTGTAGGCTACCCATTTAGTAGATGACGTGCTGTTTTTCCAATTTGCATTTGGTATCACTGGTACAGTAGAGTAGGTCAAGGATAGACAAGATGGATGGAAAGATGGAAAGGGGAGCTGAAGCAACATGATTCAGATTTATTTATCACACATATATATCAAAAACATAAAGTGAAATGTGTCACTTGCATTAACAACCAACACACCCAAAGATGAGCTGGGAGCAGCCCACAGGTGTCGTCTGACATTCCAGCACCAACATAACACGCCCAAAGTGCTCAGTAGAACAACACAGAATGGAACAAAACAGAACACAACACAACAAGCAGCAAAGTGACAACTGAAAAACAAGCTCCTTTCCTCCCCCTCACACAGGTAGACCTCCAACCCCAGGCCTCCGGGCCTTCAGTCTCCAGTCTCCAGGCTTTGGCCATCGGGCTTTGACTTTGTTTGCTCAACTTTTCCTTGTATTAGATGATTGGACATTTATTACTGTGTTTTAATATCAGCGGTTTCTGCAAAGTGCATTGACCATCTTTCCAGATAAACATAATTGTAAGTTACAATGGAAATTCATCTGCGTATGAAAACACAGTAAAGGCCCATTCTGGAGTTTGAGGCCCATACTACTGCTGACCTCTGCTGTTCATTTCTGCTTTTTGATGAATTGCTCATATCTATTGGGCTCCCAGTGCACAGAACTCCATTACAGCCTTTTCAAAAGCAGGCCATGCAACCAGAGGTACTGATTATAATTAGTGGGCAGCGATTAGATTATATCATATTCAGTTGTGCATATCTGTGTTAAATTACACAATGAATCTTCTCCAAATGACTCAGACACACATCCAAACAAGACAGTTATGGCTTTTAAAAAAAATATATGTACAGTAAGCCATGGCTGCCAATTCATTTCTGTCAGAGATCTTCAGTGAATTGGAAGTCTCCTTTAGAATGTCAATCAAACATTGTAGGAAAATGTACTGTTTGCATATTCTGGAGGATTTTTAAATATCTGTTACAGTGACCAAATTGTGAGACAAGAAAATATCTGCTCTCTACTTTAGCCTCTAACTCCTGCTCTCCCTTTCATAGCAATCGTTATTTAATCAAGGTGGCTTTGCTAGCTAATATCAGTCATGGGCTATTTTATTTTATTTACTTATTTTTATTTCGGGACACAGAGCTGAACAGGCCCTTCTGGCCCAGTGGCCCACCTATTTAACACTAGCCTAATCACAGAACAATTTACAAAGACCAATTGACCCACCAGCCCATAAGTTGGAGGAAAGCCATGCAGTCATGAGGAGAACATAAACACTCCTTACACATGGCGCTGGAAGTGAACTCTGAAAGCCCCAAGCTATAATATCATTGCGTTAATCGCTACACTACTGTGGTGCTTATTCTCGTTTGGAACTGTGCATAATTTGCATAATTTCTCAACATTTAGTTTTATTACTATCTTCAACTTTAACTTATGTCAGGATGTAAATTGAATTGAATTGAATGATCTTTATTGTACAATTGTACATAGGTACAATGAAACTCTGGTTGGCTTCCTCTCAGGCAAATAAATAAAGCAGTAGATTAAAACAAGACAGTAATAAAAAAAAGTATTAAATAGATAAGTAGCAGAAAATAAGTTGCAGCAGCACCAGAATATCACAGTAATGCACAAAGTGCCGTTAGTGCGAGTATTTGAGTCCTTGTGTATGCTCACAGTTTCAGTCACTGTTCTGTGGGACTGGTGTGATGGAGGCCACAGCTCTGGGGTAGAAGCTGTTCCTCAGTCTATTTGTTCTGGCTTTTAGTGTCCTGAACCTTTTGCTGGACGGCAGCGGGTCAAACAGGGAGTGGCCGGGGTGTGTAGTGTCTCTGGTTATATTGAATGCTTTCCTCCTGAGTCTGCTGGAATAGATTCTTCGCCTCACTATGTCTTTCAGTCCTCATGCAATATTTGTACAACACTCAAATTTGCTTTCACTTAATTACACAGCCTGAATTCTTTTTATTTTATTCCACTCATCAGAATGATATCCTGCCAGCCTTATTTGCCTCCTTTCATTTATCAACAGGAGGAAGCTTTCAACATTGTCATTGTTGTCAATCAAGTAGCATTTACTGGTGTCTTACTGAGGTGTCGGTCCATATCTGCAGTCCTTTGTAAATTGGAAGATTGGATTCCAGCCTGTATTATTTCAATGGCTTCACTGTTTTGTTTACTGATAAGCTGTGTCACTAATGCTGGGTGATTAGACAGTTATCAGCGCTCTTGATTAGTATGGATAGTTGCCATAATTCACTGAATTGAAGAGCACACACAAAGTACTGGAGGAGCTCAGCAGGTCAAGCAACTTCTCTGGAGAAGAATAAAGAGTCGACATTTCAGGCAGAGACCCTTTATCAGGACTGGAAAGGAAGTGGGGAAGAACTGAAATTCTCTTGTTTTCTTCTACGTCAGCTTTCTCATTTGATTAATACGTAGAAGGAGGCTGTTTGGCTCACTGAGTCCATGCCTTCTCAGAACAATTCCATCAATGTCATTTCCCTGCAACACACTCAAACCTAGAGGAACTTAACCGTCAACAATAAATCTTTTGTGCCGAGACTCTTCGTCAGGACTGGAAGAGAAGGGGAAGACGCCAGAGTAAGAGGGTGGGGGAGGGAAAGGAGCACAAGTTGGCAGGCGATATCAGGTCGGGGGGAAGGTGGATGGCAGGGAAGGGTGGGATGAAGTAAAAACCTAGAAGAGGTAAAGGACTGAAGAAGAAAGAATCTGATAAGAGAGCAGAGTGATCCATGGGAGCAAGGGAAGGAGGAAAGGCGCTAGAGGGAGATGATAGGCAGATAAGGAGAAGAGAAGGGGTAAGAGGGGAACTAGAATGGGGAATGGTATAAGAGAGAAGGGAGAGGGGAGAGAAATTACTGGAAATTAGAGAAGTCTATGCTTTCCTACTCCAGTTTCCTCACTTTATTTATCTGTAACCCATTGTCTTCCACATCAACTCGACCATGATTCTCCAACCAGTCACGTGGGCCAGAAGCAATTTACTGTATCCTACTAACCTCCTAACCATCCCATCTTTGAGTTGTGGAGAAAGTATAGGAGAACCTGGAGAAGAGCAGCTGATAGTGTGGTGAATGTGCAAGTTTCACATTCGTATTTTATGGACTCAATGCAGGTTTCTGGATTTGTGGGGTTCACTGGTATTATCAATAGATACAATCCATTCATCGAAATGCTGTTAGTTCCTCCTACCTCTGCTATAAGTAGAATTTCAAATGCTCCAGAAGTCTTGGATGAATCTCCAGAACACTGTCATGAGTACATGATCATGTGACTGACAGACAAGCAGTATTCCATCAAGTGATCAATTTCTTCCCCTTCCCCTTCTCTATTTTCCGTTCCCCATTTTTCCCCTTCCTTTCTCCACAGCTGCCCAATACCTTCCTCAAGTGCCCCTCCTCTTTCCCTTTCTTTCATGGTCCACCCTTCTCCACTATCAGATTCGTTCATCATCCCTTTACCTTTTCCACCTATCACTTTCCAGCTTCTCATTTCAGCTCTTCCCCACCCATCCACCTTCTCCATCACCTGGCTTCACCTGTCCCCTGCCAACGTGCACTCCTTCCCTTCTCTCCGCTTTCTTATTCCGGCTTGTTTCCCCTGCCTTTCCAGCCCTGATGAAGGGTCTCAGCCCCAAATGTCAACTGCTCATTTGCCTAATAGATGCTGCCCTGAGTTCCTCCAACATTTGAAGCATCAGTAGAATCTCTTGTGTTTATAATTGAAGAACATGTTTGCTTTGGAGATTGCTATAAAATCCCACATCGTAACCGAAAGATATATAACGTGACCACATCGTCAGGATCTGGAGAACCAGTGGAGATAGAGGTGTACCCAGGTGATAGTATCTCCAAGAATACATTCAACCTGCATTGGCAAACCCTAAATCATAAGATCATAACACATAGGAGTAGAATTAGGCCATTCTGCCCATCAACTCTGCTCTAGTATTTGATTATTGCTAACATATTATCCCTCTCAACCCCATTCTCCTGCCTTCTCCCTGTAACCTTTGATGCCCTTACTAACCAGGAACCTACCAACCTCCACTTTAAATTTAGCTTTGGGGCAAAAGGTGTCTGAAGCTTTACTCCTGCTTCTCCCACCGTAGGTGCTGCCTGACCTGCCGATTAGATCTGGCAGTTTGTTAGAAACATAGAAAACATACGGCACAATACAGGCCCTTCAGCCCATAAAGCTGTGCTGAACATGTCCCTGCCCTAGAACTACCTAGGCTTTACCCATAGCCCTCTATTTTTCTAAGCTCCATGTAGCCATCCAGGAATTTCTTAAAAGACCCTATCGTTTCCACCTCCATCGTCATCACCGGCAGCCTATTCCACACACTCACCACTCTCTCTGTAAAAAAATACTGCTCCTGGCATCTCCTCTGTATCTACTTCCAAGCACCTTAAAACTATGCCCTCTTGTGCTAAAAATTTCAGCCCTGGGGAAGAGCCTCTGACTATCCACACGATCAATGCCTCTCATCATCTTATACACCTCTATCAGGTCACCTCTCATTCTCCGTCACTCCAAGGAGAAAAGACCGAGTTCACTCAAAGTATTCTCATAAGGCATGCTTCCCAATCCTTGTAAATCTCCTCTGCACCCTTTCTATGGTTTACACGTCCTTCCTATAGTGAGGCGACCAGAATTGAGCACAGTATTCCAAGTGGGGTCTGACCAGAGTCCTATATAGCTGCAACATTACCTCTTGGCTTTTAAACTCAATCCTATGGTTGATGAAGGCCAATGCACCGTATGCCTTCTTAACCACAGAGTAAACCTGTGTAGCAGCTTGAGTGTCCTATGGACTCGGACCCCAAGATCCCTCTGATCCTCCACACTGCGAAGTGCCTTACCATTAATACTACATTCTACCATCATATTTGACCTATCAAAATAAACCACCTCACACTTACCTGGGTTGAACTCCATCTGCCACTTCTCAGCCCAGTTTTGCATCCTATCAATGTCCCGTTGTAACCACTGACAGCCCTAATTCAGCCCTTGTTCTAATTCAGGTTTCCATGAACTTCAGTATTTTGCATCTCACAGGCTCAGCTCTTCTCACTTGTCAGTTCTCTATCATTCCCTTCTGTCTGCACCTCCTCCGACAGATCAGTTGTGATGAAGTGTACTCCACACTCCGTCAGCCAGCAGCTCCGCCACTTGCATCATGCAGTCTCTCTTATCTCCACCCAGCTGCAGGCACTCATGTCCCCCCACCAGTCATAGATTCCTACAATGAATGTAGGCTGATCTTTCGGTGTGATAAAGAAGAAGTGCTGCTGCACTGGTGTAAGATACCATCTTTGAGGAGATAAGGCGAGTCTCCATCTGCTCTTTCAGAGGATGTTAAAAAAAAAACCCACCAATAAGTGTAGTGAAGAGTTGGGGAGTTATACTGAGTGACCTGGGCATATCTACCCACACACGAACATTGACAAATTAATCTAGTCACTCTCTCTCTGCTGTTTGCAGGAGCGTAATCTCTACAAATTGGACATCACATCCAATAACTGCACTTAATGTACTTTATTAGTTGTAAGTTCCTTTGGGATGTTGTTAGTAGAATAACAAAGGTTATTTTTATACATTATAAAATACGAATACATTTTTGTTCCGTTATTAAATCCTTATATTATCTGTAGCTGGGAGATTCAATCAGTGGCCGCTCTATTAGGTAACCCCAGCACCTAATTTAATGGCCACTGAATTTATGTTCGTGGTCTTCTGCTGCTGTAGCCCCATCACTTCAAGGCTCGAAGTGTTATGCATTCAGAGATGCTCTTCTGCCCACCACTGTTGTAACACGTGTTTATTTGAGTTACTGTCACCTTTCTCTCAGCTTGAACCTGTCTGGCCGTTCTCGTCTGACTTCTCTCATCAGGAAGACATTTCTTTCCACAGGACTTCCGCTTACAGATTTGTACTTTTGTTTATTGCACCATTCTCTGTAAACTCTAGAGTAGTGGTCACCAACCTTTTTAAGCCCAAGATCCCCTACCTCGGCCTTAGTGAAAGGCGAGATCGACTCCAAATTGATTAGTTACACGCATGCGCACCTGGGCAGAAAAGACCGGAAGTAAAACCCCGCAACCGGGAAGTAGAAATAATGCATAAACACCGGGGGTATCCACCCTTTTTTGCACCGCGGACTGGTTTAATATTGACAATATTCTTGCGGACCAACTGACGGGTGTGGGGGGTTGTTAAACACAACCAGAATACAGCGATACTCGAAGCAGGTTCCTTATGTCCAGTCTGTTCCACAATTTAGTTTTCACGGCTCTCGGCACTTAGCTGCTGTCTGGCACTGGTCACGTTTTTTCCGCTGGATAAAAACTCAGTGGGTTTGTCTTTAAGCACAGGGTGCTTGGACTCAGGGTACCGAAGCAGTTTTGAGGGCTTCATTGCCTCATTAGACAGCCTCCCAGCCCGAACTCCAGCCTCTGCCCACCCGCCGCCAGACACCCTGGCCAGGTGCAGCTGGGTGTTGGGGGGGGGCGCATGGAGAGGACAAGGTCAGGGCCGGAGGACCCTGTACCAGGGCCGTGGCAGTCGCAGTCCAGAGAGCGAGCGAGGAGTGGCTGGTCAGGTATGGCTGGTCGTGGGTGGGGTGAGAGGACAAGGTCAGGGCCGGAGGACCCCGTACTGGCGCCGCAGTGGTTGCAGTCCGGAGAGAGCGGGTGGCCGAGCGAGGAGAACGACAGGCCCGTGCCTGCCCCCCTTGTAGGATCTATCGGCCGACAAAAGTTTGTTTCAGCAGATCGCAGCGAGGTAGCTGCTCTGCTACTTACGAAACCTTGAGCCCGAATTAGGTTGCGAATATTTTAGCACCAGGTTCCCCACGAACATTCGGTGTGGTAAACAGATTTAGAAGCGGCGCCCATCTCTCTGCGCTCCAGGCCAGCAGCATCAGCACTTCCTGCCGGCCGCGCTTCGGGCCAGTAGCATTGGTGGTTCTCACCGGCTGCGCGAGGCGAACACTGGCGCAAGGGTATCACTGCGTTTAGGTGACTGATGACCTCTCGTGGGTTCAAGTTCAACAGTGGCCATGACAGGGACTGAGGAAAGGTGCAGCTGACTCCTATCGTTTCCTCGCGGCCCGGTGGTTGGGGACCACTGAAGTACACTGTGTAGTGCGGGGGAGCTATGCGCATGCACACTGGGCAGAAAGAACAGAACGAAAACCCCACAACCTGGAAACAATCTCAACAGTATTTGTGTATTTATTTTTCTTTTTTTTCTCGGGATCTACTGAGAAAGTCTCAAAGATCGACCAGTCGATCGCGATCGACGGGTTGGCAACCAATACTCTAGAGCAGGGATGGGCAAACTTTTTGACTTGTGGGCCACAAAGGGTTCTAAAATTTGACAGGGGGGCCGGACCAGGAGCAGATGGACGGAGTGTTTTGGTAATACACCTCATAAGAAAAAATAAAATATCATGGGATATATAGAAAACATGTGCTTTAATTTCAATTGAAAATGAACAAATGCATTACAACAAAATATCTGTCTTTGAAGTCCCATGGTATTTAGCTATTTATTGAAATGACTTTTAAAACACTGAAAATTAAATGAATAAAATACAGCTTTTTTAATAGTAACAGTTATTATTTTAAAGCACTGAAAATTCTGTTATCCTTCAAGATATTATCATCATCACTCTCCTCCTGACTGTCTTTATTTCAAAAACGGTAGGAGATGCAGGTCTACTTGTCCTGCTCCTTCTTATTCAATTGTCCCCTGTGCCAAAACTCAACAACGACCAGTGTCACTGACAGAACAGTGACAGCGCGCCAGTATGCGGAGCGCGTTATTTGATCTGGAGCGCATTTTTAATTTTGAGAACGTACGTGCACCTGCGCACTACTCATGTCCATCACTTAACAGAAATGACATGTAACATGTAAGGCTTATTGAAAAAAATATTTTCAAATGCATTTTTTACATAACACAACGAAGAAACTTATTTTTAATTTCAGTGGGAACAGTGTTGTTGGTCTCCCTTTTTAGCCAGCGCATCAAAGTCTGGATTTAGTTTTGTTGTGGCGATTCTCAGGATGGATCTGAGGTGTTAACAAGGTTTATTAATATAATTTCATCAAGTTCTGCGGGCCGGATTAAAAAGCTTAACGGGCCGCATATGGCCCGCGGGCCATAGTTTGCCCATGCCTGCTCTAGAGGCTGCTCTGCTTGAAAATCCCAGGAGATCAGCAGTTTCTGAGATACTTAAAGCTGCCCATCTGGAACCAACAAGCATTCCATGGTCAAGGTCACTTAGATCACATTTCTTCCCCATTCTGATGTTTAGTCTGAACAACAACAGAACCTCTTGAACATTACTGTATGCGCTTGTGAACTGAGTTGCTGCCACATGATTGGCTGATTAGATACTTGCATTAATGGTCAAGGTTACTTACAGGTATAACTAGTAAAGTGGCCACATCCTGCAGCACCAACAATTGAAAGTTCTAGTCTGATTTCTATTGTGTGGGATGAATCGGTATTTGCTACTAATGCATAGGCCTCTCTTCAGGGAAGTAAAGAATTGTTGCTGGTTGCTTTTAGATGGTTAGGTACACCTGGCCTTGAACAAGATTGGTCATTGCCCAGAGGACAGATAAGGGTGAATAGTAAAGTCAGAAACATAGAATAATGTATTTTCCCGGAATCACACAATTACAGAGCATGATGTACAGGGCAGACACCAGCCATTTTATTCAACTAGTCCACACTGTTGTTTATAATCACAAGAGATTCTGCAGATGCTGGAAATCTAGAGCAATACACACAAAATGCTGGAGAAACCCAGCAAGTCAGGCAGCATCTCTGGAGAGGAATAAATCTGAAGGCGGGTCTAAGCCTGAAATTTTAACTGTTTGTTTTCCTCCATAGATGCTGTCTGACTTTCTAAATTCCTGTAGCATCTTTTGTGTGCCACACTGTTGTAAGAGGCTTCCATCTTTAATATTTAACCCTGTCATGGCATAGAATTAAGTGAAGAATAGCTAAGCTGTTTCCAGTCTTCCTCTTTTGACTATCTGGTCTCCTGTAGATAAATATAGGGAAGATTTCAATAAGCTTGAGAGAGAGCAGAGAACACTAACAAGGATGTTGCTGGGACCTGACAAATTGAGTTTTAAGAAGAGGTTGAATAGGTTAGGACTTTAATCCCTGGAGAGCTGGAGAATGAGGGAAGATTTGATAGAGGTATACAGAGTTATGAGCTATACAGATAGGGTGAATGCATCCAGCCTTTCCCCTGAGTGACACACAGAAAATGCTGGAGGAACTCAGCAGGCCAGGCAGCATCTATGGAAAAGAGTACAGTCAATGTTTCGGGCCAAAAGCCAAAGGCTGTATGTTGTATACCTTCTCTGATAGTAAATGGAACATTCTTTGTATGTCTTATTTTTTCATAACAGCCTTAATTTGATCATGCCTCAGCTTTCTCTTTTCAAGGGTAAAGAATCCCAGCTTGTTTATCTATTAAGTAAAGCCTAATATTTCTGATACCATCTTTGCAAATTTTTTTTTTGCACATCTGATTGCCTTTATAACCTCTCTTGTGATTGAGTATCAAGCATTGCACTACAAATGTGGTTTGGACATGATTTACCAAAACTTTGCTACTTTTTGGTCCCATCTCTTCAGAAGTAAACCCTTGTACTTTGCTTGCCTTTACACTGAATCTGTTACATCCATAGATACTTAAAGTAGTTTATTTATCTGTAATCGTTAGTTTGTTTCTCCACTCTGGTTAGATATTTGCTTCTGAGTAACATAACCTCCTTATTTATTGTGCCGAGATGTTAATTCATTACATCTCCGTGTTCTCATTAATTTCACAATATTGGCCATCAAAAACAGTTTTATTAACACCAATGTAAATGACGTGAAATATTTGTTTTGTAGTCATTATACTTTGCAAAGACATAAAATTACTATAAAGTACAGAAACAAATAAACAGTCCAGAAAGAAAGAATAGCACAATAGTGATCATGGACCGTTCAAAAACTTGGTAGAGGAGGAGAAGAAGCTGCTTCTGAATTGCTGAGTATGGGCCTTCAAGCTCTTGTACTTCTCCCTAACGATGGTAATGAGATGAGGATGTGTCCTGGATGCTGAGGGATGTTGAGAGATAGATGCTGCCTTCGCGAGGCACCACCTTTTGAAGGGGTCTTCAACGCTAGGGACATCTTCCTTATCTGCAACCTAATTAATGTTTTATTATGCTTTGCTACAGTTTCAAAGATTCAGGGGTAGGCAACCTCAAGCACAAATGATTTTCTAGCAT
Source organism: Hemitrygon akajei (assembly GCF_048418815.1). Lineage (NCBI taxonomy): Eukaryota > Metazoa > Chordata > Chondrichthyes > Myliobatiformes > Dasyatidae > Hemitrygon > Hemitrygon akajei. The sequence goes on along the minus strand of NC_133133.1, from coordinate 23,476,907 downwards.
GTGTTATTCATTAATTTGAGGCAATACACAATTGGATGTATTTAAATGGATAATTCCCATATTTCAAGTTTTTTTATGACATTTATCTGGCCCACCGTCCGCTCATTAATACGCAATTCAGTCCACAGAGGCAAAAAGGTTGCCGACCCCTGATTCAAAGTATTATTTATTATCAAAGTATGCATGCAGCCCTGAGATTCATCTTCCCACAGCCAGTTTGCTCTGCTATTGACTGTTTCCCCACCGCGATGATAAAATGTGGACCATAAGTATGGTAACTCTATTTTCAATTCTGATGTTTAAATCGTTAATGATAAGCCTTATTTATCACATGTACAGTACATTGAAATGTTGAAACATACAGTGAAATGTGCTTTTTTGTGTCAGTGACCAACACAGTCTGAGGGTTGTGCTTGAGGCAGCCCTTACCTATCGCCATACTCTGGCAACAACACAGCATGCCGAGAGCTTACTAACCCTTACTAATGTGTGTGCCTGTGGAATGTGGGAGGAAACTGAAGCACCTGTAGGAAACCCACACCGTCAGGAGGAGAGCATACAATCTCTTTACCAACAGCGCTGGGAATTTCTCCAGTTGGCAGTCTGTGGTGAGTGGGGTGCCACAGGGGTTGGTGCTGGGCCCGCAGCTGTTTACCATTTACATTATAACCATATAAAAATTACAGCACAGAAACAGGCCATCTCGGTCCTTCTAGTCTGTGCTGAGCGCTTACTCTCACCTAGACCCACTGGCCCGCACTCAGCCCGATATAACCATATAACAATTACAGCACTGATGATTTGGAAGAGGGGAATGAGTGTAGCATAGCAAAATTTGTTGATGACACTAAACTGAGTGGAAAAACAAATTGTACAGAGGACGTGGAGAGTTTGCAGAGGGATATAGATAGGTTAAGTGAGTGGGCCAAGGTCTGGCAGATGGAATACAACGTTGGTAAATGCGAGATCATCCACTTTGGAAGGAATAAAAGAAGAGTGGATTACTATTTAAAAGGTGAAAGATTGCAGCATGCTGTTGTGCAGAGGGACTTGGGAGTGCTTGTGCATGAATCACAAAAAGTTGGCTTGCAGGTACAACAGGTTATTAAGAAGGCAAACGGAACGTTGGCCTTCATTGCCAGAGGGATTGAATTCAAGAGCAGGGAGGCCATGCTGCAGCTATACAGGGTACTGGTGAGGCCACACCTGGAGTACTGTGTGCAGTTCTGGTCTCCATACTTGAGGAAGGATATACTGGCTTTGGAGGCATCACAGGGGAGGTTCACCAGGTTGATTCTAGGGATGAAGGGGTTAACTTATGAGGAGAGATTGAGTTGCCTGGGACTATACTCTCTGGAGTTCAGAAGAATGAGAGGGGATCTTATAGAAACATACAAAATTTTGGAAGGGATAGGTAAGACAGAAGTAGGAAAGTTGTTTCCATTGGTAGGTGAGACTGGAACTAGGGGACCTTGCCTCAAGATTCAGGGGAGAAGATTAAGGACAGAGATGAGGAGAAACCGTTTTTCCCAGAGAGTGGTCAATCTGTGGAATTCTCTGCCCAGGGAAGCAGTTGAGGTTTCTTCACTAAATATATTTAAGATACAGTTAGATGGGTTTTTAGATAGTAAGGAATTAAGGGTTATGGAGAAAAGGCAGGTAAATGGAGCTGAGTTTACAGACAGATTAGCCATGATCTTATTGAATGGTGGGCTAGGCTCGATGGGCCAGATGGCCTACTCTTGCTCCTGTTTTTTACGTTCTTATGTTCTTATGAATTGAACTCTGATCACTGATATCGTAAGGCATTACACTAGCAGCTACGCTACAATGCTTCACAGTGTTTGTCTCAGAACTAATCCTTGTGGGACCCACTTTTCATCTACTGATGCTCTGAATAGCTTCTCTTTCCCTCTCTCCTTTCAATCTGTTCTGAGCTAGTTCCTCCTCTTTCTACTGCTGTCTGGGCACAGCATGTTCTGATCTCATTCATTAAACAATTGTATAGTTCTTAGTCAAAAAATCCCTTAGGGAATCTAGGTAAGTTACTTCAGTTGCATTCCTCTTGTCAACAGACACAATTAATAGAGGGTGATCAAACGTGATTTTCTTTGTGGTTCAAAGTACAGCATATTATGATTTTGCAGAGTTTATTGGTTATTTTGGAGAAAATGTGGAGAAAACTACGGTAGTTAAAAGTGAATAAATGTTCTAGATTATGAGGACAAATTGAAAGTGTTGGGTAATGTAAGGGGTGGAAAATATGCATAACTCACAACCACTGAGGTTGAGTTGGGGTTCACTTTTAGAAGCTGGTCTGACGTGATGACGTAATGATGTTAAGTTTTTACTGCGCTTTATGCTCGATGTTTTGGTTGACAATAGAGGAGTTTTACGGTTTCTCTTAAACGTAAAATGCCTCTGCCATTTTATTTATGAAAACCTACGACAGCGGGCCCAAGGCTTTTCCATATCAGGCTTTGAGCCTAAACCCAAACTCAAAGATGTGTGAATAGCAAAGGGGCACACTGATGCAAGCTGCTGTTTATGGTTCTTCTCCAAAAGTAGCCAACCACCAACAATTAATGCTTGCAAGGGTTTGGATAACCCCCTTTATCGCATTCCAAAGACGGGTTAGCGTTAGTAAGCTGTGGGCATGTTATGTTGACGCCGATAGGTGGTGACAATTACTGGCTGCCCCCACACCCCCCGCACACTTGGATTGTGTTATTGTGTTGGTTGTTGATGCAAACAGCACATTTCACTGTATGTTTTGATGTGCACTTAACAAATTAAGCTAATCTTTACCACCCAGGACATCCTCTCTTCTCCTCCCTCCCATCATACAGATGATACAAAAACTCGTAAACAAGTGCCGCCAGTCTCAAAGACAGCTTCAATCACACTGCTATAAACATGTCGAACAATAAGATGGACACTTGGCCTCGCAATCTACCTCGTTGTGGCCTTGTCCCTTACTGTCTGCCTGCACTGTGTTTCCTCTATAATTGTAACACTAAATTCTGCATTCTAGTGTTGTTTTACCTTGCTCTCACTTAATACACTAAAGCTCAAAGTGTATTTTATTATCAAATATTATGCTGGCCAGTGGTGTGGCATCTGCACTGGCTTTCAAGGCGAGTGGTTCTGGGTTTCCATCTGGTCGGTTCCTTGCACGCTTTCCATCTTTGCTGGGTTGGGCATTGGGCAGGTAGCTCGGCCTCATAACAAGCAGGCAAACACTAAAGAAAAGGCAAAGTTGCCACCCGATTTGCCACAAGGCATAGAGAGCAACAGCAACCTTGAAGCATTGATGTGATGAAGTGATCTGCATGGATGGCAGGTGAAACAGCTGTTCACTCAACCTTGGTACATAAAACAATAATAAGCCCATTATGAGCCCACAGTGCCCAAAAGACTGCTGCAGACGAGAGATAAAACAGCACAGCATTTGACTCCACATGGAGGCAAGTGAACTGCGAGAAAACTAACCCTACCTTAACTCCAGCCAAGCAAAGACAGCTACACCTACTTTAACCACAATGAACCATCTTCACTTTAATGCTGTCCTGTTAAACTATTTATCAAAGATTGCAGGTCATCTGATCTGGTCAGCTTTATTACGTTTGACACGGGGTCCAGAAATAGCCTCATTAAATCATTAAAAAAAACATATCCCAATAACAACTACATCTCTGATGCACTACACTGGAGACTTTTGTGTGTTTCTTATGGATTTTGGGCTCGTGATCATGAAAATCACCATGTAATTTCTCTATCATGCACCATTAAAAAAATCTGTATTTGTTATTTTGTTATTTCAATTTTAAATTCAAGTCAGAATAACTGATACCAAAATTAAGGAAGGTGTTTTTGTTGGTCCACGAATCAAACAGACAATGATAGGCAATTCGAAGAACTACTAGTGGGACTGGAGAAAATCACATGGAAGACGTTCAAGGACATTGTTGAAAATTTTCTTAGCAACTACAGAGCATCAAACTATATGCAGCTGCTTCAAGCATACAAAGCCATGAAGAGCAACATGTCACTAAAGACTCATTTTCTGCATTCCATTTAGACTTCTTCCCCGCAAATCTTTGCACTGTCAGTGATGAGTATGGTGAAGATTTCACCAGGACACAGAGAAACAGCTTGCTGATTATTGTCAGACGCTTAAGTGAGAAGCCTCAGTTACTAAGTACAAATGAAATCAGCATTTTTAGCTTAATTGGTCTATTGCAAGGTGTCAGCATCATAATGCAATGATATTCAATAGAGTTTAGTTTCTTGTTTCTCCAAATTCCTATGTGATACAAGTAGTCTGAAATTATATTTGTATTCAGCTTTAAACAGTCCAGCATAAACAAAAATAACTCAGAGGAAGCAACACTTTAGGGAAAAAATTGTTTTCTAGTGCTCTAATGCCACAGCTCAAGATTATGTAAACTTGATTCAGGAAGTTTCTGAACCCGGAGCAAGAATACTTGCAATTCAGTCAGCTGTGCTTACGAACTAATGCTTAAAAACATTTTAAAATCATTCAAGAATTTGTTTAAGCCAAGAAATGTTTACATTGCTGACACAATTCATGCATTTTATGATTTTTAAAATGCCTTTCTACTTTTGTGGAATGAGCGGATGCTAGGCTACCACTAGGCTACCACTCTTGGCTTTGTGCTCTGTGGTGATGAATTCAGTACGAGAGATCACTTAAGTATGGAAGTTCCAGCAAAATGGTGCCAGCAGCTAATGGCAAAATTCTGCGGATAGCTTGCAAAACTACTAGATACTCTTCTTTGAAATATACTCCTTCTGAATTGCGGTTGATCGCAACCTGTAATTTCCCTTCCAAGGATTAATTTTGAGCGGACTAAGTGATCTGGCACTTCTGCGATCTCCTTGGGGATTCAGTGAGGTGAGTAGAGAGTGCAGCTACAACCATCACTGGTGGCACATGCTGCATCGATCGCTAATGGTGGAACACAAACCCGTCGATTGCTCCATTAATAACCATATAACGGAAACAGGCCATCTCGGCCCTTCTAGTCCATGCCGAACACTTATCTCACCTAGTCCCACTGACCCACACTCAGCCCATAATCCTCCACTCCTTTCCTGTCCATATACCTATCCAATTTTACTTTAAATGACAATATCGAACCTGCCTCTACCACTTCTACTAGAAGCTCATTCCACACAGCTACCACTCTCTGAGTAAAGAAGTTCCCCCTCGTGTTACCCCTAAACTTTTGCCCCCTAACTCTCAACTCATGTCCTCTTGTTTGAATCTCCCCTACTCTCAATGGAAAAAGCCTATCTACGTCAACTCTATCTATCCCCCTCATAATTTTAAATACCTCTATCAAGTCCCCCCTCAACCTTCTACACTCCAAAGAATAAAGACCTAACTTGTTCAACCCTTCCCTGTAACTTAGGTGCTGAAACCCAGGTAACATTCTAGTAAATCTCCTCTATACTCTCTCTATTTTGTTGACATCTTTCCTATAATTTGGTGACCAGAACTGTACACAATACTCCAAATTTGGCCTCACAAATGCCTTGTACAATTTTAACATTACATCCCAACTCCTAAACTCAATGCTCTGATTTATAAAGGCCAGCATACCAGAAGCTTTCTTCACCACCCTATCCAGATGAGATTCCACCTTCAGGGAACTATGCACCACTATTCCTAGATCACTCTGTTCTACTGCATTCTTCAATGCCCTACCATTTACCATGTATGTCCTATTTTGATTAGTCCTACCATGCTGATTAAAGCAGGGAGCAAGATTAAAATCGTCGCGGATGAAAGGGGAAAGCCGAAAGTGGACAGGCACTCAGTACTGCCGACCTGCATTCGGTTCCTTTCCTTGCTGCTGCTGGCAGGCGGAAGGTGCAGGAGTTTTGGCTCCTACTCCTCCAGCTCAGGAGCAGCTGGTTGGTGCCCTGCAACCATCAAGCTTCACTCGCCTCAGCACTGAGTATTACTCCGCAGCTGAGGACTCACTGTCGGGGACTCTGCACTTCATGTTCCATCTGTCTTTGTTTACCTTTTTTTTTACTATTTGTGAGATTTGATCAAGGTGCTTTAGCGCTGAACTTGGCTCTTGGACCAGCTTCACTCACCGCAGTGAATCCAGACTGTGGGCTTGCATTCAGGGACTCCACGGTTAATGTGGTTTGTTTACTTTTTAATTGTTTGTATGATTTATTCTTTTTTGTCACACATTGGGTGTTCGAAGATCTTGTGAGGACTGCCTGCAAGAGGACAAATCTCAAGGTGGTATACTATAGGCGTACTTAGAAATTTGAACTTTGAACTTCATTGACATTGTAAAAGGACACAGTGTCTGCAGAAACCTAGAAGCCTTAGTTACTCTATTTCTCTACAGGACTTCACCTGATACACAAAGAAAGGGAAGTTGTGGTGCACCTGGATAGCGTTGCGCTAACCGTTACGTTACTATGGTACTCAAATGCTTTCTTTCAGCACTTTGTTACAGCAAATGTCTGAATAAATCTTTCAACTTCAGTGCATAGCAGTCAATGTTATGGAAAAATAAACTTCTCTATCAGAGGTGCCGATCTCCAAAGTACCAAGAGAAGCCCTGAGCAATCCACTAGGGGGTGAAGTGTCCATGAGTCTTTCTTCGATCTCCTGGGTCACTGGCCGGAGGTCAGTTCGTCAGAATCAGAATTAGGTCCTATATCACTGTCATTTATGATGATTTTTTTTTGTTTTGTGGCAGCAGTACAGTGCAAAAACCTAAAATTACTATACAAGTCAACGACATGACAGGGAAAAATAGTTTAAAAAAAGATGGGCACAAAGTGATCCTATCATAAGTTTAAGATTCTTTTTCTCTGCTTCTCCCAGGGAACGTTGATGACAAGCTTAGTCCACGATACACCAAGTACAACCTTGGTATATAATATCTAACCTTGGAATAATGGATTTCCTCAAGCACTTTGTGTGTCTTGCTTGGAAGTATAGGCACTTGTGAAAATTCACATGCTGTGCAGTAAATCACAGTGGACCAAGAGAAAGCACAAGTTCAGCCAAACAACTAAAGTGAGACCCGGGCTTTTAGCATCACAATTTCGAACTCAAAAATACTGTTTTCAATCTTTCCAACTCTTAGGGAACCAATCACAGTGCCTACAAAGTTGAAGTCAAAGTCAAAACAAATTTCATTATCCAAGTAAATATTGTACAGGTTAGCATACACTACCTTGAAATTCATTTTCTTGTAGACATAATGACATAGAATATAATTTATGAAAAACTGTGCACAGAGATTGAGAAACAAACATGCAAAAGCAGACAAGCGGTGCAAATAAAATAATAAATAATACTGAGAATATGAGTTGTAGAGTCCTTGAAAATGATTCTGCAGTTTGCAGGAGAGTGAAGTTATCAATGATGGTTCAGGAGCCCGATGGGTGAGGGGTAATAGTTGTGGCTCCTGTACCTCCGGCCCATCTAATCTGTCAATGTAGCTCTATACCTTCACCTTGGAAAGATTGAAAACAGTATTTTTAAGTTTGAAATTGTGATGCTAAAAGCCAGGATCCCACTTCAGTTGTTTGGCTGAACTTGTGCTTTCTCTTGGTCCACTGTGATTTACTGCACAGCATGTGAATTTTCACAAGTGCCTATACTTCCAAGCAAGACACACAAAGTGCTTGAGGAAATCCATTATTCCAAGGTTAGATATTATATACCAAGGTTGTACTTGGTGTATCGTGGACTAAGCTTGTCATCAACGTTCCCTGGGAGAAGCAGAGATAAAGAATCTTAAATTTATGATAGGATCACTTTGTGCCCATCTTTTAGAAACATAGAAAATAGGTGCAGGAGTAGGCCATTTGGCCCTTCGAGCTTGCACCGCCATTCAGTATGATCATGGCTGATCATCCAACTCAGAACCCTGTACCTGCTTTCTCTCCATACCCCCGATCCCTTTAGCCACAAGGGCCATATCTAACTTCCTCTTAAATATAGCCAATGAACGGGCCTCAACTGTTTCCTGTGGCAGAGAATTCCACAGATTCACCACTCTCTGTGTGAAGAAGTTTTTCCTAATCTTGGTCCTAAAAGGCTTCCCCTTTATCTTTAAACTGTGACCCCTTGTTATGGACTTCCCCAACATCGGAAACAATCTTCCTGCATCTAGCCTGTCCAATCCCTTTAGAATTTTATACGTTTCAATAAGATCCCCCCTCAATCTTCTAAATTCCAGTGAGTATAAGCCTAGTCGATCCAGTCTTTCTTCATATGAAAGTCCTGCCATCCCAGGAATCAATCTGTTTTTTTAAAAACTAATTTTAATTTTTTTAAACTATTTTTCCCTGTCATGTCGTTGACTTGTATAGTAATTTTAGGTTTTTGCACTGTACTGCTGCCACAAAACAAAAAAAAAATCATCATAAATGACAGTGATATAGGACCTAATTCTGATTCTGACGAACTGACCTCCGGCCAGTGACCCAGGAGATCGAAGAAAGACTCATGGACACTTCACCCCCTAGTGGATTACTCAGGGCTTCTCTTGGTACTTTGGAGATCGGCACCTCTGATGGAGAAGTTTATTTTTCCATAACATTGACTGCTATGCACTGAAGTTGAAAGATTTATTCAGACATTTGCTGTAACAAAGGGCTGAAAAGAAAGCATTTGGGTACCATAGTAATGTAACGGTTAGCACAATGCTATTATAGCCTGCGGAATTGGAATTTGGAGTTTAATTCCCACATTATCTATAAGGCGTCTCTGTTCTTCCTCTCCATAAAATGTGTTGTTTCTCCCCAGATGCTACAGTTTCCTCCAACAGTCCAAAGGTATATGGGGTAGTTAATTGGTCATTGTAAATTGTCCCGTGATTAGGTTAGGATAGTGTTTCCCAACGATAGTGTAGCCCAACACCCCTCTAAAGCACCTTCATACTTGTCAACACCCCTCTTAGGCACAATACACTTATCGGCACCCCCATAGTGTAAAAACATGTCTACCATATGCTAACATGAGAATAATGATTCTGTTTTAAATTTGTATTTGTCTTTAAACCTAGCTTATATAGTACTTAAGTGCTTTAGTACAGCAGCTTTGATAAAAATGTGATACTTGAGCTTAATGGTTTTTATCAAGAGTTGAAATATCTGTTTCAAGTTGTGACAGCAAAAGCCTTAAGACTCCACGTGTAACAATAACCAAGCGGTTTCTCTTTTTTTGAGTATGTGGTTCACTGCACTGTAGCCTCTTTCAACAAGGAAGGAGGATGGAAATGCAATGAAGAGCAGTTTGGCTCTTCTTCAAAGACCAGAAATTTCATATGACAGTGTAGCCACATACCACAAAGCCGGCATTCTTGAAAAGCATGTTTGCTTCTTCATCATTCTGAATTTTGATAATTTCTTCTTGCTTGCTCTCTTCTTGTTCTTCCACCTTGCAAAGAAATGGGTTAATTACTTAGTCCAGAAGCTCCAGATCATTCAAATCCTTGAATCGATTCTGAAAATCCTTCTTCAGTGACTGTGGATGTAAGCAATGCTCTTTCAAATCACTGTCTATGAAACAGAGTGCCACACTTTCCATGCAGGGAAACCGAGAACATTTTTCTCCTAATGCTTTGCTTATTTATCTCCAATTTTCTGATAAGAGTGGACACTGCACTTTTTGTCTAGATTATATTGAAATTCTCACCTGGCAGTTTCATATTTATAATGTTCATTTTGTCATACAGATCGGCTAGGTATGCCACATCTCCACATGGAAGTTCAATCTTGTTTCCCAAGCTCTCATCAACTTTGAGCAACAACTCAGTCACAGTGTCAAAAAGATCAAATAAATGTTTCAAGCAGCAGCCTTTTGACAGCCAATGCACTTCAGTGTGAAGAAGCAAGCATTCAAACTCCTCATTGTTATCTTTTCGTAACTGGTGAAATATACTGCTACCTATCTAATGAATTAACTTTAATTTTGTTGATAACAGATATTACAAGAGTCATACTTGAAAAAAAGTTGCTGACTGAGTTTTTTGGCTGCGAGATGATGATGATCAATTACACAAAGGATGGCAAACAGACTCGGAATTTCTTTTTTCATAAATGCCACTAAACTAGCATGGTGACCTGCCATATACAGTTCTCCATCTGTTGCACAAGAAATCATGTTCCTAATTGCAATACTTTTATCCTTAATATACATTTTGAGTTCATTGTAGATTGTCTCTCCATTGAAATTAGTTTTTAACTTTTTACAAAAGAGAATCTTTCATAAACTTTTCCATTTTTGATAAACCGTCATATGCCATTAACAATGCCTTGTTGTATCGCACAATAGACTCATCCAGTTGTATCCCAGATTCTGTTTGTTGTAGTTCTTTGCACTGTTGATACTCAATGCCTTCACTCATTTTCTCAATATGACAATCTACAGAGAAATTGATTTTAAAATACTGGTATTCATTTCAAGAACAGTGGTGAGCACTTCTGGTACAGCAAGCGTTACTAATCTTTCACCAGTAATATTTTCCACACTTTGCTATCATTCTGGAAATGTTATAAAAAGCAATGAGACCACTATCGAGGTCATTTTTAGCTTTCTTGGCAGATGACTGGAGTGTGCAATGTGTTTCAAATGCTTCTTTCATCTTCTGGAACTGCATAATACCATAAGTAGCCTCAACAGGGTGTCTTTTACGAAAGTGTTCCTGCAATCTTGATGCTTTCATGGCTTTATTAGACAGTACAGTATTAGAAATAAGACACGTGGAGCGTCCCTGATCTGACGGAAACACAATAAAATCATACTCCAGGTATGTAACATTGTATTGATGCACTTTTTGTAGTTTCTGTTTCTCAGCAGGATTAGAATTCAAAATTTCACCACCTTCTGACACATAGAGATCACACTGTACATATTTATCCATCATTAATGGGGTTCATTTAAAATTTTTAAAAAACACAGAGTGGGAATGCCTATTGGATATTGATGATGGCAGTGAGTTGACGTGGATGGAACGATGGTAGCGGCATGCAAAGGAATGGCGAGGAGAAGATGAAGATGATCACAACAGCGAAAACTACATTGACAAGGACACAGATTGGAATCTGAATGTTAGTTGAGATAGAGCCGGTGTTCAGGAATCTACCTTTATATTCTTCCAGTTAGTGTGATCGACCAATCACATTAAGGTCTCATAATCCCAAAAGATGGTTCTTGACCGCACATCTGAAGCCGAGGTCACGTTGAACACCTTGAGGAATTCTTGGGGTTGGCAGGTTCACTAATTGGTTACACTTCACTCTTTAGTTCCAGCCGGCACTATATTGCTGTGCAACCTGTTTTCTGTGGATCTGTAGAGAAAGTTGAGAGGGTGTACTCGATTTACCAATTGTTAAATTGCATGAACTCATTCTGTGCCGCAAGTCAAGTGGAAATGTTGAGCACCCAGGCTGCTAATTTATGCATCCCCAGTAATGTCTATTTGGTTGGTAAGGATGGATAAGATGGCTGAGTTTTAGATGCATTCTGGCAATGAGTACTCTCCGCCTGCAGAGCTACGTTTCTTCCTGTGTTCCTGTGCCTCATCTTTTCACGCTATATTACTAAATAAGTAAAAATAAGTAAACTTATTTAATTCCTTTTACTGTCTTGGGACATTTCAGAGCTCCTCACATCTAAATAATCATCCAAGTAAACAACGTTACTGCTGAAATCACAGCAACCAAATTGCACATTGCAAGCTTCCATGAATAGCAATTTGGTACCTAAAGCATTAAATTGTTCTGCTATTTCAGGAAGACCCAAATTATTTGACAGCCATTGCTTCAATGTCAAGATGCAGGTGGTGATTTTCACCAGTCAAGTTCTCCAATGCAATAAGATGGTAACGAGGGACGTCAGGAATAGGCCCCTTTTGCCTTCTTGGAGTTTTCCATCTATTTCACTAACATCATTCTGAGAGTACTGTACACCCTCAGTACTGCATTAGATTGATACTACTGACCACCTTCTAATATCTCCTGAAATGGCTATTTTTTCACTTCAGAAACGAGAGTGCTCCTAACAGTTACCAAGATAATGACTGAGACCAACTTTTAGTATGTCAGTTGAGGGTTAAATGCTGAGGATATGCCAGGTTTATTCCAAAGTTCAAAGCTCAAATTTCAAAGTAAATTTATTATAAGAGTACATATATGTTTTGGATGTACATTGAAACCTCGTGAATAGTGAAATGCCTAGATAGAGTGGACACAGACAGGTTATTTCCTCCAGTGTGGAGTCTAGGACAAAAGGGCACAGCCTCAGAATAGAAGGATGTCCCTTTAGAACGGAGATGAGGAGGAATTTCTTTAGCCAGAGGGTGACAAATCTGTGGAATTCATTGCCAGAGCTGGCTGTGGAGGCCAAGTCATCGGGTATATTTAAAGTGGAGGTTGATTGGTCCTTGATTAGGAAGGGCATCAAAGGTTACAGGTTGAAAGCAAGAGACTGGAGTTGAGTGGGGTAATAACTCAGCCGCAATGGAATGGTGAAATGGCCTAATTTTGCTCCAATGTCTTAAGGCCATATGGACTTATGGAATGTTACACTACCTTGAGATTTACTTTCTTATAGCCATTTACAAAAACAACAGAAATTCAAAAGAATGTTACAAAGCAGGAGTTTTGCACTGAGGTTGGGTGAGACTGCAACCCAGGTCATGAATTAAGGGTGAAAGGTGAAATGTTTAAGAGGATCATGATGGGAAACTTCTTCATTCAGAGGGTGGTGAGTGCTAGCGCAAGTGGTGGATGTGATTTTGATTTCAACAATAAAGAGAAAGGTGGATAGGTACACGGATGGAGGGCTGTGTTCCCGGTGCAGGTCGGTGGGAATAGGCAGATTAAAAGTTCAGCATGGGCCGGATGGGCCAAAGGGCCTGTTTCTGTGCTGTATTCTTCTATGACTCTTTGGAAAAACTCGACATAAAGACGATTAGCAACCAAGGTGCAAAGGAAGACAACCTGCGCACATAAAAATAACGCTGAGAACAAAGTTGTGAGGAGTCCTTGAAAGTGAGTCATAGAATCAGTTCAGAGTCTTGGTGAATGAAGTTGTCTATGCCAGTTCAGGAATTGTGTTTTAGGGTCTCTTAAATTCAGCTGACAGAATTTTGTTTTGACATGGCACCTTGAAAGACAGTTTGGCCATACAACTCTCATTCTGGACTGCACTGGAAAGTAAACCAAACTTATATACTTAAGCCTCTGGGATGGAACAGTAAGCTCAGAACTGAGATGGGCACCAATCTAGACCCAGCTGTCACCTTGAGGAACTAAAATACTGTGCAATTTTCTCTCCAGTAGTACATATTCTGTTTATCCTTGTTGGAATTTGGAGGCAAGCATGTGCTTTAGAAGTTCTAATATTCTCTGGATGAAGAGGTTGGGTATTTTTATTTATTTAGTTTTATTCGTGTCTATTTTTCTCCTTGCATGTCAGAAAATAGATAGATCGTGCTGTGCCAGTAACCTTCCAAAGTGATGCATCATCAGTCTATATACTGAGTATCAACCATTTAACTGAGTTCATGCATTAAATAAGCTTCATTAATTTTTCAGTAGGCAATATATTTCCAGTCTGTGTAATCTGGTACAGACAGAGCCTTTGTATCAGTCAAATCCCCCCATACAAAAGCATGAAGACAGCCAGGCTTTAGAAGCCTATCAGTATTGCCTCACACTTGGTTCATTTCCTGCTTGCCAGCTTCAGAATTTCATTATCAGGCAGATTCCCAAATTAGCCGTTAGGCTGGGATTTGCAGAGACTCTTTGTCTGGAATTGTCTGGGGTTTGAGGGGAAGAATTTTCTTGTCACATGGTGTGTTCATCAGAGACTGATGGGTATTTAGAGGGAAATATTCTAGTCTAGATCACAAAATGCTGCCTTCTGATGGTCAGTGATGTGGACTTGATGATCTAATATGCTTTCATTATAGACCTCTGTCAACTGGTGCCAAGAACATAATAATCACTGACTGCTTGAGCCACGCAATGTGGAGAGAAGACCTGATTAGTACCCCTGGATACTGAGTTCAGGTTCAACTACATTAACCTTCTGTGGTAATAAAGCTAATTCACATAGCGCTGTTTTACTTCATCTTGGCACTCCTTAAATGGTCTTTAGACAAATTCCTCTTGGTCAAGCCTCACATGCAAGGATGAAAATGTTACTTTGTGCAAAAATAGCCTATTTTCTCCAGCCTCTGAAACTTCTCTCTTCCTATACCATCTTACACAGTAATAATTTTCTGAGGAAATATAAGGGGTAAAATGTCAAAAATTAAGCAGGAGAAAAGAAAAAGTAATTTTAGTAAGATAGAATAAGTGAGCAGTGTAGTCCCAGCACTGGGCAAGGGACAGATGTTTGGCTCTGCAGTTGACTCATTTGTAATGCCAAGAAGTTGCATATTTCCACTCTTTTTGACCAATTGCCCCCTGAAATATTGACTTGGCAGCTGTGGCCAGAGCATGTGTAGACTTCATGTGTTGGCTTAAATAGCCAATGTTACTTGGAGGGAAGAGTTAGATTGATCTTAGAGTAGGTTGAAGGGTCAGGAAAATATTGTGGGCTGAAGGGCCTGTACTGTGCTGTAATGTTCTATACAACTTAGATAGGATCTGGTTTCTTGTGGCCTCCACCATTCTCATGTGTGGAAGAATATTTGGTTCACACATTGACATCATTAACCATGTCAAAAGCTGCAAAGCTGGAACGGAAGTAAATCATTCTTGATGTTGTGCGGCTGCCCAAGAAGAAGGAAATGCTCTCTTCCGTTGAGCAGATGTAGTGTTGTCCAGGGGTTAGATTCTAGTTGAAGTGGAATTTAATAAAAGTCACTTAAGCATTCTGCTCCTGACTGGTACTCTTGTTGGAAACTGTTACCGTGTCTTCTAAAGTTTACTCTAGGAGCTTATGCTGTCAACATACATCTTTATAAATATGGTTTCTGTAAGAGCTCGTTTTATTGTGGACCTTGAGCAGAGGCTGGGTTTGAACTTCTAATGTTTGAACCAAGTGCTCAGACTTGTTGGAGCTTGCATATGAAAAACTACCCTTATCCCAGAGCCAGGACTTTCAGAAGGAGAAAATTGGCAGTTGGGCTGAATATTTGGCGTTATTCTCTTTGATTTAAATTTGAATGAGGCAGATCTGTGTACATAAATTATAGGTTTAAATTCCATAGATGAGGGAAGGGCATTTAATAAATGCTGAGGTAAAATAAAATGGCCTTTCTAATGAGCCAATCATGCAGCTATTTAGAACCGCCTGAAGCACGGGGGTTCAGTCATTTATCCCTTTGCTGTCCATTGTTAGGAGGCTCTAGTTTTTAGCCAGCAATGAACTATGTTTACATATTGTGCAATTAGGTATGTCCTCTGGATTGCTCAAGTCTTTTTCAAGCATCTGCAGGTTAACATCATGCAGCAGTGAGAAAGTATGCTGGACGCGAGCTCGTGCTCACCAAGCCTTCTATGGTGATGATAATTGTGCTATCTGCAAAGGGCTTGGCTTGGAACTGACTAATCAAAGGTGGGCAGCTGCAGTGAAAGAATTCACCAATTAGTCTATCCTCATGTGGGATATCTGACAAAGTATTGGCTAAGTGTGGGAAGAAGTCCAGATAAAATATTTACCTGTACATCATTACATAGCACATGGGTGGACTACCTGACAGCTGTAATTCTTTATCCATTGAGGAGTTATTTGCAATCAGGCCACAGTCTGGGGTATAAACTAACTTAGCACAGGGAGTAAAAGAAGGAATAATTCTGCTAATAGCTCCAAGTCTGCTTATAATAGAACACAGAGCCCAGCATAGTACAGCTGAAGAACTGCCCACTTGTGAAGAAACACTTCACTAAATCAGAACCAGAATCGGGTTTAATATCACCGGCATATGTCATGAAATTTAACTTTGCTGCAGCAGTTCAGTGCAATGCATGATAAATACAGAAAAGATGAATTACAGTAAGTGTGTGTGTGTATATATATACAAACGTTTGTATATACATGTGTGTGTGTGTGTGTTTATTTGTATGTATCTTAAATAGTTAAGTTAAATTAAAGTAGGGCAAAAACAAAATTTTTTTAAAAAGTAGTGAGGTGGCGTTCAGGGGTTCAATGTCCATTCAGAAATCAGATGGCAGAGGGGAAGAAGCTGTTCCTGAATCACCAATTGTGTACCTTCAGGCTCTTGTATCTTCTTGATGCTAACAATGAGAAGAGGGCATGCCCTGGGTGGTGGGGGTCCTTGATGATGGACGCCACCTTCCTGGGGCACCATTCCTTGAAGATGTCTTAGATGCTACGGAGGCTAGTACCCGTGATGGAGCCGTAATTTTACAAGTTTCTGTAACTTAATTCAGTCTCGTGCAGTAGCCCCATCCCATACCAGATGGTGAAGTCAGAATGCTCTCTGCAGTATGTTTGTAGAAGTTTTCAAGTGTTTTAGTTGACAAACCAGCTCTCTGCAAACTCCTAATGAAATATAGCCACTGTCTTCCCTTCTTTATAGCTTCGTCAATATGATGTGTCCAGATTAGGTCCTCAGAGATCTTGACATGCAGGAACTTGAAATTGCTCACTCTCTCCACTTCTGATCCCTCTGTGGAGATTGGTATGAGTCCACAATCAGCTCTTTGGTCTTTACTGACGTTGAGTACAAGGTTGTTTTTGCAACACCACTCAACTAGCTAGTATATCCCACTCCTGTACGCTCTCTTGTCACCATCTGAGATTCTGCAAGCAAAGTAGTCCCTTCTGCCTCCACTATATCTATATCCTGTACCTCCATTTTCTGTATAATCATTTCCCATCCTAAGAGCCTCTTCAACTTCTCTAACATCTTTGCTACCACCACCATTCTTGGCAATACATTCCAGTCACTCTGCATAAAAAAACTTACCCTGTATGTCACCTTTGAATGTAACCCATTCATCTCAAATGCATGCTCTCAAGTGTTAGACATTGTGATGCTGGGAAAAAGAGATAACCAGCTGTATACTCTATCTTTGTCTCTCATAGTCATATAAATTTCTCTCAGATATCCCCTTGGTCTCTGCTGCTCCAGAGCAAGCAACCCAAGTTTGTCCAGCTTCTGCTTTTAGCACATGTCCTCTAATCCGGACAGCATTTCACTAAATCTCTTCTGCATCATCTCTGAAACCTCCAGTAGGGTTATGAGCAGAGATATCATAAGATGGAATGAAAGTGCTCTCAGTAGAACTTCTGCTTCAGACTTCTCTGTTGAAATTTTCATTTATTTCTATATATTTGGAGATAGAACCCAGTTACGAGCCTGCCCCCCCCCATGATATCATGTGACCGATTGACCTCAAACAAGAGAAAATCTGCAGACGCTGGAAATCTGAGCAACACACACAAAATGCCGGAGGAACTCAGCAGGCCAGGCAGCATCTATGAAAAAAGTACAGTCGATGTTTCGGGCCGAAACCCTTTGGCAGGACTGGAGAAAAAAGCTGAGGAGTAGATTTAAAAGTTGGGGAGAGGGGAGAAGGAACCACCAGGTGACAGGTGAAACCTGGAGAGGGAGGGATGAAGTAAAGAGCTGGGAAGTTGAATGGTGAAGAGGTGAGAGAGGGAAAAGGGAATGGGAAATGGAGAAAGAAGGGGTGGGGTGTTGGGGGGCATTACCGTAAGTTTGAGAAATTGCTGTTCATGCCATCAGGTTGGAGGCTACCCAAACAGAATATAAGGTGGTGTCCCTCCAACCTAAGTGTGGCCTCATTGACCTACTAACCCGTATGTCTTTGAAAAGTGGGAGGAAACTGGAGCACCCATGGGAAATCCACAGGCTCACAGGGAGAATGTACAAACTGCTTACAGACAGTGGTGGAATTACACCCGGCTCGCTGGTGTCGCAGTAGTGCTTTGCCAGCAGCTACACGACCGTGCTAACCTTAAGATTAGCTTTATTCGTCACAGATACATCGAAACATCGAAGCATACAGTAATGTTTCAATTCCATCGGGGGTGTGCTGGAGCAGCTGGCAAGGGTCGCCACACTTCCGGAGCCAACGACGCATTCTAGTACCGTACTAATCCGAACTTGTGCATCTTTGGAATGTGGAGCACCCGGAGGAGACCCATGCAGCCATGGGGAGGACGTACAAACTCCTTACAGGTAGTGCCGGAATTTGAGCCCTGATTGGTGATCGCTGGCGTTGCAAAACAATTGCTTTAACCACTGTGCTACAGTGTCGCCCCCAACTGATTCCGTTTCATGCCCAATTGGTTGAAGGGCAAATGAACTCATTTCTCTGGGTCAGATTTAAATAGAGCACACTGGCATTTCGCTCGGATTGGTTACTCCTGACACAGAATGTATTTTCCTTGCTATGGATGATGATCGAATGGTGTTGCTTTTATTTAGAGGGGCTTATTTTAGAGACTCCAAATAAACAGATTGAGAGAGAGAATCCAGAATCACTGAATTAGCTCAACAGAACTGATGCCAGATCAAAACAAAATCGGAGTGCCAGGTCAATTGGGGTCAATGATCCTTCCCTAGTGGCACCTTGTATCCTGCTCATATCCTGAAAGTTCATAATAATTTTAATGTTACACTTGTAACTTTAGGGCTTAGTAGTTTGAAGGGAAGACTAGGTAAACACCATGTAAAGCTCTACAATATAGTGTATGAATATCTCAACAATCTACAATTCCTGGAAAGAGGAGAAGCATTCAAAACAGAGATGATGAAGAATTTCTTCTGCCGGTGGGTAGTGAATCTGTGGAGGCCAAGTCACTGAGTATATTGAAAGCAGAGGTTGATGCATTCTCGGTTAGTCAGGGCATCAAAGGTTACGGGGTGATGGCTGGGGAATGGTGTTGAGAGGGATAATGAATCAGCCATGATGGAATGGCGGAGCTGTCTCGATGGGCCAGGCTCTGCTCCTGCGTCTTATGGTCTCATCTGAAACACTAGACCGAAAATGCTGGAAACACTCGGCAAGTCAGGCAGCATCTGTGGGTAAAGAAACAGAGCTAACAGCTCAGTTCCAATGGAAAATCATTGGCTTTAAATATTCACTCTTTCTTCATCCATAGGTGCTGCCTGATCTGCGGAGTATTCTCAGTTTTTGTGTTTTTATTTAATATTTACAGCACGCCCTATTTAATTTGATTTTTTACCTTCCATGAAAGCCTGGAAGATTATTTATACCAGAAGGAAAATGTATTGCAACAAAGTAATGTCAAGGCATCGATGTATGATGGAGATAAAATTCCACAACTCACAGTGATCGGGGGATGTACAAAGGGAAAACAGAGGAATTAACTACCGTCCTGGTTATGAGCTATTGTGAGGAACTTCATTTTTCACAGCATTTTGGGATCTAGGTGTTACTGATAAGGCCAGTTACTTCCCTCTCCTGCAAAATTCCTTCTTCTTCAGCCCTTTACCTATCAGCTCCCAGCTTCTTACTTCATTCTCCCTCTCCTTCACCGGATCTGATGAAGGGTTCTGACCTAAAACGTTGATTGTTTATTCCCCTTCAGAGATGCTGCCTGGCCTGTCGAGTTCCTCCAGCACTGATAAGGCCAGGATATATTGATCACTCCTCTTGGCCCTTGCGAAAGCGGTGGTGAGGCATCCTCCTGGAATCTGAAACAAAAAAACTATCTATTCATTTCCGTAGATGCTGCCTAACCCGCTGAGTTCCTCCAGCATTTTGTACGTGTTGCCCTCGGAACTGCTGCACTCCTTTGGGTGAAGGTACAAAAGGATGTAGATCCAGCAACAGCAAAGCAACACAATACGTCGTGAGAGTGCGGAACGAGCTGCCGACACAAGTGGTGCATGCAAGCTTGATTTCAATGTTTAATAGAAGTTTGGATAGGTACATCGGTGGTAGGGTTATGGAGGGCTATGGTCCCAGCGCAGGTCGATGTGAGTGGCAGTTTTAAATGGTTCGGCTGGTTTAAATGGGCCAAAGGGCCGGTTTCTGTGCAGAACTTTTCTATGATTCTATGTGACTGTGCCGTAGATAATAGGACCTGAGGCCCTGTCCCAAGTGCTGCCTTAGGAACTGCTGCAAAAACAGTTCATTGTTTTTAAATGTCCCTGGTGGTCAAATATTTACAAGCAGTTTAAATCAATTTAAATTATTTGAAGTCATTTAAAAAGTACGGTAATTCAAAATAATCGCTAACAAATCTAGTGAAAGTTGAAATAAATAATCAGCAATGATTAGCAAATCACACCAATATAATGAATGAGACTTTTGTCTGTATGTCAGAAATGGCTAATACATTGAGGCTAGCTTCCTCAGAGTTTAATTTCAGTAATATGAGCATCTGTGTACAAGCATACCACTTAATGGTTTGATTTCATTCTCTACTACTTTAGGAGAGCCATTACTACATTTAAGATAACAGTTTGATAGTACTATAGCCTACCAGGGTGTTAGCCAAAGTTTTGGTGCTAGAGTCTCTGCAGTGGGACATAAACCCACAATCTCGTATTTTAGAGCAGAGAGCACAGCCAACCAAACCACAGCTGATGCTGCAGTACTTTCAGACATCCCCAGGATCTGATTATTGCTGTAAAAGGGCACTGTTACTACTCTGACGTGGAATACATTGCTAACCGCTGCAGACTGAATGACCATTATATTCCCATCTGCCACAGGTTTAGTTAGCAGTGTAGGGGTTAAAATAGAAATAGCTGGAAACACTCAGGTTGGGCAGCACCTGAGCTGAAACAGTAACTCTGCTCCTCTTCTCATAGATGCTGCCCGATCTGCTGAGCGTTTCCAGCATTTTCTGCTTTATTGCAGAGTCCCAGCATCCGCAGCTTTTTCGATTTTCTTTCAGTGTGGAAAAGTTGGATTGCTTGTGCAGAAACTTCAGGCACGATATCAACAGTGTCGACGTACACAGCCGTGCACGCCAAACGCTGGAGGAACGTGGCAGGTCAGGAAGCGTCTATCTATGGAAGGAAATGAGCAGTTGATGTGTCTGGATGAGACTCATCATTAGGACTTGAAAGAAAGAGAGCAGAGTGCAGAAAGTCAAGTCAAGTCAACTTTTATTGTCATTTCAACCATAACTGCTGGCACAGTGCATAGTAAAAATGAGACAATGTTTTTCAGGACCATGGTGTTAAATGACACAGTACAAAAAACTAGACTGAACTACGTAATAAAAAAACTCACAGAGAAAGCTACACTAGACTACAGACCTACACTGGACTGCATAAAGTGCACAAAAACAGTGCAGGCATTACAATAAATAATAAACAGGACAGTAGGGCAAGGTGTCAGTCCAGGCTTTGGGTATTGAGGAGTCTGATAGCTTGGGGGAAGAAACTGTTACATAGTCTCGTTGTGAGAGCCCGAATGCTTCGGAGCCTTTTCCCAGACGGCAGGAGGGAGAAGAGATTGTATGAGGGGTGTGTGGGGTCCTTCATAATGCTGTTTCCTTTGCGGATGCAGCGTGTAGTGTAAATGTCCGTGATGGCTGGAAGAGAGACCCCGATGATCTCAGCTGACCTCACTATCCGCTGCAGGGTCTTGCGATCCGAGATGGTGCAATTTCTGAATCAGGCAGTGAAGCAGCTGCTCAGGATGCTCTCAATACAACCCCTGTAGAATGTGATGAGGATGGGGGGTGGGTGATGGACTTTCCTCAGCCTTCGCAAAAGGTAGAGACGGAGTATAGGAGTAAAGGTCTTCTGGCTTCTGATCTTTCCTTTCCAGTGCCGATGAAGGGTCTCAGCCTAAAACGTCAACTGTTCATTTCCCTCCATAAATGTCTCCTGACCTGCTGAGCTCCACCAACATTATGTGTGCATGTGTGTGCTGCTTCAGATTTCCAGCATCTACAGTCTCTCCTGTGTGACGTGCACAGCAGCGTTATTTATAATTGTGTGGCATTACCAATGACAGCAATCATTTTTTTAGTCCAGTGGACTCTTCTACAAATCCCACAATGCCCTGGAGATTGGTTCACCTGAAATGGTTTATAGTTCTGGTGTTTCTGGGCCTGTCACCAGTTTATTCATGACAGAAATAGCTCCAGACTGCCCTCTAGTGGGTGAAAATACTCAGCACACAAAGCTTCAGCTGTTAGCAAGCTTGTGCAGAGAAATACCATAAACAAGGGTTCCCCAACGGTTTTCGTGCCATAGATCTCTAACCGCAGGGGCCGTAGACCCCAGGTTGGGAACCCCTGATATAAATTTTATTCAAAAATAATATATACAAAATGGAAGAAACGGTTTTCTTCATATTCCCATTGCAGTCCTCTCTCTACATTTGTGCTGTTGTCAGGTCTATGTACTTGTAGTGTCGTTAACGTAATCCTTAGCCCCAATGTCCTTCAGGTTGTCTCTTTAGACAATACACCCTTCCAGCACCCTGCACTGTCACGGAACTCACCCATCCCATTACTGCAGCTTAATGCACCCAGCAAAGATATTTCTGATGTTTTTCAAACACAGAAGGAATCTTACTTTGGTTATTTATGTAACGTACATACATAAGTCTATCACAGGCAAAGCCTTCTCCACCATTGAGCACACTTACATGAAGCAATGCCTCATGAAAGCAGCATCCATCATCAAGGACCTCCACCATCCAGGCCATGCTCTCTGCTCCCTGTTGTTTTTGCAGTACATGAGAGTTAGGACTCACACCATCAGGATACAGAGCAGTTATTACCCTACAACTATCAGCCTCTTGAATTTACCTGCATAACTTCAATCAGCACTACCCTGCGCTAGTTCTATAACCTACAGGCTCACTTTCAAGGACTTTTTACAAATCATGTTCTCAGTATTTTTCATTTGCACAGTTTGTCTTCTTCTGCACTTTGTTTGTTAGTCTACATCTGTTTTTCATAAACTCTATCATATTTCTTTATTTATCCTGTAAATGCCTGCAAGAAAAAGAATCTCAAGGAAGGATTACGTACATCGATAATAAATTTACACTGAACTTTCAACTATGATGACACACGATGTTTCCTCAGTGTAACCAATTGCTGTGAATCATATTATTTATGTGTTTCATTAAGATTTATATTTGTAGATTAAGACTCCATTTCTTGATTGTATTTTGGAGATCATATCTGCAGTGTAGCCTCTAAATCACAGGGTTATGAATTCAAGTCATGTTCCAAGATTTGAATACATATATTGGGTCCATAGGACACTAGGTAGGGACTACATTGCAGACTTTTAGACTCTTTTGGAGTCACTTCTAAGGACTCTTTGCGATATATTTTGCTCATTTATTTATTATTATTTCTTTCTTTTTGTGTTTGCGGAGTTTGTGTCCTTGGTTGAATGCTGAAGTTGGTGTGGTCTTTCATTGATTTTAATATGGTTATTATTCTGTGATGATTCCATTCTATTGTGGATTTATTAAGTATGCCCACAGAAAATGACCTCAAAGTTGTATTTGGTGAAATATATGTACTTTAATAATAAATTTACTTTGAACTTTGAACTTTGACTTTTAGTGAGAGGTCAATTGATTGCTTCTCAACTCTTAACTTTCAACTCTCAGCACCAAACACAAGTGGCCAGATCATTTTCCTCTCTGCTGTTGTTCTCAGTTACCATATCAACGCGACAATCAACTCAACCCTATACGGAGGGTTGTAATCATGCAAGGGTCTCCTTATTTCTAGCTCGGAGAAATAATTTCAAGAATTGACCCGTAGGCCCTCTTCTCAGTGGCTGAGGGAGTTTCTCACAGAAATCACAAACACAAGAGATTTTGCAGATGCTGGAAGTCCAAAGTACACACATAAAATGCTGGAAGGAAATCAGCAGCTCAATGGAAAGGAATACACGGTTGATATTTTGGATCAGGATCATTTATCAGGACTGGAAAGGAAGGGGGAAGAAACCAGAATAAGAGGATGGAGGGAGGAGAAGAAGTACAAGCTGGCAACGGATAGGTGAAAGAAGGGGAAGGTAGGTATGTGGGGGAGGGTAGATGAAATGAGAAACTTGGACGTGATGGGTGGAAAAAAGAAAGGGCAAATGCAGGCATTTACATGATTAGTTTCCTGATCGGTCAGGCCATCAAAGGATGTGGCGAGAAGGCAGGCGTATGGGATTGGGTGGGATCCGGGATCAGCCATGATGGAATGGCAGAACAGACTCGTTGGGCTGAATGGCCTAATTCTGCTCTTATGTCTTATGGTCTTATGGCTGAAAATGTAGGAATCTGATAGGACAGGAGGGGCATCACAAAGCGATGATGGGCAATTGAGAAGAAGAGAAGGGATCAGATGGGAGCCAGAATGGAGAGTGGAAAAACAGAGATGGTGGAAGGGGAGAGAGATTACTGGAGGCTCAAGAAATTGATGTTTCCTGTCACCGGGTTGGGGACTACCCAGATGGAAAATGTGGTGTTGCTCCTCCTCCAACCTGAGAATTCCTTCGTTGTGGCAGTAGTGGAGGCCATGGACTGACATGTCAGAATGGGAATGGGAGGTGGAATTAAAATGGTTGGCCACTGGGAAATCCTGTCTGCTGTGGACAGAGCGAAAGTGTTCGACAAAACAGTCCCCCAATCGATATCAGGTCTTACCAATGCAGAGGAGGCTGCACTAGAAGCTCCGGACACAGTAGATGACTCCAGCAGACTAGCAAGTGAAGTGTTGCTTCACCTGCAAGGTCTGTTTGGAGCTGTGGATGGTGGTAAGAGAGGAGGTGAGGAGGCAGAGGATGTGTAGAATTGCAGGGTTAAGTGGCAGGAGAGAGATCAGTGGAGATGGACAAATGGACAAGGGAGTCATGGAGAGAGTGATCCCTGCAGAAAGCAGGGAGTATAGCATACCCACAACTCACCTACCCTAACCTGTATGTCTTCTTGGAATGTGGTAGGTAAATAGAGCACCTGAAGGAAACTTTGGTATACTCCGGGACTCTGGGAGACCATACAAGCTCCGTCCATATTGGGTGCCAATGATAAACCCTTTCCATTCGTAGATCTTCAACATAGCAACAGCAATGATCTTAATGCTCCACACAGCCAAATATTCTCTCTGCACAAGGCTCCCTCAAGAATGAATGCTTATTGGAGATAACAACGGGGATCTTAGTTGATGAAATGATGTCAGGAAGGAGAAGAGAATATCAAAAGAGCCGGTCATTACATCGTCATGTAAAATGCAGTGTTCCTTCATTTCTCGATTAATTTCCTCCTAATGTTTTTAAACTTAGGGCCCACCAGGACCGCTTGGGCCACAGGGACGCAGTGGGCCGCCAGGGTTTCCCGGACCAGAGGGGATAACTGGACCGAAGGGCGAGAAGGGGAACCAAGGTCCGCCAGGCACTAGCGGAATGAAAGGAGAAAAGGTGGGTAAGAAGTAGCCATTGTTGTTCATTCAGGTGTATGTGAGTGAAATATGTCACAGGTTGACACCATCAGTGAAATCTCGGTCTTTGCCCCTTCCTGTTGGTGATTCCGTTATCCCAGCATCAGACCAGCTTTCCTGCTATCTGAACTTCCCATCAGCTTCCCTGTTCCTGAAATATTTCCTGATATCCGTTATGTGAAAAACAAAAGCAACAAATATATATCAAGTCACTCAGTTTTGGCTCCAGGGAAAAGACGGTAAGGAATTCTTCCTTGAATGTATGTTCACCTCGAAAATTCAGCTCCGTCCAAAACAATGGAATCAAAGTGACTGAGGTCAAATTAATACCTCCATGCAGGTTATATTGTTGTTCAAAACCAGTCAGCTAACCGGGAGTCACAAGAGACTCAAGATGCTAAAATCAGGAGCAAATTGCAAGCTGCTGGAGGAACTCATTGGGTGGAGCAGCATCTGTGCAGTGAGGAGAGGAATTGTTGACCGTCCTGAGTGTGGATGCAAGGTTTCAACCCAAATCGTTGAAAATCCCTTTCCCTCTACAGGTGCTGCTCGACCTGCTGAGTTCCTCCAGCAGGTTGTTTGTTGCTCTATAAAACTAACAAACTGGGGTTGGGGAAGAAAAACAGCCGCTTGTCTTTCTGCCTGAAAAAATAGCTCTTGAGTTCTTTGATGGCTTGCATTCACATTCCTAAACCTCTTTTGTTCAAATGTCCAGCTGGCCAAATATTGGATGCTTCTGTTGGGTGAATGAGCAGCTGGGCTGATATATACTGCTCCGCATTCACAGGGAATCCTGTAAACGTTTTACAACCGAAGCTTTGTTGGGGGCTGCTGAGCATCACATCATGAATTCAACATGGTGTCCCTGTTCATGAGAGTTCAGCTTGGTCCGCCTGCGGTCAAGGTTTGATAAGGATACCTCTGACCTTTTTGAACACACCCTTACTTCAACATACTTCCTCTGTAAGGGAAACGACTGTGAGCAAACAGTGGGAGTGGCCGTGGAATCACCCTTGTTGCCAGCTTTTGTTAATTTCTACATGGAGGACTTTGTGGAGAGGGCTTTGATTTTATCACCCTTGTGCCCCAAATACTTCTTCAGATACGTTCATGACACCCTTGTAGTGTGGCCTCATGGACTCCAGGCACTCCAACAGTTCCATGACCATCTGAACAGTTTACACCCAAATATTCAATTTACAATGGAGATGGAGAAGAACGGTTGCCTCCCTTTCCTGGACATTCTAATATGACTAAAACTAGATGGTTGCTTTGGACAGGGCATCTATCGGAAACCCACTCACACAAAACTATACCTCAATAATAACAGCCACCATCACACTTCCCAACATAGGGCGGTTCTTTCTACTTTGATTAAACGTGTGAAAACTATTTCAGACCCGGAGAATCTCCACGAGGAAATAAGATGACTACACACAACGTTCCTAGAGAATGGCTACAAGGTGAAGGAAATCAATCGAGCCCTTAAGAGGGTTGATGGAAAGCCCAGGAAACAGCATTGAGGAGGAACCTGTCGCTACTGCCCCTCTCCCCTAAGTTTCCACGGTTTCTGAAGGATCGGCAGGATCCTGAAGAAATACCAGATCAATACTATCCACAAGCTCGTAAGGAAGCTCAGATCACAGCTTATGCAGGTAAAAGATGGCCTGGGATGACTCTGGCGCATTCCCTGTGAATGTGGAGCAGCATACATTGCCCAGACGGAACAACGGAAACCTGATTAGATGAAGACTAATCAATCAGGAGGGACGGACGGCGGAAGTTGAGTACATATACTACCGGACTATACATGGCCAGCCGTCATACCTGAGGAAGATGGCAGAGTTTGACATCAAAACTTTGGGTAAAACCAATCCCTGTACCTGGCTGGAAGCCTAGAAAAAGTTAATTCGTCATATACGCCGGGAAAGCACTAGATCCTTTTTCTATATCTGTTGAATGCTTTAGGGGTGTTCCTTCTGGATTATATGGTAGGTCAAATTACAAGCCTTGAACAATCTGTGATTTTGCAGTGTCTTGTACCAGAATTAATTTAGCTTCACTTTGAATCTTGTTTATATCTTGAAGTTTGCAGTTTGGTTAATTTGGGATTTCCTCCTCGAATATAATCATTGTCAACCTCTGGTGTTTAGCGATTATTTACAAATATACCCATTTGCTGCCGATATTTGACTAAGCCGTATTTATACCCTGTTACCCAAATGCCCTAAAGTTCACTGACCAATCATATTTGCTCATGAGCCAGTTCAAATACTCACAAGCAAATATAATTGGTTAGTGGACTGTGCACGATATCTGCATTTAAAAAGCCTACATTCTAGGATTGGTATTTTAAAATATATTGCCATCAAATTTTCACCCTATTATTTTTATATATAATTTTGCAAAATCTGGCAGGAGCAAAGGATGTTGGGAAAGGCGTGGGTGGAGTGCCACTGAAGGGGTGTGGAATAGGGGGCAGAGAAAGACACACACCCAGTCTTGAAATTGTGTGTGTGTGTGTGTGTGTGTGTGTGTGTGTGTGTGTGTGTGTGTGTGTGTGTGTGTGTGTGTGTGTGTGTGTGTGTGTGTGTGTGTGTGTGTGTGTGTGTGTGTGTGTGTTCGAATATTATAAGTAAAAGGTAGAACATTTATGTCCCTTTATTCTTAGATGGTAATAATGAGGGTGTCACAGTACCACAGTGGTTAGCACAACACTATTGCAGCTCAGGGCATTGGAATTGGGGGCTCAGTTCCAGCATCCTCTGTAAGAAGTTAGTCGGTTAACTTGGTCATTCTAAATTGTCCTGTGATTAGGCCAGTGTTAAATAGGTGGTTTGCTGGCTTCACAGCACGCTGGGCTAGAAGGGCCTGTTCCCTGCTGTATCGCTAAATTTAAACATAAATAAATAATGTTGCCTTAATAACGATATTCTGTTTTGTTCCCCTCTACTGCCTGCTACTGTCTCTCCTGTGACACTGATGTGTGTTTAAAACATTCTCACAATGTTCCTATAAACCTGCAGGCTGACTTTACAATTTCCAGTTAAGTGAACATTATTTGTTTTAATTATAACTTGACATAACTCACTGGTTTCAGTCTCGATGCAGAAATGTTTTTTTTTCTCTCTCTTATTACAGGGTCCAATCGGTGTGCCAGGATTTGTTGGGACAAACGGGATCCCAGTAAGTATTTGTGTTCCTGGTTATGAGGATCACTTGTTGCCAAAGTAATTCTAAGTAAATCATGATAACTTACAGCATTGCTAGAGGATGTTTAACTCTTCATACTCATGCTGGATCTCAGATTGACGTTCATAAACACAAGAGATTCTGGAAATGCTGGAAACCCAGAGCAACACACACAAACTGCTGAAAGAGCTCAGCAGGTCAGGCAGCATCTATGGAGAGGAATGAAGAGTCAATGCTTTGGGCCAAGACCCTTCAGCAGGACTGGAAAAGAAGGGGGAAGAAGCCAGAATAAGGAGGTCGGAGAGGGAGAGGGTAGAAGGTGTTGTTGAAGCCAGATGAGGGGAAAGGTGGGGTAGAGGGATTGAAGTGAGAAGCTAAGAGGCGATAGGTTGAAAAGGCAAAGAGCTGGATAAGAAAGAATCTGCTTGAATGGGAGAGTGGACGACAGAAAAAAGGGAAGCAGGAACGGCACCCAGAGGGAGATAATAGGCAGATGAAGAGAGAGGGTAGGCTGAATGGGGAGAGAAGGGAGGGGGGGGAGAAATTACCCAGAGATAGAGAAATTGATGTTGACACTGACAGGTTGGGGGCTTATTTGAGCTTCTTCCCCCTTCCTTTCCAGTCCCGATGAAGTTTCTCGGCCCGAAATGTCAGTTCTTTTCTCCACTCCATAGATGCTACCTGTCCTGCTGGGTGACTTTTACCTCTTTCTGTTGTGCAGTTGCTTGAACTCTGTAGTCCAGCTGGTGGCTCCCTATCCTCGCTGTTAAAATCCTCTCATTTATCTGAATCTACATTGCAAATACAATCGCAGAGCGTTGCCCTCTGCTGGAATTCAGGGTAAATTGCAGGAGCGAAATAATCCCAAATACTAAAAACACACTGCGGAGAAGAGAGCAGCTGCGAAATGAAAAGAGAACCTGATGTCACCTAACACCCCAACGGGGAGCCAAACACTCGGCAAACTCCTGGGTGGGTGGAATGAAGAGGGACACGGGGGCAGGGAGTGAGGAAGAGGAGTCCAACTGGAGGAGGGAATGTGATTGAGCGATCCGTGCTGTACAGTGGAAACTTTATCAGATGACACTAACGGTGTTAGAAATGAAAATTAAAATATCCTGCTGGGAGCATATTAAAAAATAATGAATTATTCACTATTAACAGGAAGCACTGGAAATGGAATTAGAAAAGGCAAGAAAATGCTTAAATCTGCTAGTCATGGAAGAGAGAAAATAAAAGCTTATCAAATCTGAGTTGCTGCTTTTCAGTAAAGCAGATTAGTTTTCTTGGATGTGAAAGAAAATGAGTGCATGGGTTAGAGTCAGAGCCATAGAGAAGTACAGCACAGACATAGGCCCTTTGGCCCATATAGTTCATCCCAAAACCATTTGAACTGCCTAATCCCAGCGACCTAAACTGGGACCATAGCCCACCATACTCCTACCATCCACGTACTTATCCAAACTTCACTTGAACATTGAAATTGAGCTTGCGTGTACCGATTGATCTGGCAGCTCGTTCCACACTCTCACGACCCTCTGAGTGAAGAAGTTTCCCATCATGTTCCCCTTAAACTTTTCACCTTTCACCCTTAACCCATGACCCATGGTTGTAGTCCCACCCAACCTCAGTGGAAGGGCTTGCTTGTATTTACCCTGTCTATACCCCTCATAATTTTGTATACCTCTATCAAATCTCCTCTCAATCTTTTATGTTCTGAGGAATAAAGTTCTAACTATTCAATCTTTCCCTACAACTAAGGTCCTTGTAAATTTTCTCTGTAATCTTTCAACTTTATACTTACATCTTTCCTGTAGGTAGGTGGCCAAAACTGCACACAATACTCCAAATTAAGCCTCACCAACATCTTATACAACTTAAATATATATTCGTATCTCCTGTACTTAATACTTTGATTTATGAAGACTAATGTGCCAAAAGTTCTCTTTATGACCCTATCTATCTGTGACACCATTTTCAATGAACTATGGACCTGTATTCCCTGGTCCCTTTGTTCCACCACACTCCGCAGTGCCCTACCCGTTCTCTGAGTAAGACCTACCCTGGTTGGTCCTACCTAAATGGAATATGTCACACTGGTCTGCATTAAGTTCCATCTGCCATTTTTCAGCGCAATTTTCCAGCTAATCCAGATCCCTCTGTAAGCCGTGATCGCCTTCCTCACTGTTCACTACAGCCCCAGTCCTGGTGTGATTCAGTGTGCCAGGTTAGAGGAGGAATGTGTAAATTGCCCCATTGATCCAGTTATTGTTGTTATATGGGACACTGCAGCTGAGACCATTTCATTAAAGATACAGATTAAGATCTTTATTTGTCGCTCGTACTTTGAAAAATACAGCGAAATGCATCGTTTGTGTCAGTGGCCAACACAGTCTGAGAATGTGCTGGGGGCAGCCTACAAATGACACCACACATAGCATGTCCACAACATACTCACCCTAACCCTAACCATACACCTTTGGAATATGGGGGGAATCCAGAGTACCCAGAGGAAACATGTAGAATGTACAAATTCCTTACCGTCAGCAGTGGGAATCGAACCCCAATCAGAGATGGCTGGTGTTGTAAAGCTGTCACTGTGCCGCATCTACACTACAGCACTGCCCATGTCTCTGACATTACCACAGTGACAACTGTGTAGCATCTCACCTTAGAAATGCTTTGCACCGACTCTGTTTGAGACCTCCTTGATCAACAGATACATTTGTTCCCATTCCCCTGTCTTAGTAACATTCAACACTTAAGTGACATTCCATTTTCCTCCCAAAATTATCTCCCATAGTTGTAGAGTCATAGAGTGATACAGTACAGGAGGGGTCCATACAGTCCATTGCATCTATGCCAGCTCTTCACTAGATCTATCCCATATATGTCAAACTCAAGGCCCGCGGGCCAAATCCGGCCCGCGGTGGAATTATCTTTGGCCCGCGAGATGATATCTAATTACTATTAAAGCTGGCCCCAGTAATCGAAGCGCCTATGGCGTATGATATGGCTAATGCTGAGTTTATTCAGGTACCAGGTTTTCAGGGTTTTTAGTGTTTATTCGGCAGTCTTGCTCGGCAGTCTTCTTCATAAGAAACAGAATTTGTAAAGTGAAACACTTTGTAGTTATAGCAGAGACTGAGACACATGAGAGCAGGCTGAAAAAACGGAGGCAACGAAAGCTGCGTTCGCACGCGCCCAACTGATCCGGCCCGCATGAAGCTGCATTTTGCTCAATCCAGCCCGTGACCTAAAATGAGTTTGACACCCCTGATCTATCCCATTAATCTCACTGTCCTCCTTGCGTAGTGGGGGTGGCATTGCGTAGCTCTGCAGCGTCAGCCATCACCATTATGGTTTCGATTCCCGCCACTGTCTGTAAGGAATCTGTACACTCCCCCGGTTACCATGTAGGTTTCCTCTGTTGCCCTGGTTTCCTCCCCTGTTCCAAAGACGGGGTTAGTAAGTTGTGGGCATGCTATGTCGGTGCTGGAAGAATAGCGATCCTTGCAGTCTGCCCCCAGCACGTTGCCAACACAAGCATACATTTCACAGTATGCTTCGATGTTTCAAGGCACGTGTGACAAATAAAGCTAACTTTTAATCTCACTTAATCTTTATTCTCTTACCTTTTTAAGATACTTCCTTAAACAAATCATTCCAGTTTGCTTTTATGATCTATTTCTTGTTAACTCTTTTGTTTGAACCTCTGTGGACGTTTGCTGGAAAGACAAAGGAGGGCTTTCTATGAAGTTGCCACTGGTTGCCCAAGACCAGGGTGTTGGCCGTTGGTTTCAGGGTGGCAACAATGAGAAAAGCTCTAAGATTATTTGGAAAAGGCTTTACATTGTAGCCTCCTCAAGTGGGCCTAACCCTGAATCCCTTCGTGTTCATGGTGCTGGGGATGAGAAATTGTTCTATTATCCTTTACCTTATAGTCATACAACATGAAATCAGGGTCTGTCTGCCCTATAGCGACACACACAAAATGCTGGAAGAACTCAGCCGGTCTGGCAGCATCTATAGCAATGAATAAACATCCTTCGTCAGGATTGGAAAGAAAACGGGAAAGAGTCGGAATAAGAGGGTGCGCGGGGGTAGGAGTACGAGCTACAAGGTTATAGGTGAAGCAGGGTGGGTGGGGAGGAAGTAAGAAGCAGGGATGTGATAGGTGGAAAAGGTATAGGGCTGGAGAAGAAGGAATCTGATTGAGGAAAGTGGACCGTAGGAGAAAGGGAAGGAGGACAGGCAACAGGGGGAGCTGTCAGGCAGGTGAAGAGAAGAGGGGAGCCTGAGTGGGGAATGGAAGAAGAGAGAAGGGGAAGGGAGGGAAAATTACAGGAAGTTCGAGCAGTTGATGCCAAAATGCCTAACCAGGCTAGCCCCATTTGCCAATGTTTGGCCCATAACTTTCTAAGCTGTTACAATCTGCATACATATTGAATGTGGTCACTGTACCTTCCTCAAGCATTTTGTCATTCCACACACACATCACCCTTTGTGTAAATGAAAGAATCCACAATCCTAGGGAAAAGACGGAGTATATTCACCCTGTGATTATATACATCTCTATAAGATCACCTCTCAGTCTCCCGGGAGTAAATCCAACCTCTTTCCCGTAACCCAGTCCTTTGAGTCCTGGCAACATCCTCAATAAAGAAGGATTAAAAGTTGTTTCATTCTAAATATTACTTGCCAAAGTATTTTGTTCTTTTATACACGGTACATTACTTTTTAAAAGGGTCATCCAGGTCAACAAGGTCCGAGAGGTTTTCCTGGTCTGGATGGGTGCAACGGCACCAAAGGAGATCCTGGTTCCGATGGTTTTAAAGGATATGCTGGAATACCAGGATTGCAGGTGGGTAATTGATGCAGTTTTGGATTGACTAATTTTCCAGGGGAAATATTTAGTATGGAAGGATGGTTTCAAATTTATTTGGTTAAGACCGCAACTTACTCAGACTGGCAGTGAATAGATGATGTGATTGTTTCGCTAAAGAATTCAATACACCAATTTATTTAATTATCCATTTCAAAGATCAATTCAGCTGAACTTCAATTTGTCCATTCTCGAAGGTTTCAGTGTTGAATTATTGTACACTGAGAGGTGGCCTGAAGGCTTAGTGCTGCTCTATTCCACCATCTGTTCTCTCGATATAGCAGACATTAACTCTAGACTTTCATGCAGCTATTTATCCACAACCGATAATGTCAAACAAGCATTGTAATTGTAATTGGAATTAGTTTATTATTGTTAAATGTACCGGGCTGCAGTAAAAAGCTTGTCTTCTGTAATGTTCGTACAAATCAATTCATTACACAATGCTTTGAGATAACACCATAGACATAGGGGCAGATTTAAGCCAGTCAGCCCATCGAGCCTGCTCCACCATTCAATCATAGTAAATTTATTTTTCCTCTCAACTCCATTTTCCTTCCTGAACCCCATAACTTTTGATGCCCTTACTAATTAAATACCATCTACTTTAAATACACCCAATGACTTGGCCTCCACAGCTATCTGTAGCAATGAATTCCACAGATTTGCATCTGTCTAGTGAAAAAAATTCCTCTCATCTCTATTCTAAAGGGACATCCTTCAAATCTGAAGCTGTGCCCTCTGGTCCTAGACTCATACTGTTGGAAACATCCTCTCCACATCTACTGTATCCATGCTTTTCAAGATGTGAATGTAGGCCCAGAGCCATCAAATTTTCTTGTATTAACTGTTTCAATCCCAGGATCATTCTCGTAAACCTCCTCTGGACCCTCTCCAATGCCAGCACATCCTATTTTAGATATGGGACCAAAAACTGCTAACAACACTCCAGGGGTGGTCTGACCAATGCCCTAAAGCCTCAGCAATAGTACAAGGTAAAACAAATACAGAATGCAGAATAAAGTGTAACAGCCACAGGGAATGCTCCAGATCTCTGTACTCCACTTTCGAATTTTGGTTCTTTGGAATTCATTGCTGTATTTTGGATGTTTGGATGTTCTGACTGAGGATGAAATTTTAGCCAATTGCCTCTTCAAGGTGTGTCCTTGTATCAATGTGCTAGCTTCGGCTGGACCATAAGCTTTACTCCCTCTTCGGGAAACCTTTGAAGAATAATCCAGAACCTGGTGAAATCCCAAGAGATTTTTAAATCCCTGATTTCTGCCCTTTCCATCCAGGGTGAAGTTGGTCGAAAAGGTGCCAAAGGAGAGCCAGCCTACTACTACAGCCCGTCCGCTGGAACAAGGGTGAGACAGCCCAAGCGGTTACACTGGTTCCGAGGTTATGGAGAAAAACTGAGTGTCGGAAAGCCAAAATAAGCAAAGGAGCAGAACGTAGAATCAGGAATTGTTGTTACTTTAGAAATTATATGATGACCATCTGTGCATTTATTTTACTCAGGTTGACATGGTAATGCAGTAGAAATTATTGTAGGTTCATGCTGATTATGAAAGACTTGTGTTAATACAGCATCCCTTACAACCTTGACAGGTCACAGCTGATGAAGCTGTTGCAACAATGCAGGAAAGGTCAATGCCAGTTGTTGCATGCAGGCTTTCAATTTCTAATGGCATTTTGGATTCATTGCCTCGTCAAAAGACGACGCACTACTTCAGAACTGATGTGTAATCAGACCCTTGACGTCTTCGAAGCCAGATTACATTTCCATGAGGAGAGTACTTCCAATCCATTATTGAGCCTCTGGGCATTCTGGCAAGGCCTGTGTACCTATTGATGCTCCATAATTGACCTTAAAGGGAGTCCCTACCTTTTAAATGCCATGGGCCAATACCAGTAAGCAAGGGGTCTGTGGATCCCAGGTTGAGAACCCCTGCCTTAAGTGGAGTGGTTCGGTGAGCCGCTTCAGAGACCACACTGACTGACTTGGAGTCCCGTGTACACCAGTCTAAATGAGACATGAAGTATGGTTTTTCAGTCTTCATTAATAAGTCTATTTTTTGTTCATTCCAACTAGTTTTTGTTAATTTATTTCCAGATTATTTTCTGAATTTAAGTTCCTCATCTGCTATAGTGGGATCTGAACACAGATATCTGGATTATTGGTCTGATAAATTAACCCCTGTAGTCCTACCAACCTCATTAGGCACCTTTATCGACAGGTAATGCAATATGCTGAGTGGGAAGAAGGACTTCACTACAGCAGAGTCTCTTTTGTAGGTGCCTCTCTCTTCCCCAGATAGGCTCTCAGTGAAAGGCACTGGGACCCACGTCAAAGCCATTTGCTTTCCTTCAATCTTGGTAAAAGTAAAGTCTGTGGTAGTTATTCATGGCTCAAATGTCAATGTTTCATTACATTTATTTGTTAAATATATTCATGTTTGAAGTTGCCTTGATCTTTTCTTTCCTCTCCCACAGGGTGAGCCTGGCCTCCCAGGTTTGGACGGGTTTCCTGTGAGTATCTGAGCAGCACATGTTGTGTTGGGTGGCAGGATCAAAGGAACTGTGTCTGACCTTGGTATTTTTGCATGTCTAGCAAGAGGGGGCCCCTTAATTATTTGGAGACACAAAGATGTCGGAAGCTGCAAAGTGCTGGAATCTGGAGCAGGGAAAGAACAATTTGCATGTAGGGGATAAAAAAAATTGCCCACATTTCTGGCCTTCATGCACAGTTTACACCCAAAATATTGACAATTCCTTCCACTCCCCCCCCCCCGCCCCCACCATAGATGCTGTTTGATCCACTGTGCCTCCGGCATGTGTTTTGGGTGCACAATCCACAAATGAGTTTCATTTCCAAAATTGCTCTGATTCCTGTTCTCAGTGATTGTCCTACAATAGGTAACTGAATTTATTTTGTCATTTTTACATACTGATCATCATCGTCATTTCATGCCGTGTCGTATGACATGGGCGATCATGGTCTTATGATCATGATTATTCTTGGCAAAGTTCTCTACAGGAGTGGTTATCCATTGCCTTCTTCTGGGCAGTGTCTTTACAAGTTAGGTCACCCCAGCCATTATCAATACTCTTCAGGGATTGTCTGCCTGGTGTCATTGGTCACATAACCAGGACTTGTGATCTGCACCAGTTGCTCATACGACCATCCAGCACCTGCTGTCGTGCCTTCACGTCACCCTGATCAGGGGGCTAAGCAGGTGCTACACTTTGCCCAAGGATGACCTGCAGGCTAGCGGAGGAAAGGAGCACCTTACGCCTCCTTTGGTAGAGACGTATCTCCACAACGCCATCCACAGGGAAGGTTAATGGTGAACAAATGGCACAAAGTAATTCAATATGGAGAAGCGTTAGGTGGCACTCAGGAATTGAACAAGGCAAAGAAATATATAAAGAGCGAGTGTACACAAGAACAGAGGGATGCACATGCACATAAACATGCACATCCCTCGCAGGCAGTGGTGGAGTTAAACCTGGGTTGCTGGTGCAGTAATGGCATTTATTTCTGTCCTAAGTGGCCAATCTCTTATCTGTAGGCTATGTGCACCTTACATGTCTCAGTGGGGATCACTTCACGAAGTCCAGTGTGTACGGACTCATCTCAGTCTCTCTTCATAAGGTGACCTGGCTCACATGTTTCTGCTTTGTCTTGCAGGGTCCAAAAGGTTTACCTGGTCCCTACGGTCCCCAGGGATCTGGAGGCACCCCTGGTATTCCAGTACGTACTCTCAGAAAAACAAACCTGTATTTTCTTTCATCTATCTCAGACCGTCTGGTAGTAAGGGTGTTAATTAAAGGTGACGATAGTTTTGTCTTCCTGTTGTTTTATTCTTTGCCAGATATACCGTATATTCCGGAGTATATGCCGACCCCCCCCCCCCATTTTCAAGGTTAAAAAAGGGACATTTTCATGTTATCTTTGTATAAGCCAACCCCTTTTGTAGACGTTTTTGATTTAACCAGAAAAGATCATAAGATCTCACATGCCGGTACTCAGCTTTGCCGGATCCAGAACCGGGACATCTTGTGAACCAGTACCTGATAAGAAAACAGGCCTACACATTGTAGAGAGTTATAGGCGGATTCTCAATAAATAAATCAGGGAGGGAAATTTTGGATTAGGTCTCCAATGGTAAAGAACCCTTAGAATTGTAACGCCCGCGAAACCAATTAGCACCCATCGTAATCTCGTTAAAACAACACGGGGTGGTGGGATCAGTACATGTACTCAGTATTGAGTTTGTGACCACCATGTACAAAAGATTGAAACAAGTGTGATATGATGCTGGCTTCAAGCTGAAAGTTGTTGATTTTGCTAAAGGAATGAATAATTCTGCAGCTGCTAAGAAGTTTAGTGTAAACGAGAGAGAGTGAGAGAGTGGAGAAAGGCAGAGGACACGCTGAGGGAAATGCCAATGACGAAACGTGCAAACCGCGGGAGAACATGCCAGTGGCCAGAACTGGAAGAAAAAGTTTTAGAGTGGGTGAATCACCAGCAATCGTCAGGATACATTACCACCAGAGAAATGATTCGAGTTCAAGCGTTGAAATGGGCCAAAAAACA